>NC_045643.1:20770369-21444119 GCF_009829145.1 Chiroxiphia lanceolata | reverse complement strand
CTGCCAGTTCCCACAGACCACAAATGTACTGACATGATCTGCACGGACCACAGGTACTTCACCTGGGTACTTCACCTGGCTGGTGGTTTCACCACAGCACAGCAACAGCATAATCATATTTTCTTCAGTTTTCAGAACCAGTAAGAAAGCAACAAATATTCTTAAATGCACACCTATTTTTTTAAGATAAGACAAGTAAATAAAACATTACCTTTCCTGAAAAAATCTTAGGGTGCCTCTACTCCCAGAAGTACTTCTAAACACTTTCTGGCTGTTTCAAAATGCTGCAAACTTTATGTGTGAACCTTCTGCAAATGTTATGGCTGAGAAATGTAAGCGGTGTGAGTAATTCTTACTTTGTTTCTTATATTCTATGTTCCTATATTCAATTTATTCTGATGATTTATAGTCCTTGCTGTGAAAATTTTTGTTTGGTTAATTTGAATGTGTTTGGCTCTAATGATGACTATTCAGTCCTGTGACAGCTTATACTTGATCAAAGGAATCAGATGAACTCAAAATTTTCCTTTTCAAATCAAGATGAAACCTGCGCTCCCTAAATAGAACAAGTTTTAGCAATAATAAACAGTTGAAAAATTGTGCTTTTATAGTACAAAAATTTCTCCTATTCCTCCACAATTTCTGAGATATTTTCTATTATCTTTTCAAAAAGAGGAGCAGAAGTGTTATTCAAACAGTGGTCTCA
Organism: Chiroxiphia lanceolata; assembly: GCF_009829145.1. Lineage (NCBI taxonomy): Eukaryota > Metazoa > Chordata > Aves > Passeriformes > Pipridae > Chiroxiphia > Chiroxiphia lanceolata. The sequence goes on along the minus strand of NC_045643.1, from coordinate 21,443,413 downwards.
CCAGTATGCTATGAAACAGTTGCTCTTACTTGTTCCAAAACACTCAAGGATTTGCACTCACTTTTCTGTTAAAGCAACAGAATGGGACCTAGTACCAAGATGTTTACCTCCTACCACTCTCTCAGAGGTTTATTTTTGGCAATGGCTTACAAGATATAGTCCTTCATTCTCAGGTATAAGTATATAAAGAGATCCTAAATGTGTGATTGCCTGCATTCAGAAAATGCCTTTAAGAGATCTTGATTTAGCTACTAATTTTGTATGGCTTCAGCCCTTCGATTTTTCCCCCCTTTGATTTTTTTTATTTGTCACAGCCTTTATTACATGTTTGATTTTAGATTTTGACTAAAAAAAAAAAGGGTATTTTGTATAGAATCCTGCAGAATTCTACTAAAAAAGTGAATTCCCTGCTATAGTTAAAATAGGTGATGTTCTAGTTGCTGACTGACACTACAGACAGTGGTTTTAATCAGAATACCATGAGGTACCAATTCAAGTGTTTCTAACTAGTTGAGAAGTACAACTGTGCACTTGTATGGAAACCTACATTTCTAATCAAAACAAATAATGCAAATCAGGATTATTTGACAGACTCTAGTTTCTTAGCACTCTTGACTAGTATTGATCATAAGTGTTCTTCTCCACTCTCTCAGAAGAAATCCTGTATTTTAACTGTTTTTTTGACGTGAAATGGTCTTCAGTTAGTTCTGGTCTGCTCCTAGCCATAATACCCCATTGACCACAAAGCAAATCAGCAGCTGGTTTGTACTGGGACTATGTGAATATCCATATCCTTTCCCCACAAACCTTAAACCATTAGACTCACTAACATTTAGAGTTACTCACATTTTTAATAGGCGCAATAATCTTTCCTTCCTCATAGGTCAAGGGTTAGTCTGTTACAAAGTATTTTTGGGATAACTGATAGGTATTTTATGGCTGGAAAATTTACTGTAGAGATCAGTCACGTGAAAAAAATATGCAACAATCTAAATCACTTTTGTTACTGCAGCCTGGTCAATGTCATAATGAGGGAAACTGAGAGTAAAAGAACAAAAAACCTTTAAGAGCTAGATTTTCATTAAGAATTCTTCTTTACTGTCTTTAATTAAATTCCTAACTTTGAGAAGTTAGTTATTTTTCATGAAGCATCTGTTCACCAGACAGGCCTTCTCCTAGTTGTCTCCATTTTAATTGATTACTTTCATGACAGAAGGATTTATATAAAATTTTATTTCAGACAGGAAAGAAAGAAAAAATCTTGTATGTGTCAGTCTCGACAGTTTATATTTGTAGTTTGAAGGAGCGCAGTCAAGGTCAAATAGGTGGCTCTGCATCCACTGTATTAAAATAATGCCCCTGGACCCATAGGTAGCAGTATCTTAATAATTATAACAAACCAAGGATAGCCAGTCTTGGAACACAAAACATGCAAGCCTCAGACTAGAGTGCACTCAAGTCAGCAAACTAAGCCCCTTCATCTCCTCTGCTTGTTGATAAATCTTTGTGCTCCCCAGAGACATGTAACCATCCATCCAGTCATGTAACCATTCACCCAGGTCACAATTAGAAGGGATACACATTCTTAAACAGAACTTATCTATGTTACTATTCTGAGCTGTGAGTACCAATCATGGCATTTTGATATCTTTGAAAAAATGCTTTAAAAGAGGCAAGATTTAAGCTACAATAGGAGTAAAATCTAAGTATTGCTTCAGATAAGGTAACAGAACATTGTGGCATGTACTGGAAATAGTATATGCAGTATATGCCCAACGTAAATTTTTTTTTTTTTTTTTCAAAAATTAGGTATCTCATATGCTGCACACAATTCATATCTGTGGCATTAAAAAAAAGATAATGACTAACCTGTTCTACTTCTATTCAGGCCAATATGTTCATGTGTACCTCTGTGTATATAAAACATATAAAGTAACCTTTTGGAAACTAATGTTAATCAGAAATAATTACCTACGAAATCAGAATTAACGTCGATACATATTTGATTCATTCTCCCCTTTTACAATACTCCAATCAGAGTAAGCTGGGAAGTGAGGAATCCATTTGAAATTTCAGAGACACTTTCTTAATTTAAAATTTAATTAGAAAAATTTAATACACTTTGCAATCTTTAACTTCCAATTTGACACTACTGGATTTAGCAAGTAACTGTGTATGCAGCAACTAACACATTTCTGTACAGGTTAGGTTGCTGTTCATGGCAAAAGTGGTGGACTCATGATGTGAAAGAGGCAGACTACCAGAGTCCTCATGCAGAATTGCATTCAGTCACTTTAGGCTCATGTAGTGTAAAGAAATCTTGTGGGACTGAATCCCTTATCATGATTTGAAATGAACCCAACTCAGTAAGGACCTAAATCTGGTTTGGCGCAATGCCTGCTTTCATCCAAGCAAATATCCTGAAATCATTCAAATCTGATCTGATGGTAAGGTCAAACCTTACTTTTTTGGCATGTACAGGAACAGTATCATAAGTCAGCATTACATACTGGCTCAAAATATCATTACTATAACATCAGAAGATGCCATCTTCTTGAAACTGAGTCAAGCTGCATCTTCTGCCATTCAGACCTAGGGCACACATCCCCAACCTTGGATACCTTATCAGATATTGGAAGGGTTCTTTGGAATGTGAATTTTAGTGCCTGATGAAACTGGTTCCTTAAGCTCAGGTCCTGAACTTAAATGACTTGCTCGCACTGCTGTGATATTTCACCCACCTCTCAGTGCTAATGAATTATGAGCAGAAAACAAAACCAGAAAACAAGGAACACAAGCTCAGTTTTCTTATAAAGCACTTAAAAGCAAACAGATCACTGAAAAAAAAAAATTGAAAATCACACTGTCTAATTTCACCTTTTGTTTTCAACTGATCATTCAGCCTTGTAGGTTTCTATGCTAAAAGACTGGTGGTCCCAAGGAATGGAGACCAGTATACAGCTGATGCCTCGCACTGCACTTTGATAGCTCTTAGTACTGACCTTTGAATGAAATGTCAAATGCTGACTGACCCTGCTGCATGAACTACGGATTAGAATTTACATTTAAGGAAGTCCAGGCTTATGCAGTTGCCCCAAAAATATGCAACATAAACTCATTATTTGACACAGTTTAACATCCTACTTCAGCAGGATCTCAGCTTCTCTAAATCTCAACATTATGTTACATTCGGAAGCCAACAGAGCTGCTGATGTGATGTGATGTTGGTTTTTTTAGTACTGCTTTTAAAGGTAGAATGCCACCCACAAAGTCTGCCACCAACCAGCAATCTAGGTTATTCTTGACAAGGTCTCACGAAAATAATGACCAAACCTAACCCAGCTTCCGCTGTGAGAAAATCATAACCTTGAGTTCAGTGTCTAATCCTGGAATGAAATGTAAGCATTCCCAAAAATATTGCAAAATTGTCATTACCCAAGGTAAATCTACTCAAACAGCCATTGTCTATGGGGGAATTCAGAAGCTGAAGCTTTGTGACTTGCATGGTAAGGCTGTGGCTGCTAAAAATGAACGGTAACTAATTGATAGGGGCTTCAAAATGAAGATATATGGTATTTGAGATCCTGTTTTGATCTTTTTTGCTTTCACACATGTGCCCTTCTGTATCCTGTGGATCTTCTATGTGGCTCGGTGGGTACATGCTCCACATGGTATTCTCTCTTTCTGATGTTAAAATACAGCACATAGGCTGTTACACATGGTGTAGGAGCCTCTCTTTGATGGACATATAATCAAGCAGGAATTTGAAATATGGCCAAGACTTTGCTTTTATTTCTTGGCTATTGGACATAAGTGTGAATTTAGCCTGTAAAATTTATTCTTTTTTTCATTGTATTAGATAAATTGAAATAAGTGGGAAAATCCTTCTTCTTAATTCCTTCTCCTGCAGTCAATTTCACAAAGTGTGGTTTAAGCTATCAGTACTTAAACATATATGATATGATAGCAATGTCAATACAAGACATTATTAGGAACTATTTTATTGTCATGAAAAAACTGAAGCGTGTTTCTTTCCCTTTTCTTTTAGTCTTACCAATCAATGCCATTACACCCACTGGTTTTCTCCTGCATGAGCACACTTCCATTAACTCCCATGTGTCACTCATTTCAGCCTGCACATTAAAATACTTGTCCTGCAATTAAATTTCTCAAAGAGCCCTCTCTATCAAGGTATTTTCTACTATTATTTGTTGCAGATGTGCTTGTAAACAGTTCTTCTAAGTACCTATTTGAAGTATTTTATTCATATACTATAAAATACATGTTAATATTTTATTTACATAAATTCTATTATATAAAATAAATCTATATTCTACTATAAAATATATAAAACATAATTTAATCAAGCATGTTTATAACTTTCCTTTTTTTACTCTTAGTTTCTTTTTAATTGAAATAATCTCTGCTAGATTATCCTCCTCAATAACTAAAGCTTTCTAGAATTCAGCAATAAATATCACTGAGTGTAAACTTCAACAAGAATAGCACAGTACTGCAGCATTAGTGCAGTTTTGTTTACTGTGAAGCAAACTACTGTTCAGTTATTCTACTCACTTATTTTGCACCTTACAAAAGCATATGTCTATCTTAGAAGAAAATTCAAGTCTGAAGAATTTGTTTTTCTTATAAAATGCAATGGAAAGACAGAATATATATATGAAAATGTTTAACTGCTTTGCAGTATTGAAATATTATTCTAAATGCATGAAATAATAATCTGACAAAGAGTGAAAAAAATGGACCATTCCAAACAAAAACTCTATTGAAACAAAATATTTCATTTAAATTTCTACCACTACCACCCCCCTCAAGTCCTCATCAATAGTCAATTCACTTGTCCCACATCTACATGAGGTCACTCAAATGACCTTGGATCCTTTTGCGATTTCTTAGCACCCAAAAGAATGTAAGCAGAACTCGTGTTCTGGCTCTAAATGTACAAGGTCATAAGGTTCTTTGGGGAGAGAAATTTTACAGAGTTTCAGTAATGCTCAGTTTATGTTAGTGATCACCAAACAAGTAATATATTGAGTCTGTTATCAAAAACCTAAAAATTCCTTAATCACATCTACAAGAAATGTGACCAAAAAAAAAAAAAAGAAACAACTAACCAAAAAAACCCCAACCACTAGACCTCAAATATTTTGTATAAAATGTCACAGTTCAGCTGTTAGAAAGGCAGACCGATTAAATATCAATACCTGCTTTGCAAGCATTGTGAATTTCATACCACTGTTGTCTCTGTAATGTGATCTTGCAGTGGTTGAGGGTATTGCAGAAAACAAACCACAGAACTGCAGTGGATTGGACGCTCCCGCCACCACAGAGCAAGCCCAGCATCCAACTGTTGTCCTTTTATGCTCTGGAACTGCTGGAGGTTTATACCTTGTTTGGTTTTGGTGGCCTTTGTCTAACTTACACTATGATGTACAGTCCTTGCTCTGTTTAACCCTTCTTTAAGCTGTGTAGTCCATGCATTCAGGACCTGTGCCTGATACACTGACCATGCTAGAATTATAGCCCATCCAGCATTATTTCCAAAACAGAGACTGGTTAATTTATCACTACCGTGAACTCAGATTACCTCTTACAAGTACCTATCAAGGACAATTCACCAGGTACTCTTTCCTTTGCCACATATATAATTAGTTTCCCAACACAGAACAAAACCAGATCACTGTAAAACTACATTTTTTTTAAAATACAATACAATTTATTAGTATTTTATTACATAATAGAAATAACACTAACATGTAATTATTTTTATTAACAAAGCTCTAAGGCATACTCTTAAAAAAATCCTCTTGCTTTTTTAATTTTGCTTATGGAGGAGCATATTTAACATGAAAAGTAACTTATATCCAATCAAGCCTGATCTCCAGTTATAAGAAAATTAAACAAAGCAAGATAAAGTGAAAATACAATTTGCTGATAACTAACACTAAAATCAATACAAAGTGTAAAAATTCAAGAGATAAAAAGTGGTTTCTTGTTTTCTAAAAGAAGAGCAGAGAGTACTAATTAGAGAAAGTAACATGTACTTTTAACTTTCAATTCATATGGAAAAGGTTTAGTCTTCAATTCCTGTTTATATAAGAGTGCAGCTGGGCTGTGGAGAAACAAATATGCAAATTTGAATAGAAACTCTTAAATAAATGGAAAGGGTATTAATATGTTCAGTTGTTCTTTGTTCCTCAGTTTCTTTCTTTGTGAATAACTGGCCAAATTCATGAACAGCACATGTAAGCTGCTAAGGAGTCATTAAACACTCTATCACTCCAAAGGAGGGCTTCAGAATATGTATCCTTGTGAAAGTGATGAAGTATCATTAATCCAAAATACAGCCACAACTAGAGAAACCCACATTTCACAATTCTCCCCATTCTTCTGCACTAAGATCTTTTTCTTAACCTACTGTTTATGCAAAAAATGCATGTGACATTGAGTACTTCCTTCAAAAGATTCTTGAGTACACTAAAAAACAAGCTAAAGAATGTTAGAACACAAAAAATAGGAGAAAAACAAATTGGATATCTAATGGGTATTGAAAGGTTTTCCTCAGTCATCAAGCAAAGAGGAGGTCCACACCAAGCCAGGTGGGCATGTCAGGGAGGCAGAAGAACATGCCTTTGGTGGTGGAGCTGTTCCTATTCTTGTTCACTCTTCAGGACACCAGAATTCTTTTTTCTTCTCCTTTTTGACTTTCCTCAATGTTATTTTGGAGAGCTGATACCATATGGTCTTCTTATTCTTACTCAAATAGCATTCCTAAAAACACTCCCAAGTAAATTCTTATTTGTAAAATAGTTTTCATTTCTCAGTCATGAAAACATCCATAATATGTGATTCTATATAGTCATGGATGTACTAACCCTAAGACATTGGAGGGATGGGAACTATTCAAACTGTAAAAGTCTCTTTACAGCCTCTGCCCTACAAAAGCCATTTCTGTGTTGGTGAATAAAGTCCATTGCTGAGAACAATCATTTCAGGAGCTTGTTTTTATCTTACTGATGGCCAGTGTTACACCACAGAATGAACTGTGGTAAAATATTCCTTCACTGCACATTCTTTTCAGTGAGATAGAGAGCTTAGTCTGTATCAAAGAAATTCGACATGAAAAATGTTCATGGACAATGCTAGGTATACAAGAAAATCTGCATATATTTCTATTTCTTGAAAGAAACAATAGATCACTCTGCACTCACATCTTACAAATTCTTAGCCCAGCAGTCTGTCTCTCTGAAGAAACAAACACCTACCAGAAATATTTGCCAGGCCCTCTATATTTTGAATTCAACAAGCATTCACAACAGTATGAAGGATTTTTGCAACTTTTTTAACTTACAAGTTAGTGGAAATCCTCCTTTTTACATTTTAAAAGGCTGCTATAGAAACCCTATTAAGAATATAAGAACAATAACAACAGCCTTTTTTTATGTTGTGCTCTATTCAGCTGATACTGTCCTTTTGGAAAGCCAATGACTTGTTAGTACCTCTAGCAGGAGTGTGAACAGATGCGTCCCTGACAGGCGATGGATGGTCAGGGTCCATCTGGCCAGTGCAGCTTGGACAGAAATGATGTATACAGCTTCATCAGCGAATGACTGTCATCAATCCTGTGCCATGGATAGCATAAATGACAGCTACACTGCAGCTGAGGCCCAGGTGTGAGAATGGAGCAGGGGCTGATTTAAGAATGCTGGGTAATCAGGAATGTATAGTCTCCTGGACTTTAATTTGTATCTTTAACCTCCTATAAATATCCCTGTATACTGTAGGAGGTATGTGTTTTTAAAGAGTCTGATACACAAATTAGCTTCAGGATGACAGACATTCTTTGCTCTCCTTCAGCTGCTGATTACCCCAGTTCCCAGTATACATTAACAAATGCATGCCAAGCTTTGGTCACTGTACTGCAGACTCCACAATTTAATTATTACCTCATTGATTTTTCATGTATTTCAATTTTCTTTTCTTCAAGTCACAGTGACTGTCCTATTGGGGGCAATGTTTGTTTTTTTCTTTCCAAGATTTCCTCATGGAATTTATTTTCAATTCAAGGATTTATTTTTTTTAACCCTTCAGGAACGCATATTTGCTTAGCCTGTCGGTTCATAGACAGGTAGATGCATAATCCCTTAAAATAAAACTGAACTTTATGGTTGAAGCTAGATATAAACAGAAAATGGCAAGGCATTGACCACTGGTACTAAAGATGCTTCTGGTTTTTTAGATGGTCCTTTTTTAGCATGCATCAAAGAGCATACATAATTTGCATCTATTAGCATTTTATTATTTCATAGCATTGGGGACAGGAAAATGGACACAATTATTGTATCCTCACAGGGTATTTCTCTATTTATAACTATTTCACAATAAACTACTTTTCTTTATCAGTGGATCATATGGACTAATGTAGTGATTTAAAAGCACAGGAAGTTATGAATGTTTTATATAAGGATATGAGTCAGTACTTTCAGTACACAGATACATTCGTTGTCATAAACAGTATCATCTACAATCATATTCCCTTAAGAAGCAGTTAATTGCCAAGAACTACATTTTGATCAGGTAAAGGTGTGTAGCATGTCTGAAGCAAGACCAGTATGAACACATCATACTATATATAACATACTGCCTGCACAATTTGCCTATGAGCGTGCAAAAATAATTTTAAAAATCCCAGATTTCCAATGTATAATTCATGCTTGCAGGCATAAGAATTACTGTGTATTTCTCTCAGACTGAAGCTTGAAAAAACCCACAAATCACTGTAGTTCTAGAAAGAGAAGCTTTAGGAAAGCATGATGCAGATTTTGGTAAATTATCATAAAGGGAGGGTGGTGTGGGACAGTACTCCAAACATCTTCATTCCAGACACAGAACTCAGTTAATATGCAACATACACAAGCAAAGAGGCCTTAACGTGAACTTTGCAGAGGAGGCTACAACAGGCCACATTAATTGCAGGTTACAAGGAATGTGATCAATTTTCATCTCCAAGTGCTGACTTTTGCTGGCTCTTCTTCAAGTTCCTAGAGCAGATGTGGAGCATAAGGGCAACAGAGGAAAGTGGAGATGCCTCGAGAATGGGGTACCCTGGTCCAGCTCCTTTTACATCCAAACAGAGTGAATGAATTAGACTTGGCTTGGGAAGAAATCCTTTTTTTTAGTGCCTGAAAATATATACATATATATATATATATATATATATACACACACACATATATGTACACATATATGTACATATGTATTTGAGTATGTGTAGATTAGCATGTGAGAGCACCTGAGCACATATGTGTATTCTCGCGAATAGTCAAATTCTGAAAATAGTTTCATTCAAGCTCAGTGAAAGTCAAAATCAAAAATTATTCTGAGGAAAGGAACTGGAAAACTCCTTGCAAAAAATTCTTCTTCAGGCAACATGAAACTTTTTAGCCTCCACACAGAAAATTTAAAAAAAAAAAGAACCATTCCTGTAAGCAGATGAAGCATTATCATCTGGATTTTCCTGAAGAAAACCTATTTGCTCCAACAGGAGGAAAAAAAAAATCAAGGACCAAAAACAGTTTTGTAGAAAGGAAATTTTTCATCAGAATACTAATGCAACAAAACCCCCTGAAAATCTACAAAAAGACAATAGTGCAGGTTTCTATGAAACAGAGATGAGTTGTATCTACACACACTATTGGCTTTAAGTGGTTTAGGGAGAGATTTTCAAAAAGCATATGTGGAATTTAGTGTTGGTAATCTCCAGAAAGTCTTTGCAATTCATGCTATGAAATTCTTGCACACTTGAAAAAAAAGATCCCTTTTAATATTTTATAGGGCTGCGGTTTAACCTTTAGAATATGAATAGAGCCCCCATCTGTGTAGGCTTACTTGTTATCCAGTAGTGCAGGTCAGTACCCATCAGATCAATACGACCCCAGGAGAAGACGGAGGGCCATTGAGCAGGGAGCATTTACACCAATGAATCACAATTACAGGAACACCTGTGCTAACAAACTGTGTCCTGATCCACCGGGAAAACCTGCACAGTGCTCAGTAGCCCTCAGAATTTCTCATTTATTATCACTGGTGGGTTGGCCTGAAGTTGCATATTGTGTGTGAAATTCAGAAGGACACTGGTTCAAGACTTCTTAGGATGACTAAGCTTTCATAGGGCTTTTTGCTGCTTCTCAGTATATGCATTTAGCATTACCTTCAAGGTATTGTTGGGGGCTCTTAATTCATACATAGTTTCAAACAGCAACTCACAAGTCTGAGGAACACAGTTTCAAAAAAGTTACATCCAAAATCACGTTCATACTGAAAGTGATGTATGTTTGTTAATGCACAGTTAATAAGCTGTGGCTATACATCAGAGAACAGAGAGAAAGAGAAAACAGGACCCATGCAGTACTTGAAAACACTTCCCTTGCACACTGCTACAGTATTATCTGTTATTATAGGTGTGGAACAGCTCTTTTATTTCTGTGTCATTACAGCAAATCATCTACCTGAAGTGTAAGGGAAGGCAGCAGTTTAATGAGGAACTGCCACTTTGTGAGAGTTTAGACTGGCAGGAAATAAGAGCATTACTGCCTTTAATATCTCTCTCTAAAGGCAAGAATATATTAATAAATCCCAAGTTTCTTCACTTCTGTCCTATCATAATACTGTACAACATCTGTTTTTCCATATCTGCAAGAAAACTACTGATGCATCACTGAACAATGGACCGTTATGATCACACAGAAGCCAGAAGCTTCCAAACTCTTCCTGTGAAATTTAGCAGATAATATTGTTGGTATGCAGCAGGCAGAGCCATGTCTGGTATATTTTACATATATTTCACAGTAAGAAAATGTAAGAGTAGAAGGCCATGCTACACAACTGAGAGGAAAGTGTTTGTCCAGTAAGCGTAGTTCTTCTGGCTTCAGAAGTCACTGTGCTTTAAACATTGTGCTGAGAAACAGATATATGGAGATCAGGACAGATGAGATCTGGATATGCTCTCTTTTTTCTATCTCAAAATTTTGTCTAGGCACAATCTGAGGCTTTGAACATATTTCTGTCTGTATGTCCTTCAATCCTGGTGAAGAACAGTTGCTTACATCTGGCTAGGCTTTGGTACATCTGAAAACCCCAGGTAGGATTGCTGTGCATACATAAGCCATTCTGATGAAGTACATACCCAGTGAGCTGATGCATCGAAGGCATGTCACAACACTTAGACTGACCTATGTTGATGACATGGAAAATTAAATATCACATCTGTGAAGTACCATCGTGCTAGGGGGACATTTCACCACCCTGGCACTATTCAGTACATTTGTATATATCTGTGTGTACAACTAAGGAATACTGAATGTCACAAAACTCCTGTATCTTAAAGCCAGAAGAAGGTAAGGAGTGGGACAGAAGATGATGTGAAGGGAAGATGAGTAAAACATCTGGAGAAACTCTTCACCTTCTGTAAAGAGCATACATGACAAAGTGCTTTAGGGGAAGAGAATTAGCTAGGCACTAACCCCATTTAATCTATCACTTCCACAGAGCAGAATGAAAATAACCATTCTCACTGATACACAAGTACTTCTCGGGATTCGGATTTGATCACAGCTAGAAAACTATTCAGCTGAGTTACGCTTTCCCTCATTTCCCATAAAATGGGAAGGTATTATTCTGTTTACCAAAAGCAGCAAAACATCACCAAAGTTTTTTTTATTTTGGACCTCTCTCTGATCTCTGACTCCTCCAACAGCTACTCTTCCCAGTGATTTGTGTTTGTCAATTAGATAGGACCCATTGCTGTCCCTTTCAAATCTCCCTAACCACATCCACATTTAACAAAATTCCTGCTCAAATCTCATCCAATTTTCCAAGGCAAGTACCACATGGTACTGAAAAATTAAAAGTAGTGGAAGTCCACAAATACAGCGTACCATGTGTATCACTGATACTGCTTTTTCAGTCGTTGCATTAGCCTGTGAACCAGCATAGGGACACAATGAAAAAGGACATAGAAATGTGTGTTCTTACTAGGATCGATTTCCAGCTCTGTCCGAGAATTGAGAGGGAATGCCTAATTCAAGATATTGGTAATTATTAGACTAATTTTCCCATTAGCAACACTTGCATAGTCAAGATTTTATATATGCCCAATGTGCCTAAAAATTCCTTTGATGCATTTTTTTCTATTCTGGTTTTGGGACTTGTTTGATTGGAACACCACTAAGCATGCTTAAACCTTGTGCCAACATATTTTTCCTTCTGATTAAAATGCAGGCTGGCACGAGCAGAGGACTGATGGCCTCTGAGTTTATAGATTGACCAGGGCACCTGCCGTGCAAGCATTCTTGTGCTGCCCCATCACTGAATTTCATTCTGACCTTGAAGCATCACACTTGATAAAGCTGAAAGTTAGTTTCTATTTCTATTTCCAGCCCTGTTTTTTTAGTATCCCTTAACAGACTGTAACTTACTCTGACACAATGGTGCCTTGCATCTTCTAGGTTGTAGCCCTCAAAAGATAGTAAAGTTAAGGTTTCCTTCAGCTACAGACTTTTGTAGCTTTTCTGCATGATTCTGATTAAATATTTTTAAACAAATCATAGTAATAAGACCAGGAAGAACTCTACTGAAGACAGTTTGAATCTCCAGTGATTGTGCCGGATACTTGGCCCATGTTGGTACCAGCCAAGGTTTTTTGGTTAAAGGTCTGTTTCAACCTAGTTCATAACACACAGCTGGAAGTTAAGTTTCCTCAGGAAACAAGAACACTTTCTGAAATGTCTCTTATGCACAATAACAGTAGACACAGGTCACAATGAATGCGAGCTTTATCCAGTACAAGCTTCCAAACCCTGCTCCATGTATGGCAAAAAAAAGTACAGAAATCAGAAAAAAGTAATATATTTGTGTTTGCAATATTTCAAATAATTGCTCTTTCTGTTCATAATCAAGAATCACTCAAGTAGCCTAGAAACTAATGTATTCATAACTCTGTGCAAAAGATAATCACATTTTATGGGTTTTGGGTAGAAGTGCATTGTTATTAAAAGACTATCCTGAAACTGATGTAACTCTGAGAACAAAATCATGTACATAGAGTTCTGACTCAGATAATAGACCTTCCTTGCTAAATCACATATAAAACCTTTCGAGAGCACAAATAGAATAAACTTATTGTAACTCCTAGAATCAGAGCCCTGAATTTATTTTTTTTTGCTTCTGAAATTCATGCAAAACCAACAAGTATTTCACTGTCCAATGTTCATGATGCTGCAACTCGACAACAGCTTCCTAGAAGGGCTTATGCATAAAGCAGACCAATAGCTACAGCTACAAAACACACCACACATCTGAAGTCATCAAAAGCAAGGAAATTCTGATTTCTAGTTGAGGCCTGTGACATTTACAGGCTATACAAGAACACATGGGATGTTATACAGCATTGCGCATCATTATTGTGGAAGTCATTGTTTCCCTCATTAGTGCTCTAGATCTGTACATTACTTTCATTCCAGGTCAACGACCTCCATGCTGACAGTCCATCCTTAACTCACCCTTTTGTGCCTAGGTATTGTAGCAAATTTGCTACAGTACGTGACATCTCACACTTGAATTTTCTGCAATATTTGAAGACATGTATCCCATTCAAATGCACTACTTATCAACTCAGAGGTCTTCAGAAAACCATTAGGAAGATATGGGACACATATCCAAGGGAAAATTAGGTATAATTTCATTTGTAAGTGTTGTATTTTATTATAATATTTAAGCTGTAGTTCTCTGTAGAGCTTTTAATTTTATGTGATAGATGTGCAAATCATGCAGCACAGTTAAAATATTCCTGAAATATTTTTAAAGTTCAATAATATTTTCGAAATAAACAAAGATATTTATTCGCTAGGAACATGCAAAATGTTAAACATTTCCATGCTCATTGTTCTGATTTCTTTCAGTGTTAATTAGAAGCATAACTTAATATGCTGCAAACATGTTAGCCTTTCATTTTAATGTAATTGAAGATAAATGACTAAAATTAGCAGTGATTCTGGACTCCTGAAAAACTGTGATTGACACAGTATCATCCTGTAATGCAGTTAATATGCAGACATTGACACGGCAGAGCCATTATGATAGATCATATCAATTCATAATTTGGCTTCATAAATATGCAGAATTATCGGCACAATATCTTAAAATGGCACTTCCTTTTCTCCAATGCCAACATACAGGACTGGCCTTTGCAATGAGGACTTTAAAGTAGAACCTGAGAGGATGTGATATATGGAAAAGAGATATATTCATGTTGCAGTAAGTCACCTTTGTGTTTTAATATCAGAAACCCAGCGCTAAAACCAGGGAAAGGAATCAGGAATTTTATGCCTGGAAGTAAATTTAACACTTAGTTAGGTTTACTGTCCACATTCCTTGTTTTGCTGTTCAGGAAATTGCACAGAATTTGTCAAATACTGGGAAAGTGTTTGATTAAACTTAAAGGAAAAAATGCAAATCCCATTTTGGTTTTATGGCCAGATAAAGAAAGAAGCTTAATGACTGACTGCAGCATTTCTTTTGTGTTTTGAAAAAAAAAATCTTGTGTGGACTTTTCTATGAAATTAGATTTTGAGGTTTTGTTTGAAATGTGCAAAGAAACTTTTCTAATAACTTAATACCACTGATGTTAGAGCCCCGGGAAACAAGGGTAAAACTAGAGAACCATACAAATGCAGCTAGTAAAGTCACCTTTGTCATAGCTTAAAGAGCATCCTGTCTCTAATACCACTGCGTAAACCAGCAAGGATTTGAACCAAAACACAGATTTCTGAAAGTTCCAAAATTTGCTGATGTGTGCATCAAGGACTTGGGTTTGAGTGTCCCAGTTCTCTTGGGTACTATCATGATATTCAAATTAGGTGTCAAGCAACAATTTCTATCATTTTAGTTTTGTGTCTTAGCTTTGGATTCCACTCTTTCTTCCTTGTACTTACAATCAGACTAATAATGAAGAGGATGCTTAGCGGGTATAAACGAGTCACTTGGCTGATCTCAGATCTCAAAGACAGAAGACAGTGAGCTGATTCACCCCAACTGAGGGTATGCACATTTAAATTTTACTTTCATGATTAACTTCCTTTTTAAATTGTGACCAAAAGTACTCTTTAAAGTATTCTAAACTACTGCTATGTATACAGGATAAATGGAGGTACTGACATACATACTTTATACAAACAAACCCCTAAAACATATTGTGTGGGCTGAGAACTTTATATTGACTTCTGGTGCTAAGAGAATTTTATAATGGAGTTATAAAATCCTCAAAAAAGGGGTTTGTAAAGGCAACTCTAATATACCTTTATCTATAACAGCACGGCTGGGGGCTACTATAATAATCCTTTTGCTTTCATGTGGCCATCTGGAGGCCTATTAAAACTAGTATCTAAAACAGACTCCCAAGTGTGTTGAGTTTGCTAGTTCCCACTAAGTCACTAAAATCAGGGAGTTAGCCTTGCTATAGGGTGAACTGTCTGCTACAGAGAGAAGACAGCTTGAACTCTAACCTTTTACATTGTGAATATGTTGTGTACAGGCTGATTTTGATATACACACTGTAACTGTGAAAAAACGCCTACCTAAAGCTAAGACCTAGGAGAGACTAAATAAGGAAAAAGAGCCCTAAGTCTGGTTGTGCACCTCTGGGGTTGTATATTAAGATGGAAGAGAGTAGGCAAAGTAAGATGGAAATATTGCAAATTTAATTAAGTATTCTGTTTTTGCTGAGAAATATTCTATTCTGATTTTATGGAGAGCAACAATGAAATATTGAAAATTTTGTATGAACCTGCTTTCCTTGTTTAAATATAAATACATAGTTTATATATAACATTTATTTAGTGCTGTGAGTTTTTATCCAAAATGCAATGGAAATAAAGATTTGAATATGCAAATAATTTTACAGCATAATTTGGTCTCTCTCTTTGTTTTCTATTCAATTAAGATCAGGTTAGTACAAATGCACTCAGTAAAACATTTTGGTTCAGTAGAGACTGGGTATCATTTGACCAAAATAAAGTCCTTTCCATACACTCATTACTGATCTTATTCAGTAATGTGGTCATATCCTATTATACCTGATACATCAAAAAAAGAAAAAAAAAAAAAAGAAATTAAGTTGCTGTCTAAAATCACACTAGAACTCAGATCTAGGACCAAATAAGATGCATTAATTGCTTTACTGCTTCACTGCAAAGCCACTCTTAAAACATAATTCCTTAATGAAGTCCGTTAATTTGTTCATGGCAGTACACAAGCTGTTCAAAATGACACAGAATTGCACTCTGTTTTCTAACCCCTGCAGTTTCTTCTGTTAGTCACTCTGCCTTGTGTTGTTATCCCATGGATAGTAATTATTTTATAGTGGCTGTAATTAGGAGAGAATTAGGCTTGGTAAACAAAACCTGCCTTCTCCTGTTAATAGCTAAGGATAATAAATTTGGCTCTGACATTCACTATATTTGGACAAGGCTTGGCCTTCTTCCAGTTTTCCCAATAAGAACTTTATTATATAATTATGCCTTGGAGGAGCTCATATTACAAGGTAATTTTTTTTTGTTAAGACACATATTGCATGGCTTCCAGCCAGTAAATGATACTGTAATATATGCCTCCAATAAATGTTTTAAACAAAATCTCTCTAAGCAATGTTCTGTTAGAGCTCCCCATTGCAATTCAGCAGCTATATTTACAGGATTTTTCATAATGTAAATTATTTTCTTTTGCTCACATTGTCCAACATAACAAGTGTTAAAAGGAAGCCTAGAATTGTTTTTATCAGCTCATGACATGGTTAGATCTTTAACTTATCACAACTCAGTACCTTAAAAAAATGTTCATCCTTTCTATTCTGTGAGCAAAGTCCCAGTTTTGTTGACATGCACAGAAGTGCAGCAAGAATCCTATTTTCTGTTTTCTATTTTCAGCTTGAATTAAAAACAACCCTTTGTTCCATCTTTCAGCCCACACATTAATGCATCATATCCCACCCTTTCCTTTATTTATCTTGTACCTTTTATGTAAAATACAATTTAAGTTAACACACAATAGCACAAAATGCTTTTCAAAGGGAGTCAGTCATAAGCTAAATAGAAAAGGAGGGGCTTAAGGGGAAGTATATGAAGAAGTCAGTGGCTCGAAAGAGAGAAAAAACCGTTTCAGACACAAGGAGGAGCAGAGATAGGATCAGGACTGGAAAAAGGGCATAAGCAATTAAATTCTAAAAAAATACAGCAAAACCGAAAAAACAAGATAAGTACGCTAATTTTAACTGTTCTCCTGCTGCTGAGTTACCATTGGTAGGAAGATATAGGTAAATTATTTATTATAATTGCATTCACCAAGTCTCCTAACAACTCTGTAGGTAAGCGGAATAGGGTTTACATACTTAAAGACATAAACCAAGTCCAAACAAATTAAAAATTGGGTAAACAAAACAAGGATCAGAAAAGTCATGTTTCCAGGCCATCTGTTCTGGTCACTAAATAGAATCCAGTACCTTTTTGGTTTCAGGAAGTCTCTAGAATTTGTCATGATTACCCTCCAGACATTTTGTAAATTTGGACAGAGATGAGGTGACTGAATAGCCAGTCTCTTCAGGAAAAAAAAAACCCAAACAAACAAAACAAAAACAAAAAAAAATATGTCTCAATAAAGAAACAAACAAAAACCTCTATAAAATGTAAGGGTAAAAATATAGTTTATAAAGACTGTATATAGGCTATAAGAAAAGTATACAGACTATTTGGTCTCTCCTTCCTTCCTAGTATACTGCCTCCATATCTCTGGCGCTGTAGCAAAAGGCAGGATATGGTTTAAACAATAATGTTGCAACTTCCAATAAAGACAACTAACTGAAATCCTATCTTAGGGAACTTTACACTGCACTTTACACTGAAGAGCTCTGAGTTTAGTCTAAATTGCGCACAGAGCCAAATTATACTCTGGTATGAGCCAGAGTGTAAATGAAACATGGAAAATTTTGCACATCTATTGTATCCATAATTGAGAGCATTTCTTACAGATCCAAATATTAAGGATACCTTGTTTCAAACAGGGGTATGGAGTTCCACTTTTTCAAAGACTGAGGAAAACAAGCTCAGAGAAGGGCATGGTGAGAAGCAGGGCACCAAAGTTCCTTTTATCATTATTCTAAAGTGAGATAAAGTGAAGAAATGGTCATGAAGAATATCAGACATTAAATAGCAACCCTGTGTGCAAATCATAACTGTAAACTTGGTTTTAGATAATGGCTTACAGAGAGAAATGGTTCTTTAGGATGAAAAAACACTGAAAAGGTGATAAAGAGACCTGATGGTATCCTTATGAGAAATATTAGAGAATAAAGATAATTTTTTTCATTTGAGAAGTATATTTAAATATGTGCCCTAGTTCTTCTTCATTATTGGTAAGCCATCCTATGAACAGAAAAATAATATGTGAAGTTCACAGTGTATAGTCAGCTTTGGGTATGAGAGCTTTCTAGAAGCTGTGAAAGCTCCATGCACTGCTCAGGAAAGATCTGAATAATATCAACTCTCTGATTTACCACAGAAGGCTCTCAGGTAACTAGCTTGGTAATACATCCTTGGCTGGATGTCTGATGAAGATGGTCATTTATAAATGTGCAAAATCTCCCCAGCTCCTCACTGGTTAGGTCACATTCAAAATAATTTCTTCTCTCCTGACCCATCTGTCTGTAAACACATCAGACTGACAGCTTGCTTTGCTCGCAATGCCCAATAGGCATGGAGGCAGCACCACGCTCTAACTTCCTGACTAGCTTTTGGCAAGTCTTATGTGATACTAAACAAGAGCATTGGTCTGGATGCTGATAATGCATAGCTTGCAGGTGTAAAAGATGTGAGGGAATGCGATTCTTTTCGCATATGGTAAGATTAGTGTGCTAAAACTGCAAATGGAGTAAACCATTTGTGACTTGTTTAAGGCTGGTCAGTGTCTTTATCAATATTGTCAAATATGTGAATTACTGCTACAGCTAGTTAATAGAGATTCTCCTTTGGATCAAACAGTAGATGACTGCGGTTTTGGAAACAAAGGACAAAGAGAAGCTGAGCTACTTATACAGTGTAACTGCTAGACTGATATCACACATCCAGTCGAGATGCTGTGGTAAAACTGTGGCATCTGGGCCACGGCAGAAGCATTAGATTTGAAGTAATAGCAATATATTGGTCCCTTTTGCCTTGAAAAACATTTCTATGCATTTGACTGCAGCAACAGTTCACAATTCTCTGGGAAAATAAATTACTTGGAGGGGTAGCAATGCTGGTAGAAACATGAATAACATCAGCAATTTTTTTTTCAGGCTTCTTCATGATGTCAATACCCACACCAAAATAATTTGTATTCAGATTTCATGACTACTTGAGAGAAATCACAAAAGTAACAGAAAAGTAGAGATTGCACATGCAAAGAAAAAGTGATGGTCCCCAAGGATAGAAAGGTTAATACAAAAAGAAAACAGGATTGTGCGAACGTCAGTTTCTGTCCACCTCCCACACTGGTACTGAGGGGGAAGTTTCCACTTAGTCATTTCTGTCCCTCTGCAAAGGTGAGCAAGGTGCTGCTAATAACTAAAACTGTCCTTAAGTCTAATTACAAGGAAGGAAGAAAAAACATATCAACACAACAAGATGGGAGAATGAAAGAAGAGTTTATGTTTTTTTGCCCCTGGATGTCAGTTCATTACCAGCCTGACACTGTAACTTCAAGGGTCATTTCTCTGCAGTCACTAAAGTACCAAAACAAGGAAAAAGCTGCGTATAAGTAGAAGCAAAAGTAAAACCCCTAGATTATTACATTCTCAAAAGAATTTTTACATAAAAGAGCCCTTGTAAAAAGAGAGTCCTCCTAACTCATACACTGTTAACTGCATTCCCCTGCTAATGAAAGAGAGAACACATTAAACAAAGGAATGACTCATTGGAAAGATGCTGGAAAACGAGATTAGGCAAAATATTTGATTTTAAAAAGCTCTACTGTTTTCTAGAGAGAAAAAAAATGGTAGGCCAGTGGTAAGCATATTTTCCTATGCTATTTCAAGATATGCAAGTGTAGCTTGAGCATGGCTTCCAAAAGCTGACTGCCTACATATTTTCAACAACGTTGTTGAAACACAATTGAACACATGGTTCAGAGCCAGTTGCGGGATTCAAACGTGGAACTTCTTTTGCATTTCTGATGTCTATAAGGATTAACATATGAGGTTCCCCTCTGGTAGCTGTGCAAGTCAGTCAGAGAAATTCAAATGATGTACAGATATTGGTAATCTCACTTCAAGAGAGTAGTTAGTTACCGAGCTTTTGTACAAAATATTCTCACAAACACCAATTAAGCAAATTCACTGAGTAGAATAGCTATATTAGAAGTCAAACCATTACTCTCCAAATATTCCAGAGACAACACAAGTAACGTTCAGACCAATAAATCAATGCTTGGACAAGCTACATATTTTAAGTAGTTATTGCCTGAAAACAGTGCACATAATGGAAATTGCCAGGTAGTTTCAGTGGTAGCAGAAAGCACTTTGATTATCTAGGAGTAAAAGTACTTCACATTCATTCTAAATAGAAGGTGAAAGTATAAAAGTAGTTTGAAAAATACACCCGTGAACCAGCACATCAACACACTCCTCATAACATGACATATGTGTTAGGTTTATCTGCTGATACACTCCTTCATGAATGCCCGCATAAAAATGAGGTAAAGTCAGAGCCAATCTTTGGTACACAGATCCTGTAAATTCAGACTGAAAAGAAAAACCACAGAAAAAATACATGACTACATAATTCTGTAGGTCCTTGTGTACTAAACTAATTCATTTCACAACCCAAGTGAGGTTATGCTGCAGGCCAAGTACCTGCCTAGACCATTTTATCCTGACCTTGAGCATCAGCTCTTATGGAAAAATCTGTTTAAACAGATAGAGACAATTTAATTTTATATTTTGGGAAGACGTAGTCAGATACAAGAGTTCCTTGTTTCTTTAATCCTTGTCAGAGAACAAAGAGCAAGATAAAATGGAACTTAGGGCTTAAGCCAAAATCCTTTGAAATCAATTAGATTCTTTTCATTGATTTCAATGAGTTGTGGATCAGACCACCACTTCCTCAAGGCAGCAATAAGACACTTCCTAGGGAAAGCAGGGGTCCTCAGTTTTGCCATTCATTCATTTTGATCTTTCACTGTTTAATGAATCTCTTCATCCTGCTCTTATTCTCAGCTCTCAGCCAGGCAGGCATTAGCAGTGCATTCACTAGACAGTAGACGATCACCAGTATCCATCTTTCAAAAGAGACGTACAACTGAGGCCACTCAGGGCCATTAAAGATCCCATGGTATTTTTGCAAGAGCAAAAATAACAATGCCAGCGTCTTGGCCAAATTCCAGCCTCTTTAATTACATTCTGTCCATCTATATTCCCTCCTTAGTTTCAGCTGGAAAAATTAGCCACCATTTTCCACTATCTTATTAATCTTTTAATGTAGAATTAATTATTACAGAAAGACTATGAGCATAAAACATTGGCACTTACAGCTATAATGGGAATATCATTGCTGTCCATAAGAACCAGAAAATACACCTCTCTTTTCACAGAAAAAGTGTACATGATTAGCACAGCAAAATTAACCAGATAACTATTTTCCATTTTTAAAAGAGAAAGCCCAAAATATGCCTGAATGGGGGGGGGGGGAACCACAAGAAAAAAAACCCAAACAACCTAAAGCAAACTAAAACAAAAAAATAAAACAAGCAAAAAAAATAAAAACAAAACAAACAAACAAACAAAAAGCCAAAACATTAGTATTTTGACTGCTTTCTTTCAAATAATAATTACCTTTACCAAATATCTTCCCTACTTAGCACAGCTTATGCAAGGTCCCAATTACTATTTAACATCAGCAATCTCTCAGAATTATTCACCACTGGAATTGTGCATGTGCCTTTTGGAGTTGGAGGCAGGGCTATAAGGTATCTAACTATCTTGAAGGGATCTGGACTAGAGGGACATGCAGTAATTTTTCATCTTTCCCACTTAAAAAAAAAAAAAAAAATCACCAAAAAAACCACCACCACCACCACCCCAAAAAAAACTGCCCAAAATATAACTCAATCAAGGTAATTGATTATGGATAAAATAGATGATCATTCTGCTAAAAATCTAGACAACATATTCACATTTTTGTCTTAAGAAAAGAGAGACCTTCTATGCTTTTCTTTCCATAGTATGGAGTGCAATGTATCATAGAGGAGACAGTGGCCTGAGAAGACCAAGAGTCTCATCCAGGTGGTACAAAACTTTAAATAATAACTTGGAATAAAGATGCAGGATAACTATGTCTCTGTGGAGTACAGTGAAAGAGGGTTCAACCATGAAAGCTTACAACTCATTCACTCTTCTAGCAGATGTGATTGTGATTAAAAGGTTGTTGTTGGCAACAAGTAAAATGAAGAGCACTCCAGGGGGCCCAGAGTGCAATCCATTAACTTCATCAGCCCTAGACTGAGTTCCCATCTCAGTACAGTCTTAGGAAACAACAAAATTACATTTACCCATCCTAATTACGGGATTCACTAAAAATGTAGGGCAATAGGTAGAGAATTCATAGCTAGAAATAAGGTCATGTTGGTATCTTTCTGTAGAAATAATTTGGTCATTTGCACATCATATTAGGTCAAGTCATTCGTGGTACTATAATCAAAGCTACAGACTGGGGAGTTCTGAGTGATGATAAATGACAGGAGATATTTTTCCAGAGTCAAGAGATTTGAAAGGAGAGAGAAAAACTAAGGAGGATCTTGCAATAAGTTCAACTGACCAAAGAGCTCCTATTGTTTAGTTGAGCTCAGGGCAATCTTCATGTTATCTGGGCTCTGTTTTGGCTCTTCAGCAGAATTGACAAAGTCTCTCATTTGCTAAGACATCTAACAGTGAAAAGCTGATATTTGGGAATTCCTAGGAAGAAAAAATTCATCAATGCCAGGGAATAACCCAAATGACTTCAGAAGTTTTTTCTTTCAGTCTTCATGATAATTTGTGATGAAAAGCACTTAAAAAGTAAAACACTGTTATATATTATTGGTATTATTTTCTCTCTGAGGTAGCAGTACTGCTTTGATAGCAAAGTTCTGCTGCTCAGATCATCTGTAAACTTCAACCATCCTGGAATTCATCCTATATGTAGTGTTTCTTAACTGGCATTATGAGGTAAACTGAGCAACTGAGCTTCTGTCTTATTTCTGACATCCTCCTGATGGTGTACTGCTATACGAGCTGTAGTCACTATACATCACATACATGATGCTTCTTAGTGAGCCAACTGTAGCTCAGACATGCACATTTCTCTTTAATCCCTTCCATACATGAGTGTATTTGTTGAGCCTCAGTGCTGGAAGAAATAGCACAAATGATGGCTGATGATTTCCTAGCTACAAAAAATTAGAATACTGTCTTTAGTTCCGAGATTTTGATTTTTTTTTTTTTTCAAAGCAGGCAGCAACTTCCACACAGATTTGAAAGAAAAAAGGGAAACCTAATATGTCCAATCCAAAACTTTTTTCAGTGACAGGTAACTTACATCAGGCAGTCTCCAATGTTGTTCACACAGCATGCAGAAAATATTTTTTGAAAATACTGAGTGAAATTCTCTTCACTAATATAGAAAGGACTTTCTACATGCCCAGAAAATATTCTGATTTTTTTGTGTTAAATTTTTTAGACATTATACTTTTCCAAGTTTTCAGGCTTTGCAAACGTAGCTAACTCTGTCATCACTCTTGTGACAAGAATATTCTCTTAAGTATTTAATCTCTCCCAGAGCAAATCTAATTGCTTTTACCCATTGTTTGTGAAAGATGTAAAGACAGGAAAAGCTGAAAATATGTTCAGAAACTCCAGTAAAACTCTTTATTACACAAGCCACTGTTAAATGCATGATTTAGAAAAATAGTTACATTCTTAATCAAATCTTTTACAGATATCTCAATCTGTAATAAAGAAATACCAAATAGTTTTCAGGCAAGCACGTGCCCTTTTACTACAGGTACCACCAAGCACTGGGAAACACCTGGTGTGCTCTTGTTCATTGATACTGGGTTTTTCAGCAACTAATTTGATAGTTTGCATTGAGCATGAAGAACTGTTTGAATTCATATAAAAAAAAATGTTCTCTGCAACACATGTCTCCAAAGTCAGCATATCCTGTCCTGTAGATTCAAATTAAAGAGTTTGCAACAGTTGGCTTACCCAAACAAGAAATCTCTCCCTGTCAAATCTAGCTAGTAGGTTATAGACAGAGAAAATAAATCTAGCAGATTAATCTAATTTATGAACCTACATAATTATAAATAATTGAATGAAGCTAAAAGGAGAAAAATCCCAATGAATGACGGAGTGCAGATCAATTCCCAAGTTAAGCAGTACACACCCAATGGTTTACCACAAATTAAATTTGACTGAGAAAAAACTCCTAAAAAAATTACTCTTCTGGCAAGAAATAGAAGTGATGATCTAGCATATCCTATGAGCCCATGATTAATTGCCAAAAAAATGCTTTACATATTAATAACTTTCTTTTTTTTATTCTCTTGAAACGTGCTTGGTTTTTGAAAACAGAGATGTTTTCAATGCAGTAATAAAAATAATAATAACAAAAAAGTGTTCCTCACCAAGGAAAGTATATTTCATAATTAAAAAGCCAGCTTTAGCCTCATTTCTAGTTTGGGGGTCAGCCTGGATGACACAATGGCCATTTCTGGCTGGACTATCTACAAATACGTAATTGGAGTGTAAATTATTTTCACTATATAAATAGCTCCTGATGATATCACAATTTGTAAATAGTGCAGTTTGTTTTCCCAGAAGCAGCTTTGTGCTAGCTGACAGCTCTGAAAAGTTTCTGTATTTGATTATGCCATTTTCCTCTTTATAGCTCAATAGGAAAACACATGCCATGTGCCCACTCTGAATTGGCTCTGCTTTTCCAAATGTTCTGTTATATCCATGACACATAAGCACCTTTAACACCCCTTGGGTGGGAAAGCAAGCTGCTTGCACACATACTTATTATTTTTAAGTCTTTATTTTTATATAGCTGCAATAGTGTATTTCACATCTGGCTGATGAAACACACTAGAATTATTTGGAATTCCTCAGTGCTCCTTAACAGGCAATTAAACTGAAAATAGAAATGACCGTATGTGGTCAGGTGCATTTCTGCTACTGTATTACTCACACTGTTGCCAGCAGAATACTTAAAGCATACACTGGTGCAGCTGTGCTAATGGCTTTCCAAACTTCACTACTCAAACTCGCCCTAGAGAAGCCTTAACAATGCATCTGTTTACTAAGATTTTTCCATTAACCTTTCCGATATCATGGCATCTTTCTAACTTGCTTAGTGATTATAATAACAGTATGCTGTATAGTCTATATCTGAAGACCTTTAAACGTACACAGAAAGTATTCTAGTAACCTTCTATCCTTCTCAAATAGTAAAATAGTATTAACAAATGACTAGAAAGCAGAATATCCTCCTTTTCTCCATACAGAAGTTGAAGTTAAATGGAGCACAGAAAAGGCTAGAAAATCATGTGCTGAGATTCTCCAGAAGCTGGCACAACATACGGTGAGATGAGATGGGATGAGTCTCTGGGGTGATGTGGTCCCTCAGAGAGAAGCCATCTTCTGTTACCTTGTAAAAATTGCCTTTTCTTGAAAGACTAGGGATTGTTGTATCCACCTCCCTTCATCCTCAAGAAGAAACAAAACTGCTACTATTTCCCTGTCAGTTCCTTAGGCAAGAATACACAAGAACAAGAGCTTACCAAGGAGCCAAACAGAAGGGAGGGCTTTTTACAGAAGGAAGGATAATATACATTCACACATACTACTACATTCAGTATAAACATTCTCTTCCACGTACCCACAGAGAAAGCAAGGGAGAAGGAAAAAAAGATACATAGCATTTATTGACCAATGTGAATACTTCTAAAGTGAAGCTCAGTTATAGAAAAATCTTCCAGAAATGATAAATACTTTCTGTCCGTTGGACATAGCAGTTTTTTGAAAAATATCTGTTGAGTACGGCTAAGTTAGATCTTACCCAATTCAGTAAGAATTGTCATAGGGAAGAACTGGAAGCACCTAGGCTGAGAAAACCACACAAACAAGTGGGCTGATCTCTGGGACAAAGAGAGCACTGGTCATGGAAACCTGCCTCATCCAGAGGCAGAAGCAATGAGCCCAGGTTGGAGGGAGGAAGCAGTAGTTTAATATTCAAACTCTAGATCAGGAAGCCCAAAGAGCACCTCCCTCCATGCACACACGTTGTAGGAGTGGCAGGCCAGAGGACGAGAGAAAATTGTCCCAGCTCTCAGTTACAGGAGTGAGAACTGTGGCTCAAAAAAGTCAAACACAGTTCAAATGAGGCCTACAGCTATGATGTATCAGTTTGAAGTTCTGTTTCTAAGTTTCTGCACTGAAACTGCCATTGTTGAAAAGTCATATTAGATTTACTTATCTACACATGAAAGTCTTGTTAAGGTTAATACGAATTCCTGTTAGATAGGTGATAACAGACTTTTTCAGTATTATTACAGAACCAAAATGTTTTCACATGTGTCAGGATTAGAAAGCAGTAGGTGTCCTGAATTCTAGGTTTCTGAAAAGCCCCACAAGAAGTTCATATATTTAGATCTGCAGCAATGTGGAAGCCTTCAGTTAACCATATTTTGATCCTAACTGCAACACAGATGAATTGGAAATACCATAAAAATATCCTGTTTGAGGAGACGATGAGGCATTGAGAAGACAGACTTATCACATCGTTTTTCATTTTCATATCATATGTTCCTTATTATTTAGATCCAGATTCTTTCTAGATTTTTTTAAGCTGCAATATCAAATGGCATTTATCTAGGCATTTTAGAATCATGACAAGATAAAAGCCAATCTTTTAGTAATCAGTATGCAGAGAAGAAGAGAAGCAGTAGTAAAGCAGTTGCTGCATGTTTACTGACAAAATATTTAATCCAAACATTTAATTTCAATCTGCCACTGTTCTCAGTTGGTATAATTACTTTAAGTAAATATCATGTAGGAAGGAAGAGAAAATAGTCTCAGCTACTGAAATGTAAATAATAAAACATAATCATAATCAAATGTTTAAAGCCATATAACTCCATTCTAGGATCATTTTGTGTGGACTATTTTAAATGTTTAAGTGATTTTAAATTATTTCTGACATAATGGCCTATGATGCTGCCTATATTGGCAAGCAGTGGAAAATATTTAATTTTCTCATCTGTTCATACACATCATACTTCAAAGGTACTACAGTGAAATTGCACTGCAGTCCATGGAAAATTGTAGACTTTTGCTTTTCATGTCAATGAATGTTAAAATCAACACAAACTTAAGGCAGTTCATCACAAATTCTTATGGGTTTTAGCCCAATTAATATGAAAAATGTATATCACTCTTTTAAGCTTACGTGCAATGTGATTATCTCAGACATAGGGCGACAGAGCCTCCAATTTTTAGGATAAAATTTTGGAGCAAATTTTCTATTTTCTGGACAATAAGGGACATAAAATACCACTCCAGCCAAAAGCCACTTTGATTTTCTACAATAAGTTAATCAATCCATCACAAGTCTTATGGTCCTACAAAGTGCTAAGAGTGTGAATAGGTGGATTTCATTGATGACTTACTCTTTTCTTGCAGTTTTCCACATTCTTGACTCTATTACAATGCTTGTCTATAGCGCTGATGGGATTTTAGACTCTGTTCTAGAAGTTACACAGGCATGTAACATTTAAATAAAATATACAGCTGCAAACCAGATGTATATATCATTCAAAACACAACAACCAAAAAAAAAAACAAACCACCAAACAGGAAAGAAGGTTGCTCTTTAGCGCTATTCTCTGGTGAGTAAAATTTACTTTTGTGCAGAGGATCATCACAAAGCAAGAGCAGGACTCAAGTCTCATTTAAACCCTGATGTGCAGATTAATTGGGAAAATTGCAATTACTTTAACTACAAGGGGTTTAGATTGCTTTGCATTTTGCAAAAATAAAAAATCAGTTTAATCACATGCGTCCCAATCATATGAAGAAAATTACTACAAGGCTGAAAAGGGGCAACGGTAAAGAATAGAAGCAGCTTTGTTTGCTGAAACTAATTGAGTACAATTTTTATATTTTTTTATAGCAAAAGTCTGTACTATATTATGAAGTTTGATCCCCAAAGTAACTCACCTTCACCTTTTCCTCTTCAGAGACTTCTGCTAGAACAGAAACAGGTAAGAAGATTAATGTGGTATAGGAGACCATTGAAAATCCTTCATTCCAATCCTTCAGCAGCTCAGGCCAGTCCACAGCACTTGCATGTCCTTGCAAGCTGGGTACGGGGAGCCAAGCTCAAAGTTTGCGCTGCCAGTTCCCAGCCACACCACCAGTCTCTCAGGTCACCTAAACATATAGCACCCTCGCAGTTCACCTAGACACACAGCAGCGTTTGCACGTATAGGAGGTGAGAGAGAAAATATTTCTAGTTGTGATGGTGAGAGGGAGGCATTTTTGTTTCCGTATATAGCATAAGCACAAGTTCATTTCAAAGCAAAATGATGGATGTCCTTAATTTGTTACTTATGAAATGCACGAGCAGATGAGACAATCCAAACTGGAGAGGTTATCCACACTAACTAGATATAAGAAGGAAGTCAGAAACAATCCAGAAAAAAAAGAGATGTTGTAAAGTGAAGTAAGCAGGATCCAAAGATGCTCTCAGAGTCACGTAATCTCTAAAATAATTACAACAATATTTCTCTGAAGTTACAATTTTGTTTACTTCTTAGGCAGATTCGCCTGTATTGCAGGTCAAGCATGCATGTCAAAACCGGATGGCTTTTCAGCAGTGATTGCTGTTACTTATCGGGTTTGTTTACACGGCTAAACAGGTAAGGCTCCCCTCTCCTCCCCGGCCCGGGTCCCAAATCCGAGCGGTGCGACAGGCAGGGAAGGCGCAGCTGACAATGGCAGGCAGAGGCTTTATTTATTGCTCCCAGTGGGGGGCCGATGCCGCAGCTTCTTTACAACCATCAACACCCTGGGGCTTTTTAGTTCCACATATAAAACAAGGAAGATGGGGGATGGCAACTAACCTCAAGGGATTAGGTACCTGAATCCTATCCCAACTACTAGCAGACTCCAGCTGTGTTTAAATGTTTTTTGAAGAATTTCTGATGTTCAGTGGTTGCTGATTACTTCCAGATTTTAGTTCTACGCCAGTGGAGCTCTGCTACAAAGAGTTTAGCAGTTGTTGTTAAAAATTGCAATTGCACCAAAGAAATGTCTTCTTTAAAACCAGTTTCAAAAATATTACAACACTTTTAAAAGAAAAAAAAAAAAAACAACAAACCAAATCTACAGGCTCTTCACAGCAAAAGAAAAATCCAGAGAAGTGTGGGGGAAGGGAGAAGAGAGAGTAGAGAAGACAGCCAGGATCATATTAGCTTTAAGGCCTTCCCAAGTTTTCCTTTAAATGTTATGATGATATTTTAATATTCAGAGGGATGATATGGATAAATTTGCTATTGACAACATTTCCTTTATGTTCTAAGTTTAGTTAATTTAAGCTTCAATCTGTGGCGTGTCTGGGCCTGTCCTCTATTATCACACGTCAACATAAGAGAATGTGTATATTTGGACACATCTTTTATTTGAGTAAATTAGATGACATACAATTTCAATATTATAAAATTAAGTAGAAATACTTTTTAACACAAAAAACCCCCCGCATACTCTGTTTTCAGCTACATACATCTTTCTAGTAAATCAGAGGACATCCAGTAAGTTGCCTGCAGGTAAATTTGGTGAATCTGAGCCACTTAGTCTAGAAACTACCAGTAACATGCTATTTGAGTTTTCTTCAGCTTCCTAGGGAATGAAAACCATAATCATCATATTTATATCTAAATACTTCACAGTTTTGTCAATGAAAGAGGCATGTTAAGAAGAGAAAAACCTTCCAATAAATAATAAAATTTATATAATTATCTTTTGTATATTTCTCTACTGAATTTAAGACAAGTTTTGAACACAACTCAGTGAAAGACAGACTGCTTTCTTTGTAAGTTTGTTTGTTTGTTTCTTTGTTTCCAGGCACGTACATAGTTTTAAATAACAGTCAAGGCTAAAAAAAATTTTTAATTTTTAATATGTAAGTTAAATTTGAATTCATCCAGGCTGTTCCCATAGGAAAAGGGGAACAAAAAAGGGGAGAATGAGAAACAGGGAAAGAATAAAAGAGGAACTAATGAAAGATTTTCCAGTTCTATGCTACTCTCTTAAGCAATTGTCAAGGTCCTTAAAATCTTGGTAGCAAGACAAAAGCATGCAAAGTAAAAATCACTTTGTCTCCGGAAGTGGTTACCATGTTTAGATAGACATTATTCATATAGCAGAGTTCAATTCTGACATGAACTTCTTTTAAGTTTTACAAATATCCAGGTGCAAAGCAATACAGCAGCTTACATCTTTTTAGCAGGCTCCTGGACACTACAAAAATAGATTATTTGAGCAGGCTATAGCATAAGCAGCAAAAGCCTGATACTAATGCATATTCACATAGTACAAAAAAGACAACACGTCTGTTTCATGGCACTGAGGTTTTTGGCAGTACAAATTCAACATGGGAATAGATTTCAAGTCTTTGCAGATCCAAAATGGATCTGAAGCTGGATGTACAGACTCCTGATGCATCACCAGCACTATTAACTTTTTACAATATATACATTCATTAGAGGGGCATTCTTCTGATTCTGTGTGAAATAATTTTGCGTTGGTGAGCTGTATTTGTAGCACTGACCCTTGGTAGCACGGAACATACCACAGCCAGCATTGTCCAAGAAGGGATTATTTCATTCCACTACATCATATCACAACCAACTGTACCTTGTAGTACAAATGCAACCTTGTCATTCCAATTTGTCACACTTTTTTGTGTGCATTATAGTTCCCTGAAGTCTCATCTCCTGCGTTGAATAGCCCACTGCCATATAGCACATGATCCTATAAATGAAAAAGGCAAGATTGCAACAAGGGAGATATTGGTCACAGCTTCCATTACAGAGCTAACTGTTTCCTGGATCACACATGTTCTGGAACTGCATCCAGCTCAAGCAGGGAACAGTTTTGCTGTCACCATCTTGTGTCTGCTGGCCTGTTTGCAAATGTGCCTTGCTTTACTAAATCATTGGACAACTTAGCAGCAGTTGCACATAAAACAACTGATGTCAACAATGTTTGTTGCTTAGTTGTCCAAGAAGCCAATGTACAACTGAAAACAGCAAGATCTGTATCCCTATTCTCATCCTTGTTTACCCTTTTCTTCCAATTAAAATCACCTCTGTAATACCAAGAGATGTAAAGATCGAAATGGAGAGTCAGGAATAGTTAGACTTGGTCAGCTGACAAATGGCTGAGAGAGGGCACACAACACAGTGTGAGGTGCCCACATCTTCTCAGGGTCTGCATTCAAGCCCTGCCCTGCAGCCAGGGCAAAAACCCAGCCTCCGCTGTGCATTGGGTCAAATTATAACTATGCTGGGAGGTGGCTGTTTGACTGGGACTAGTTCCTAGTTCCCACTGTAGATGTATATTAGAGCAGTGGAAAAACAAACTACAGGAAGAAAAGTGGTGGAGGTGCGGTGGTTCCTTGGGATTTTCCCAAACGGTTGAGTCCCCCTCCAGTCTCCCATCCTACCATTCTCTCATGCCACAATACCTGATGCTAAGCAGCTGCATTGCCTTGACCACTGTTTTTCACAACGGAGAGCACAGTCTCATTGTTCCCTTATCCCTGTTTCATCCATCCTTTTGTGTACAAGTGCAAACCTTAGACTTACACCGTAGGTTTTCCTGTGCAGTGATTGTCTTTGTTATATGCTTGTAAAGTGCTTAACTCAAAAGAGTCCATGGCCTATACATGCTACTGTTATAAAATGATAATAGGAGACAGATTACTTAGAGGGAAGTGCATGAATTTTTCAAACAGGTATGTGCAAATCAGGAAAAAAACCCTCAACAGTGAAAAATTCTTGATGGTTAGTAGAGTAAGTGAAATACATGAGTGGGCAATTGCTTATTGTATTATTTTATATCATTGTGAGAAAACTTTTAACAAGCTTCCCCACTCAAGAATTATTTCCATCTGTTAACATGGAAGCACTAACTCAGAAGTTTCAATTTTGTGTAGGAAATAAAACAATTCAGCCAGCACAGCAAAACAATGCACAGCAGGGAAACATTTTAGATGAAACTGAAGTGTAATTCCTGCTATTCTAACATACCTAATGAATGTATTTTAATACAGCAGCACAACAGAGATCAAGAATTCTTGAATTGCAGACATGCAGAAAACGTTTTTATGTAAATAATTTTATTCGTGTCCTATCGCCTCAGATTTTCTAGCAAAACAAAAATTTTATAATACATTTAGCACTACACAGTAAAATATTGAAGGGTTTCCATTGCTCTTAACAAATCCAAGAGGTGCTTTCTATTGGTGACAACTTTTTTCTAATCCTCAAAATAAATACAGGGTATTTCAGGTTCAGACCAACCTACCTGGCAAATTTCACCACACTCTTTCTGTACAGAATGCTTCCCAAAAGCCAAATTTTAGCTCATTGTCAAAGATGGACGCGGTACAATATCTCGGAAAAGAACTTCATAAATGCTCCAGCTAATTTTGACTCACTTGCCAAATTTTGCACTACATATTCCATGTCCTGCCTGCATAGTGATCCCCACTCCTTGGCAAATTCAGAGTCTTGAGCTAATCACTTTACAGTTGTCTCTGAATCCATCACACAGCCAGGCTGCAAATGACTTGTCAGGGCACTGTTTTCCTTCTTCATTCTGCTTCCCTTTAAGTTAGTAGCAGCACTTTACAACAGATGAACATCAATTAATAGTAAATTATTACAGGATTCATATAGGATCATATATTACAACCTCCTTGATGCCAAAACCTTTCACAATGATGAATACTAATAGAATGAATACCAAACACAACTTATAATGATTTTGCCATTTCCTGAAAAGTGTTGCCAATCTACCTTTGATTCCAAAGAGGCTCCACATCTTTATCTGTTTGAAAATATGAACTTTTGCTCATGAGATCTACACAAAGGCTCTTTCATGTAGGTCAAAGGATGCTTCCCCCATGCCCATTTAATATGTTTTCTGTGAAGTTCTGTGTGCTGCCCTTAGGGCCATGCACATGCTGGCGATATGCATGCAAGTTGCACAGCAAGTTCTTTCCCCCTGCATCATAATATCTACAGTTCCATCTGCCATGTAATGCAATTGTGTACCTCCATCTATTTTTCAAGCATTTTTAAGTGTCACACATACAGTAAATCACTGCTTTATGAATAGGCCCCTAAGACAAGGACACAGTTTACAAGGAACTTAGCATTTAAGCTATTTTCATCTTGACAATGACTGACAAGTCTCCCTGAGAATATTATATATTTAGAGTACTTTTGTAGGCGCTGTACTTAAGAAACATGTCTCATCAATTGGATGAACTACTGAACTAAACCTTAAATGTTTAAAGAAGGGTCAAAAAGGCACCCTGCTACAAAAGTGTGCAACCTACACCTGACTAATATCAGAGAAGAAATCCATGCAATGAATAATTTTTGCAAGTTTTCTTTCTATTTAAAAAAACCCTTATACTTTATCTCTAAATATTTGTCAGGTCTGGAATTGAAGTCTTAACAAAGTAAAAGCCAAACTCCAAGAAAGAAAAAAGAAAAAAAAATAAAAGCAAAAAAAAAAAAGCACACCACATTCTTCATAAACTTCATGAGAATTTCCTCAACACATGCATCTCCATTTATACAACAGATCAAGGAGGTTAGAATTCAATTTCAAATCAAATAACCTCCATATCAATGTGTGGTGTAGTTGACAGTGCACTCTTATCAACTCCGTGCTTTCTGGTGGGTAACGTGCACAATATAACTTAGAGTAACCATTTGGCAGAACACTGCTGTAGTCAAATTGAAATAGCCTTTAGTACCTTGGTTAAAATGGAGAGCCATAACATATCCTTGTCATTTGATGAAAAACTGTGTCTTTAAATTAAGAAAAAGAATTTCCCATGAAAATATGACACAGCACAAGGATGCAGATGTCAGAATCTTATTTAAAACTGTAAAGGCACAGTGCAGCACAGAGGCACAATCTGTCAGGAAACACAAGACCATGTGCCAGTGGCCAAAGATTTGCTGCTGGATTCTTGTCATAGTGGTAGCAAGAAAATTTGAGTTACCTACAGATAATTGCTCATTCCTCAAGGGAAGTGACACCTTTAAACTGATATCATAATACAGAACAAAGATATATCTCACCAAAAGATGTAACAACCATGTTTGATCACATGAAACAGGTAGAGTACCTGATGTAACTTTATACATTTAAGAAAAGTACAGTTGTTTTTTAAGCTCTGAGATGTACCTGTTGGTCCATATAAATAAGGAGTCAGTTAATATAAACAAAAATTTCTACCAAAAATAGATTAAGAATAGATAAATAGATTAAGAATAAATATAAGAATTAAAAACCACTGAAGGTCACGGAAAAAATTTCCACTTACATCAACAGATCCCTTGAAATGTCCAGTTATTTCACCCAGATAAATGACATCGCTAAATCAGGGCCCTGAAACACCAGTCTTGAATAAGAACCTTGGTGGTATCAAGGAGCTGAAACTACATCTTTCTTTTCTAAGCAAGCAGCATACTGGACTGTTGCCATCAGGAGCTCAGCTAGCAGGTTGAGGACAGCAATTCCTCCCCTTTCCTGGGTACTTGCTAAGGTACACCTGAGCAATCCATTCAGCAATCCACTGGCTCTCCAGTGTCACCAACATCTCTGTTGGTGAATCTGAGGGAGTCTAGCAGAGGCCACCAACACAGGACTTGGTGCACATAGTCTCACTTGTTCAACTTGTTCAGCCTGGAGAGGAGGTGGCTGAACCTCCCCTGTGCCAGTGGGGAGGTTATCTGGTTGGGGAGCCAGGCTTCTCACTGAAGGTGATGTAGGAGGAAGAGAATCAAGTGTCATGGATTAAATCAAGAAACCAGAAATAATGAAAATAAAAACCCTTAGAAAGGATAATTAGGGACTGGAATAGATTTCACAGAGAAGTTGTGCAATGCCTTTCTTTGCGTAGTTTCACAGCCCAACTGACTGAAGCCCCACAGCTGATATTGCTCCTACATCAAGCAGACTAGACAATCTCCTGAGGGCTTCCCCAGTCTGATCTAAATAAAAAACAAAGCAACATAGAGATAGTTTTCTTCTATTATGTGACAAAAGACACATTAGGGAAACTACAGTGATAAAACCAAATAATAGCGCTTTTTTGTTTAAGAATCAGCATTCATTGCAGAAATTTATAAATCCTTTAAGAAGTTTGTATGTTAAACACTTGGGCTTTCCACTTCGCTAACAATGTTGGTAACACTTTTGCTAACTTTGCTGGTATCAGAACATATTAAATTTGAAAATCTGTGTTAATTCAGTGAAAATCTGTGTTAATTCAATGCCATATGGCTAGGGGCATTCATCCAAGAAACTCACATCTCAACAAATTATTAGAAGAGCTTTCCAAATTTGAAGGTTCAGTGGAGAATCCAGTTGACTGGCTGCTTAAAGGCTCAGTACCAGAGAGAGCAAGAAGCAAATGAATCTCTCGCAGGTCCTACCTCCTTGTCTTTGCTTTGGGAAAAGTTGTCCCTCACCTCCAATAGCAACAGAAACTCCAGAAGACTTTGCAGGGGTTTTTACACCTCCCTGTCTCCCTAGCACTGTCTGAGAAGGGATTATGTTCTATCTTCCACCTCACCCAAAACAATGACAGGAAGAAAAATAATAAAGGGCAATAGTGTACTATAAAGTGCTACAAGATTTTCTGAAATCTCCCCACCCACCATGTCAGAATGCAAAAGAAGCTGAATAACACTACCCAACACTACTGGGAGAAATGAATGCTAATTGCCAGGAACAATCTGAAGAGGAAGAAATTGAAGGAAGAATGAATATTGCACAGTGTAAAATAGCATTTTATGTGACCTAAATGTTAGGCAAAGTTTTGTTAATTTTTAATATCAACCAACAAAAGAGGCCACCAATGTCATATTGAATCAGACAGGATTTAAGGGAAGACTAAGAACAGTATGACATTACCTTTCTAAACTTGACCAGGGAAAAGTAAAAAGAAGCTGCTTAAAATCACGTGACCTAAAGCATAAGTTAGTGTGCACATACACACAAGATAAAGATACGGTAAATCAACAAAACTTGTGGGTTTTTCTTCATATCAATAATTCTGTCAGTGCATGGTGAATCTGACTAGAAAGTCTAACTGGAAGCAAAAAAAAAAAGATACCAATCATATCAAAACTGTACAAGTACTATTTTTGATAATGTATCAGAGTAACCAGAAAATCTCCAAACTTCCAGATTCAGACTTCATGAACAGCAAATTAGTGCTCTGACTGGATGCAGTAGTATTAAACAGCATGTGAAAAATCTCTTCTTTATGCATCTGAAGAACGACAACTGTAATTTAGCCATTTCACAGGAAAATAATTCCCTCTGCATAAGTGGTTTTGGCAAATATATGGTATTGTTTTGTTTCAATTATTGTATTTTAGAATTTTGGGGTTTGACTCCATGCTTGTAGTATATGAATGTTTTAAAAACTTGTCAAACTTTTCAAAATTCGTGTTCATACTTAAAGTATTACTGATGGAGATTTTTATCTGAATCAGTTTGTTCATTACTAAGTACTAAAAGACATTAGAGACAAAATATGTCTGAATCTTAGATAAAAGGATTCTGCTCTGTTCATAGTTAACTGACTAAAGAATTGCATCAGATCAAGTTAATACATGATGGGTAATCTCCAAAGAAAGGCCTCTGTGAAAAGTGATGTTGGTTAGAAAGTACAAAACATTTTTATCTTCAGAGACAGTAGTGAAACAATATCTGCCAGAACAGTGTTGCTTGAATAAATTGCCACAACACCTAAAACTAAGGTTCTGGCCCTTTATCAAAATGAAATATCCTATAGATCTTTTATTAATAATAGGAGGTTATGCATGACTAGATTACAGACACAAAACATTTCACTTAATTAAATACAAACTGTAAAGTATCACTGTATACACAAAATACACAGAATTTATATAATTCTTGTTATATAACTAAATCTAATTTTTGTTGGAAAAAGTGAACTTCTTACTGATTTCAGAGATAGTTTGACTTGCTCATCTGAAAAACTTAGTACATATATCCCCTAGGCCCCTAGGCTTCCTCTTTTCCAGAATAGTACAAACAGCAAAGGTAAAATAGATAGGGAATTAATTGTTACCTAGTTATTTCATCTATACATTAGAATTAAATAAAGTAATTGTGATTTTATCTACTTCCCGTTTTCTTCTAACTTGCAATCAAAATTTAGGAAGTATTTTTAAACGTGAATGAAAATTCAAAGTAAAGTAATATAAACAATAGCAACAAAACAGTGTGAATTCTTTTGCAATATGTATACTAGCATAGCTTCAGAATTTTTACTACTATAAAAATATTACTGAACAGAACTGCGGCTGCAAAATTATCTACTTTATATTAGATGTTAACAAAAAGAATTAAAAGTAAATGACAACTAGAAGCATCAAAAGAAATCAATTTATCAAAAAATAATACACAAGGATTTTCCTATGCGAAAGAAGATCTCTACTAGGAATTCTCTCGAAGGAGAAAAACCTCATTACAAATTCCAAATGTTTTAACAAAATATAATTGTTTTGCAGGAAGTAGGAAGCAATGTTACTGGGTTGATAATTATTAGTTAGCATGCTAATAAAAAGTAACATTGAATTATATTAGATATGTTGAATTCAAAGGGAGTTAGGTACCTAAATACCTTTCAAATGTAGCAGTAAATATAGTGATTCTATCATCAAATGCTCTTACAGTGGCAGGGGAGAGGGGGAAAGAAGGGGGGGAAAACCCAAACTCTGCTTATTTTGTAGTATTTCCTTAAATTGTCTTAGCATGAATTGCAAGTTGAATTCAAACAGATTATATTGTTAATTCAGGTAGTAAAAAAAAAAAAATCATACTTGTGTGGTCTTTTACGTGGTAGTAGGCAAAGCTTAGGGGAGTGTGCAGCACTGCATGTGAAGCAATCATATTATCTAGAGGATTCTCGTCTTTCAGGCTGTGTGAAGTACACGGGAAATTCTATTACAGAGTTTGCATCTCCATCATTTATTATCTACAGAGACAGACTGGCATTTCTTGCAATCGGGGAGAAAAATACTGTGTGGATAACAACTCAATTATGTCTTAAAATTAAGTTGGAGAGAAAAGTTTGTGCACTCTATAGCTCATACAAGTATTTTCTCAGAGCCTTCTAGCTCTGAGAAAGCAAATTGTGAAAGGATATTGTGAAGCAGAATGTAAACAAGTACAAGAAATATTAATTAAGCTTAAAGATACATTACATATTTCAGAGTATATTTAGTCATTAAATGACTTCCCTTGGAGAGAAGCAACTTAATTTATGAGATTTCACTAAGACATTGGGAAAACAGAGACCTGACAGAGGGAGTTTCAGAAGAGGATGTCTTGTGCATCTGAGTCACACAGTTTTCAAGTAGCACCTGTTCCTTTCTTAATTACTTGTTCCAGAATAGCAATCACAGAAAGTTTATAATTTTATTGGGAAAAAATTAGTGTAGCCTCACTAACTGGAGCTCTACAAAAAATTTAATTTTAATTTGGTATTTTTTTCTTTTAATATTTAAAGGGATAATGCAAGGTTTAATTAAAAAATTAAAAAATATATATGATATTTATTTTCTGCTGTAAAAAGGAGCCCAAACAGTAGCTGGTGGCCTTCCTGAAAACACTTGTCATCATTATGCAGGAAAAACGTGTAGCTTCTAGATCAGCTGGAAGCATTGTTGCATCATCCAAATGTAATTTTAAAAAAAAACAAATTTCTAAGAATTTATTCTGCACAACTGCTTTGTACCCTGCTACCAGCAGGGCAGATTTGAGCGAAGATCATACCCATGGGGATCCATCAAAGGAAGATCCCAAATGACTGAACAATTGCAGCTGTTCTGATGTCACCGCTAACACCACAGGCAAAGCCTGAACCAGCTTATTCTGACTTCTAAAAACTGTTGAAATGCCACAAAACTGGTTCATGTCCTGACATGTATTAGAGGAGAGGCAGCAACTGTACTTTGCTGTGCAAAGTTTCACTTTGGCTGCGTGTTATTCAGTTTGTGTTCTGTACTTTCATTCATCATGAATTTGTTAAAAAGTGATAAGTGAAATTGTTCTTTTTAATACAGGACAAAATTGGGGCCACACATCTCTTCCTGGCATTGGACAGGGAGGTTTGTCAGCAACAATGTACCTTCAAGAGTTGAAGTTCTTTGCACTGCCTCACTCTGTGAATGGGCAAGCAGACAGCATCACTCCTCAAAAACAGCAGCTTCAAGTCCAGGTTCATTACTGGGCCAAGACTGGCTATTCCACCACCACCAAATCTGCTGCCTGAACTGGTCTCTGATGCCTGCATACACAGAAGGCAAGGGCAGGACTATACTGGCGGAAAAGGAGAACAGATAGCCTTGCCTCCATTTCCTGAGGAATACTCTCATAGAAGCACCAAATTTGAGCTCAAATCTTGTAAAGCACTCCAGCAGAAATAGGTGATTTTCAGCAGAAAGAAGAGTAAAAGCATCACATTCCCTGCTAGACCTAATTCCTGGCTACTGTGTAGCCAAAGTTTGTTTATTAACACGTCAATGGGTTGATTCCACATTCCAGTTACTTGTCATTAGTGAACGGCTAACTACGATTAAAGACGAGGGATTTCAGCAGCTGTGATTTGGTATTTTGCTTTTGTAGGGTTTTGTGAGTGGTTGAGGGCTTTTTTGGTTTTTTGGTTTTGTTTTTTTGAGGGGGTGGTGGTGGATGGTAGTGTTTGTTTTTAGCTATGGAAAAGTTTGGAAAGCTAAACGAAATGTGACATGCTTACTAGAGTAACTTTGATTTAGCCAGCAAGGAAGTGTGGAGAGGACTGTATCTTCGATATATATTGAATGCTTTCGGTTTGGCTTTGGCAATAAGCAAACCAAAAGATAAAATGTATTTGCAATAACTGAAAGGAAAACTATGAATAGAGAAATTACCATACCAGTGGAAATGATCTGCTCTCACATTGTGAGACCAGCTGTTCTAACCTTCATCATTTGTACGTTTGCTGGATGAAGGGTGAATATACCCCATTATTGGAGCTGTGCACAACCTAGCCTGACCTAAATGCCAAGAAATAAGCAAGTGAGAGTGAAGCATCAGTGGCAAATTGGAATCTAAGGCCTTTTGTGCTTGTTAAATGGTGGAATGATTATAATTGGAAAAAGTGATGTGCATTAGTTCTGAGTGAATGTACAAGAAATGACAAGCGTGTAACTTAATGATTACTTCACAACACCCAGGACTGCCTTCTAGTCTTGCACCAAGAGGCTGAGCCCTACAGCAGAGAAAACTGCATGTCTTCTCCTGCTATTCATAGGCATCCTCCACAGGTCACATGGAAATAACCCTGAAGTGATAAGTCTTGGTTTAGGAAGTCTGCTGCTTAAGCTTGTATAAGTCATTGTGACAGAGTGTTTTTTCCTTTCTCCACAAACCTTTGTCTGTATTAGCAGCAATTGGGCAGAGTCCAGCTTTAAATGAAAACATACACTCATTGTTTATTCTCACAGGTAGCAAGCATATTTGCAATGAACATCTGTAAGAATTGCTTGACTACACATCGTTTCTGATATATTATTTCTCATATATTCATTCTGTAGATCACCATGATGGTAGCAAAAAGAAAAAAAAAAAAAAAACAGGAAAAAGTTAGTCCAAACATACTAATTAAGTATTTCAAGTGAATAAAATAATTAATAACTGCAGATTAATTGAACCTCTTTTTACAGTTGGCAGAAATTATTTCCCAGGATATTAGAAATTCAGTACAATTAATTCTTCTTCATGTTAAAATAATTCCTGTCTAGGAAAAGCATTGCCAAGCATTTTCTGGATGATAGGCATGTGCTTTATGGCAGGCTCATATAAAGATTCAGGGTTAAATGCTCAATGAAAATGTATAGTACATAAATCTACACGCAGAAGTGGCAGGCAGAGTGTCAAGAAGCAATCATCTCCAAAGTCAGTTTACCCTCACAACAGGGGCCTTGTCATGGTCAGAGTTAAACAGGCTTTGGATAGGACTGAACTTCTGTCTGCATAAAATAGTCAGGACTGGAGAGTTTACCAGGAAACTGGAACTTCACAATTAAGCGATATAATTAAACAAACCAATTCTAGTTACTTTTCACAAGGAAATACTCAAAGCTCTTGAAAAGTTGTATATCATAAAGCATTCCACAGAAATTATTTACTGATGTTTATATGTTACTTTCACTATGCTGTCTTTTAAACTGGAAGAATTCCCATCTTCTCAAGTAATTAAGATCGGGTTTTTCATAAAGGAAAATTGCATTCCCTTTCTAGGTGAGTTCACCTCAGTAGGTGAGGTCCATTGGAAACTGTGGCAGAAGCTTAGCTGAGGAAGTATTTCTTTGGCATATTACAATAATAGAGACCTCATTATTAAACAAAGAAAATGTAAAAGATGATCTTTAAAAAAATTAAACTACTAATATAATTTTCTTACTTTTGTTTAATACAGATACAGAAGCTCTCATAAGCCAAGAGGTAGCCCAA
This sequence comes from Chiroxiphia lanceolata, assembly GCF_009829145.1. Lineage (NCBI taxonomy): Eukaryota > Metazoa > Chordata > Aves > Passeriformes > Pipridae > Chiroxiphia > Chiroxiphia lanceolata. The sequence goes on along the minus strand of NC_045643.1, from coordinate 21,401,430 downwards.
TACTGTAGACAATTTACAGAGATCCAAACATAAGCCAGAAACTGAATCCTGAATCGTTGGTACAAGTAACACCTGCAGCAAGAGTCCCTAACCCTCAGGTCTCAAACAGGGACTTGTGACAACTCTCAATGTTTGGCCAGTTCTCACAAAAGAACAAAAGGCAGTCCTATTTCTGTGTAAAAACCTTTCTTGTCTCTGTGGTTGAACGGCTAAGGAATATGTGAAAATACAAAAGTCTAGAGTAACTACTGTCTTCTTACATCTTACTTCACACATGTCGACCTTCCAGAACAGCCTGGAGGTTCCCAGTCTTGCTCTGTGCCTTCCCATGCGATGTTTGGAAAGATGGAGCATCAGGGAAAGAACTGTTCTCCCTCATTCTGTTTCATTAGTAATGTTCATTTGATATGATTTACTATGGAAAAGGATGTTAATAAGAAATGCTTTTTTACATTTATTAGTGAAGAGATTGCCTGACAGTTGGGAAGGAGAATGTATTACAAAGACGATAGTACAGGTAATATCCTGTATATTGAGTCTAATCACCCATTTAAAGTTAAAACAGGAGTTGTTAAGAATGTAGTGAATCACACTCTAATGATTAGTGATGAGAATCACCTAGATAATGAAATTGGTATTGAGAAACAGATTTTTCGGCAGGATGATTATCCTGCAAGATTGATTAAAAGGATAATTGTAGAACAATGTAACCTTTTCCATAATTACAGCACTGAACTTGTTTAAAGCCATTTGTCATAACAGTGTGGCTCTCCCATATCACAAAGAGACTGACCACTGATTAACACGATATTTATTACCCTCCAGGAAAGTGAGATATTGCCACACCTGTACAAGGTGGTTTTAATATCTCTGCATTGAAAATTGAGAATATAGTAAAACCACCTCAAGTAATCAGAACTATAAAATTCGATGTAGTTGCACGCTTCTGATTGCTGAACTTTAAGGATGAGTTTTCCATCCCTTTTCCTGTGAGGTCCCATGAGACTAATACTACAGCACTCTTTAACTTGTACTGGTAGGTTTAAGAGATCAGACTGCTTTTCAACAGTTGGAATAGGAAAAAAAAAAAAATCAGAAAGCTTTAAAATTGTACTCCAAGAAGTTCCAAAAGTAAAAGATCTGCAGCTGGAAATGTTAAAAGTTCCAGTATTTGAGATATGATAGAACAGAGAAAAAAATGAACAATTTTTTCAGAGGTTTTTTTGGGGGGGTTTCTTTGTATTTCAATGAGAAGTTTTAATTAGTTTCAGTGAGAAATTCCTACAGATTTTAAAGAACTTTCTAGCATTCTTTACAAAATGCCTGCTATCCACAAGTTACCTTTGTAATGTTTTCTTCACAGATTGGATTTTTCCAGACAATTCTCTAAATTTACAGACCACTTTCTCTCTTAGCTTTCCCAGCAGAAAGCTTTCTATGTCACACCAGAACAAGACAAGTTTTTAAAACCTCCACAAATGGAAATTCCTCAGCCTCTCTGCATAACCAGGAACAGCACTTTGATACCCACTTTAGCAAAAATTTCAAGCAAGTCTTCCTTCTTTAACCACCTATGTTATTATGGAGAATAGTTCTCTCCCCAGCTGAAGGATACTTCTGCTTCCCCTCTCAGTTCCTTCTTTGCCAACGTCTCATCTTAGGTCAAGTACAAGAGGTCCTTTGCTCCTTGTGGGTCCTCTACTGGATCATCTCTATTTTCTCAATATCCTTCTTGCACAAGGACAGCCCAAAACTAGATACAGTATGCCAGGTAATGCCCAACCTGTGCCTGGTAGAGGGTGAAAATAATCTCCATCTACTAGCCATATTTCTCCTAATGCAGGCAAGGGTGCAACTTACATAACTTCCCATAAGCACACAGTTAGTATCCATCACATTCCCAGGGATATTATGCATTCAGTTGGTTTTTGGTCTGTAATGACGCGTGGAGTTACCACTCTTCAAGTGTGGAACTGTCAAAGGTTTTCAGGTTTCTGTCAGACAAGCATCACAGTCCCTTGGTTCTACTCAACTGAAGCTTCAGCAGATGGGATTATCAACCCCTACTCCTCAGTCACTGTCTTCTGCAAATTTGCTGGGGCTGAGTTTCACTCATTGTCTAGGTCACTAACGCAGACATTGAACTCTGCCAGCCCCAGTATCAACCCTCAAGGTCATACAGAGGGTTCATCTTAAAGTTTGATATATTGTTACTTTTTCTTAAATTTGCAATTTGAGACAAGCTGAACACTCTGTGGTGTCATAAATACACATTTTAACATTAACACTAATTTTAACACATTTAACACTAATCTATGGATTGATCAGGTGTGGAGTGGTATGGGAAGGGAGAAATTGCTTGTTAAGCCTGTGTTTTGGTCAGGCAGACCTAATTATCAGAGATGCAGTGGTTTTCATTTACGAATGATGCTGTGGTCTTTGAGAGGCTCTGATATAATAAATGCAATGCTTGGCAATAAGAGTAATGATAGCATATTATTGGTATTGGGCTACTCTCTATATTTCAAATTTTTAGGTACCACTTTGTGCTTATGTATTTCAACTCGTGTGAGTAGATTTGATGGAGGGAAGCCTATACAGGCTGAGAAGCTCTTCATTCTCCTCATGTTGTTGGAGCCTGCAGAATAATAATTATGGGAATCCACCATCTGGTGAACATATGTAAGGTTTGACTCAGCCCAGGGACAGGACAATAAGTGGCCTACTTCAGGTGAGTTACTAAAGGCCCTCTAATCTGTCCAAGGTAATGACTGATTCCTTCCCCCCCTCATGTAGCAGGCAATAGTACATTAGGGGACCAGCCAGAGACTTTGTTTTAACTCACCTAAGGCTCTTGCATTCATTTGCGGAAGCCAGTGGCAGCAATTCCAGACACTAATGAGTAATGACATGGCAGGAGGAAATACGTGGCACACAGTCAATGTGTGGCTACACACCATTTGATTATGTGCTGAAATGGGAACAACCTGACAGTGGTGGCTCCTGTGAGACCTCCTGCTACAGCCATCTAATGGATGCTGCTGGAGCAGGAGCAGCCCCTGCCACTGCAGAAATCTACCAAACGTTCTGGTGATACAGGGGTGTAAATGATAACATAGGCCAGCAGGAAACCAAAAGAAAAACAAAAAGACATTGGCTCATACTTAACTAAGACCAAACCACATCACTAATAGCCTAAATATAACTCATCAGTTTCCTCTCAGATTTGGCATTTGGTCATAGAACAAAAATAATTAAATGGGCAAAAAAAGAGATTTTCTAAGTAGTTTTTTCAATGTAATCCATTCCAGGCACATGCCTTTACTGAGTTTACATGGGGAGTGTCTGGTATCACATGATAGGAAATAAAGGCACAATCTACTCCATCATTCACAATGAGAAAAATTTCTTGAAGGGCTAGTTGCTGAAACAGAGGACTCTGATACTGGGTAGCGGGGGCTGAATTAAAAGCCAGGGCAAGGTAGCTTTTTTGCTTATATTACTTTGTGTGATTCCTACTTATAATGATTCCCTCCTGCTGAAAAGCCTTGGCTGCCTGTTGTTTCTGCTCAGTCATTCCCATCAGTTTTACAGATGGATTTTACTGGAGTGAGAAAATTAGAGCAAGAACATGACTGTTATTGTTTCACAGCTGATGAAGAACAACAGTAGAAAAGTAGTTATGAAATCTTATTTTTTGTCATCTTTGCTGACAAATTTTACACACCTATCTCAGACAGTGGGTAAATCCTTGCCTTAAGGTTTTCATTATGTTTCTCAAGGGATGAGTGAAATTACTTGGTTTTTTCACTCATTCAAAGGTTAAAATACAGTACAGCTTCCCTGAATTTTCTCTGTGTAGACACAGCTACCTCTGCAAAGACTACAGTACAGAGAGATTCATAAAACTGACATTTCTTTTTTTTAAATGTGCATGTGGCAATGGAGGGTCATTTCTCCTGAAGCAGATGTGTGAAAAATATTGCATGATGAACAAAATATTACATGTAGAACAAAAGTGAGAATTAATTTCAAAGCTCTGACAGATTTAAAACCTCCTAATATTACAATTTTTTAAGGAAAATAATCCAACAACAGATATAGACTGTGAAAAAACATACAGCATATATTTGAGCTGAAGATCTTATACTGCTTTGCAACTTTGGTTCTATTGTCACCTAGAATAAAATCAGGGGGAAAGACCTTGAGAGATAAGCTGCTTATTTATTTGTTCCTGAAGCTTTGATAGCATGTAGGTTGCTGTGTGATCTTTATAAACTCAGAGGCGCTAAGCACAGCTTGTTTTTGAAAGTCAATGCCAGCAAGAGACAGACTTTTTGTAATAACACCCGGTGAGCTGTGGCACTTGTATACTCATATATTTGTCTGTGCCAAATCCTTACCTAGTCTACATTAACAGATGTAACATCTTTTGACTTCACACTGGGGATCTGGCCCATTATCCATTTCTTGAATATGTATATCCAAGTAGGACAGACATCCTCACACTCACCAAACTCCAAATACCTTTAAATTAAAAATAAACCCAGTAATCTCTTCTTTTTTCCTAAATCTTACAGGATAGAGGCTGATCAGATGAAAAAATACAGGATTTATTTGTCTGCCTTTTTTTTTCTTCTGAGGATCTAAAGGAACAGGTAGATGGTTTCAGAGAAGAAAGAAATGAATTTGTCAATTGCTCTAATTCCACATACAAACTGACCTCAGATAATCTGCACTCTCAAAAAGGAAACAGTACTTAAAAATAAATCCTGCAATAATCCTCATCAGCAACATACACAAAATCAGGTAGAGGACATATTGGAAAAAGGGAATTTGGGGTAAACTTCTCCTTGCATTATCCTACATTGTAGCTAATTTGTAGTGTGTGTTTGTAAGTGGTTCAGAAGTATGAAAGGAATCCAACAGCCGAGCCAGTTTTCCCTGTCACAACACAGGTCCCGTGACCCAAGGGAGATCTCCCTTGATCCCTGGGTTTGCCCTACTAGAGGACTATGACATGGTTTAAGAAGAATTTCACTCTCACAGAAGGTTATCCTAGATGAAGGGGTGATGTCAAAATGCTGCAACTTCTGCAGAGAGATAGAAACACCAGGATAAGGTGCTGATATACGTGCATGTGACTTTCGCAATTCACTGGTTTGATGAGCTGTGATGGCGGGGAAGGGTGGTAATACCACAGCTTAACATATGCCTTTTTCTTTTAAATTTTTATTTGACCCATTTTCTCACTTTTATCCTAAATTTTCCCTCCACTGTGCATCACATTCTGAACTACATCACAGTCCAAAACCATGATATTCAAGCTTGAAGCCCCAGTCAAGGAATGGATAAACAACAAGGTAATACACTGTTTCTGTATCAAAGGCAATTTGACACACTGCACCATGCAGACTGTTAATCTTTTATTTTTCTGTCCTATGAACAAAAAAAAAGATTTAGTTGTATAGTGAAGATGCAGTTATCCAGAAGTAAGGCACCTATACCAATGATATCAAGCACTGGCAAAAATGCATATCAGTCACTATTTCTGCTTTAAAATTATTTTTTGGACTCGGTAGGGTAATATTGTCTCATTTTTCTCTTCTTTGTGATTCTGTGCTAAATTTCATAAAAACAAAGCAATTCTGTAGCATTTTATAGCCAATGAACTGAGGAAAATGTGGGGTCCTGTCAATTAGTTCAAGTCCCGAGTACTGGCAGAATGGCAAGTATGGGGAAAAGGTATGAAAAAACCCACACTCTACAATACAGAAAACTTTCTGTAACACTCCCTAATAAAGAAAACTAGCTGTCCACAATTACTGCTTGTCTTTGTTTTACTTATTCCATATTTTCATCTTTCCAGCTCATTAAATTTAATAGAGAAACTTGAGGCACCTCTTACCCGTTTTCCTAGCATGAAAACTTTCTTGCTAATTGCTGATTTATAACAATACTTTGTCTTTCTGCACATATATTAGATTATTCTTCAAACTACCTCTGATGAACAACTCTTGAGAGTTCACTTAACATTTCTGTAGGTCCAAATTTCATGTCTGTGAAATCTCCTAGCTTGAGATTTGAATTTTCAAATGCTAGATAATTGACTGGCACATTCTACAAGCTTACATTTTATCTAGGCCTATGTCAGCACCTGGCAGTGACTTTGAGAAAGGAGCCTGAAGATTCCTTGTCAATGTATCACTATTTGCCTCAACATGTTAGGAGTGCTCAGTAGTGGCTATTCCCTCAGAACAAACTGTTGCACAATTAAAAGAAAATACAAAAATCACCAAAAGGAAGAATATTAATATTTCAAAATCTAATGTCAAAGAAAGTATGGTTAGCCAGTCTGTGCATGCTTTTTACAAACTGTTATTTAGAAATAATTATATAAAAGAGATTCTTTGAGTCTTTTCTTTCAGCCTTAAACTCAGCATGACCATGTGTGAAACGATCCATCAGATTTCATCAAAGTTAGGAATCCCATATGGCTTGTATCACCACAGTTTAAAACTTCCTATGATTCAAAAATATGTCTCCACTGTTCATAAAGAAATATTTGAGCTAGATTACATCTTGGTTGTTCAGTGTAAATGCACCAAAGTGAGAAGCTGGATGAATGTTTAGCCTTTGCATCACATGAGAAGCTCTGTGCTGCCAGAATTAGCACCAAGTCCTGGACTGGTTCATTTGAAACTGAGCCCAGGCTGGGTCAGTATATCTGAGCTACTTCTTTGATGGTAACATCAGAGTAACTTTTGTGGGCCTTATATGTAAATAGCTGTTAATGTACTGGAATAGCCCATGAATTTGAGGTATTCCCTGTGTACAGATATACACACTTTACAAACAAGCATTTCTAAAAATTCTGCATGATTTTTTTTGTACCCAAATGGGAGAGTGTGTTTTGGGTGGTTTTTTCCACTTTAATTACTATCTTTTTCAAAGGAAACCTGTTTTAAAACGCAAATGACTTTCAGTATTTTCAGTTTAATATCTAGATCTTTAAATCTCCTTATCTGAAAGCCTTCATATGAGCTGCACTGGAAACCTAATTTTTTTGTGTTTCTTTCATTTCTCTTCTATGCCAGAACTTCCAAGATTTATGTAAGAACCGCCCCCCCTTGAGGAGATGCTTCTGAATATGTTTTATTTCAACCTAATTTTGTCAAAAAAGCATAATATCCTACAACACACTATGAGAAAATACATATTACATACAGTGTGCATCCCAGCCATTTAAGACCCAAGTCTTCCAAAGGTGGTGAAGATATAAAGAACATAAAAAACTCCAGTAAATAATTCAGGCATTACAACTTATATGTTACAAGACTTTGACTTACCTAAAGAGAAGAACTTTCACATCAACTCGGCTTCTACACCTCTCCTTCAAAAAGACTTAATCACATTTTACAACAACACAAAAGCAATACCAGCATTTCTAAAACATATTACTTGCATTCTGTGTCTTAGACTCACATTAGTAGTAAACTGAAATAACTTAATATTTCATCCATTAAAATGGCTGTGCGTAATATAGCTTATATCAAACTGACAATGCATATTTGCTCACTTGCACTCTCTCAGGAACAATTATCATACAAAGTCATATATTAGAACAAAAGAATATAATTTTTACTTCCTGAAGTGCTGTCCGAAGTATAAAATAACATAAATGAGAATTCAAGTGGGTTTTGGGACCATTTTTTGTGTGTTATAGAATAGTATTCCTTCTGTTACAAAAAATGGCAACTACAACTGGCATAGGATGTTAAAAAAAAAACATGTGAAAGATGCTGACATAACTGCTCTGCTCAGAGTTGTGCATTTCTTCATCAGGCTTCAGTGAAATGTGATATGGACAAGATACTTTAGGATGAAAAGGCCTTGAAATAAATAATACATGTAAATTTCATGTTTTGCAGTAATGGAAAACACAAAAGCATTTGCATTTTTTTTTATAAAACAGAACTATTAAGAACATTTTGATTTGGTACATAAAATTATAATAAACTATTTTCTCTCTTCTTTTCTACTACTGGTACTTATCTCTCCACCAAAATTGAGAGGAATAAGGTCAGATATTAAGTGGCTATTCTCCAGACAAAACAACAAATATGACACAATTAATTAATAATTCATTGGATTATGATATGATTAAAGGTGAACTAGAATAACAAAAATCCTTAAGACTGCCTGTAAATCAACTGTTTTCCAGGGTAAAAAAATAAAAATTAAAGACCTTTAACAGTAATTACAAGAGAAATGTTTTTAATGTCTTCAAAATAGAAAAATAGAATGACAAAAAACCACAAATATAAAATGACAAGATTACCATTAACTTCAGATTATGTGGTATTTAAAGACCTTTCAAATGTCATTTATTTACAATAATCTCTCTTACGTTATTACAGCAAGTTAGGAGACCTGAGTCCTATTTTCCACACATCTCTTGTGTCTCCATTTCTAGTTTCTTATCTGAAAATGAAGATGATACCCAAGTGCTACCTTTACAAAGGTGTTATAAGGGTTAGATAAGTACCATCTATAAAGTCCTTTGAGATCCTGAGATGAAAAGCTCTGTAAGACTCAAGAAAAGCTCTCTATAAGTGCAATATTATTACTGTAGTTCTTACTATGTTTATTTGTTTACTCTCCCCTAGAGAACATAATTCTGAAGAGATTTACATTTGAACTTTGTAAGAATTCTGTTATCTGTCTTTCAAATTGCTCTTAAGGGTTCTGTAGAGGAAAGGCAAATGCTCACAAAAGCACACTCAAGTCTTTCCAAAGATCCCATTCTGCAAGATATTCAGTGTTTCTTGAGCAGCACAGAGCACTCTCACTGAATACACTCATCACTTTGTAAAATTGGGCCTTGGATTTCAGGTGCCAGCATTTCTATGAACAAGAATCCCAGCATAGACATAATTCTACATTTCTTTTTCGGTTCCCTGTTAGATGCTCATGGATCAGGTGAGCAGATTCAGTTACTGAGTTCATTGCCTCGATACTCATCAGAATACTGACATACTCAGCAAAGTGTAAAGAGTAGGTCCTTTTTCTCTTTACTGTCATTGATTCCGCAAATCAGCATGGAGAAAAAAGTGCCCATGGGTCACTACATGTACTTTTTTTTAATTGCTGAACATTGTGGACAGACTGAACATCCAAGTGCCCTATCATAATGTCCTTTTTCCATCTGATTTCTGAAAAAAAATAATCAACCTAAGGACATTCACACAGTTCTATATGGCTTTTTAATGCTATTCCTATCCTGAAGAATGAGAGCGTGGAAAGTTGGACATGGATGAGAAGGATGGGTAAGTAGGAAAGGAAGCCAGCAACAACTTAAACATAAGATTAAGATAGTAAAAACATTCCTAAATTTTAGAGTCAAGTCTGGTAGCCTTTGACCAGGCAGCAATGGGCTTTAAAAAAAAACGAAACCAAGCAAACAAACAAAAAACCAAACCAAAACAAAAATCCAAACAAACAAATGATACCCAAACAAAACAAATCAACACATTAACTGCATCGGTTATGGGGAAGGAAGTAAAATGTTATTTTTGGTCTTCTGAAGGATTCTTCGAATATTTTGCATGCTGTGGAAATCACTGCTCCAAGTTTTACTTGAAGAGAAAACTGCCCATTCCTAAGGTTCAGTAAACCAGCATAACTAAGGGACTTTATTTTCTCCTTCATTTCAATGCAGAATGAAGCTCTTTTGGAACAAATGAATCATATGTATAAAATAATTTTGATTTTACAGAAAAAATGTAAATAATATTCTGAGTTTTCTCTTGAAAAATATCTTTGGGAAGAATGCTACGCATCTTGGAAACATAATTGTATCAGAAAGTATCATCTGTGCTAGGAGTCTAGGAGGCAGTGAATGTCCATCACCCGAGGATCAAGGAAGATGAGCAACATACTTGGTTTTTGGGGCAGGGTGGTTACAGTTGGACTTTTTTGTTGGTTTTCCCTCATTATTCACATTGGCAAGAGCATTTCTATGTCTTAGGGCAGACCAAGAAAACAGAAAAATGTTTCTTGCTACACTTCATCTGAGTTTTAGGCCTTGAGAATATTCACCAATAAGGAAAATTTCTTTTAGAGCTCTAGTTTCTGGCTCAACAATGCTCTAATCTGAGCCCTGTACCTCATTATTCTCTGTTTAAAGTGGATTGAGAATATATGGGAAAGTGAAGTAAATTAAGCTTGCAAGACAGGCAGTAAAATTAAAAATAGTCATAATTAAAGTTTATTACTATTAGAAAATTTCTAAAAAGTTATATATTTCATACTTGCTTTAAGTTGCCCTTAAAATTACAATACTCCTCCTTAAGACCCTTTCAGATTATCTGAAAATCCACTATTTGCTGCAAGTTATTTTTTTTACACATCTCCATTGGTCATTTTTTCCCACATATATTGTCATTTCACTGTGAGAAAGGATAAAAAAAATTGAAAGGAAACAAACTGGGAGAAGAAAAAAAGAAGAAAGGAAGAAAAACAAACCTTTTATTGGTTTTCTTTATTTCTGTGGGATATAGATGATAGTGAATAAGAAATGTGGAAAGTGAAGTCATTTCAGTCAAAAAATACTATTCAGCCAGTAAATCAGGAAGATATAGAGCCAGGTGGATGGTATCTCATGAGTACCAAAATAAAACCTCCACAGGAAAAACTATCTGTATTGTTCATTATGTCCTTAAAATTACAAACATCCATACTTTTGAAGTTTAGTGGCTAAAGTGTCTGATTTCAGAAAAATATATTGTTGACAGTAACAGAGTAATTACAGTCACTGCTTCAATATGGTTGCATAAATCATCATGATTCAACCTATAGTAGTAATAAAAATGAATTACATTGGTTTTGGTTCATTACTGCTGATCTAATAAAATAAAATTAATTAAAAAAATTCCTGAGTGTAATAGTTTCATAAAAATAACAATTTACTAATGGGTTCTTAAGGACTTATGTGAATGCAATACATAAGAATTGTATTTTTGTTAAAATAACCTTCTGATAAGAAATTAGTTTATTTTATTACAGTCCTCATAATATTTTTGTCCAACAAGTGTTTTCCCTCAGTGATTGCCTCTTCTCCATAATTCAGATTTCCCTGATTTAGTAAATGAGGCAGGAGGAGGAGTTTATTGGCATAAATATTAAATTAATGATATTCATTCTGAGAAAACATTATAGGATCATGTGCAATGATACTACTCAGATCAGAAAACAGAGAAAACTGTACAATATCTATATAAAATACCCCAATGCAGGTTTCTTTCTCTACATGTTCCTGTACAAGCAGACACTTTCCCCACCAAACCCACATGGTAACTGTGAGTAATCAATGTATGGCTCATTTGAACAAGTCAGTCGCATTAACTAGACCTCAACTCTCTACTGTGATAGAAAATTTATAGGCACCTTCAGGTGCTATAATATCAGTTTTAGGTGAGATTACTCATTTAAATGTTTTCTTTAAATCCTGCATCATATCAAGCTGTCTGAATAAACAGCACAGTACCTATAACAACCTACAAAGTGTAAGATCTGTGCCAAGATACACCCAACTGGAGGTTTGCACCAACTTCATCAAAGCTATGATGTTGTGTTAAGAATGAAGCCCTCCATTTCTGGTGCTGGCAGGAGTAGGTCAGCCTACCAATCCATAAAAAAACAATGTTGAAGTTAAACCCTAAAGGTTTTCCCACTGAATATAGTCTCAGGAGCTGGCAATGGAGGGCTCAAATATTTCACTCATGTTGAAAAGCAGTATGCAAACTGCTTTTCTGATGTTTCTTTATAAATCACATCACTGTTAAAAGAAACAGCGTTTATTTTATCTACATGTCAGGATTCTACTGAAGTATTCCAGAAGCACATAATTAGGCTTTGAATGTAGCTGGAAATTTGCTACAGTAAAGTCTGTAGAAATGGCTCAAAAATGTAAATGTTAATTTTCAAAATTCAGTTGAAAAAAAAGAAATCACAGACAACAGTTCAAGCCCTCAGTGGGAGAGGATAAGTTACTTTGACACTAAGTAATAATTGCTAACTAGGAATGTAAACTCAGTAAACATGTTAACATTATTAATTAAAAAAAAAAAATGAAATTAGTACACAAATTTTGGTTAAAAAAAAATAGTCTCATGAGACAATGTTACAGAGAGATGGCAAAAATCTCTACAGGTCTGCAGAGGACAAAACCACCAAAGCACCAGAGCATTTAGAATTAGTTGGAGACTTATATTTTTGTAGAGGAAATGAATCTCTCATTTGCAAGAAAAGATTTAGAGAACCTCCGGATTAAGTTAAAGCAGAGGATCAGCCTGAGCTCTGTAACCATGGATTTCTGCATGTCTGGAACAAGTTATTTCCCAGTCCCTCACTGACACCTAGTCAAGGATGAGGGAAAGATTAACAAACAGCAGAAAGGGGAATAAAAGCAAGTGTTTAAGAGACCAGTAAGAAATCAAAGTCAATGTAACAGGCCAACCTGTGCAGAGTTCAGCAAAATCTGTCTCCTTGCCAGAAGATGTACATGTAGGACTGGGCAGTAAACTCCTGACACCCATCAGTATCAGAAACAGTTTCATGATATCTGCCATGGTAAACAGAATGCCATTTTGATTTCTGAAAAGGATAGACAAGGGAAAAAACCTCTCTGAATATTCTTTATGAGAGGGATACAAACAGTCCATATTTACTTTGAATATTTACCGGAATATTCAAAGTTGAGATGACAAATACCACATTCAGATGGGCACTGCCATAAGTTCTGTACATCACATACACCACGTATGAAAAATCTGTGAATTGCAGTCAGTAAACACCAGAAGAAAAGGGCAGACAAATTCCTGGAAAGAATAGTTTTGGACTAATGGTGGAGCAGTTACTCTCTGCAAACTCTAAATACCTCGATAGTCCTGGGTACGGTTTTTAGAGGGAAGAGAGGGATTTTCAGGGAATGAGTAACTGTCATTCAGTAGCCTGTGTCCCATCTGCATTTTTTCCTTAAGAAAAGATTAGTAAGATATCAAAATCTATCAATGGAGCGCACCATTAATTTGTGAAGGCTCATTCTCTCAAACACTGCTCTTAACTCAAACAAGGACAGGGTATATGCTGAAGAATATTTTTTCATTTAAGACTCTGAATTTGCTTACATTCAGAAATACTCAGGTATCTGCAGTAAACTACAAAAACCCTACAAAACCTCAGCATATTGTAGGTATATGAACACTTACTTTGCTGTTTAACAAAGATAATAAAAGTGTTGGAAGCAACAGGATCAAGGGAATTAGAGGAAATGCTCATTAAAACAAATTTAAAAGGTCTAATGATTAAAATATTGATTAATTAGCCAAACATTGATTAACAGTCACACTTTATCAACTACAAAGGTTCTAATTACTGCACCATTATTCCATAGATTGACCTGCTCTCTCTTGTCACTTACGATGAAGAACAATTTTTATTAAGTGGGTTTTGGATTTTTGACCTGTAAAATTTTAATAGGGAGTGCAAAAAGGGTGTCGTGTGTGGTTTGGCATTTTAGTCACTGAGGGACTCATAGTTACTGTCTCTACTTAACCAGAGGCACAGAAGTGCAAGAGGGATGTGAATACTCAGGGATTAAAGCCCCACCACAACTTCCCAATCATAAGAGAGAGAGAGAGATGCATTTGAAACTGCTCTAAGACTGCTTCAGGGAAAGGAGAAATCGTATGACACTAAACTGTACTGATGAATAACAACAAAATGTTTAAAGAGAGCATGAGGATATTAACCAGTCAAATCCTGTTTGTAAGATACACAATAATTTAATGGGGTAGTATAAAATTAAAAACTCTTCTTAATTTTTTGCAGCTACTCCGAAGCAGTCCAGTTGATCCTGGAGATGTAACCATTTCACCATTCAAAATAAAATAAAATAAAATAAAATAAAATAAAATAAATCAAATAGTAGTTGTAGCAGTGCATCTACCAAAATATTTCCTGCTACAGCAACCTGGGTCTCAGAAAACTGCCACATACTTGAAAAATATTCCCCAGAAAATTTATGGATGTCTCACATAAGACTATCTTGCTGATTTCAATAACTGTCCATTTAAATCTGTTGATGTAGCGTTTAAACCTTGCTTCACAAAAGAGAGAGGCTAATACACACACGGGGTTACAGTCTCAATATAACTGTCTGAAAGTGATGGTCTGGATTTACTCCTGATGAGATCAGCTCTAAGGCCAGAAAGCAGATTTATAGTGTGAACATAAATGAACATGGAGGAGGGGGAACCTTTTTGATCATACATATGCTTGTCAGGCAAAAAGTGCTCAAGACCTCATTGCCAATAAGCAACAGTGAGTAAGTCTGTTACAGCCAGCGGCAAATGGCACCAGGAGGACAACTCTGAACAGATGCAGTAGGCTGACAGCTTCATTAGCCAAACCCTGGTAAAAGACCAGGAAAAAAATTGTACTTGGGTGCTAACATCAAGTCTGGACCGTATTTCCTTCAGACTAGACTTAATGGTCTCTCAGAAGGGTAACAGTTTAGAACTACCTGTATCATTCTTTAGCAACTTAAAGGAAAGAGAGAAGCTACTGCCACGCCGAGATATGAAACATCCTGCTACCTTAGCTCCTGCATGTTGAGGAAATAACTGTTTCACCCAGTTAGTGGTACTCAACAGCAAGTGAAGGAATTAACACTGTAGTAACAGGTAGATGTCCTTGGCCTTTCCACTCCATCTTCCTGTTACACTCTCTACTGTAACCAACACAATTCCTTTACTTCTACCCTCTGCACCAGCAAAATAAAAACTATTTCATTTCCATTATACATCATATGGTCTCTTGATGTGCCTTCTTGATTTTTTACACCAGAAAAGCTGTTATATTTATAATACAATTATAACTTTAATCCACAAAGACAGTTTACAGCATAATCAGACAAGTCCACCTGAGTGTTATCCTACTATGCCAAGGTTTACGGATTTTCTCAGGTTACTCAGTGAAAGGGGAAAAGAAAGAGAAAAAACCACCACAAACCCCACTTTCTTCAGAACCCTTCTCCCTTCCTGCATTCATACATACTGAAGATTGCATCAATACAGAAAGAAACTCCATGTTAAGCCAGCTAAAGGGTATTTTAGTGCAAAAGTCAGAAAACAAGTATCCCTCTTCTAGTTAAGTCACCTTACTCTTCAATCCCCCCAGAGGGACAGTAAGAGGTGCAGCAGTTTAATGCCTACCACACTGCAAGTCAAATCATGGACTTGCTTTCAGTGTTGGACATGGAGACCAGGCTGAGACAGTGACACTAGACAGGAGAAGGTGCTATGAGAAGGTTCACCTCAATCAGACTTGGTTTGTTGTGGCTGGGCATGCCAGTCAACTCATTCTCCCCTGATCCACACAAGTCTTTTCAAACCTTATAGCACCATGTTTGGGATTGTAGCAGCCTCTGAGGAAAACCAGCATCTTTGTGAGGTTCACAGCACTGCACAACCACTCCTGACTTGTCTTTTTCACTTCAGGGTACAACTTTCCCAAGGTTACTTGTAAGGGGTTGTTTTTGTGGATGTTATTGCTTTTGTACTTTGAGAAGGTAGAACAATTTGCCCTGTCAGTGATGCAGTTCTTCACACTAAGAACAGAAGAATATTATCCCAACTGGAAAGAAACGCAATAAAACAGGGGTTTAACAGAGCGTCCTTTTGCCATCATGATGGGATTTGCAGCCCATAAGGTTGATTTTATTGTAACAACAAAGTGCAACTATTGCTTCAGTGTCACAGTGAATATCCAGAGTCACGTGTGCAATATTAAAAACTTAAAACCCACATTTAATGAAATATTACCCATTACTTACAGGTAGCTTGGATATACAAGCCTGTACAGAGGTTTTGCAAGCTGTAATAGCAGATAATGCTAATGTACCAGCAAAACAGAAAAAATGTTGTAAGGAATCAGCAAGATAACCTATCTGCCTAAGGGTGCTTATGAAGAGAAATACTAGTTCTTGTTTGAGGGTAACAGAGAGGGCTGTAAAAAGAATGCCTTAATAACAAGGAACCTTTTGATCATCACTGCTAGTGAGAAAACCTTTAAGATTTAAATATATTTATTTCATCTAAAGGTTCTTGACTTCTTTACTCCATGATGACCTTGACTGATCACTGCTAAAATTTTATTTCCTTCCTTATCCCCCTTCCCCAACACTACATTCTTTGTACTCTTCACCTCATGATTTTTTAAGTTTATCTATTCTCCTGCTCTTCTATTTAGCAAGTGCCTTCCTAATTAAATTTCTCCATCCCTCCACCCCCAAAAGCATATTAACAATGAAATGCTACTGAGTAATACATAAAGTAAGTACTTCGGGAGAACCTATTTTGTGTTTGAGCATTTTGTCCAAAAAGATCCCATTCTTCTGTGATCCTCGGGTACTATTCGGACAGTGTGGTCTTGACACTATCAATAATGATGCTTCTATAAATATGTTAATTTTCTATATTAAGATGTATCTCCCTATCCAAAACCACTCAGCTGTATCCGATTATGAGCACTTATCAGTGTCATTTCAGAAAAAAAGTGCACATAATACTGATTTACACAATCTAACAGGTAACAAAAATTCTGCAAATATGCATTCCTGGCCATGTCTCACAAGATATCAGTGATTTCAAACAAACTGTGCTTAAAAACATAAATAGAAGTAGCTCTTCTGGTTTAATTCAGAGCAATTATTTTACAAACAAATAACAGAATCAGTGAATCATTCAGCCACAATTAGAAACTGCCTTGTAAAGTCAGGTTTACATTTAAATCAGTGCTGTTTTCATCACGTTTACAAAAGGTCTGTTAGAAGAAAACCTATAGACAGGGGCAATCAAAGTGCACACTGTATACCATGAGACTGGTACAAGGTCCAGGACTTCCCTTCAGCCCATACTGACATTTCCATTCCATGAGCATAGGGCAGAACAGACATCACCTGGTTTTCAGCTCTCTTCTCCCAGAAATTGCTGCTTGGGGTAATAGATGTCCAGCATTGAGTTCAAAGCACAATATCTCCAGTTTCCTTTCATGTGTTATCTAACTGTATTTCTTCTACTAACCACCACAGCAGACATGGAAAACTTTGGGAACATTTGAGACTCTTTAATAAAAAAATGGCAATTCTTTTTCCTTGGTATGGATTAATATTTTAAATCAAAGATACTAACTTAGCAAAGTAAGTTTTTGGTTCACATTCTAATTTAAGTATCTATGTTTCTCAGACATTTGGTTCAAGTATGCTATGCTGCTCTTAATATAAATTTTCATTACATTCTAGACATTTTTATGTTTTAGGAAATGGTTTGTATCTCATGCACGATTATATAGATTTAGTTGTCGGAAGGAAATAGTTCAAGCTCTTCTTTTTAAAAATAGGCACATGCAAAAGCAGCATTTACACACA
Organism: Chiroxiphia lanceolata; assembly: GCF_009829145.1. NCBI lineage: Eukaryota > Metazoa > Chordata > Aves > Passeriformes > Pipridae > Chiroxiphia > Chiroxiphia lanceolata. The sequence goes on along the minus strand of NC_045643.1, from coordinate 21,383,939 downwards.
TCTTTTCAAACAGACCCTGGTTAAACACAGTCAGAGAGAATGAAGTTGATCCCTGTGTTAGTGAGAACATAAAGCTTATGTACCACTTAAGTCTTTAAAACAGAGTTTAAGTAGGAGTTAAGCATAATTTTTTTCAGGCACTCTTCATGGGGTAAAATTTACTAACAGAAGGCTTGAATAACTTGAGCAGAGGGCAATAGGGGCCACACAAAAGGAAGGAGCAGGGAATCATGCTTCAACATGGTAACTGTTGGTAAAGGTCAGCTTCCTACTGACAATAAAGTGCAGTCGCTGTATTTATCTGGCAGATCCCTGGGACAATGGCTGGTAATCTACGGGAAGCTTTATAGAAGGGTTTGAGCACTGGTCTTCGCTCAGCATAACTATTATTCTCTGAAAAGTTTCTGCATTCAGTTCTCATGAACAATACAGTACAGAAGTAACATTAGGAGCCCATAAAATGATATGCAGTAAAAAAATAAGTTCCAAAATAAGTTTTTAGGAAAATACACATTTTAGTTTTCAAGTTCTGTGGCTGGTAGTGCCTAAAATCATATTTCCTCCATTGTCAATGGGGAATTTTCCCCAGAGGCAAAACTGTATAATCACTCAGAAGAGATGCTGCAATCATCTGCCAAAAAATACATGCAAGAACTGACAGAAAACAAACAACAAGACAGGCAAAGAAAACACAAACTGATCAAACTATATTTTGGTGCAGATGCAAATCAGCAATAGTCAGGCTATTTGCCACCATAAGCTAAAAGTCATCCCTCCTTTGACTTACGCAATGGGTCTTACGCTTTTTTGCTCACAGTTGACTTAAGTCATCTTTAGATTTGAACACTTTACTATTTATCAGTTTGCATTATAATCTCAGTGTTATTCAGATTTATTTTTTTAGCATATACATGCACCTACCCACCCACCCAAATATCCACACACAGACAGAGAAAAATAAGGAAATTTTTATCATTATAGTATTTTGGCAGCATAATGGGAATAGACAGCAACTACTTTGTGTTACAAATTTGAATGTGAAATTTCAGAAAACCTCCTTGCATTAAAAATGAATTAACTGTGTGATTATTAATTGTGCATATTCCAATCCCTTTGTGCTGTACTGCATGTTTCTTGAATCTCATTTGAATCCTTTGGCTAAGTAATGTGTCAAGGGGGGTACTAGCCTGAATGCCTGGGTTATTTAAAAAGCAGGACAGCACTTCCAGATTAGAATACCAATGAGTGGGGTTAAAAAGGCTCTACTGTAGTTGGAGGGCAGCTCTCAGTCTGAGTAGTACCTGAAAAGGACCTCTATGGACTAATTTTCAGAATCACATTGTAATGTGGGCTCATGTCAATCATCAGAACAGACAGCTTCATCCCATGATATAAACTAGTTATACATTCAAGAGCTGCCAGAGGATCTTCATTAAAAAGGGACTTAGCATTAAAAGAAGACGGTTGTTTTATTATAATACTTCAAACACAGTTTTTTGTTTTATATGTTCTCAGAAATCTTTTTTGTTCTTCTTCACAATATCAAAAAAGTGCCACAGAAGCAGCAAAAACATTAAATATTCCAATTTTTAATGGGAATCAAGGTAGCTTTCTGGTTTAAGGCATTAAAAATCATATACATTTTTCTAAATATATTCATGTCTTTGAATAACAAAAAGAAGTCTCTAGATGTAATAGGAGGATGTTTTTAATCTTTTGTGAGAAGGGATTTGCAGAGCTGACTACTCAAGGTACAATATCTACTGGCAAAGTATATCAGTGAGAGCTTTATACACATAAATTTGTATAAAAGCTTTGGGCTATCCACAAGCTTCCAGATACCAGTTAGATATTACAATCCATGTCATTAAAATTTAATATGATTGTGTTAAGAAGAAAACATTAATAATATTCATGTAAGTAAATCATTGACACAGTAATCTAGTATTTCAAAAAACCTTAACAGGGGTTTATTAAAAAATAAATAGATAAATGTATCTATTTACCTATATGGGTGTCATTTCAGAGAACCTGATTTAAATATAATTTCACAAATCATACAACTTCTTCAAAGTAGCTGGGAGTATTTTGATCTAAAATTGCTGTTGCCTACCTGTTTCCTACCAGGATAAATAGTTTATAGGAATTGAACTGAAATGAGGTGTTCCTTTATGAGCAGAATACAGCATCCAGTCTAATATATTTTCTGCTGTCTTCTTAAGGTATAGTACTCATATTCTGCACTATTTTCTGTCCCGAGAAACAATCTCCATTTGTAATCTTTTCCTTTTTTTTTTACAAATGAGCTCGACAATCATCTAAAGTAAGACATGTTCTTAGTAATAGTAATTCTGAGCTTTTCATTGCACAGTTCTTTCCATTTTCTGTTATTACCTTCATAATTATTAGCTAATTAATTATTAACAAGTTAATGAGTTTTCCTATTGCCCTCATTACCATAATATCTAATACCTCTTAAACGTTTCAAAATTCCACTTCTGGACAGCCTGTGAAGCAGGAAATATTGTCCCCCACTTTAGAGATGAGGGACAGAGGCACAAAGGATTTCATTCCTGTATTCACATTTTGTAAGATGATAGCATTAAAAGGTAACGGGAATGCTTTAAAATAAAGTTATTCCAATCATCACTGGCAAGAAGATTAAGAAACCTAGCACAAGGAGATTTAAGCAAATTTAACAAGGTTAGAGAAGAACCAAACTATTAATTAAAACTGAGATGTTCTTTTCTCCTCTTTCTCTGGACAGACTACTAGATTTCCTATATTTATTTTTCAGGTAAATCAGTTACGGTTGGTTGCAACAGTAATAGTACATGATATAGTACGATATATATTGCATTTTTCAATAATCCTCTTCAGATATTTCTCTGGAAGACATATCATTAAAACTGAGTTTCAAGAGCTTAGAAAACCCTCCCGGTGAGTGAGCTCTAGCAAACTCACATGAACCCAGGGATATCTTAATTAAAGTCTTTCTGATGCTTAAAGATAACACAGACAAAACAATTTTTGCTCTTTTGGGTCCTTAAAAGAACTCTTTGAAGCCATCTTCTCTCTCTCTCTCTGTCATAGTCAAGCCCTGAATTACACAAACACGCACAAAATATCCACCTCAAAAAACCCTCTACAGAATGAGAGCATGACAATTACTTTGAAGTGCTAGCACCTTTGCTAGCCCCTGTCCTTGGAGCAGCTAGAGGTTCAATCTTTGATTCGGCCTTTATCACTGCCTAACAGGTAAATGCCATTCCAATCTTAAGCCCAAAGTATGCACATTTGGAGGACTTGTTCAGTATAGTTCAAATCTCTGGCACAGAGTTCTTTACAGCACTATAGAAACAAGAAATTAAGGGAACAATGAAAGTCTGCATTGCTTCAACAGATTATATATGAAGAAGTACATGGTGGCAACGAACAGAACCATCAAGGACTCACACAAAAAATTCTCGGTAGGACTGTAGCTGCTGCCAACCATCTGTTGGGCATTCATAGCTCTTGTTAAACTTGTGGAATCTCCAAAGATACTCTGTACCTCACAACATCAACACTTACATTGACATCATCTCGCATTCAGCATGCTTCCAAAGTGGTACAATAACTGACAATATCAATCTTGTTTACATTATTTGGCTCTGTAGATGGTACTGCAAGCTGCCTCATGTTTCAGCATATGCAGAATTGTTAAAAAAATAGTCTCCTACAGGGTTAATCCAACTTTCTCTCTTTGTGTTTTTAAAAACAGCTACTATGCATCGTGTAGTTTTATGTTGCTTGCAGGGATTTCCAGAGTTTATTCTAGAAGATGGCGCTTATTTATTACAAATTGAATTTTTATATTTGGTAAACCATTCAGATGTATGACAGATTCCCATCAAATTATACGTCTGATTACCCTTGACACCTCATTTGAGGTGCAATATATTCTGTGCATTGTCTTCCCTTATGCTCATGCTCACCTTGTCCACCTCTCTGCCATTTTCAATATGTTGATTACACCAACTCAGAGGCTTCAGCACCTTTTAAAATATATAAATCCTTTTGCAGCTGACTTCCAAAGAAGGAGTGGTACTTGTAAGTTCAAGATTAAACACTATTCTTTTTAATTTATATTTAGTTTACATTTACATGGTAATATGGTTATCCTGATGATAAAACTTACAATGCCATCCATCTGTCATCTATGAACCATGTGGTGCAGTCTCTCTACTTATGGAAAGAGATGAGACACAGGTACACAAGGTAACTATTTTGGACCCAATTAACAACTGGAGATGAATTAGATAGCATCTTTTATGTCACTAGATTATATGAAATTGTATTCTAATTTTAGCTGCCTGTGTCTTAACATTTTCAGGGTTATATTTAGAAGTTTATATTGAAACCTACAGTCAAAAAAAAATGTGTAAAAATACATTCTTAAAAAAAAAAGTAAGCTGCACATTCCATCAAGTCTCAGACTCCATGTAGAGGGAGCACTTCAAGAGACTTGAATGAAAGGAGGTTATCAGAATTTTTTTGAAGGTGTTTATTGACACCACTCAGAGCAAAACGTTGAAAATACCTACATGTTAGTAAAATAGGAAAACCCTCAACTGCTCTTCTGTGCAACAGTAATTTACCTAAGGTTTGACTAAACTGATGGGCTTCACAGACAGACTGCTATGTGACAGCCACAAACCATGGGTTTCCTGAAGTGCACCAAAGTCCAATAAGGAATACTTTGCTACAGAGACCAGAAACTTCTTGGAGGGAAATAGAGGTAAAAAGTGAATCCAAAACAACCAAAACAGTTACAAGAAACCACTTGAGGTAAAAAATCTGACAGGCTTGTTACATCCTGTTCTGCCCAAAAAGGATTGAGAAAGGGATAAAGATCCTGTAACATCCATGTTATAGTAGCAGACATTAATCAATTTTACAATGGCAGCATTACTAAACTCAGCCGCTTTTTATTGCTTATCACGAATAAAAGTAGCTTTTGTCAAAACAGCCTCAAACAAAGTGGCAAGTTGACCCACTCATGAAATGAAGCCTCCAGTTCTCAGGTAGCTGAAAATTCTTAACACCCTTCAATAGCAGCTAAAAAATACATATAATGTTATATGACTACTACTTAATCAGTATTTTGTATTGTTATAGAATGGTCATCATTTCACTTATGCGACTGAGAGATTGCTGTTAGAATTATCTTCATACAACATGAAATTAGCAGAAAAAATATGACAAAACCCAATAACACCCAGTTATGCAAAATTTAAAAAAATAAAATACATTTATGTAGAATTGGTCTGAAATTTTTGTGCCTGAATTAAGTTAAATTTTCATTAAGGAAACGAAACCTCAGATTACATGTCTTCTGAGAAAACCCACTGGAGCTTCCAAAGACGTGCTTTCTAAGGAGGGACAGACTTCAGTAGCTGTAAATATCTTTAATTAAGGAGCCCATTTTGTCTACAAATGGCTTAAAAGGTTTTTGAGAAACATTAGGAAATTAATCATCTGAATGAAGCTGCTTTAAGGGAAAAAAAAAAAGGAGGGGGGAATGTTATCCCTATTTTTACATTGTTGTTCCACTTCACACTGTGTAGGGAGTATTGAGTTTCCACCATAATTCCCCATTTATTGGAATTTAAAAAGTTTTAGTGTTCTTGATATTATGCTTTACTACTCTGAGCCTATTGATGCATTTCCACCAAATCCTTTTCTGTGTCTTCTTTTGGAAATATCTTTAGAGAAGCTGTGACAGCAAACGGGGGGGGGAATGGGGGAAAAAAAAAAGAAGAAAAAAAAAGAAAAAACATTCTTGCAGATCTTACACTATTTTTTTTTTCAAAGGCCTGTATCCATCACCACACCAGAGAACCTCATACAGGTTTGTTTTTTTTTTTTTTTCAGAAAATGTTTTAACACCAGGATTTGATGTCTAGTCTCTGCTTCACAGGCATATCTCTTTAAAGAAGACTTTCCTCTCTATCATTAATGTGTAAGTCAGTCAGTCAGACCTTTTTAATAAGCAGTTGAAGAGCCACTGTCTTTAGCACATGAAACTAACAAAAGCCTCATTAGTCAAATGAACAAAGAATAGTTTGAATATCAATGTATTATTTTAGAGGAAAGCCTTCTCCAAGAGAATCTCAATGCAATCCTTTTTACTGGAGTTTCTCCTGTCCAAATTTTAATGCTCTGGACCCTGCTTATGAAAAATTGATGAGCAAAGAAAGCTGTTAAAAGATGACATCCATTGCGTGTCATTTTTGCAATGTACCACTGTATTTGACAATAATCCAAGAAGTAGATAACAGGCCTTTTTTGAAAAAGAACTTGTCCAACACAACTTTGGTTTTTCTGCTCTGTCAGTGATTTGTTGCATAAATAACCTTGTGTCAATTAACAAGGTTATTTAAATCACCTCTGAGCAGCAGAAGAGGACATCAAACCTATACAAAATTCAATAAAAATCTCTTGTTCGTGTGACAAGCAAAAGTAAAATCTCCATTTGGAGTGTCTATAAGCAATTTGGAAAAAAGTCACAAATGGTCTATATAAAGATTTCATTAAACTAAATTAGAGACAACAGCAAGTCAGATTCTTAATTATTTATTAAAGGAAAGGAAAAATCTGAGCAATTATTCCACAGAGATAATGCACCATGGGTTTTTTTATACACTAGAAGGTATCATTTATCCACTTTTGTCAAGAAACGCTCACAAAACACACTGCAAATACTATAGAGCATAAACATACCGAAGGTTCCAACAGAAACAAATAATCTGGGTACCACAAGTTTTCATTTCTTGCCTCCTAGATTTACCATGCAAATACAAATAACTCAATGATAATACATTCCTTTTTATTGGAATGGCATAATTAAAAAAGCTAAAGGGATCCATCCTTTTCCCAGCCAGAGACGACACAATAAATGATTCTTAGCAATCTTGCAGTAAATCACAGACATGTGGTACCTGGTATACCTGTCTAGTAAAATCCTGCAGAATGTAATCAGCATGTTTCTCTCAAAATGCAGCACTATTCTTCAGATGCTGTTCTGTCTCAAAACAGCACTGTGAATAACTTCATACAGAAAGTGAGGACAAAAAGCTGTAAATTGACAGAAAATGTAATGTCAGATAATAATTATAACTAAACATTTAAGACACGTGGGGAAATTAATGCATAATAATGATCCATCCAGACGTGTTGTTAGGCACTAAAATGCAAGGGCTTTCAACCTCCAAATTGTGCCTTTAAGGCATATTAGCATAGGTTGAAGAATTTTGTCTTGATACTGTAACATGGAACGGCAGAGATTAGTACCAAATCTTCCAGGTACAAGATGAGACAAGATGAAATCTGTTGTCATATCTGACTATTACAGCAACTCCGTAGCAAAATGCAGATAAAGAGAAAAGAACAAGCGGGAAAAAATTCTGTAGTGATTCTAGAAACAAATACCAAGAATGGGAAATTATACAGTTCTTCCTTTGTAAAAGTAACAAAAGTGTTGACTAGAGAACTTTCAGACAAAACACATTGGAATTAAAGAATGCTTCTGATAGAGAATTGCAGAAAAGCCTGCCCTATAAAGGTCAAGAAAATACAGCACTAGAGGTGGTTAGAGAACTAGCTTGGATATCTGACACAAAGGCTACTTGTGGGATGTAGGGAGTTGATAAGTGGGATGATGCCATGAGCATTAGAATTTACACTGTTGGGTTTGTTTGGGGCTTTTTATTTCTCCTTTCTGTATTGATGACCTGGCAGAAGAAATGTGAAGAAAGGTGAGACAGTTTTTGCTGACACAAAAATGGGGTGGGGGAGTGAGTCAATACAAAAGTGAAAAGCAATATAGGTCAGAAAGTCTTGGGACAAACTAGGAGTCTAAATGGATAAAAGTGAGTTCCAAAAGTCATCCTAAACATCATAAAATAATGAAGCAAGAGATAAGAAATAGGAGATCAAAATTAATTTTCTTTTCACGGAACTCAATGGGAATATAGCAAAATACAATGTACAATTTTCTCTAACATTATATGCATTATTGGTCACATTCCAGTGATTTACCATGGTTAAAAGGAAAACCAAATTCTGTATTGGTTAAGCAGCAGACATGAGTCAAGGAAAGCTCTCCATAACAAGCAAGCAGTTCAGCCAGTGGGATAACACCAGCAAGTCATCACCTCAGCAAAGAAAGAATAGTTGAGAGTTGCTGAGCATAAAAAGAGAGCAACTTTACATGGTAATAATGGGATGTGAAAAAACTTGATTATTTATAAAGCTAAGGGAAATTTTGTGGCTTTTTTGAGAGCGAAGGCGATTAAGAAGAAATTCTGTTAAGGTACACACAATCCTGAAGGGAACAGAAAGCAGAGATGCTGCAGGCTATCTGAGCTGGTGTTAAATAGAAGTACAAGGGGTTATGAACTTAAGCTAGGGGGAGAATTGGACACTAAAAGACTTTAGGTAGAGTTTTCTTGCACTGCTGCCCTTAGTGAAAAAACCTACCAAGGCCAGACATTGTCATAAGCAGCATACAAAAAGAAATATTGGACAAGTAGGAAATAAAGTATATTGTGGTGTGACTGTCCATTTAAAGCACTATGGCAGCTCCATGAGGGGTTTTTGCCCTCAATTTTTGCAAATTCCCAACTTTGCAAAAGTTTTGAGTCACTTAGTTCCCTTTAAGGAAGAGTATAATTAAATGGGCTCAAATCCTTGAATTCTGAGCGCATGATTCAAAAATGAAGTGTACAATAAGAATATTGAAATGCACCATGGAATACAAACCATAGAATACATTACATTTTATATTAACTTAATTGCTGATGGTAAGTGTCAGGATGGAAAGTACTACTAAGTTCTCAGACAAACTCATTTTTAGAAGGGGAACAACTCAGGGATTGGTATATTAAAAAATAAATTAATTAAAAATCTCTTATATTCATATTCCTTAAGGAAAACAATTTTGAGGTTAAGAATACAACCCTCAGTTTCCTTACCCAAATTTTCCTAAGTATCCTTCCCAAAACTACCAGGATTAGGACAGAGAGAATCTATTCACAAAGTATTAACAAAAGAGCACCTTTTTATTCCTAACAACATGTAATTAACTTAAACCTAAGAGGGATCACTAACTGTTCTAAAGCCAAATATTAGACCCTTCTCTAATTTTCCTCCTTCACAAGGATGAATCTTTTTAACATCTCAGTTTTAATCAAAGCTGCATAGAATCCTAGAATTATTTAGGTTGGAAAAGACCCCTGAGGTCATCAAGTCCAGTCATTAACTTAATACTGCCAAGTCCACCACTAAACCACATTCCCAAGTGCCCCACCTACATGTCTTTTAAATACCTTCAGAGATGGTGACTCAACCATTTTCCTGGAGAGCCTCTTCCAGTGCTTGACAAACATTTATGTGAAGAAACTCTTCCTAACATCCAGTCTAAACCTCCCTTGGCACAACCTGAGACCATCTCCTTTTCTCCAGGCTAAACAACACCAGCTCCCTCAGCCACTCCCCACAGGATTTGTCCTCCAGACCCTTCACCAGATGCATTGCCCTTCTCTAGGCTCGCTCCAGCACCTCAGTGTCTTTCGTGGTGCACCAAAACTGAACACCATACTTGAGGTGTGGTCTCACCATTGACTGTGAGGTCAGGTCTCACCCCTGACCAGTACAGGGGGACAATCACTCCCCTGGTTCTACTGGCCACACTACTTCTGACACAAGCCAGGACGCCTTTGGCCTTCTGGGCACCTGGGCACAGGTTGGCTCATGGTCAGTCAGCTGTCAACCAGCACAGTTCCTTTTCCTCTGGGCAGCTTTACAGCTGCTTACCCTGGGATGCAAAAGAGTTTCCTCCTACACTGACAGCTGGCCATTACTGTGGACTTCACACTTCCCTCCTGTTAACTTCTGTGATATCCCCTTGTTCAAATATCCTCTGGATTTTCAGCACTGGAGTCTGCTGAAACATATTGAGGTACATAGATCTTTGGGGCTAACACAGTACAGCTGTTCTGTTCTTACACATGCCAGGGAATTCCTTTTGTTTTATTACAGTGTTCAGAAATCAAACCATTATTATACAAATGTATTTTTAGCACTGCCCTTCATCAAGTTCTGACAGCACTATACAGGGATTGAACGTAATGTTGGTGGATTTTAAAATCAGAGAGCTTGATCTGTTCACAGAGAGCATTTTGCAAACAGAACTGACAACTCAGAAACATATTTTAATTTTAGACCAAAAACCAGGTTAACAAGAAAGCACCCGTCCTTTATGGCCTTTTTTAATAAGAGAACTATTTAATCGCAGAACAGCAGTGCCTGAAAAACATCTACAATACAAAGTTTTTATAATCCTTTTAAAAGGAAAATTACCATAAATGACCTTTGTGCCCATATTAAGCCACGTAGGCATTCAAATACAAATTAAATCTTTGCTACTGACTTCAGTGAAACCATTGTTTGTTACAGGTGAAATCAACTGCTGTGAATACCACAGCTCAGGACCACCAGCAAAATTGTGTGTTTAAAGAGTGTTAAGCCTGAGCTTTACAATCCATATGCTCCAATTTAACATCAAAAGTTTCAGTTCTTACAGTTGGACATACTTCATTATCACTACAGTAATGCATTAATTATTTGCTCCTAACAAATGACTAACTGGCAAATTTGACACAGTACAATGCTGAAGAGCCCGTGACCATATTTTTCTTAACCACCAATGACGAAACAAACTCCACCAAGTTTTGAAATGGAAAATGGACTTTCTAAACACTTCAAAGCACAGGAAAATTGTCTTTGTCTATTATCTCATTGATTTGTTTGAATAGCAAGGCCACTGAAGACACTTCTTCAGTCTTCTAGCAGTTTGCCCCCTTGATCACAGAATACTTTTTCATTTCCTAAGTCAATCTGATTAAAAACTTAGTTTGCTAACAAGTCATTTGGAGAGAGATCTTGTTTTAAAGGTGTTTAAAAATACAATATTCAGACATATGCTGTCTATTAAGTCATAAAAAAGCACACCACACACAGTTAAATTTAAACCATGCTTGTTTTGTCATCTGTTTTTTAAAAAAAAATTAAAATACTTAAAATAATTTTAAGGGATCTCTCACAAAGATGTTAAATTTTAAATATAATTAACAAAGTGGACTAGTCTTTCTATGACTTTGAGCCTTTAACTTTGTCCCCTTGATATATATCACCTGCTTCATGACTCTTTGCACACTCAATTTCATACTACCAACAAGAAATTGATTAAACAAGAAGGTGTTTAAAAAAAAAGAAAGACAAAAGTTATCAATTAGAAACTGAATTAAGATCTCGAATTCATTTCACACAGACCACATCATGGATCTATGTAATGTTGCTTTAGTTCTCTATAGACATATTCAAACCTATTCAAAAGAGTTTCATACCTCATTATCATTTATCTAAGCACTGCTTTACCATCGAATTTACCTCCACTATATCAAGTACAGCTCAGAATTAAGGTTTAGTTACAAAAATGCCAAGAGCAGAAAACTGACACATGCTATGCATATTGCACTGAATGACCTACTTTAAAACATGCCTATATGTTAGTTGCTACACCATTTTGCTGGTTATTCTTTACAGAAATTTGAGTCCTTAATTAAGAAAGGAGGAAACCAAAAGGCATGTGTTCATTTTCAAGGAAGTTGTAGATGGAGAGCTGGTGTATATTTTTGTAAAACAAAAGAGCAAAAGAGAGCTGAGGCAAATGGAAAAAGACTCATCTTTAAAAAAATGTCCATATTGCAGAATTACAACACTATAATTCTCTAACACTTGTCTGTGCATAAGTGACAGATATGTTCTTTTTATCTGTGGAAAAAAAACAATCACCAAAAAAACAATCTCAAAACAAAACAAAAAAAAATAAATCCCAAACAATCCAATCAACCAAAAAACCCCCAAACGTACTTGTATTTCAGATGTCTAAAGCTACTTATCTTCACAGCTTGTGTAAATTTTGGGGTAGGTTTTGTTGTACACTCAGGGCAACTCTTCTAAGAAACTGGGTATTGGTTTACTGAGACTTAATTACCATCAGATTTTTAAATAGGTATCATCTAAATTATTACATTATTTAAATTATATAGTTTTTTGAGACAGTTTTCCAGACTGATGAGACCATTAGCAATTGTGTGGCTTGGTAGATGATGCCAGGATGAACTTTGGAAAGCCATTAGAGTTTAAAACTTTACTTCCAAATTTATTTCAGAGTTCAGCTTTGAGAGGAAGTGTTTTTCTCTATAGGAACTCTCAGATGGCTATGCTGAGCAAACTAGGTGCTTCTTCCTTTCAAGTTAAACCCTTTAGATTACTTTAACACAGTTCTTTGTGGTTTAATTTATCATATGTCCTGGCACCATTTATCACTGAATGCAGAATGATGAAGAAATGGCTCTATTAAAATGGAATAACTACTGAATTAAAAAGCTGTTAAATGAGTTGGAGTGCAGATTCCTGTTAACAATATGTGGGAAGGGTGTTTGGCTGAAATAAATTACTTTCACAGTAATAATTTGAGAAGTGCACCTTTGGAGAAACATGTTCAAAAATTCACATCTTGATTTCCTGACTAAAATCACATTCACCACTAATAATATTTTTAAATTAGCTTCACAGCTAAGGTGAAGAAAAAATTAGTCTCAAATACTTTGGTTCAAAACCAAAATACTCTTTATTAAAAAAAACTATGAATAGCAGTTTTAAAAATATACATGCAAAATAAAATAGCTGATTCCAATTAAGATATATTTCTCATGCTCACCCTTAACTTTCTGAAAAAAACTTCTACAATCTTGCAGTGTAGCCTGCCATATAAAGTTGTAAATAATATATAGCCCTGTAATTCAGAGTAGTCTGCATTGTAACTCTCTGAAAATAGTAAACAGTCAACTACCTAATGAGTCAAGATATACTTTCATTTTATTGACTGAAACTGAAATTGTAGGTAAGAGAAATTACTGAAGAGATAATTGAGTAAGTTCATGTTAATTGACGTTTCATATATAATACCCCATTTTTCATATTTTAAAAAAAGAAGCAGTTGGACACAACAATTTACAGCTCTTGTTATTAACAAAAAACAGTCCAGTTCCAAACTATTTAGTGCTGTAGATTGCTGCATTCTTATTCTTGTGCTTAATCAACACATTTCTTGTGGTTAACAGCAGCATTTACTCAACCCTTATTAGGTAATTATTTAGTTCAATAAAAGGAAGTGACCATCTATCACTCAGGGCCCTCTCATGCACTGATTGATTTCACTAGAAGCAAAAATAATTTCCCAGAACTCATGTGCATCATCTTGCGCCTTTAAAATGACCTCCTAAGGGATATCTTATAGTCACAGAGTGGCATTTTTATGGCTTTAAGAGCAGATTTAATTTTATTTCTATGAATTGTTACTAAAAAGCTGCATCCTGACTCAGTTTGTTTGCAGAGGCTTTGCTGTGGCACAGAGCACAAAAATAGTTATAACACACATCTCTGTCAACTTTGCCAATACCGTGTGTGGACAAATACCACACATGAGATGCCAATGCAAAGCTATGCCATGGCTACTCACTCCTCAACACTTTAAAAACAACCAGCCATCCTATACAAACCAGCATCAAACAAAAAAATAAACAAAAAACATATTGGCCAAACTGGCCACTGTATTTAGTAGAAGCCAATAGATTTACACAAAAATGACAGATTATGTTATCTGAACATTAGACAGTTTTATATGACAGTAATTTGTTGATTGCAAGAAACACCCCTAAAGACAAGCCAATTAGAGAGCCTTTGTACTTCTCAAAAATTGAAAACTGTAAGTTCACCTCAAACCTTTGTTTATTTTATGTGTCAGAACTAGACGGGACACAAAGAACACAAGGAATCTTATTTGATTTTAGACTTGATTGGCAGAAATACTCAGTTTTACCTCTACAGACTGTGTGATTGCCAGGCCTGTTGTGAAATCCAGGGCAGAACTATATACATTGACCTTTACACTTGCCCTCCATAGTCATCTGCATATATACCATCTTGCTTCTTTTTGCATGTACAAGAACAGAAGGAGTAAGAATAGTAGTGCAATGACCCATTTTCATTCATCCTTCTTTAGCTCTAATATACTGCAATATCTTTCCCCCTACACTAACTGAAGACCCCTTCAAGCTTGTATACATCCATCTTGTTCTCTCCCTCGCACACACATTTCTGTGCACTGTGGTCATCTGGTCCAGCACAGTAGCTCAGTCTGCCTGCCCTTGCTCCTTTGCCAGCTAAAGCTCCATCAATCTGCCTAGGCTGGAATTAATACAGAAGAAAAAAAAAGGCATAGCTTCTTTTCAAAGCACTGTTAAAATTAAAAGGGGGTTGTTTTTCATGTGGTTTTGTTGTTGTTGGGTCAGGGTTTTTTTCAGAAAATTATAAAACTGGGAAGCTAAGAAGTGAATGTTACCTTCAACTGGAAACTGTATTTAAGCATGAAAGATAGAACCCATACAGTATTTTCCAGCATTTTACCATGGATAAAATAAAATATGAATTTAGTCTTAAGTGTTTGGGGTTTTTTTTAACAAGTAATCTCTATATAATTTATCTTCCTTTATAATTAGTAAGCAGTTGCACAATAAAATACATTAATTATGAATTACAAATTAGAACGTTAATTAATATGAATAAATAATTATGTCTGATTATTCTTAAAAGTTTTACCACATTTTTAACACAGCAAATGTATTTTTATTGGTGCTCATGTTATACCATGCCACACTGCCACTCTCCAAAATGCACAGGAAATTAAAGGGTTTGTTACTTGGAATGATATCTTAAATAAATGCTAGTCAATCTTTGTCTCATAAGTAACAGAATCACTGTATCATCAGAGTAGGAAGAGACCTTCAAGATCTTCTACTCCAACTATCAAGCCAGCACCACAATAATCACCCCTAAACCACATCCAGGTACCTCCTGAACACTTCCAGAGATGGTGATTCCACCACCTCCCTGGGCAACTTACCCCAGTGCCTGACCAATGCTCTATCCCCTGGAGAAAAAAACTTCAGAAATTGTTGACTGATTATCATCAAATTCAACTTAGAGATGGAGATTTCAGAGGAAGTTAGTTTCCTATTTGTAGGAGGTAAGAAGGTGGCCAAGGCAGAGAAGAAATATCCCCTCAGTGCACAGATGAGGACAAAGTTGCAGGAGGATCCAAGATGCCAGTCCGTTCCCAAGGCTCCAAGGGAGGGCTGCTGCACTGGGCTCAGCAGTGGGAGCTCTTGGTCAGACCTGAAATACAGATCTGGACCCAGAAGTTCAGGGCTCACGCGGCTGCACAGCAAGCTCTGACGCCCGTCATGTAAAATAAATAATTAAATGAAATAGGATAAAATTGCTGCTCTACCTGTTCTCTTCTATTTGGCTTTGGAGATTCCTACAGATTCAAAATGGATTTAGGAAATAATTATAGAAATTCAAATGGCTGTCATTCATAAACACTGAAAACAGAACTTTCAAATCCTAAATCCCATTTAGCACAAATACTTAGAATGGAGGAGCTTTTAGAAATGTTCTACTGGGCATAATCAAATGTCTTAAGCAGGAATAAACAGAGTAAGCTGCTGAACTGAGGTACCAGCAAAATGGGAAAATACCCAGTTTCAGAGCAGGCAATTTTTTTAAGTCAAATCCTTTAAAGAACATATTTTAATTAAAAAAATCCAAAGAAAACCTTAAGCATTTTACCAAATTTCTATCTCTTTAAACTTTCCCTTATAAATATTTTCTTTTAAATACATATAACATTTCACTTAAACTTGTCCTTTTGATTTCTTTTTTCAGAGTTTTCAGTAATTTTTTATTTGGGTTTCTTTTTTTTCATAGATTTAGCAATATTTTTCAATGTTTAGAAAAATAACAAACACCAGTTTCCAAAGAAACACACTTCATTGACAGAGAATCCAAACAACCCTAAGAACTCTCTGAAAGAGTACAGCTTTTTAATAGTTAATATTCCATCCATTTAATATCTCTAATTATTTTCCCTCTGCAGCTTTGATGGGTAGTTATAGCCTGGAATAAAAACACTGTGGTAAGGACGACTGCACAGCAAGGTTAAGTGCCTTCTTGTTTCAGTACCAATAATTACCTTTAAAAAAAAAATCTGTTTTCAGGTTTGACAGTTAATTTACTAATGAGTACGTGGACCCAATTTATAATAAAGTAATATTGACCAGAAATAATCCTGCATTGGTACTCATTTGAATTATTTTATTGTTAAAGTCTCCTCTTAAATAAATTGGAAAAGATTAATTTTGCAAGATGGATTGTCAGAGGCTGCTGCATAAACTAGATACATGTCAGCACTAAGTTTAATTATTGATCACAATACAATAGTGCTGAGTATTCCAATTCCCAAACAGCTTCCAGTAACTATCATCAGATTCCAAATATAGAAACTGAAGGAAAAAAATTTGATTGCAGATGACTACATTTTAAAATAAATAAATAATTCATTAGCACCCAATAAAAAATTAATTTTAAAGTACAATTCAGATCACTCACTAGAACATATAACAAGTAATCAGAAAATGAAAGTGCCTCCTTTCAAGTGACAAACTCTAATGAAGTAGTATAATGTGCTTTTGATTGGGGGATTCCTATGATTCCCCAGTTCTGGAAGAGAAATTTTATTTGGAAATGGAGATTAGTTGGAGCAGCATTCCTTATCACAACCTGTCTTGTTGCAAAACAAATGCAGATATTGCAGGATGTACTATAGAACACTGTACTTACAGAAACACATAACATGAAAGTTATGAGGATGCATCTTCGGAAAGAAACCATTTACCAGCACTCATTATGCTCTCTAACTGTAGAAATAAGTTTAACAGGACAATCAGTGCTTTCTACAACTAGTTAGTAGTGGACAGTTTTCATTTTAGAAGTTTAGAAGAAGACATGAGAAATGCCTAGGTATTTGAGATTTTGCATCTAGTACTTAAAAATCTCTCAGCACCAAAAACAAAAAGGAGGGGGGGCGACTGCGGTGGAGTGGAGTTACTGCCTAATGAATCACTGTTGAGCTACTTTGTGAAGAGTTCTAATTCCAGAGTAACAAGTGATAATGAGAGCTCTCTTAAAGAAATCAACAAGTATAGGTGTGTATAAATATAATAGAGATAGATATGTAGGTATAGCAGCAGGAAAGATGGAAACAGTACACAATTTTTTTTAACACAATGTCATATAATATTGGTAATTTAATATTGGTATGGTCATTGAAAAGCAGTTTTCAGTTTTATTCTATATTTATATTCTACATAAAATTCATAGATTTTTATTAATTTCATATAAATAATATCAATGAAGCCAGTGTTTTTCCAGTGAATTTTAACATGCATCCTGACAAGTTTTCAACTTCTTTGATCTTTTAAACAATACTTTCAGAATATATTTCTGCTTTGGTTACATCAAAACTAATTTTTCAAGCCAGCATCAAATGTCTCATTGTACAGACAGTCGAAGGCCACTTTAACATTATCATCACAAACATATTAGAAAGAACTCCAAGCTAATTTGAAGATTATTTCAAAAATAAACAAGCCCTTCCAAGATTAATTTTTTTTTTAAAGCAGCTACAAAGTTTTAAATTTTGCTCACTGAAACACATATAAATGTTAACTCGTAAATCTGGGCTTCATCCAACACCTATTGAAGTCAATAAAATTGCCCCCTTGACTTAACCATGTGCTGGATCATGTCCTTTGTGACAATTATAACACACTTACCAAATGTTACGTCCCCAGACCAGGAGCATTTTTAATTGAGCATTAAAAGTTTTTATTAAACTTTTGCTATAATCCAAAAGACCAAACACAGCTTGCCACTGAGCCCTTCTCCTGGAGAGTCTCCCAAGAGCATTAAACTCTTCTGATGAGTCTAAAGGAACGCTTGGCACAACTCACTGGTTTTCATGAGGTCTGTGACTGCCTTTGGCAGCCCTTGAGCACCTTTCAG
Source organism: Chiroxiphia lanceolata (assembly GCF_009829145.1). Classification (NCBI taxonomy): domain Eukaryota; kingdom Metazoa; phylum Chordata; class Aves; order Passeriformes; family Pipridae; genus Chiroxiphia; species Chiroxiphia lanceolata. The sequence goes on along the minus strand of NC_045643.1, from coordinate 21,365,864 downwards.
CATAACCTGTTCTAACATAGCCATGCTAGTTTAGGAGTATTCCACTAGCTCAGAGAAATTAATTCCTTAAAAAAAAAATTAAGGTATTACAAACTTCCTTAATATATGCCCTAAAGCCAATTTGAGGCTTAAAAGCAGCATTGGACAGACCTTTACATCCACAACCACTTTTATTGGGGGAAAGACATGGGTTCTCAGCCATTCTTCTTGATACTGAAGCCTCAATACAAGGTAGATAAAATCCTTTCAATTTTGGGTTACTTAGAAAATATTCCAGTACATTCAGTTCCCTTCTCCAGTCACAGCAAGTTGTAGACACACTGGCAAATGTCAGCATTTAAAAAAACCCCAACAACAACAACCCTCACATGCAAGAGAATAACCCAACCACCACAAAATCAAGTTACAGAGGATGAAGGCTACAGAGTTAAGAGAATCTTTTGCATATGTCTAGGCATTCAGGAAAATTATTTTGAATTATAAATTAAATTATGTTCAAATACAAAAGGTATCTTTAAAATTGTCTTCTCTAGAAAGCGTAATTTCTCAGATGGCTAGGAAGTCAGTTGAAATAGATGAAAACACCCCTTCTGTCATCTCCGCCCTAGCATTCCTCTAAAGACCTAAGCACTTAATTTCAAGCATATATGCAGTTCAGTGGGGGAAAAAAAGAGTTATCATTTGCTTAAAGATGGTGTATGAATCTTTCCTGTATTAAAAACAAAGTCTTCTGAAGTCTCAGTAGCATTTTCCAAACACCACAGAACAACTTGTAGAGAAGCAGTTTTCACCTTAACTCAGTTCACTTAGTGCACGCACAAAGGAAATCTGTTTATATCCCAGGAGATTCACAACATACAAAATAATTATTCACTGACAAAATTGTAATTTAAACCTCACAGGTGAAGGTCGATGTTTTCAGCATGAACTGTACAGAAAAAAAAAAAAACCAGTCCACAATCAATATTATTCTTTCATATTATTATTATTTCAATAATGCCTAGAGGCTGACAAATGTAAGGGAATTACCATGACAAGTCTGTGTTTAAAATCCACCCTAGGATGCTCTGGCCTGGAAAATCTCCATGGTAGTTGTGGCACCCAGTTCCTTATTCATCTACCTGACTCCTTCTGATTGAATGGATTTATCCGACACAGTAAAAACCTCTGGCCTTACCTCCACACTTGTCTCTTTGTGGGTGAAAGCCATATTTTTATTTTTCGTCATCCCAGTAGCTCCAACAAGATTTGAGCCTGCAGACAAAAGAGCTTTGCCTCATGACACTGCCTGCCCATTGGGCTACAACAACAGGAAGCTGTGGAAATTTTGACAGTTAGATAAATACTTTTGTTAGAGATAAAAAATAGACTAGTACTGCCCTCTGCAAGCCTGGCTGCCAAGTCTAGGAAGCAATGGTGCCATGAGCTGGAGAGTTATCTTTAACCTCCTTTATAAGGGTTACAGGAAAAATAGATCTGAACTACAACTCAAGTAATGAGTGTTTAACAACTGTTAGACAATAAGCTACTTATGAAGATTTGCCATCTCTCCAGAAGGGGGATTTTATCATTCGCTGAGGTTCTGAGCCTAGTCACTAGCTTAGAGGCATATGGAGAGGACTGCACCACTCAATATGGAAGTGACCCTGGTGCAAACTGGCAAAGCAGGAGCCCTGCAAACAGTTTCCATGAGATGGAGTACCCATCCTGACAAGAGAGGCATATCCCTGATGATCATTAATTGCTAATATGGAAGGTTATCAACCCTTTATTCCTCCAATAAATACAGATTTGAGTCCACAACTAATATATATCAGAAATCAGATTACAGAAACAATTTCATTAAGTTAATAAACAACTTGAAGTAAAACACAGTTACTTCTGATTTTTTTCCTAAATAAAAAGAAACCAAGAAATTATGTATATGAGAAGCTTTCTTTCACAAGTCTTGGTGATGGGGGATAGTATTTAAAATGTTTCAATTTGTAAATGTCAAATCTAAATTTGAAAATTTGTCCCCTTGTAAAATATATAAAATATCAACAGTTGTATAGATCATATAAAAACCAATCACTTAATGTAATAAGACAGACACCTGTTCAAAATCAGTTTAACATTATGAGAATTTAATTTTGCATTAGATTGAAGTTGTATTTTAAACTCGGAAAGAGCCAGATTTAAACTGCCTTTTCCCTATAAGCCACCCAGAAATGCATACTATTACTGTGTTCGAAAAAAATAATAGTAATTAATTGTAAATATCCTGTAAACATTTTAGTGTGCTCAATCATGAAAAGCAAGAACTTCAAATACTTTCACAAAAAATAAAATGGTCAAAATTTCAGCCCATACAGCTCAAACCTGAAAGCCAGTGTTGACTTTTATCATTGCTCTCACTCAAAACAAAGCACCTTTAAGGAAAAAAGAATGAAAGTGGTCACTTTCACCTTTACCATAATCAAGGGCACCAAATGAATGGCTTTGCAGGGGCTCCAAGACTGGTAAAATTGGCCTTGCCAAGTTTTTTTTATTCTCTATATCTCTTTATTTTTCCCTTCAAATATGAACAAACTAAAAAATCCTACATGGAGGAAAATGATGAAATCCACCCAGAGAGAGTCATGGAGAGCAGCTTAGAGTTAAATAATGGAACAGCTTTGTGGTTACCATTCACAGAGCTCTCGGAGTCGGGGCTATCAAGCAATGAAGTAGAATAATGAAGCTACTCCTTCAGATAAGAGATTGGCTTTATAAATATGATCTTTTGTACAGCAGCTGTAGAACTGTACACTTGAAAATAAGCTTGTCATATCTCTGACAGTAGGTGAAGTGGTTCAGGTTTGTGTATGCTTATGAGTTTCTGGGAACATTAGTAATTTTAGAGAAATAAAAACTGAACAAAGAAACTCTCCAGGAGCAAAAGCTTTCCTGTGCATACAGGTTGGTGGTTGAATACATTCATATGTGGTCAGCAGCTAGTTATATGCATGTGGCTTGGACAACAGGGCTCACATGCTTCATTTCTAAAAGCAGAGGGCATCTTTTTGCTTACATGGTAGAAACATTCCTTCTATAACAGCAGCATAAGAGTATATCCCCTTTTCAAGCTAGCACCAGGCTAACAGGGCAGTACCTAATGAAATACATAAATAGATTTGACATCCTGTCCACAAGGGACCACTGGGCAGTAGCAAACCCACAAAATATCATATTATGTGCTCAAACACATTGTGTATATGCAGCACGCACACACTTGCCAAGTAGTAATATCAGAACAGTATTTGCTCACACAGTGAGCAATATGTTTTAATTTCCAGTTGGTTTATAAATAAATTCCTAAGAAATAGTGAGAACTAGTTCTTGAAAATTTTGATGTGCATTATTACCTCACTCTTTCAAATCTTATCACACAAAGTCTACTGACCAACTGTTTATTTCTTTTTTCCAGAGCAGGGAATATTTATTTTCTAGTTTGGTGTGTTATTTTTGCTAGTTTAAAAAAAACAAAACTGCATTCCCCAAGTTTTTGATACTTGTTTTTTGTCTTTTTTATAAGACTACTCCAGTTTCTATTGCTATTAACCACAAAAAAATGAAATTATTGAAAAAAACTTTCACAATATTAAGATAAATATAGTTATATTTTCTAGTCACCGCCAGTCAAGTAAACTCATCATAGTGACTCAATTCATAAACTGAATATTCAGTTTTCAGACAAGAATGTTTTGCTTTTTCCCGTCACCACAATTCTGAAATCAGTGTTGGTGCTGCAGGTGGCAGAAACTTTGTGAACAGCAAAGCCACAAGCACTTTCTACACATAAGGTGAGCGTCAGGGAGACTAGAAGGAGCATCGACAGAAGTGTGCGGTATGGTAGAGGGCTCTAAAAAAGAAGGACTTTAAGAAACTAGGAATACAATAACCAGTTTTGCAGACACAAAAAGGAGAATGTTATGGATCAAGTGTAAAAATTCTGAGGTGTCAGAGATGGAAAAATAACCGACAGTTGGAAACATACACTACATTACTGCAGGAGAATCGATGTAGTCCAGGGGCTGGATATGAGACAGATTTAAAGAGACACAGGTCATGTGCCTTTTCCTCTACCATTCACTTGTTGACTGATTTTTAGAAAAAAACCAGTCCATTCTTATATGTGCTCATTTCCTTCTCTTGTCCATCTCACCTGTTTGGATAACAAATTCTCTATGATAAAGATTACTACTTCTTGAGTATTTGTGCAGAACATAGCACAGTGAAATTTCAGTCTCTTCACAGAGACTCTGAAGTAGAACTACAATACAAATGATACAAGATGCGAATGATGCAAAAGTTACATTTCTTATTATATTTTTATTATAGCCCAAAAGCCTGAAATGTTTTGTGATAAGTAAATTTTAGTTCAATGAAATAAATAAGATCTACTCCACTGCATAAATAAATTTTAATTTTTATCACAATAGAAAACACAGAGTATGTTTTATACATATAAGGAACAATTTCAAAGGCTCCCTTGACTTTCAGTGGAAGACTCTTGTGCAGCCCTCGTGTCTCTAAAAATGTTCTGTATCCAGTTTTGAAGAAAGAGACAGAGAAACAATGGTTGAAGAAAACTGTAAAAACACCTCCACAACACTGCTGCATTTTCTGTTATTTTAGTGCTTCACCATATTCTCCAATATTTTGATCATGTACTTCATAACATTTTAAATAAATTGATGCAAAACAACAAAATCTCAGAATTATCTACAGTCACTGAATAATTATGAGATCAATGCACCATTCAGCAATTCTGAAAACAGTCAAATGACCTTGCAGAAAAGATCTCCCCCAGCACAGAACAAGTGCAGGGAAAAAATAAATAGAGAGGAAAAAGAGCCAGACCAAAATAAATAATAATCATAAAAAAATTAAAATAAATTAAAAAACAAACCAAAAACAAACAAACAAACAAAAAAACAAAAACACGAACATGCCAAATCTGAGTGAATCCCCTGCATATGCTTCCTCCCCCTGCCTCTGAGTTACTGTTAGCCAGTGGAATCATGGAAAGGCTTGGGATGGAAGGGACCCTAAAGATCATCATCTAATTCCAACCTCCCTGCCGTGGGCATGAACACCTTTCACTGGACCAGGTACTCAAAGACCCCTCCAACCTGGGTTTGAACACTGTCAGGCACCCACAACTTTTCTGGGAAACCTATTACAGTGCCTCACCACCTCACAGTAAAGAATTTCTTCCTAATGTCTAAGCTAGTCAACTCTCAGTTTAAAAGCTATTTACCCTTGTCCTATTACTACACGTCCTTGCAAAAAGTCTCTCCCTATCTTTCTTGTAGGCTTCCTTGAGGTACTGAAAGGCTGCAATTAGGTCAGAAGAAGAAAGGAATGAAATTATGTAGTAGGATCTACAGCCCCTATCTTTTCTACCTTACTGGAGAGTTTGATTAAACTGGATTGATCCAGAATGCCACCTTGTTCCTCTTCTCCCCATCACCACTTCTTTTCTCTTTCCCTATAGTCACTCTGGATTTCCTTTCTCTACCCAAATATTCTTGTTTACTTCATTCTCCTCACCTTGACACCCTCCCTAGTCCTTTTAGTGCACTTAACTCATAATCTTTTTCCTTGCTCCTCTCTGCTCTTTCATGGTCCCGTTCGAAGAATGTGCAGATAAAAGGAGGGAACTGGTATGTGAAGGCTAAAGGGAAACAAGAGAAGGTAAAGCTGAAAAGAGAAGGAATTTAGGCCAAGCCAAAGGGAGTTAGAGAAAAAAAAAAAAAACAAGAAAAGAGAGCCAAAAGCCCTTACTTACATTCATGTCAGAGGAAAACATAGAGGAATTGAAAGAAGATCAAACCAGAAGAATGACTCTCATTTTAGGCAGAAATAAATAAATAAACCAATCAAACAAACACTAGCGCGATGACCAGAAACAAAGAACCGTGAGGAAAAAGAAGAGATGACACAAAATATTTGGAGTAAAAAAAGATATTGTTAAACACCTAAGCAAGTGTAAAAGAAACAATGAAGAATAATTTTTAAACTACATTAAGTGCAAATACTATTTTTACCACCTTTACCTATCTATTACTTTTTCCATCTTCAAAGTCAAACAAGGAGAAAGGAAGGAGTGCAACAAAGAACCTGGAAAGAGATGTGAGAACAGTTTTGTCTAATATCTGTAACCACCACCAGTGACTCTGTAATGACCCATACAGTCACAACATAAAGCGTTGAGGGGCACAGATGGATTGGAAAGACAAGAGTCCTACTGTAGTGATAAGGTCTTTTTTAATTTTGAAAAATAGCTGCCATTGATAATATTTGTATTTTAGCAGTTCCTTAGGCATCACTGTTGCACACATCTAATTTTTACATCTTTTGTTGACAGAAATACTTTTCAGAAACAACTGGAAAACAAAATTTCTTTTTTACATTGAGTACCTGTTTCTAGCTCTGAAATTTGACATGAATTTCTTTTAAAAGTTAACCATATTTTAATTAATACTTGGTATTACATCTGAAAGGAAAAGGGAAGCAACAATCTGTCTCTCCACCCATCAGTGGAAATGGTGACATAAAACCAGAAAGAAACCCACCCCCAAAATAGAACAGGAAGAAGCTGAAAGAAAGCTGTTTTCTTATGCTGACAGAACTTCCAAGACTTTCTTTTCCCCATACCAGACTGTGATTCAATAATCACAAATATAAAACCCACTTCTTTTCATAAAATGCAACAAAATTAATTCTATTTTCCTACTTGAAGCATTACTTGTTTTAACTATCTGAAATATGCAGCTTGGGTTTGGTTTTTTTGCTATAACTAGTTTGTCTTTTTAAACAATATCTAATTTTTAACCCAAACTGAAATTACTCCTGACAAAAAAAGACACTTCGTCTACACAAAAGCAAGAACAAGAAACTAAACCTGATCCTTTGTCACCAATCTGAGTTCAGCAAAATGCAATTTCCCAACAAATTTTAAATACAGGTTTTGGCCAAGAAATTTTTCTTGATCACTATTTCATCATGTGAAAATTTTCAACATCTGTTTTCTAGAGAGTAGATGAAGGTGCTCTGAGGAGTGTCACACACTTCAGCACACAAGAGTTCATCCTACTAACAGGTCAGTTTACTTATCTGCTAAGGGAGAGTGTGTTTGCAGATCATTTGCAGGCACCTAGGTGCTGGAGAACACCCACATTCCTTACATACCACAAAAAATACACTTCTGTTTCAAGTGCCTGCAGTGATGCAATCCTGACATCGACTTACTGTGTTTACCTTACATACAGAAGCAGTTCAGTATATTTCAACCCTAAGTAACGTAGTTTTAACAAATTTGTAATCCATTATTCATTTCCTGCTATAGAGACTGTATTCTCTAGTCTGTCTTTTATATTCTGCTCCCCCCACTGCACTCCATTCGCTCAGTTCATCTTTTTATATTTACTGTATGTGAGAAATATTCAAACAAGAGACAAATAAAGACACTTTCAGAAATGATCTCTTTTCTTTACATAATGTTCTGAAAGGTTCCACATGACAATGCTGGCAGATGTTGATGCAGGCAACGTTTTAGCTAAGCCAATGATTGACAGGTACACCATTATTTCTGCAATCTGGACTGACTGTTACACAGAGTAAATGCTAATCCTTATCCATTCAGAGGTTTCTTCACATTATTCATTTTTCCCCTCCAGTGTAGAAATGACTTGTTTGTTGCACTCCTAATCCTGTGCCTTTGTGCCAATGGACACCAGACTGCAATGAACACACCTGGACAACTATTCTCTGATGAGGTTACAGAAATGATAGCCACTGTAGTAAATGCCTGCTAGTAAAAGCCACAATATGTGGCTCATGGGGAGCCAAAGAACAATTCTCCTAGCTTCAATTAATTGAGCTATACCTAGAGATTTTTTGTGCTTATGTAGGTATCTCATTTTATCAAGGCCACTTTCCATGCAGAAAAGATGCTTGACAATATAAACCTATACTCTAGTCTGTTTTAAATTAGGTCCTCCACAAAATGCCTGCTCAGGAGATGGAAGACTTTTACTGGATTTAATTGGATGTTAGCTTCTGAGCATTCCAAGGAGTGAATTGTGGGAAACTTTGATGCCATGGCATATCAGGTTGGATTAGCAATGAGAAGAGAGTACATTCTGAGAAAACTATCCAAAAAAATGCAATTGCAACAGAAAAATATCTTGGGACAATCAAAAGCAAATCTGTTTTGAGAGTATTTTTCACTTTAAGTTCCACCCTGAACAAATCAGTTTTGTATAGTACAACACAGACTAAAGCTAAGTTTAACAAGTTGTATAAAACTAACCAAATTACAGAAGGCAAAAGCTGTGACAAGAAATTTCCACACTGTTGGCAGGACCTGTATGCAGAGGTCAGAGACATTAATTATAACCACTGCCAAACAAACAAACAAAAAAATGGTGGGTAGATGATGATCCCTGTCCATTCCTCATTTCTGAATTTTGGCACTCCTCTGAAAAGGGTAAGCTGGACTGACACAGGTCACAGTCCTGGGTAGTTTGCACCTCCCACTGTTACTCTTTGGAGTTTGGATTTCTGAGTTTTGTTTTTCCAGATAAGGAAGAAACTAACAAATTCGACAGACTGGAAACAAAACTATGGAGACAATATTTCTTGTGGTATTCTGGTCCAACCATTGTAACTGCAGCTCTAAGAAAAATCTTTCCATTTTACCTACTCTGTAGAGTCCAAGTTTTCAATTATTTTAACAAATCAAGTATTTTATGGTTTTATGCAACATTTATCTACGCTACAGAACTTATAGAATAATGGCCAAAAGACAATCACATTGCACCTTGGTGGGTCCTCATCTGCTCAAGAGGAAATAGAGGCTATTCCAACTTCTGTCAAACTGGATTTAAACATACAATATGTCTAAGGTTAAGAGATATTGCAAAAAGAAATCAATGGCAGATTGCCAAAAAGTATTTGCAATATTAGGAGATGCATCCATGTACTGGCAATCTAAACATTACAATCTTATAGATAAAGTTCATTTGTTACTAATCATAAGAAAAATATCAGTAAATATTCCTGAATGAAAATATTTTCAGTAAAAATGTTTCTGAGTTATTTCATGACACTCCTTTACAGATTCTTATTTTGCCCCTCAATCCGAGAACACGCTACTTGCACTCCAAAAAAGTAAGGTTTGATGTTTAGGATAGTATAACAGTTAACAGGTTACAAAATGAGATAAACCCTTTTGATGTATTATCCCTTTTAAAATGTTTTGAAGTGTCACTTCAAAATATTTGTCTGTGACTATAAATAGTTGCTAAAACAAGCTGAACAACTTTGCATGGGGTATATTCAGCACATGTGATTATATTTGCTCCCAAAGCATGGATCTGGTAAACTGTAGATTTAACCCATGGACAAAATTTTGTGAGTAACTCAGCAAAAAGTTCCCAGTATAGTGTGCATAGAAATCACATAAACCTCAGATAAACAAATGGACTTCAAAATTAGGTGATCTAGGCAACATTCCAGAGCATAATTGTAGTGCTATGAACCTGGAGTGACCCTGAAGAGATTCTTTGACCAGTAGTTAAATCTGTAACAAGCCTTTGAGAAAGTTTGATTAGGTGGGGTAGGAACTAAGCAGCCACCTGGCAGATGGCAAAGCATATTTCTACTAATGCTGAAGGACAATGCACTTGAAGATTTAAAAAATAAAGGATATCTATAAGCAGAATCTGCATTGTAAATATCTGTCAGGTGTCGTAGGGTTCGATAGTTGGTGTTATTAGATTAGGCATCACCAATGCAGCAACTGTCACTGCTTTAGAAGCTGAGAATTGCAGCAGCCCAAACTATATTGTTGGCTTGCCTCTGAAATGCATGCAGTTATTACAGTTCTTGTTTCTCCTGTCTTTAAAAGTAATACTGACAATAAGAAAGTAGTGGCAAAAAAAAAAAAAAAAAAAATTACATTTCCCCCCCAAATGAGCCCTCAAGAGATTGCCTAAAGATGGGAGTCCTTCAATAGCTATGTGTTCTAGACCAATTTTTTTTCTAGCAAAGTTCTCTGAAGTAAAAATAAAAGCAGTTCTGTATGAGTGACCATCTAGAGTTGCCAAGGAATGAAGAAATCCATGACTGCTACAAAAAACTGTCACAGGTATGCTCACCTTGGTGGCACTATGTCTGAAGCAAAAGGATGCCTTATATATTTGTGGAACCCACAGCTGAGATCCAACTCATCAATAATTTTATAACTTCAAAATAAACAAAAGTTAGTTTGAAAGCTTTCAGATGTTCTCTTAATGGGGAGACTCATCTGCCCTGAAGTGATGTCTCCCAGGCTTTTAAGGGAGCCAATATCTGCTAAATATTTCATAGTCCAGACCTCTTTTAAAGGAGGAATGGAGCCAGGTACCTCTTTAGTTTGTTTCTCAATTTCTCAGGTGTTGGTTCAAGGTGGTAAAATGAACCTAGAAAAGACAAACCATCCTCTTTTCCAAGGCGAAGTCCCATTTCTTTACCTTTCTATTTTTGATATAAAAGCATTGCAATATGTACAGCTTGTGACAAACTGTATTTGATACTACTGTTCTTTAGCAGTTTCCTAACTGCTAGGTATTATTTAGCTAACTAAAAGATGCAAGAGGGATGTGTCTCAGCTCTTGCAATTAGCCCTCTTTATTGGACAGAGATCTGTACTCTAATTGTTGCATAAAGAACCAGATAATATATTTAAACCTTTTCATCAACATTAGATACACTGTCCAACTGCCAGGCAAATGAGAGTGGCTAAAGGCTGCCATAGGTCTTTGCCATAAGAAAGTGATATTTGACACGTTTTTTGCAGAACGTACAAAGCTTGAGAGCTTCCCTTCTGTAGGAAAAATTATGGCAATACCCAGAGCACCTGCAGACAGAGAAAGAGGACATTTCCTGCTGAAGATGGTGATGGAGTCACCTTTGCTACTTTGTGTGATGCTAGCTCTTATTCTCAGTGTTTCAGCATGACTGTCAACCAGTCACTAATATAACCCCACCTCGCATCCTGTGTTACTCACCTCTAGATTTTAGTTCAGGAAAGGAAATCAGATTTCAAATGAAGTTTAAAGTATGATGTGGAAAAAATAGAGTCCCCAGCATGAGCCTTATGGTGTGTACCAACAGACCCCTTAATTCCTCACAGCTCCTAACCTTTTGGTACCCGGCTTTGAACTTCTTTAAAACTGGGATGCTGACCTGCTTCGTGGGTGGGTGATTATAACACTGAATTAATATTTGTAAACTACTGCGATTCATTTGAATGAAAAATTTAGAACTGTAAAGAATTACGGTTATGATGAACCTCCAATTCTTTTTTAAGTTGGTCCATCTGTCATTATAAACGAACTTGAAGTAGGCTATTATTCAAAAAACTTAAAATTTGTTGCATAATACTAGTTATCAAGACAGACTACTGTTTTAACTTAGCAAGTAGCAAAAGGAAAAAAACTTCACTTATATTATAAAGACCTTTTCTATTTATATGGCTTTTATACCATGATAAATGGTACATGTTCTGTAAGATACTCCTGTATTGTTATAGAGAACTTCAGATTTAACCTGACCTACTCAGAATGGATATCTACACTACAGTATGTTACGAGACCTTTGTGATACTTCTTTGATAATTTTTCGCAGACCTCCATTAGAAACATGGAAAAGCTACTTCAAGAGTGCACACTTACAGCTTACTGTTTACCTATACACTCATAAGATCAAAACCCCTGGTCTTACTGTTTTTGTTAACAAGGAGCACTAAAGTCTTCCCACATACTGAGTTTTGGTTTCCATTTTACAATCTGAGATGACAGACGGCACAAAAATGATGAGAAAACTGTGGGGAGGCTTCCAGAAGATTGATTCTCTCATCAGCTGATTCTTTTCTAGTTAGTCTTTTATTGACTACAAAGGTATAGCCAATGCAGAAAAGGAAAACCAGACTGCCCTGTTTAATCCTGAGGGCATTGGCAAAAGGTGATCACTTTTTGAGAAAACAGAGGCCTACAAGGAAATCAGCACACTGTATGAGCCGTTAAGCTGATTTAAACACACAGGGGATGCCTGGGGTTGAGCTCAAGATCTCTGAGGTGTGAGATGAGAGTGAAACCATTGCACAGACTAATATTACTGAGCTTTAGTAGCAGGTGGTATAGTTGATCAGTCAGGAACCTGTCATTTGGAGAACAGACCAATAGATCTGAGAGATATGAAAAATCCTTCATTTTTTCCCCCCTCTTCCTTACCAAGAATAAAAATATTGCAATTATGAACTTTAGCAATTATCATCTAAAACTTTTCAGAATTCATGCAGTTATAAGCGATAGTGAAAAAACAAAATATAGTTACAGAGCACACACTGGCAAAATGTATAAAAAATATTAAAATGACATTATAAGCATTTGTGGCCATGATTACAATAACACTGTCTGCAATTCTGACATAAAGGAGTCCAACAAAAGCCACAATCACATGACAAAAAGAAATATACAATGCCCCAGCACAGCAATATCTATATCTGTATTAAAATCTGTACTTTATCATCAGAAACACATTCTGCAGCACCTATACTGGGTGCATGCTTAGGGGCTGTTCATAGCAACTATAGGGAACTTGCAGTGGTTTCTGGTATGGGCTTCTCCAGCAAACAAGAGCCAACATCGAATGGATAAAAGTTAATGCCTACGTGTTTCTGTATATGTTGCATTATTCAAAATTCAGTTTTCTTGCCTTTTTTCCCATTTCATTTTAACGCTCCTCCAAATATTCAGATAAAAACCTATCTCTGCTAATTGGGAGGCAATAACGTAGTGTCAAACCCAAGCAAGGTGGGCAAAAAAAAAAATCTTTCCCATTCCATAGGCCCAAATTTCAGGTGTCTTCTTGCACAAACATCTGTAGATGCACTACTGATAAACAAACTACTTGTTCATGGATTAGTTGGTTTTACAATTTCAGCATACAAGCCCTCATCAATAGTGTATCTTAGCAACTGGTTGATGTTAATAACCAAAATAATTGCAAATTCTTTGAAGCTCACACTTCAAAGTCCAGCATCTATATATACACTAGGAGAACTCGTGTAATTCATGACTAGCTAATCTTCACATTTCAAAAGTAATCAACATCACAAATCAAATGGGTAATAAGTGCATAAAACCCAAAGTTAAATATTTCAAATACATACTTCTTTTTCTGGGACATATAATTTCAATTCTCTCAAACAAAACAAATTGGGACACAATACAGACAACTTGTACACCAAGCACAAATGCACAATAATTGCAGACTCATTTTTAACTCAGTAAGTTAGTGTGAGTGAGATGAATTTCATGAAAGACAGATTACCCCAATAAGCAAAAGCTGCCCTCTAGACTGCATTTAACAGAGTACATGAATGACTATCTTCCAAAACTGTCAAAAATTTCAAAAAACATGGTAGAGCTTTCCTGGATGATGTTTTGGAATATTGTAATTCTACTTGATACAGGTCTCCATACAGCACCTACCACTAATCAACTTAAATGGCTGCATGACAGAACTTTTCAGATAAGTTTATTCACCAGAAAATTTTCTACGTGGTCAGATTTCTGTCACTACTCTTGAACGCCAAATTGCTCACAATCGCATATGAAAGCACAGTTACCTGCCATAACATTAGTTAGCTTAATAAACTAAGTACTGCTTTTACAATTAAATCCACACATTTTATTCTGAACTGAATTTTGACTGCTCGCATAATGGGTATTAGCTTAAGGTCTTAGAGAACCATGTCTTCAATCTTGTAAGTAAAGTGCCAAGCACACTGCCAGGCTTAGAGAAATACAGTTATTTTAAATTACTATTAAAACAAAAATAAACAGCACTAACCATAATTCTACAACACTTTTGACTTGATAGGAAATATCTTCACTCTCATGAAATTAGACTAAAACTTGTACATTAAGAAAGTAAGAGCTACCAGAGCGAATATCCACGTTTTGAGTCTATCTCCAAAGCTGTTGGTTTTTTGTAGAGCACTTATTAGATGCTGCTTATGAAATCACTGATTTCTGGAAGGATGTTACTGTGGAGTCCTAACTAGATAAAGTTTTGCACATATTGCAGCAGTGCATCATACTACTAAATGCTTCAAGCAAACTGAAAAACAGAACACATGTCACACAAGATGCCATTACCAACTTGCTATAAGAAGGATTCGTATGAAACTACACACCATCATCAATATGTTGTTTCCCAAAAATAGTAATTTGTGGGTATGTATTTGAGACCATGACTGAAGATTTTTCATACATTTAGATCTGAATAAGCAAACAGCAAAAATTTACATTGACAAAGGCATGGGAAATGCCTGACTCTTTTTTTTTTTTTATTTCACTGCTTCGAAATTAGCTCAAATGACCATATATTTGGATTCTGTATATTATGCAATTACTAGCTCTGTGCCAATATAGCTTTTTAGACGCAGATGGAGAACATTTTCTGAGAACAATATTAGAAACAGACTCTTCAAAAGGTAAGAGATATAAAACTTTATTGCTTTATCTTCCTTAGAAGATGCAATTGTTTTTTATGCCATCCAGGATAAACCATACCTGAAAACTTTCAGAAAAATGAAGGTCTTATGAAATCTACAAAGTTGACAGATAAACTGTAAAAGTGTATGACACAGGCATAACGAAGCACATGAACCCAAAATACCTTGGCAAATCCCTGTGATATTTTCATGCCAACACAAAATAATTTGATTTTGAGAGTGGAAAATTGTGACAAGACAACGAGTGCAACCTGCATTACTATTCTCCTTAACTTTCCCCCAGTTGAAAGTTGTCTTCCAATAAATTTCTGTAGTTGGTACTATGCTGGTGTGTTTACAATGAGCCTCATATTGTGATCAACCACCTAAGTAAACTTGGTAAAGAAAAAGGACACTGTTATTCCTAAGACTGTAGCATGTAAGTGCTACTTCATTGAAGAACAGGTTGCTGATCCAGTCTGGTATAACATGTGCTATGTAAACTTCTTCCTTTGTGCTGCATATTGTTTGTATTTTTTACAGCCAGTAACTGCAGAACTGGGGTTTTTATCTCGTATCTTCACCACTAAAGTCCTGTTCAGTCACTGACATGCAGCTCAGGAGAGCATCCCTCAGAGTGACATTGGAGAATAAACTGTACATAAAGCATGTAGATAACTTAAAAATTCATATTTCAGAAATACAACATAGTCCTTCAGTATCAGACCAGGAGGAACCTACTCTCCTCCTTTAAGGTTTTCCTGAACCATAAACCATTTTCTTCTAACTCCTTCTGCACAAAGATCAATTTACAGAAATTCTGTGTTTGTAGATTCTGCAATTCGAGATCACACATTACTTGAGCATTTACATATCTAATGGCAAATCTACATCTGCACATACTCAGATTTTTCAAGTGAAGTTGTAGGGTTGCTTCCATTTCCACTATTGCATTTTGGGCTTTGCACTCACCCATTCCCTGGCAGATAATGCCCTTTTTAGAAGATTAAGAAAAACTCTTCCTGATCATTGCTCAGTCCTCAGAACAGAGGTGTTAGAACAAAATTCTCCGCCCCCTAACCTTGATCTTAGTGTATGTTTTATCCTACCCCTTCATAACAATGACACCAGCATTAAAAGAGAACAGAAAAAAGGAGCAGTAGCAGCAAGAACGTTGAAGAACTTAATGATGTAAAGGTTGTTAAAAGAGACAAAACAGATCATTCCTCTCCCCCACCCCAGGAAATATGACAATTATTTCAGCAGACTCAAGATGCTAACTTCATTTTATAACATTAAAGGTGATGACAAAATACACATCTTCAACAATGACAACAACACAGACACCTGTATATATACAAAGTACTTATATTTTTGTAAAGCAAAATTTACTCCTAAAGCAGTAAACGCCATGTTAACTTTGCTCCTCCTTCCAACACAAACTTGTAAAAACAGGTGAATGCCACATCCTTTTCACATCTTTATAAAAGAACAATACATCAATTTTGAGGCCTAAAATAACTCATAATTTTTTTTAATGTTTTTTTAATCCTGTGTTTGACTGGTCACTGATGACCCCTCCTTGAAACAGCACAAGTGCTGAGGTTGTGAAAGTGCACGAGAGTAACCAGCCAATGACATTATAGAACAATGAGAAGGTCAGAGTTGCATTGCATATTGCTGTCCTTCCTCCAGCACTGCACACTGCATCCAAACAGGGAAAATTAACCCTTTACTCATAGTTCTTGAGTAATATAGAGCAGGATGTCCTGCTAAGCCAGAGCAAGCAAAGTAGGCTAAAATTCTTGGGGGAAAGCAGTTATAATTAGGGTATTGCTTGCCCCCTCATTCTGCCTTTTGTGCCAAAAAAAAAAAAAAAAAAAAAGTTGCTAGTGAGGAGGACATGGAAGTGTCTTTTGTTATCCAAAGAAATGAACTATAGTTTTCATCCCACCAGGGGTTTTCACAGTAAATGGAGCTTTTCTTTCTTTCAGCCTTATTTTAACAGTTCTCAGACTGACAAGCTGTTATAAGCATCAAGTGATCTTCTATTGGAACTGCAGCAAGGAAAAAGTCTTGTCTTTATCCCTCAAGACAAAAAGAATTAATTTTAACGTAAAAGCAAAAAAAGATGCAAGTAGGGAAAAATATCAAATGCTGATTTTCAATACAGGCGTAGCAAGAGCTTATAAAAATTCAATGCTTAAAATATTTTCATATTCACACTTGTGCAGAGGGATATACATAAATAAATTGTATATCATATATGCATATGTTTGTGTATATTTCATAGGTTCAAATAAAGTGATTGCTGTGCTTTTCTACTTAAATTCCAGGCATCTGATACCAGTTTCTTAAGTTAATGAGCCTTCACCTTATCTTACTGCCCATATTGTATATGTTTTGCAAGCTGCCAGCTGTGCAGAGCTGCATCACAATGTTCATGTTTGCTTATAAGCAAAAAAAATTGAACAAGAATTTCTTAAGAACCCTGAAATTTAAAAAGTAATTAAAGAAATGCCCCTTTTTTCCTGGAATTTATTCTATTTTCATTTTGCAATTTTTTTTTTAATAAAAGGAAAATGTCCATAATTATCTATGCTTTCCTTGGAGGGGGAAAAAATAAATTTTAGTCTCACAGATTCATAGGTCTGATGCAAAGATTTCCTTCCCCATGATATAAGCAACACTGATTCAGGCTATGCAGCTGCTGGCTGGTAGGGCACTACAGCTGAGGAAGTAATTCCATCAGAGAACTCCCCAGCTGAATGGAGAAGCCAACCAAGGACAGTGGCAGCCAAAAAAAGGAGAAATGAAGAGACACAAAGCACACCCCAGAGAAATGTCTTCTGTCAATTCTCCATTAGCTTAGGCTCTTTCATATTGTTCCCCATTACCAAGGTCAGCATGATACATATTTTTTTCCAGTTACAACAATATCAAGAAGAAAGCACAACTATTTGCAAAGCTTTAAAATGACACCACTCTTGTTACTGTTAATAGGTTTTACACATTCAGATGCTTTCCCACACAGCTAAATGGAAACTTTTGGCTCAATTCATATTTCAGTGAATGGGATCTCTCCCTTTCATCCAGATTTCTATTTGTGACAGAGAATTCAATAATCATTGCCACTTCTCAAAATTTGACTTGCCAAGGGAGTATCATATTTCATTCTTGAAATAAAATATTACAAGTGTTCCATTATTATAAGTTGTCATGGTACAGGATGAGAAAGTGGATTTAATGTACAGTCTATACTTTCTAGTAATAGTTTTACGTGTGAATTGCTTATTCAAATATGGGCAGGTTAAACTGAGAATTGAAAGAAATCAGCAAGCATTTGCGAAGGGCTTTAGTAGTATGGTCAAAGGCTCTAAGAACAAACTTGTGTGCCTTCTTTCAAAATAAAATAAATTAAAAAAACCCCACCATACCAAACCAGAGCTAGTTAGTATTTATAACAAATAAAATCACTCCCATATGTCACTGAGTCATTGGGAAGAACACTCTCACTTCTCCAACTGTATAAAAGGCAATATGTTAGATGTTTTGCTTAGTTGTACTGGGGAGGAAAATCATTAGAAATAAAGGCAAAAAGATAATTAGTTAAAGAAAAAATTCACTTGCCCTTTATGCCCTAACTTTGTTTCCTACTCCCATATCTGCCATTGATTTCCAGTAAAGAGAAAATGGAGAACTCTGGTCCTTTGTTTTCATTGCTCTGAACATACTAAAGATCAGAAGATCCACTGGACTTTAGTGTTTGGATTAGTCATAAGTGCAGCATCTAGTTTCTCACAGCTTTAGCTGCGATATGCAGAATGAGAAAGAGATAATGGGATACACTTGCTTTTACATTAAGTCCCCCTTGGTGTCTGCAATTTCATGAGTAAAGCTGATTGTCCTTTATGTATTACAATTCTTCGAGAAAAAGCAGAAAATATATATTAATTATGCTGGTGCCTATTGGATAAGCTTCTCTGAATGAGACTCTACACTCCCTGCTGAAGGATGCAATCTAGACAGATGAGAAAGAGGCAGTACTCAGGGTAGGTTGGTCCAGTGCCAGAGCTACCTGACATGGCTAAAACACAATAAAACAAAATCAAGGTTAACCCCACAGTAATTTTAGCAATATTAGAGTCTGCAGCAGAAGTGCACTGATGCTAAGTAGAGGTGATCATATTTTAATTCCTTTCTTTAATCAAATGTATCCAAATTCATCATCCCTGAATAGCAAAACATATCAATAGTCAAATAGAAGATCACGCACAAAAGACAAAAGATCACATTCCTCAAAGTCTGAGAGGCTTTATGCATACTCGTGCCACATTCTTCAATCTTCAAAGGAGGTCATTCATATAAATTCACTAAAGACAGTAATGTGTGAATCTGATGCTACCCTGACCCCTCTTCCACCTTCGAAAGCAACTCTAAAAGCTTAAACAGTAAAATTCAAGCAAAAAGGCACCTCCACTGCTGCCAACCAGATAGATAGCCTATGCCTGAACTCAATTTACAAAACAGAGACATCACTATATGTTAGCCACTTTAATAGATTCAAGTTTATTTTCAGAATATACATCTACCCCTTCAACAAACTGCAAAGCTCAAACAGAATAAAAATGCTGACACAGACAGCAACTTATAAGTAAAACAGGTAATGGAAAGAAAAAAATTAACAAATAATGATAATTACTTTATTTTCGTAGCAAAAAAGGAGTTTTGCCTTCAGAAATTGCCACAGCAGGATTAAAAATAATGCTTGTAAATCTACTAATGCAGAAGAAAAAAAAATATACTGGACCTTTGCATGCACAATATACTGCAGAAACTTGTCACATGCTCTGATACAGTCACCCTCAGGTCTAATCCCATTATATCAGATGAAACACTACAAGCATTCATACAAGACCAACCCTACCCAAGAAACATCAAGAAAAACCTACAGTAGTGTAGATGTCTGGCCTTAAGCATTGGTAGAACACTAACAAGCTGCAAGCAGTCCCTGAATCTAGAAATGGCAGTAAACAGGATTGCTCTCAGTTTATGAGCTGGTAAGCCTGTTTCATAAAGCAGTTCACAGTGACTGACAGTTAAGACATCAGGTCACCAGTAGTGCTTGTGCTACATGCCAAGAGGCATGGGGCCATGAAGGCTGATGAAACCAGAACACACCAAAAAAACCCAAAAAACCAACTGTGACAAACATTCATCTGATATAGCTCCTTTCGGGAAGATGAACAAGAGTTGGAGAAAGAGTTCGAAGCCATAAGCATTGCTAGAAGGGAACATAGGACAAATTCAAGGCAAATCTTTCTGATTGGTTACTAAAACTGTGGAAACAGCAGCAACAAATTCTTCTTGATACTAAACAACCTACTCACCCCCTCAAAATATTTCAACAGTCTCAACTTGCTATTTTTTCTACTTTCCTGGAGTTGACTTTTCTTCTTTTTCTTGGAATTAATTGTAAATTAAAGGTAGAGAATCTTTTTAGAGAAAATCTTTTTGATGCTTCTGTGTGCCATAAAAGAATCTATTCAACATATTCTAATCTGCTTAATTTTGAAGGTAGCCGTTTAATATTCTTTGCAATCATTTCATGAGTGGAATCTCTTTAGGAATAAAGAATTTTTACTCTCCCTACTGACTGAAATAAGCAAGGTGCAAAAGGATTGAATGGTGAGTCATGTTTCCTTCCATTCACTCAATAAATCAAGTGCAGAGATGAAAACACACAAAAAAACGTTAAGACTAAACTTCAAAAAGTTATTGATGAAAATATCTCCAGACAACAGAGAAGAAAAAGTAAGTTATGGATGCTAGCAGCAGAGTTGGCTAGGAATATTTTTATCAGTGTTACGTATGAACTATACTGGAACAAGATAGAATAAAAAACGGAATCTTAAACAAACAAAAAGATATATATAAGACAACTATTTTAATATTTTAATTTTAATTGTACACAGTCTTCTAAAGAAACTCAAGAAAGAATGAGCTCAGTTTATATTTTCTTACTCAAAGTCAATATTTTCTTACTTAGTCAATTACCAGTTCGGTATTAGTAAATCATAATTTTAAGATTATTAACACACACAAAAATTTTAAAAGACAACATCCCCCAGCAGCCTGCATATTCTTTGAGGAGGATATTAACCCCCTACACAAAGGTCTGGTAAAAGCTTTCTCTCCCATTTTGGATCACCAACTCAGGTACATATACAGAACAAATTTCATGCAGACTTGCTGCACAAATATAAATTTGCCGTAGAAGAATTTATCTCTATCTAGCACTTAGCAAGACATCTCTTTTTCATCTTTCTTACTTTCCCAAATTAGAAGAAATTGCTTTAGAAAAAAATGAGGAAGAGGTAAAAAGAGATACCAATAAGGGAAAATTCCAGTCTGAATGTGCTGAAATCTTAGAAATCAAGTTCAACTAAATTAGAATGAGCTCTAAGGCATAAGAGGTGAAACAGTTTATTCTATTAAATCCAGGATGACAGGAAAAGAATCATGAGGATAGACAAGATGAGCAGAATCATTTTTCTGTTGGAACACGGCACAAATGAAAGGACTCTTCAAAGGACTGTTTTTTAAGCATTAAGCTTTTAATTTACTAATACTTTGGGGGGGAAAAAGGCTTTTGATGTTCTTCATCAGCAACAATAGAAGATAAACCACTAGATCTCCTGTTTATACCAAGCCCTCTCCTGTTTCTTTGATTTGCCAAGCAGTTCTCCAGACTCAAAAGATAAGCATCCAAATCCTTGAAGCACAATACCTCAATAATGCAGAATATATTTTAATTTTGGCATTCAATCGGGAATGTGCCTTCAGAAAAGAAGAATAAAGCTGTCACCATCACATAAGGTTCCTTCATGTTCTTACAGGCAGGACCTGGTTTAGAACAATTCCTTTGCTGTTGTACAGTATCGTGGCAGTTTTGAAGATGGAAAAAAACAGTTTCTTTTGTTCCCAACCTCTGCCTAAATGCAGAATTTTTAAGAAAAACTGAAGAATCTCAAAAATTAAATTTCATTTTTTAATAATATATACTATACAATTTAGCTGCCTTGTGTAAAATATTGTTGAGGATATTTATTAACTAAATAACTGCAAATTATGTAGATTTTAACTCCATGTTAAAATCCATGTTGTTATGTATGAAGGCAATAGCATTGCACTGCATTCAAAATCCTAAAGAGCCTGAGGAAAAAAAAAAAAAGTGATGACTAATAGAATGCTTTCTTGCAATTTTAACTAACAGAAGAGCCAGCCACATGCAGCTCAGAAGCAGTGCTTGCACTGGAATTCTTCAAAAGCAGAAGAACTGTGCATTCCTCAAAAAAAGGAAAAGCTCATACCCATCTCTATTCCTCATAGTGCAGTTACTATAGTACTCTGTGAAGGATTAGCAATACATATGGATACCAGAATCAGATTTTTACAGAAATTCTAAATTTTTAAAATAGAGACTTAGCAGATATAAACAGGAGTGAACATTTTCTGAAAGTCAACAATTCAAAATTTTCACTTGATTTGACTGAATTGCATCCCAATACCTACAGGCAGCCTAATTTACACCCAGATATTCTATATGCAGGAATTATTAAAGCCTAGGATTACATAATTCACAATGTACTACTTGTGTGTGTGGTGTTGCTTATTATTTAAAATAATTCTCTTGGATTTCACTAACATTTCAATATTCTGTCACTGATTATTTGGAGGTGAAATTATTGCTTAGAGAAGGAATTGCTCCATACTTCCTAAAATCCTTTCCTGAGAGGAAGAAGAAAGAAGGAAAAAAAGGTAGACTTTTCTTTTTTTCCATTAAAATTTCTCATTTTTCTCATATCCTAATATTTCCAGTAATGGATCACGTCAGCAGTCCAGTATTTTGCAGTAAGAGAGAGCAAGCATCATTTTCTGCTCTTGACAAGCTCCCCCTTAAATGTGCCTCTTAGATGTGATGCCCTATGTCACTGCCTAGCTCTGTGCAGCTTCTGTTTCCATGGCTGCTTTTAAAGGTTTTAAAGCCTCCTTTTCACCTGGAAATGTAAATTGGGAAACTCTATCAGGAGGATTGCCTACTAGGTATTTTTAATCAAAAACTAAATTTTAGGGGATACATTTATAGCAAGCTTCCCTTAACATAACCACAGAATTGCAAGCACATCAGTTTCGCACGCATAAAAACTACATTTGTGCAAATAAACAGGGCAGTTGGCAAATGTTAACTTGACCAATCATCTGGTTTGTGTGTACAAATGCAGATTTGACATGTATGTAGTGCCTGAGTTAGCAAATTTCCAGCCAGAAGTATAGAAACATCAGTAGTTCTGTAGTCAGACTGTTGAGTAAAAGCAAAAACATTTCAAAACCGGTCTTTAACATTAAAGAAAAAAAAATCCCACAAAAAAAATTACATAAGGTTTAATAGGATTTACTGGTTCAACAATACCCTATTGTGAACCCATATCTTCCAGAACTTTCAGAAATTAGGATCTCAAGCAAGACTTGAAACAAACAGATTCAAGAGCAAAAATAAATAATTCTGCACAAGATTGCCTATCATGTTGGCTGAAAAACATCATTGAACTCTGACACATTTAATGGATAATTGGTTTGTAGTGCAAGGCATAGCAAAATTTTAGAGATGATGGTACGAAACCAGCCCTGGAATTGTTACGCCTATGGAACACCAAAGCAGAAGAAAATCTGAATTTGTTTCAGGCTGAGCTGAAATGAAGACTTGTGATCCAGAAATGGTATTTGTGAGTGGCTTTCTAAATAACTTTTAGAGGGCTGGAAGAGACCTGTGAGGCCCCACATGGCTTATGACAAAGTTACATCCTGAGGATCCCAAGTTTAAGCAACTACCTGTGTAAACAGAGCATGGAGAGGCTGGCTCTCACAGTGCCTTCAAGCATTTGCTCTCCAGTCTGAGCTTCTTTCAACACCTAAACCAAACTTACAGGGCTAGATCGCTACCGTGGCACTTGTCTTTTAGTATGCATCACACATACATCCAGCACCCATGTGCTCATACATGAAGAGGCACCCAGGAAAAAAAAAAATTAAAGAAAGAAAAAGAAAACCAAACAACAACATCACACAAGAGCAAGGTACAATTTATGTAAGACTTTTTAAGTCTCCAAAGAATCTCTGAACCTACACCAATCTTCTGACCATAATGGCCACAATGATGTTGCGTGAGCAGTAGCAGCAGTTTCAGTTAGACATGAGTAAGGCAGCATCAGGTGGAGGAATTAGTTCAGGAGGAGAGCTGTGGCTTAGAAAGCTGATGGAGCTTTTCATGCACTCACTGAGCATCAACTGTTCAAATACCCTCAAAGGATGCGCTACTAAGTCTCATGGCATTTGGCCAAAAGCAGCAGGGTTCTAAATCAGCAGCAATGAGAGAGAGTAAACTTTTCTCCAACATGGGCACTGATGTCAAAAACCAGCCAGTCCTCTAGGATAAGACAGATCATTTCAGTGGCATATGTCTCAGCTAATTCTGATCTTTCAAGCACTGGCTAAAATTATGGGGCAATATCTGTGGAAATCTAACCTCTCAAGGACACATGCATAGGGAAACAGATGGCTCGCAACAGACTGCTTAATCCCAAATCAAATAACAGAATCAGCATTTCAGAACGACTGCTTATACAGACACTTCTGTTAGAGAGTGTGGCCTAGACAGGGAGCTTATGCAACAAGATGCCCAGAAAAGCTTACATGATATATTAACAAAATCTAGAAACTCAATATTTTAAAAAACAATTTATAACAATTTTTTATAAACAAATCATCTGGTCTTTTCTGCGACAAATATCTACATTTTATAAAACATCTTTTTTTAGTATAAATAATATTTTAAAATGTTTAAGAAATAAGCATTTTACCATTATGCCTCAAAACTTGTCTTATTTATCATCTTCTGAAACCAGTAAAAAAAAAAATAAAAAAAATTAGGCGATGGAAAGTGATCAAAGAACAAACCAAAAAGAACGGGCTTACTTAACATTTAAAAGAATTTCATGTCACAACATGGTACACTAGGAAGCCTAGAAAGCATGAGCACAAGAATAGCTCAAGAAGCGATATCCTCAAGAAAAACAACAACTTCACTACCATGTGAAACAGTATCTCTGACATTACTGAATGTCATCTTAGAAACACACCAAGAGAATTAGCTGCTTGCTCACATGAATATCAGAGGAGGAAAAGTGTTCATTTTACATCCTGGTATTCAATGTTGATATTGAAATGTTTAAAAATATTTTATTTATTTGAGTACTAAAATAATTATGAAATCCTCAAAGACCCCCACGTCACTCGCTGTATCACTGCTCACCGATGAAGCCAACTCACCTCAGGTTGTGTGAGCACCTCAGCAGCTGCACACAATTGCACCAGGCTTATACCTGCCTTTATCCAACACACCTTAAGTTCTAAATACTCCCCATTTTGAGAAGCATCTCATGCCTTAAATATTACCAGTCTTACCACAACTCGTATCTTCTACAACATGAAGTCAGCCTGTTGCCTAGTAGAAATCTTGAGAAACTAAGAAACATTTTAAAGCAGGCCAATAGGACCAACAGCTGTGTTATGCTGCTGTTGAATTTCAACTTACTTGGTGTTAAACACAATAACGGAATGGATCTTATCCCCAGAACCCTATACCTTCAATTTAAGGGGCAAGGAGATGCTTTTTTTATCTCAAGATCAAGTCCATAACTTATTGTGTTAGAATTCAATGAAGGTACAAGGTAGAAAGAAGTATGTGTCAAACATGTCTGGGGTGACCCTTTTTAGTCAGCTGGAAGATGTAATCTAAATATCTTTAAAACGGTTTAGTGCACAAGGAATCCAGTGTCTGGCAGCCACCAGCAAACTGAATCTCACATCTTTCTAAATACACATTGAACCAATTTTTCCAGCTGCAGTGATTCCATGACACCAGCAAATTATTGTAGCATACCATGTATAAAACAGACATTCATTAATAATTTTTGGAGATTTTATCACTACTGGCAAGAAGAAGGTCTAATTCCTGAATTGTGGAAACATTTTATTGATCTAAACCTCCCCTTTTAAGGGTTACATTTTCTTTTTCCAGTTCCTTCCTGAAAACTATTGCATGGTCTTACTGAGTCATCTCAAAAGCAGGAACACATCAGCACTGAACAAGTCATATATAAATAATGTAGATCAATAGTTTTCAACATGTGGTCTGCAGACTCTTTGGGTTCACACAACCTCGCTGTGAAAAGGAAGCCTACTGCAGTAAGTTAACCTTTGCTGCAGAGATACATGCCTCTGCTGAAAAGTACTTGGGGATTCACAAATCAAAAAGGTTATAAGCCACTGATGTAAGTAATCTGTAAGCAGTTTTAATGCTTTGTAGATTTTAAATGCCATTTCCGTTCACTATTTAAACAAAATGTAATGATTTAGGGCATGGATAATTTATACAACAGAGATATTGAAAAATCAGAGTATAGTTGTACCAAACTCCCAGTAGAGCAAACATCAAGTGATTTAGCAGAATAATGTTTTGATGAAGTAAAAACCTAAAATTTTGTAGCTATTCTAGTTTTGTACATCCAGCCCTATATAGCTTAGCTCCCTTGGTATGTGTAGTTCTTTGTTCTTGTTTACTGACAAACAAAAGCAGCAGAGCAAAAAAAAAATTTTAGCACAGCTGAAAATAAGATGTTATCTTTGGAGAAATCAGTAGAATTAAACTCTAACAAAAAGCATACAGAATCTGTGAGACCATTAAATATACACAACGCTGACAAATAAGCAGTCTACATTTGTTTGAAGAGCTTATGGGTTCCCCCCACTCCGCTCCTGGCCAGAACTATTGAAAAGATGTCCTTATCTCAAGTACTTTTCACATGTCAGAGAAGTGGCAAATTTCACAAAGCCTGCACTAATGTTTTGCATTTCCATTCCAAGTGAAATGCACTTCAGTAAGTAAACATGAGGATTCAAATAAAACTGTTGCTACAGACAATGGAAAAAAACTCAAAACAATGCCATTTCAAAATGCATTGATAAGTAAATCATTCTAAAAGCATTGGATAATGCTGTGGAACACGGAAGAGCCAAGGTACTCAGAGCTAAGAATAGGGTTAGTACCATTTTTAGTGCTTAGATTTGGGGTTTGCTTTTGTGGGTTCCCCGCCCCCAAATCCTCATTGTGCTTGACAAACATAAAACAAGATGTTTGTATTATAATATTCTATAATTCTGTATATAATTAAGAGCATCTATAGAGAATAATCATATTCTCTTACAGTCTGAGAGCACACTAAACAGCATGTACATATTCCTTTTCAAATTTTTCACACAGTTGAGGGGTGGGGGAGGTGGGGGGTGACTTGCTTAAGAAATGTTTTGCCTTATTTTGCAAGCCCTGAAATTCATAGTGTGTTGGGTTTGAGCACCTCAGGATTTCTATTCACAGAACTTATTAGAAATTCATAGACAAAGTAACTTCTCCTCTTACTGGAGTACAGCACAAGGGGTCACCATCTAGAACCACAGCCTCTGTCACTAATTTAAAAATATGTCATGACTTCGCAAATGATGTATGCACATGCCTAACTTCACATGCTACCAGACAGTCTCACTGGATTCAGCAGGGCCATCTACAGTAAGCTAAAAGCAAGCAAGCTTTTAAGGCTTGGTGCTGTAAAGACCTACATATTCTCTAAGATGATGCAAATGAAAAGAAAAAAACCCAACCAAACAAACAAGGTGAATAGTGTTAATTCTTTCATTAGAATATTAATTTCTCTCCTAACCTATGTCTAACCCTTTCTTCACCAAGACTATTCTGCCAAATCTGTCAAGAAACTTAGACAATGAATATTTTAAAATGAAATTATCTGAAAATCTCTGCATAATTGTTCCATACAGTGGAGGAAAAGTTTCTGATGGCAGTGCCTTACCAGAAACTAAGAACAGGCTGGGCTTGTTCAGTGACTGTGTGCTGTTTTCTGGAACAAGCACTTGGATCCTGTGTTTCACTTCTGATCCATCCCCCTGAACGGGACTCTTATTCTTGACCTTTTCACTGTAAAGTTCCCAATAAGTTATATGTGGTGGGTAGGCAGGAAAGAAGAGCCCTTAGAGTAAGATTAATTTTAAACATATTAAAAAAAAAAACAAAACAAACAACCAAAGGAGACGACAAATGCACTTTGCTGAGCACCGACCTCATGTTTTTCCTCTCACATAGTCATGTCCTGCATCATACTTTTGCATGCTGCTTCTGCTTCTGAGACACCATCATACCCAGCCCTTGGCAAAATGATGTGTTGCAGTGGTCTATATTTTTACCTCAGCAAGGTCCTCAATTATAAAATTACAGGCTAACCAAAGATAATAAAAACAAGATGTAATGTGTGTCCTGGGGTAGAGAGAAGTTGGGTAGAATACCATTGTAATATTCAATTTAAAAAAATCTACTTTTTACTAAAGTTCTTTTCAAATCTCAACTTACATATAAATGAACTTTGGTTCTGTTAGAAGTTGGTTGGCAAAATTCTCTATGTCTATACTGCTCTTGTCTGTTTCATAATTTCTACAATTCAGCCTATTCTAGATTTTTTCAATAAATTTACTCTCTGCATTGACAAACTAACTGCTGTGTACTACTCTTGGGTACCTGGAACTGTGAGTACCATTGACTTTCAGAAAATACATTGTCATTCTTCAGCCCCTGCCATAGTGACATTTTTTTTGTCTGCCTTTTTTTTACTGTAAACAGGTGTTTCACTTTCTTTTTTTTTTCAAACTGCCAAAAATAATAACGAAAATTTTATCATAAACCTCTGGTTACTAGTAAGTCTTAAAACAGAAGGGGTAAAAAGTATTTTTTGCTCTCATTATCCTTTTAAATAGCAATGTATTGGGGGGGAGGGGAGGGCCAGAAAGATAATGGGAATAACACAGGAATGCTTGGCATTCAGGTTGCTTGTTTTTCTAAAATTGTTTACTTAATGCTACTTCTTCACCCCTTGGGTATAGTTCTTGCCAAGACATATACATTTATATTCACTCTATTTTCCAGTGGAACTTTTACAAAGCTAACACATACAGTATGCACTGAGAGCCACTTCTAAGCTTCAGGCAGAATAAAACAAATCCAAAAAGTAAATGTACCTTTGCAGAAAATTGTTGAGTAGATTTAAGTTACAGCAATAAACAATAAATAATAAAGTCTTTCTGAAAGCTAGAGAAGCACATGTGTCCTCTTCATTGATTTTATCACTTCATCACACACAACAAATCTGTGTCAACATGAGTGGCAAGTCTCTGAGGTAAAAATGTACAAGTCAAGGCCATAAAAGCAGATGACATGCTTAGGAATTTGTCTATTGTAACCATAATGAGGTGGCCTGCTGTCTCTAAGGAGACAATTCATGATCCAGCATATGCCCAGAGAGAAGTGAAAGAGTATTTTATGAATCCGATACAGTCAGCTGTAAGTCAATGAAGATTCAACTTCTTAAAGAGACAGAGAGAGGAAAAAAGAATTCATATGAAAAGTTGAGTCATGAATAACCTGTTTATATGTAACTAGATATTGCCATGCAACAAGACTACAACCTACTGGAATCAGCACAGCTACTCGTGTAAGTGAAGATTAATCATGTAGTTCTTCAAGAGGAGGCCTTTGATGCACAACATGATCTACCCTATTTACATAAATAGCATTTTTCAGCACTCTATTAATCCTAGCAGTACTTCAGAGAGGTTGCCAGTATTAAAACCCATTTTCTGGAACATACTGAGGGATAAAAATGCAAAGCAATTTCTTCATGTTTATACTGTGCCTTACTATTCTCCCACAATACAAAACTCACCTTGGGTCACCAAGCTATGCTATGACCACTGTATAAGGCATGTAGCATTAAGCTACAAAACAAAGATGCAGCCTAATACCAACTGAAAATTAGGGTAACTGTGACTGTCACCAAAAGTATTATTTATAGAAGTCTGCTTAGAGAGGTGTAAACTCTCCTATTTCACCACAATAATTGCTAATAATAAAGAAAAAAAAACTTTATGTAGAATTGTCAATAATCTGAAATGACATATTGTGGGTTTAACAGAGCTGGAAGGGGACAGAGAACTGAATGTAGTGTTTTAACAGACCTTTTATTTTGGACACAAAAAAACGGGAAGGGAAGAAGAGCTGATTCAAAAGAACTGCAGGATAAAAAACAAAAAGTGTGAGGTGTTTGAATGTCTTATGGAAAGGGAACATATAGTAGAAATTAACATAGTTTGTTACTATCTACAACAGACAAAAGGGACTCTTTTTTTAAAGGAAAGACAATACTGAAAGGGGTTTTTAATCATTGTTTTCCCTACCGGAAGTTAAGCAATAATGAAGAATTTTGTACACACATTTGGAGATTTTATTTCAAATCCTGTGAATAGAGTTCATGGGCATAACAGACTCACAGAAGTTTACATGAAGTATCCAATGTTTTTAGCTAGCCCCCTACTTTCCTTTTCCTCCCTGTTAGTAGAGTGTTACATGGAACATTTTAGACTCTTCAGTAGTCATTCATACATTTAGTATAAAGGTTATTTTCAAATGCTTTCTTTCACACAGGCAGCTGAGAGAAGCAATACCAATATCAACAGAGTAGTTGATCATGAATTTATGGCCTATAAATGTGAGGACATATGGTGAGACTCTAAAATGAATATCAAATGTTCACACAGCCTCACACAGATCATGAAGTGAAGTGTAAAATAGGACACAAGTGACTTAGATATAGTCATTTAGCATCTGCTCCAGCTGCATTAATTCAGGTTGGACATTATACAGTAGCATGATACAGACACAGACAAGCAACTGCACAGATAAGACAGCTTGATTATGTCCTAGCCAAAAATGAACTCTCATGCAGCAGACCTGGGTTACCAGACAGACATTCCCTCTCCATTACGCCAGTATTAGGAGGAACAAAAAATGGGGCTTTTAGTTCTATCACTCCTGACTGTTAACCATAGTCCTCTATCTTTCCTTCCTTACAAGTAGGAGAAGAGTTGTTTTCTAGGCATCACACCTGGTGCCATGTATGTATCAACAGTAATTCAATGTACTTCCTGTTGAGAGATACAGTCGATCGCAAAATGCAAATCAAAGCAAAGCCAAGAGGAGGTACCTTAAGCCCCTGAAATTTTAGTCCCTTCACCTAGACACTAAAACTGTGTCTTTGAAAAGCGCAATCGCTTTCTTCGAAAAAGACACATTGACAGGAAATCCAATTTGAAGATCTAGAGCCTTCACATCAGAAAAAATCATCACTCAAAATATACTGAGAAGGACAGGAGATGCTATTTTCTGATGTGGTTTTACCTTAGGGCTCATTACAAAGAAACTAGAAGCAAAGGAAGAATTGATTTCATGGTGCAAAGTATCAGTACTGGTCTTGACAGAGAGTAGACAGTAATCATTAACATAATTTACATGAACTGTCTGGGGGTCTGTCTTTCCACAGCTTACAAAACTGGATGGCACACAATAATGCTAAATAGAAGTGCTGGTTCTTAAGGGGACCATTTTAGTATGCTGCATGTTTGTTCACATTAGTCTCTGTAGTCCGAGCAGATGGATGTCAGTCTGTCTCTCTCTCACACACACACCCCACCACATTAGCAAGAAAGAAAAAAAAGAATATTTTAATTTAGAGCTGAAAAATTACTCTTGCCACCATTACCAATTAAAATTGATTGTTGTCATATCACAGGTAGTTAATAAGTTTGTTGCTTTGGATCTAGTCTCTCAAATCATCTAAACTTGGGGACTGAGTAATTTGTCAAGTCAAAATGAGTATCAATAAAAAAGAATTCATGGAACTCCAAAATGCAGGACCAGTACTGCTAGGCTTGACTAAAGAAATCTTCCTTGCCTTGAGACAACCAGCTTCTTGTGTTTCTTCTCTTTTCATCTCCTGTTCTTTTGTTTCACTCTTTTCCAATTTTCTCCTTATTGGTTCTATTCTTTTAGTTTTTGAATAGTTTTGTAGTTCCCACTTCTGTTTCTTCATCCAGCACAAGTTAAATGGTTCCATTTTTCAGCACTATTTGAGCTGATACAAAGTCAGCTCAGGGTGTTGTCACAATTGAAGGGATTAGTAACAAAACAAACAAGAGGAAATCGGCCACAGGTGCTGCTGCCTAGCCCTGTGGATATATGGCAGTCCCTTGTGAAAATCACAGTCAGCTTTAAAACCCAAAGAACCACTATTAATCTGAATCACAAGAATACACTTTTACTGCTGAAAAAAGTGCTGTCTTCTTCACCTACTTTTGTCCATCTGCTCTCCGTGCTCTTATATTGGCCAGGTTGCAGATACAGAAAACACCATCTTCTGCACATTCCAGATACAATGTAACTGATCCATAATTCTTGGTTATGACAAAATATATAGAACTCAATCCTCAGCTATCTCCAGCATTTAACAAAGGCTTTCATAGAGTCAGTATAACAAGATAACTGAAATGTAGGTGTCAGGGACCAATCCAAACAGTTTCATTGAATATTAATGAAAATAGTGAAATACTTGGCAATATCAGTAAATTTTCTAGTATCTTAAAGGTTGGGTTTGAATATTTGATGGATATTAATGGAAAACTTCGAATTGGAAAAGTTTCATTATTCTTATTGTGAATTAAATTTTATTTTATTTTATTAAATAATATAATTTTTTACTTGTTAAACTGAAACATTTCAAACTAGTCCATTACAGATATCACCATGACTTCAATCAACAATCATGCAATATGAGAGCATAAGGCTCAAATGAACAATTTACAAAAAACTGAAATTTATTCAGTCATTTTTTGTTAATCTGTTTGTTAATTTATTTATTGCATACTTTTAGAATAGTTATATAAACTTAATCATCTTCTTTAATAATAACATTTAATAATAACATTTAATTATATAAAGCAATTTTTCTCTACATACAGAAATTTTATTAAAAAAGGTAGTAGAGTTGGAGTGCCATGGATTTTACATTACAAAATTATGAAGAAGTTGGAAGCTTCAATGTTGTTTGCTTAGCAGTGCATCTTCATTATAGCCAATATTGTTAAAAGCAAGTTCTGCTCTCTAATTAAGTTCCATCCTTGGCTGTCCCATTGCTTTTGCTCATGGCTACATACCAATTTGTATATTATAAAGAATCTCCTATTGATTCTACAAAGTTGACAATTTGCCTAATGGAGGGCAGGAATAATTTGCGACCGACTTCCCTTCCTTTCCAAAGTG
Organism: Chiroxiphia lanceolata; assembly: GCF_009829145.1. NCBI lineage: Eukaryota > Metazoa > Chordata > Aves > Passeriformes > Pipridae > Chiroxiphia > Chiroxiphia lanceolata. The sequence continues at coordinate 21,332,958 of NC_045643.1, read as the reverse complement.
TGCCTCTACAGAATTTGCAGATGACGTACGATCAGTGCACATTAAGTTCAGAATGAAAACATTTGTCAGCCAGATATCTAATGGCCCATTTCGTAGTGAATAGATGATGTTCAGAATATGCCAATTTTCACGGGTCTTTTAATTACAGCTTTGATGGGTATGGTTTAGTTTACCTCATATATTTACCTAACAGGTACAAAAGACCTGAAATCTTCTTTACTCTCAAATTCACCTTAAAAAGCTCAAATTTGTGGAACCTAATCAAATGTATTTCCTTTCCAATGAGACTGAGAACTAAAGTCAGAACTTCAATACCTAAAATTAGACTGAATTGAATACCTAAAAAAACAAAGGACTGGATTAAATGCAGAGAAAAGACAAATTTTCTTTCACCTGTTTAGAAAGGCAGACTCACTCCTCAGTAACATGATACAAGTGTAAGCCTGCATCCATTTAGTTTTCAGCACTACTGAGTACCATATTAAAAACCCCACACCTCTAATTCTAGTTACTTTTTTGCACACATTTTTATCCATAAAGAGGATTTTATATGAATTCAACAGTACTGTAGAATTTCCTGTTTTGGATGCTATTTATTCATTTCTGAAAACAACATGATGAAAAAAAGTTCTTTTTAGAGAGATGAGAAGGGAATTGACAGCCCTCGCCCAATCTTTTAATTGAGAACAATTAATCTGCTTGTTTCTTAAGCAAATTTAAAATCTCGGCAATTAATTTGTTCCATTATCTATGAAGTATCTTCACAAAGATTCAACCATTTGTGTTTCTCTGTCTTACAAAAAACATTTCAAAAATGGAAACACAGAGGCAGAGATTTCATGTTGTGTTAGATGCTGTCAAAGAGGTCTCTTTTTCTCTCCCTTTCTCTGTTGTTTCCAGCCATCCTTCTCTCCATTCTCCTTTGTTTGCTAAAGTAGCTTACTGACTGTAATAAAGGGAGCCCAAGTGTCACCTTGAGACTGCCATGAAAACTAACATTCACATAAACCATTTTTTCCACTTTTGTTAAGCTTCTTATCAAAAGAACTCTCCATCTCTCTCGCTCTCTTTTACTCTCTCTCGTCTTCTGTCCTTTTTAGGATATCTTTCTAATTTTATTGAGACTTCTCTGTTAAGGTACAGCACTATAGTTCAGTAACTATAGGAAAGTGAACCCAAAAGAGCCAGCTTGAGACTACCACAAACCATTTTCACTTCTTATGTTAACATTTCATCTCAAAGGACTCTTTTCTCTCTCTGTCAGTTGCAAGGCATCTCTTTGTCTCTATTGTGCTTACTGCGCTAAGGTGCCTCATTGACTGGAGTGAAGTGAACTCAAGCGTGCCAACTTGAGGCTGGCACACATTTTTTAATTTGGTTGAAGTTGACACCCTAAAGGACTCCGTTTCTGAGCAGCAATGTTCCTCTTCCCCCTACCCCAAGCCCACTCCACTGAGGTAACTCCAAGATATATTTGCTATCTTACTGTTTTCTATGTTATGTATTTAATTTGACAGAATTTAATCGATCGTAACTCTGAAGATCGTTCAAAGACACTTCTTTTTTTTTTCCTCAGACCTTGCAGAGAACCTGGGATACTGAAACAAAGTGAATACCAAATTGCCAAACACACACGGTTCCATACCTGCCAAAAAGCTTAGAAAAACTTAACCGTAAGGCCTGCTTTTGAAAGAAATACCTCTGAAAATTAGAGACTGGGAAAAAGAAAAAACCCCCAACTATCCAACCCCCCCACCTCAGCTAGCAAATTTTCCTGCCAACTGAAAAAAGTCAGTATACATTTCTAAGCTAAGTCCTAATCACTTTGGTTTGACCTTTTTATAATATTTCTCATTCCCTGGAGAATTTACTTTTGGTGACAATCTAATGATTAAATATAAAACAACTATGATTAAATGAATTATGGCAACCAAACTCTTATCCCTGAGTGGAAATATGCAAGTTGAAAGACAAGGATCAAAACTGATTAGACTGCAAATTCCCAGGACAGAGTCAGTTGCTGTTGACACTTAGAACTAGCAATCCTTCGGTACCAAAATGTTTCACTGGAATGAAAACACACAAGAAAGAATCCAATATGCAGTATTTTCCATCTTGTTTTTTGTTTGTTTTCAGTGATATCCTTCACCTACTTTCTATGTTTTTCACAATTCCCGACAATATTCAGTTAGCTCAATTCAACATTTTTCTCTCTCTTCTGTACTGCTTAAATCAGTCATACAATTCTGAACTGGAAAACAAAGAAAGATATTTTGGATAACACTGAATATATCCTTCAGTTTGTCATAGCTAGAGTCCTACACTTTGCAACAAGGAAGATCTATGTGTCTTAATTTCAAAATACAGTCAAAAGAAGCCTGTTTATTTTTGCATAAATCTGAGATTAGCTATGAAGTTTCCCTATGACAAAACTGACCTGCAAAATTAAAACTCAATAATATTACTCAAAAATATGCAGTACTCATTTTCATTTTTTCTTTTTTGAACATTTGTGGATCCCACTAGAATTTCAGGAACATGCCTAATGTTGTCAAATACCACCACAAGCAAAAAGTGATCTTAAAAACATGCCAGTTAATTGTGAACACAGCAGAAATTTTACATAGATGTTTTACAAGCTTTGATATACAGTTAGTCTCTGATAAAACAACAACAAAACAAAAAAGCCACCTCTCTAAAATACCCTTGACTCCTGGAGAAAATATGAAAATGTTGTGTTTCAGTACACACAAAATTTAATACTACATCTTGTCCATTATACCCAAATGCAGCACTGAGTTATTTCCTTTCTAACATTGCCAGTAAAAGCCTTAATCTTGGTTGCTATACTCGGGGCCCTTCCTGTTCCTGAATGTACTACTGTGCAATAGTGCCAGATTCACTGAACAACATCCCAAGAGAGCACCATTCTAAAAGGTAAGTTCTTCCATATCAAAAGGGCTTTGTTTTTCCATTTGGGATTCATTCTATTTGTCTTCTCGCTTCTGAAACTTTAGAGTTCAGTCAAGTCTACATTTTTTAGGTTTTATGTTGCCACAGCTAAGAAATGGAAAACATGTAAGTTACCCTAAAGGAAAAGAATCAGGAGAAAGGTGTAAGTTTACAGTACAGAATCTAAAAATTAATAAAGGAGAAGAGAGTAAATATGGCTTGTAAACTTTCAGAAAGCTTGATTTTCACACCATGCTCTAATTGCAAACACTCTTTGACACATCAGTGCTTATTAATGAAACCAAATATCACAATTTACTGAATAGTCAAGGTCAGGGACACACAAAAAAGCAAACAAAACCCCAGAAAACCCACACCCAGCCATGACCAAGCAATGAATAACAACAGAGGTGATGATGATTTTCTAGAAAACCAACCTAACATGATCCAGGTCCATAAAAAATATGTTTTAGTGCAGAATTTCAAGAATGTAGCTAATGTTGCCAACAACCAGTCAAAATTAGTAAATGAACTGTAATAAACCCATATCACCTGACTGTAAACAGAATAGTCATTTTGTATTGATACTTCATGAATTTTAATAATTAAGTCTTCATTTCTTATATGACTACCAAAATACCCAAAGTCACTAGTCTTCAGTCAATTCTTAAGAAGAAAAATAATAAATAAACAGCACAATTACCGTTAGGTCCATGGGCATTCTGCCATTGTGGTTGGTAGAATTACCTTCTCATTAGAGCTTTGGGAGACTCCTAGAAACAGAGACAGGTGTTTCCTGACTTTGGAGTAAAGGAATGTTTACTTCACATTGCACCAGCAGAAAAGCCAAGTTTCACAAGCTGTGACCAAGTAAATTAACTATGGACATTCCTTGTGACAAAGCAAATCAGTCTCCTGGGTGAAATGATTGGATGTGCTGTAAGCAACATCTTGTGCAGATTCATAGAACACAGGAAGTTTTCTGAGAACTTTCCAAGCCCCTTTTCTTCTTAAAATCAGTTAATAATCAATAACTACTTGCCAGCAGGAAACTAAATAAAATGTCAAAATGCTCTGAGCTTACAAACCTGTCTCTGGCAAACAGTAAAATAAATACAACTGACAAATTTCAACCAGATTTCTTTGGCACTTTGCCAAAGATGTGAAGAAGCGTGACATGAGTACTCTGCCAGGCCTCATGTGTCTGTGAATATTCTGTAAACAAAAGCACTTCAGTGCATCCCCAATCAAAGTCATACCAGCTGTTGTTCTTCCTGCACTTATTCTCCGTCGTGGAAAGGAAGAAAAAAAAAATCACACTGCCTGGACAAGAAAGAAAAAAAAAAACCAGGCAAAACAACACACACCAGGAAAAAGGGATATTAATGGCTGTTTCAAGAAGAAAAATTTTCTTTTCAGCAGGCATTTTGATACCCTCATAAAGAAGGGCCATGATGATTATGATGCCATAAAAAATAAAACTGTATCAAGGGAGGAATTTCATTTCCTTTTGACTCACACAATTTTACCAGATTTCTGTAAAGTTCACAGTGCTTCAAGAAACAACAGAAAGACACATTAACTCTGCAGTAGTTCATAGAAACTTTCTATGAGATAGAAAATGTATTCATGTTGAAAATATTGAGTCACTAAGCCCTCAGACTGCATTCCAAAAGTCTACCAGAAACATTTCAATCAAGAAGTGAGTATGTGACAGCCAGGCCATTTGGGCTAAAAAGCACTGTGCAGAATTATGTTGGGTGAATCTAGTGCCCTCTAAATGACCTCATATTATGGCCATGGTATTAAGTCATGAAGAAACCTGCAAGTAAGATGAATAATTTTTCTTCCCTTAAAAAATAAAATTAAAAAAAAAAAAAGGCAAAGGGAAAACTCTCAAGTTCCCAGCAAGAATGTTAAATTACCTCCTCTCCCAATGGAATGCTTCACTTTCATTTCCAAGTAGCAGTAAGCCTATTGACCCCCATGGTGTTATCCCTTTCACTGCTCTTACAGTACTTTCTTTAATCTCTTGGATCAAAGATTGGTCAATAAAAATCATCTCTGCTTTTGTGGGGAGCAAACAAACTGCACCGAGTCCTATGATAATTTTAAATCTTCACTAAAGTACCTGAGAAACAAAACAAAAAAAAAATAGGAAAAAAAAACCCAGCAACAACAACAACAACAAAATGCTTATATTTTGAATGATTTTATTTTGAATCAATGTAAGTAAAATGATGTTATTGTTTTATACTCTTTCACACATATTGAATTAACTAGTTTTAGGCCTTGAAAAACTAAAGCTAATCTATATTTAAACACCCTTATACAATATTTCCAATCATCTGGCTTAAGTTCTAATTGTAGAAAAATCTCTGGGTCCTCCACAAAGGTTTAAAGATTGGACAATATTTTCACAATAGAAATATTTGTTGAGACACTTTTTAACAAACAGCCTCCAGACTATAAGCATCCAAGGGCTCTGTGTTACACCTTAGGTAATAAACCTAATGAGAATTTGAGCCAGAAAAAAAAAATAGAATTTTTTGCTGGGAAATAAGAAAAAACAATATACAGAGGTATTATCTTTATGCTAATTTATCTTATAATCTAACTAATTTTTTAATTCCTTTTCAACTTTAACCTATGTCTTCTATGTACAGCATCAATATTCTGATCTCACTATTCCAGAGTATATTTCTAACATCCATCAGCTTCCCTGTCATCTAAACTAAAAGAAAGTGATTTCTACTTTGCTGAAACTCCTTAAAGTTACTCAGAATCACTGATCACTGCATCTTCATCTACTCTGAACTCTCTGATGAATGTTGAGCATTTCCCTCTTCCTGAGTCTCAGGAAAAACACAGACTGTGGATGGTCCTTGTGATCTGGCTGTGACACAGGTACCACTTTGAATGTGTCCCCCAAGACACAGTGCCTGAAGGTCTTACAGTATGCCTTGTAGACAATCTCTTGTTATCACATTTTTATTGTCACCCCCAAACTGTCCTCTTACTTCATTTATGAGCTGTTCAAACCCACATTGCTACAAAGAAGTCTCCCCATTTCACCCACTGTATTTGCCTGGCCCTCAAAACAGGTTGTCTGCAAAGCTGCTGAGATTCTTTGTCAAGCACTCTTCACACATTCACTAGTAACTCTAATTAAAAACAACACATGTATGTGCCCAGAACATTTTAGTAATAATAAACAAGAATTTCTGTCATGCTGGGCTACATCTTTTCAAAGCAGAGATCCCAGACTCGGACTATGGTTTCAGCAGACTTGAACCAAGTCTTAACGGTGCTATAAATGTCCTTGTTTAGTAACAATTTCCTACTTTATTTTAGAGCTCTATGCCATTTTTCAGGTCACATTGAAAATGGATCTGAAGATTGAAAGGTGAAGGGGAATGTGTTCTTATTTGTTCAGTGTGGTGCCTTGTATGCACTGGAGAGTGATGTAAGACAACACATCAGGTTAAACACCACCCATAATTACCGAACTATAATCATTTTCTCACACATTTGTTGCAAGGTCAAGAGTTATTCTACTAGTGCTTTAATCTGAAATAACAGAACCTCATTTCCAAATCCACATGCCTCAACTCAAGATGCCAAAGCTGAGAGAACAGTTTGTGTCCACACAACCTAACCCTGTGTTAGAGATTATGGAGTTGCACTCTGCATATCAGGTTTGGCCCTTCAAGTCCCTGGGAGAGTCAAAGATGTTCAGAAGACAGATAGAACTTAGGTGAATCCACATTAGCATAAAACATAAAGGGAAATCTTGCATTTGCTGCATGAACAAATTCCCCATGATTTTATTTAAAGCTTTGAGCATACAAGCAAAATACACTCCAAACTCTGAAGAGTTGTGTGTATGTGCCCCCACCACACCTCCCACCACCCCCCATCAGGGAACATTTTGTCATTTAGAAAATAGATGAAAAAAGTAATTTTTAAGAAACTTAGGAATTAACAGGTTGTTATCGAAGAAACAATCTTTTGTTCTATGTCGTAGAAAGGGATCCTGCTGCATACTTCCACAGAGGTATCAGTGATATTAGTGCACAGAGAGGCTAACAAAAGGAAGCCATGCTGTCTGCTGCAGCACTAAAAAATGGAGCAAAATACAGTAAGGTGAGGGAGGGGAAAAAAGCTTAACAAGCTAATTTCAAGATCAATTTTAACAGCAGATTTAGAAATACGAAAGTAGAATTTGATACTTTTATGACAGGTTAACCTCACATTGATTCAATTACTTTGTTATACTAACCCCAGAAAAACACGCCTTTGTTTAGAGGTACTTCATCATGATTCAAAAAATATAATACATATACATAATTGATAGTTTTTCCTAAATCTCAGTGCAACTGACACATACATCACATGCAGCAAAAAAGATAAAACACACATCTGTCAATACATTCTTACTGTTACACCACTTATAAGATTTCCCATACATGATAAAAGTAACTCACTTTAAATATCATGGTTTGATTTTGTTTTTTAAATAAAGCACTCTCATACTAAAAATACTTCATATAGAAAATAGGTTGCTATTCTCTAAAATTGACTCTAATGTTAGCTGAATATTAATAAAATCCATAAACCATTAGTACATTATAGCTGCTTTGTTCTGAATTACATAGACCTTTTATGTTTATTCCTCAGTGAAAATGCATAAAAAAAATTGAAATCCTTTCTAATTGTGCTCTCTGAAGATAGCTAGTAAAATCATTTCTAGCAGCAATAAATCAATTGTAGTATTAAAATGACCTGCCAGGTGCATCTTCTGGGTATCAGACTAATTAAGGGAATGTATTAATTGCAACTATTCATCAACACCACCAATGTTTGGTAACCCTTACAATGAATCTTTTTACCATATTATACAGCAATGAAACTGCAGTTTGACAAAATACAGGGGGATTGAGCAACAAAAAAAATGAAAGCTTAAAAAAATACCAAAAAACAGTGCACAGCTTTGCTTATCACTTTGTTCCCAATTCTTTGCTGGTAAATAAACCAAACAGAAGATATATGTACATATGTAATTTATACTTATACATACCTCTATCTCAGGAGAGAGTTTTATAAGGTTTCAGATACTGATGTGTGTTTTTCCCCTCCCCTAAAATCTAATTCAAATATAAAATCATATGCATTTTCTGTAGCTATGACCCAAATTTGGATCATCAGGCCTTCACTGCAAATGACCATTTACTTCTGAAAGTAGGTTTAGTAGCATCTTCATTATTTTTCCACCAGCACTTATTTATCACTTTATGCATTCTTATAAATGCAGATAACATAATTCCAGTCTATAGTTTTTATGGTTTGCTGATTCCCCAAGTGTTATTTTCCTTCTAAAAATAAAAAAGCTCTTCTTCAAAACTTCTGATGTGTTTTATCATCACCTTCTACAAACAAAAATTCTGGATTGCACAATAACTTCAGATATTTCAGGCAAAACACAAAGTTACAGGATGAAGTAAAACTACAATACCAATTTCTCTGCAAGCTTTTTAGTACAGAAGATTAGGAAAGGGTTATGATTATAAACTGACAGAGGGGGGAAAACATACACATCTAAGTTCAATTAGCAAAAGACACAAAGAATAGTAAATACACAGACTAAATCCAAAAGACATGAGGACAAAATTTGGCCCACCGTTTCAAAGTTCACCTTATTCCCCCTCAGTGTGCTGTAAACACTCCTATCTGAGAGACAGGTTCTTTTTGACTCACTATCTACATGTTGTATGTATTTCTAAGCAACCCTAAGCACTAAAAATAGTTAGATATTACTATGGCTTTTCCATTGCCACCCCTCATGACTATAACCATTATTCTCTGTCCTAGGCGAACCAGAGAGTAAGTGGCACCCGTATATCCACAGAGACATGCTCATGCCTGGACAAAATTTACCTTCTCTTCTGGTTGTTTATCCAGAGGTGGGCAGTAAGATACAAAAACAGGTCATACTTATGAACCAGTGCATGCACAGTTATATATTATAGCACGTATCTCTTGGTTTTATTCAAAAGAAGAGGAGCCGGGGGAAACTTCACAATCCTGTGGCTCCTGCTTATGCTTTTGAAAAATGACTTTAAGTCTCCTTTCTGCAGACAACACAGAGAACTATGCACTTTGTCCCAAAGGCCACAGTACTAGACACCGGCAATCAAAGCTAGCATGTGAGACTTGGACGTCAGCATTACAATGCAGATGCACTGGTAGCAGCCTCCCAGATGACTTTAACCGAAGTATCCAGTGCCAGGCAGAGAGTATTCCAGGCTCTGGGGCTCATGGCAGGCAGCCTGTTCAGCACCCATGGCCCCTCACACCACAGTCAGCTTGCTTCTCCTTCACACACAGTTCTGCAAACACACTGCAGTCCTGACCTCCAACACCGCTTATAGTGGGTTAGAATGTTTCTTGAACACCTACTGCCAGGAATTGTCAAAATGAATAAAATTGAAAAGAACAGTCCCACAGTGAAAAACACTTGATTCATTTTTATTTATGACTGACAAGAAGAATATACACCTTCCTACTTTTAAAGACTGTCAAATATAGAAATTTTATAACTATATATACAATTCAAAATTGGCAATGAATTTTAAAGCCAGTCACCTGTCTCCAGCTTGTGTCAATATGACTGAAGAAATGCTCTCGATCGCCTTTGGTATTCAAAGAGTTAGAAATAGAAGTTCACAAGTAAGATATTGTTCCTGTCTCTCCCTTCACTACCCAGACTGCTTTCTGATCTTCCTTTTGTCCTCAATCCTTTCCTTATCCCTTTCACCTCTCTTTCTCACTCTCACTCCGTCCCCTTGATCCATCAGACACAGCCAAGCTATCTGACACCAATGCCTTAAAGTAATTTTGGACAGAAGCAAAATGCCCTAGAATCCTTAGTAATCCTCCTCAGATCCATGTACTGAGCCCCGGTTCGGCTCTTTTATAGCCACAAACAGTCTTTCAGCTAGGTAGCCTGGAAACTGAAAGCTGTTTCAGTAACAGAGGAAGGACAACAAGTTCTGAAAGAAAATGAGCCTGCTCAGGAAGGAGGGGGGGAAAAATCCACGTTCTTTTTCAGTGTTAACATTAATATAAGCTAGAATGAACAAATTGATCAATAAACAAAGGAGCTCTCTAACTGTAGTAAGTAAATGGGGAGACAGTCAGTTATGGGGGAAGGATCTGTCCTTGTTGCAGTTGTGTACACTCAGCATCCTGATACAAGACAATGTTTTATAAACACCAGTGGTTTTGTGAATTATTGAAACAGCTACAGTGTTCTGTAGGCCCTGAGAAAAATGTCTTTCACCCCTTATCATTCCCTATTGAGTCAAAGTGTAGTTTTTGACATGCCAGAGTGGGATTTTTCTTTGTCCTTTTCCAGTACAACTAAATCGAAAGCCATATGGAATTCAGAGAAGTAAATAAAAAATAAAACACAAAAATCAATAGACTGCTGCCAAAACCCTGTGGATCGTACTAAAGTCAGTGTTAAGTTACCTTTCATGACTAAGCAAGAATCTAGAAAAACTGAAAAGACTGCTTGTACCACACTGAGTTATAGAGCTGCTTTCCCCCAGGCTTGGTGTGTACCAGCACTCACACTCCTTCGGTACAAAAGGTAGATAGCAGTGACAGACTGTGGGTCCTAAAGCTATCTCACCTTTGAGAGGAAAAAGTATTTGACAAAATTATACTTCTCAGTGTGGCAACGTAATAGTGCCTACTCTTTGCAGCCTAATATAAGCCCTTGTCATTCCACTATTTTCTAATCTTTTCATAGAATAATAGAATCACTTAGGTTGGAATATACAGAGCTGACATGAGTCAACACTTCCCAGAAAAAAACAAAACAAAACAAAAACAAAACCAACAAAAGCCAAAAACAGTTTAATACATCCAGGGGAAAGTAATATCTGGTCAAAAGCAATTAAGGACTACCTTTAACCTGTGAGTAGTTGTACTGAAAGAATGTAGAGATTTTTGAAAGGAAAGATGAAGGAGGAAAGAGAAGGAAGACGAAGAAACTCAGGAGTCAGAAGGTGCTTCTTTCTACCAAGGCTCATCAGATTTTGGCAAGTAGCAGGACATGGAGCCAGATACCAAGCACTTGTTAGCTCAGGGTAAGGGCTTAATTCTTCCTCAGCTCTGCCTTGTTGTTCCCATAGTAAATCCCCAGGGACAATGGATATCAGAAGACTTACATTAGACTTACTCCAGCATAATGAGGAGCAGAACCTGCAAATGCATGCAGGTGAACTTACACATCTCCCTGCCAATGATGTTAGATTAGATTTTTGCAAGTTAAGAAAACAAAAGTTCACCCACTCTCTGCAATTAAAGTTATCAGCCATTTCTAATTCTACTAATTGGTATTTCTCTGGAAAAAAAAAAAAAAGAGATACTGTATGAGACTTCTTTTTAAGAAAAGAAAAGAGACAAATCATCACTGAAGGAAGTAGAATATACCTGTTAGTAAGAGCTACAATACAGAATTGGCCAGCCCATCTCCTTCTCCCAAAGAAGCAATTTACAACAGTGAGAGAACGTAAGTCAGGGGATCAAACACAAGAGAAGTTTAAAAGCAGTTTTTGGCTGCAGTACTGATGCAACCTAATGGGGGCAAGAACAACTTAATGCCACACAAATCCATTTTTCTGGTAGGGCCATAAGGCTTTGAGACAACCTGACAGCTGATTCCACCTCTCTGGGATGTCAGTAGGCACTGCTCTTTAGAAAAGCACAGCCCAGACTTAAGAAGCTTTACTCACTCTTACTTCCTTATGATGAATTACAGTATGTGCCACATCAAGAAGCAAAGACTTTCAGCATTGCCATGTCCAGTGCTCCTAGCATTAAGCTCTTATAACAGACTGGAGTTTTTTTATAAAAATTGTGCTTCTAAACTCCATTTTTGCTTACAAAAAAAACCCCCAAAAACAGTGTAATATAAGCTTAACAAATTAAGTAAATTTAAATAAAAACACACTACCACAAAAGCCATGCGATTAGACAAGTTCATGATTTTGGAAATAGCTGATTTTTGACTGCTTTAGTCTGGTAATGACAGCTATTTGAGAACCTATCATGAGGGAGATCATTTTCTATTCATATCTGTATGCCTCCTCATAATTAATGGGAAAAACAAATCAGGAAGAAGAGTGTATGAGCTTCAATTTTGCTTTGTTTTGCCAAAACAGGCATTGTCAAGCAGAAACTTGACCCTAACTTTTGTGGATGACTGATTTCGAAAAACATTTGCTTATTCTGCTTTAACAACAGTCATTAGCTTCTTTCTCCATTACTATAGTATTGAGGCAAAATTCTAGTCCCAACCACTCCAGACATCTGCCTGTTTTAGCTCTTGACTACAGTCTATTCTACATATGAAGACATATCTATAATCTTTAGCATGCACTCAGATATTCTATACCCTGTTTTCTTATAAAGGCATTTGGCCTCATAGACTTTGTCTACAACAGCTGCAGGCCCTCTACAAAGTAATATCAAAATCCATATATCCAAATAAAAATAAAAAAACATAAATGAGTTTACTAGCTTCTTCATCTTTCTCTACCTTTGCTAGGAAAGAAAAAAACATTCCTCTAAACCCTAACTATGAATTCTAAAAATATCTGCTCCTTACCATGTTTGTTCCAATAGATTGTTGTTCTCATTACTCCACTGTTCTTCTCCAATACAGTTATTCTTTCAAGGGAGTAGTTGCTTTCCTCTCAGTTTTATATGCAGTTTTAACTTTTACTTATGGCAGTGCTTCATCCTTAATATAGCTGTAAAATCTACCACATTTTGCCCTATTTTCATTTTGCAGTTGCTCTTTTTTTCTGAAAAGTGTCAACCTTCATGGCAATTCTTTAAACAAATGCACAAAGTCTTACAAAGTTTAAATTCATTAAAAATGCAATGGTCAGATCTTATATACAAATATAAGACAACTGTCAATCTGGAAAAAAAAATTCTGTTCTTAATAATGAACCATTATTTAATGCTATTACATTGCTGAAAAATTCTAAACAAACATTTTATTTAAGCATATTTAAGATGGTTGGACCAGTTTTGCAAAACAGCTATCTGTCTTCCACTGCACTGTAGCTATGAAAAACAATTCTTCAGGACTTCAGTGGCCTTGCCTAGTGCACAAGTCAAGCTGATTTTTGCTGAATCAGGGTCTTAGTTCTAAATTATACCAATTTTTCTTTTTGCACTTCAGATTTCCTCTTAAAAAAAAAAAAGGAAGGAGGGGTGATAGTGGTGATAAGGCAGTTTGTTTATCTGTTCAGAAACACCAGAATAGTAGAACCTCTGTCATTTAATAAAAAATAACAAAATTAAAAATAAATTAAAAAATATGAGATCTACTTTTATCAGAAATTTTCAATAGAGTTGCTCTGGTTAAGAGTCATTAGTCTTAAAAATAAGATGTAAACACATAATTTCCATGATGAAGAATAATAAGTCAAGTATTAGATTAACAGTGTAGTTACTTCCATATGCTAGAAAATATTTACAGCATCATCCTGTGCTGTTAGTTTTCACTGCTACGATAACAGAACATTATCTGCCAAGGGGCACACTACAAATCCATTCCTATTGCTTTTCACTTTAATCATGCCAGACAACTAAGAGTTTCTATAATGACAAACATAACTTTGAAATATTCTGGGCCAAAGGTGCCCAGACAATTTTGAATAGTCTATATTTTCTTACTAAAACTAAAGAACTGTTGGTGTTTGTGTTTCCCAGTTCCTATAAAAATTTATGAAAATTTTATTTTGAAAATTATTATGAAAAATTAATATTTTGCTGAAGGAAATACTTATTATTATAAGAAGCTAAACTTTACCCAGTATATCCTATTAATAAAGGATTATATTGCCACTGAAGTAAAGTATTACTCTCTCAGTACTTTTTAGTTGACATGACACTGTCACTAGCAATGTAGCTTCCACATTAATGTATCACTAGAGATACAGGTATCTCTTAGTTTGTATGTACACATATATCCATACATTTCATTCAAACTACAATTAACCATCAATAGATCTGTATTCCTGCCTTTCATCCTTTTCTTCCTCATTTTCCTCAGTAGACCAAACAATTGAGAATTGCATATTTCATCTATTGCCAGTGCCTCAATAATTATGATGGACCTATAAAGGAAATTATACACTCTGCAGATGATTAAATCAGCCTAAACATTCTACTCTCATGATTCATTGTGGCATGAATGAAGAGACCATATTCTTAGCCTTATATGTCCTGCTAATTTTCCTTAGCTTCACTATTTTTTTTGCCTGATACCTTTGATCCTTCTTTTGTTCCCCCCCCCGTGCCCCCCCCATCATCTGTCTCTCTCCTTTTTTCTTCTAATTAGGCCACTTCATTTTTATTTTTTTTCTGTCCTTCTTGGCCCAGGTATACTTATCTCCCTGCTCTCACCTCTTTTCCACATTCTCTCTTTCTAAGTACAATACCAACGCCACATTTTTTTCCCTTTCTGATTTGTGAAACTCTTTCTTTCCTCTGTCCCTGCCTAGGCTTCCTACCCCCTGCCTATGCTTTTCCTTTCTCCTCTATTATGAGGTATGGTCTCTCTTGTATTTCTAGCTCTTAAGTTAACCGAGCTTTTGGGAAAAGAAAACCACAGCTGTGGTGAAACAACATAGGTTTGTCCAAAACTACTGCTGGCAACTTGATTCAGTTAGAAGCTTTGTTTGTTTTGAAGTAATAGTATAATTAGCCTAAATCCCAGGAAATTAGAAATCAAATAAAATAAAAACAGTAAAAAAAAAAAATCTCTTTGAGAAATGCACTTAGAGAAATCCATTTGCCAGGAGTTTCATAGACTGCATATGCTATAGGTGGTTGCTTTTTATAGAATTATAGCACCATACAGCTCAACAGAAATTGCTAGACTTAAGTGATGTAGACTGAAGTATCTCTACTAACAACAAAACTGCACTAACATAATTCAAGGGAAGAGCTAGTTCTTCAGGTATTTAGTTGTGTGGTTATAAGCCTCATATGTAACATCATACACCCTCTACATCTACTCAGTTCAGCTTTCTGACACCTAACGTTTCAAATCAAGGAGAATTTTATTATAATATTTGTTCATAGTACTACATAAAGTGTAGGAAGACTAAGGAAAGTGATGATCAGCTGGTTGTCATTTGTCAAGACCTTAGATAAAAGCACACTGAGGAAGAAATGCCATAACTGTATATTGAGTTTCCTACTTGGTCTGTCTTGAAATATGCTGTATCAAGGCTCTTGTAACATTATCAGTACTTATATTCTTTTGTAAACCAAAATTACACACCTGCACAATGTACCTTACTAAATACCTTCCTTTTCAAGGCAACTCTTGAAATTAAATGTAGTCACTTCTATAAATCTTTCCTGATTTGGGTTGTACATTTTAATTTTCTTGTAGCCTTCTCATTTAATCTTTATAAAGACATTCCTATTTCTATTCCCATATTAAGCATATTATCTTCTCTCCACACATCTTTTCTGCAGAACACCCATTGTTACAAAACCCTCTACTGTCTTATATCTTGCTACAAAAGACAAAAAGAAAAAAAAAAAGACAGGAAGATTTCTCTGGAAAATTAAGCAATCATAAATTATTATTAGATTAATGAATTCTTTCAAATGTTGCCTTTAGCTTTCTTTTTGTTTTGCCTAAGGGAAGAAGTCAAAAATAGGCCTTGGCAAAATAATCTGCAAAGTCAAACAGAGTTTTGTAGGATTAATAGCTCCACAATTTAATATATTTTCCTTCTTCTGACGATGAAAAATATACTAGTGAGCAATATTTCCAAAGTTAGGTATTCAAACATTCAAACAGAAGCATTGAGTTCTCAGAACAGTTAAACACCTTAAAGAAATCATAACGATCACACTGAGTACATTGAAAAGAGGCTAGCAGTTCCTAAGGCATAAAAGGTTTATTTGGGCATCTAATTTTTTGGCACCCAGTATTAGGAGTTTTGAGGTGTAGAAATTATGGTAAACTTCACAGAGAAGATATACTTGTGCAGCAGTATATTAATGACCTCACAGAAACCATTGCAGTCAATTGATGGTTTGCCATATCTCCATATTCAGTAGAAATGTACCTGAAAGCAATTCAAAACTGCAAAACGTGAAAAAGAATGAAGACTATTCTTTGCTAAAAAATAGCATAAGTCAGCACTGCATGAATCAAGAAACAACATTTCACACACAAGTTCTAGAAGGGCTTTTTTAAAGATCAAGAATCAAATACATAGAATGTTTGACTGCATCTGAATCCTATACAGCGGATGAAGTTTTGCAGTTACCTGTAAATTAGAAGCAGAATTTGAAATCTCATATCACAGTAATCTACAGTCTTCTTTAGAAAAACTCTTTAGGAAGTACAAGCTCTACAATAAAATTATATTCCATTCACTGCCCCTATATATTTTAGAGTCACTTTAAGATAAATAGTGCTTTGATAAGAGGAAACACATTAACAGTAGCATTTCAGCAAAACTATTTTATTCTGAGAAGTTCTGCAGAAATTCCACTATGCCAGTTATATTTAATTGTAACATAAAAATTAAACACCATTTACTTGATGTAAAATTGAGATAGTATGTAAATTAAGTAAGTTTCAACTCATGTCTTCTTACTCACATCTGTTGGCAGTTTAAATAGTTTTAGTGTCATTAATTGTTATAAAAGTGCAAGATTTGCTGTATGCTTGCCACTTAGGACCAAAGGCACAAAAGTCTAATTGAACTAAGTAATTAGTAATTTGTCATTTCCTATTGTCAGCAATTACTTTCCATTAGAAATCCTCACTGAAAATTCTAATTTGAAGTGAGGTTTGCATTTTATTGCTGTCCATCCAAATTAGTTTAAAATTGACAGCTACATTTTCATTTAAAAAATTAAAGATATTAAATATGCTTGAAGACACCAAGGCATATTCTATCCCATGTGTAGTTGTGATAACATATCTGGACTCATAGGAAGGAGAAGGAAAATCCAAAATACTTCTTTCTTTTCTTTAGTTATGAACTGTGTACCAGCACTACATAGCAGGCCACATCAAACTTTTGCTCATGCGGATAGGGCCCTTAATTGGCAATTTAAATGGGTAACAAAAACAGAGTATGCCACACAAAATTCTATAAGGATTCACTGGATTTCTTACTCACTTTTACAAAAGGAACCAGAAACATGTATTGAAAATCCACATATAACAGGAATGGAAGTGCGTATTGCTTTGTCCTAGGGGCTTTTCCTTGTCGTTTTACTGGAAAAGCAATTTTTCTTTCCCTACTTTTCAGACTTGTTAAAGCAATCAGCAGTGTTCAGTTGCAAATGCTCATTGTGCAGCATGAGGCAGGAATGCTGCAGGTTCCTCAGAAATGCACAGGACCGATTAGCCATGAGAAGGTAGAGAGGTGTCAAATGGATATGTACCATCATTTCAGGGCTCATAACATGGAACTGCCTAGCAAGCAGCAACTTCATGCCTGGTGAAATGCTTCTGCTGCCCAACACAACCAGTCCTGAAACTAGGGGACAACTAGATGTGCCAAGAGTCAAACTGGCTCAACTTTCTTGGCAGAAAGTCAAAAGTAATAATAGTATAAATTCATCACTGTCCTGGAGATCTTGTGTAAGCAAGTTACAGACCTGAACACAAGGAGTATGGGGGTTTATTTTTTTTAGCATAAAAAATGTTCAAACCCTGAAATAAGATCATGCTTAGTTCCAGCTGACAAGCATTTCAACATAAAGCTAACAGTGTAGCAGAGGTTCATACTAACCATGATCAAAAGATACCAGCTGGATATCAGTTGCTATCCACTTGTAAGTAAGCCTCTCATAAAGTCACATACAGAACATAAAATTATATGATAATTTTTCACCATAAAATGGAGGCAGAAATTTGATGCTGAAGAAGCTGGCCAAGTGTGTAGTGATATTTTAATGTATGAATTTACATATTTTGAAAACTATTAGGACCAGGGGACAACAGAATTGCACAATTGCGTGTCTAACGGAACAGTTATTAGAGGTAGTATCAAGCACATTTGCA
Source organism: Chiroxiphia lanceolata (assembly GCF_009829145.1). Lineage (NCBI taxonomy): Eukaryota > Metazoa > Chordata > Aves > Passeriformes > Pipridae > Chiroxiphia > Chiroxiphia lanceolata. Next base: position 21,314,870 of record NC_045643.1, on the reverse strand, counting down.
CTTCAAATGCAGTACTAAGGTATATTGCCATCTTTCTTTTCTTAATTTATATGATATGATAATTAACCTTTAAATGTTGCAATGGTGATGAATTTCCCTTAAATAGTTGTTCTACATTCATATTTCCTGAAAGCACACATCTTTCACTGAAACTCTCTCTGATAACTAGTTAATACACATCATGGATAACTAGCACTCTAGATTAAGTGCACATTATTACTGTTAATTTGGAACATAATTCCCTATGAAGAAATATATCCACATGCTTACAAAAAGCTCATCAAAATTAATGCTATGAGAGACAAAAGTGAATATTCTTAGTGATTCATCAGTAATAAATAACAGGCATTGTTCACAATACTTTCATAGCTGAAGTAGACTGTACCAGGGAATCTCGCAGATAGTATCGTAGGCCTCTTTTCCTACACTGATTTAAGGATTCACTAGGAATAGATTTGTTGCTATCTCTTCAGGGAAGAAAAATAAAAAAAAAAAAAAGGAGGTTACAAAAGAAAACAGAAGGGGAAAATGCCATCTGGACCCTCAACACAAGTCCACTGGACTGGCAGAAACCTTAGTCCAACCCCCACACACACCTTTCACTGCAATCAGTTTTATTTCATACTGTATTGGTAGAAGCTGAGTATAATTAGATATTTGATATGTATTAAAGAAAAACTGATCTCCAAATCTGTTTCCTAATTACGTGATTCCTAATTCCATGGGATGTTCAAAGCTAGGGTTTGGAGGTATTTTCAGAATAATAAAGATAGTGGTTATATTGCAAACCATTATTCTGCCTTTTCTACAGCTGTGTTTAATTGTCAATAAGGCACTGGACAAAACAGAGAATTAAATTAAAAGTTCAATAAACACTGATCAATATTCTTGTAAATACCAAGTCTATAAAATGATCTCTTTAAATGTAGTTATACTACAGGTACCATGTAGATAATCTGCATTTGAATTTTATGTGCTGCTTGAAAAATCTAGTTAAATTTCTTCCCAGTAAAAACATTTTTACCTAGGAATGCTGTTAAAAAAAAAAAATATTATAAACCTGCCTCTATTCTTAAACTATTGCTGTCTTCTGATTTCACATTAGCTCACAATCAGCTGAATAAAGAAGTCATCTTCTGTCTAACATGTAAATAAATCATCAGCTTCAGTTACTTTACCACTAGCTGTTTGTCATTCAGAAAAATAATGGTTAATCAATGACTAATCAATGAAGATGTGTAACGTATTAGTTTGCAGTCCTTCATCATCCTATTTTCCTCAATTGCCTGGGGGTTTGTGTTCAGTACTTACAGAATCGATTACAATTGTGAGTGATCATTCAGCTCATGTTGAGAGCTGTCAGCTGTGCTTTCTGCTAGGAGTTTTTACCATCCTGTTTAATACAAGATGCTAATATTTAGCTGCATCTGACAAGCCGGATACCGTAGTAGAAAATTTTATAAGAAGTGCTTAAGTAACTAATTGCAACACTACATGTCACTTGATGAAACTAAACTTTTCCTGACTTCACAATAATCATAAGCATTACTGACTTGCTGTGGAAAATTAAAGGAAAATAGCTGTCTGCTTGAGTCTGATCATGCCTGCAGGGAAGGCCTAAGAAAGGCAACTGACAATGATGCCTTTGTGCATAACTGCAGGGGGAAAACAGATAATTCTTCAATTTTCATATAAACTGACATTCTTCACCATATGACATTCATGTGTGCACTCAATTTCCTACCAGAGACACTAGAAAAGTTGGACCCACAGACTTTTGATACATAACAACATAAATTAATAACAAAGGTTTCTATAACAAAAGTCATGTTTCACTGCTTGACAAGACTATTTGTTTTGAAGCAGATTTAAGCTTGTCACCAACATAAGGAGAAAAGATTGGCTGTTGTTCCCACACACACACCAAATATATTATTGCCAATGTATAGGTTTATTCACGTTAATTATTGTTTTCATACTTCTCTTAGAAAATGCATGTCAGTGGTAGTCATAGGGTGTGATGGTGGAAACTAATAATTGTTAATATATTTCATTAAATATTTAGAACTGAACGGTATCAATTAAAACGGCAATGCGTAAGTGAGCATTTCTAGTGGTTTTAGCTCCAACAGCTCCCTCTTGTGATTGAAATGTTAAAGCTCCCCTGCTAAAACTACACAACGTTTGGGTGGCAGGCTAAGATTACCGGCACTCTTTCCAAAGACAATATTAAAAAAAGGAGAGAAAGAGAAGTTGCCTTAGCAGCAAGTCACGATAAGATATCTTTCTAACGTAACATATAGCAATGTAATTCAATAATCAAGTTTATTATACGAATTTAATCTAGGAAAGTAAAGAGCAATTTCTCCATTAATTTAGGGAATATAACTCACCTAAGAATTCTTTTAATATTGTAGGATTTTCATCAGTTATCTTATTTTTGGCTAATTCAATAGGCAGGGAAGATAGCAATAGCTTTCAGGAAAGAAGCACTTTCCTACCACACAGACTAAAAGCTGCACTAATACCCATAGTACCAAAAATAATCAGTGTCTGATTTTAACATAGTGCATAGAAACAGTCCAAATACATCCTCTAATTCAAAACAGTCAGTGACCCATTAAAAATAGCTGCAAAGCAACATTACCTTGCTACAGAAAAGAACATTTGCAGTATTAAATGTTATTTTATTTCTGTGTTTTGGTCCCTCATCTGTACTGGAAATAAAATTACCTTTTGTAAAATAATACATATACCATAACTTTTTTTGGTTTATACACTGACAGATTGATATAAACCACCAATTTCTAGCATGATCAAAGATATCACTGGTGTATTGCTTATTACTGCATGCAGCAAAAATAAACCGAATTAGCTATTAATTACAAGACTAATACTAAATGATTAAAAAATATAAGGCCTACAAAGTACATGAAGCAATGATATCCCTATAATTAACTAACAAGTAAATACTGTAAAGGAGTAAATTAAATAGTTGTAAAAACATGACAACAATCATTATATTTAGTTGACATTCAGAAGAAATTGTGTTTAATTTAAGATCACTTGGCTAAGCTGTCTCCCAAGTATCTGAATAAAATAAAATACTGGTAGCTTGGTTGTTTTCCCCCTGAAGTTTCCTATAAGTATACAGAAATATTTAGATATGGTCAATTCATCTTAGCAACATCTTTAACACCCACCCCAGCTCCCAGCCCTTCAGAATGACAACACAAGTAATTGCTCTAAAACCAAAAAATAAAGGAAACAACACTTTAAATCATGAATAGCGTTGTTAGTGCACACCCCTATTGTTTCACATTTCTGAAGTTCCTGCCAAAGACTTAGCAAATAGGCAAAAGAGAATAATTTTCTCTTAGCTATTTGATGTCTACAGAATTGCCACATTTGTTTCAACCATTCAAGATAAGAACAAAAATACTCATCTGCTTATATCAAGTTCATACTCTGAATTACCTTGCTTTGTGAGCTGACACTTTTTCCTTTGGTCTGGAAGCCCCCAGCTCATGCCAATACTATTGTCAATAACAGACAGAGTATGGTGGCTATGTGGGAATAAGTCTTCTTATTTATGACTTTGCAAGCCAAACCGTGTTCTGATATTTTATTAAAATGCATTTCTAACAAACTTTTCTTAAGTGACATTGCTAATCTTTGTATTTAAAATGAAACCTTTACACCAAAACATCTAAGTAATCATATTACATAAGAGGACAAACACTAATTTTATCCAAAAAATTGATAAGCCTTATGAACTATGATATGATTCCTGATGCACAGAACATTTTTCTTTTTTTTTTCTTAAGATATAATCATCAAAACAATGACAAATGAAAGACTCAGAAAAGGTTATGACTTGACAAAGTAACATTTTTAAAACTTGGACACCAATCAAATTGATACAAGCATCAGTGATGCAACACTTTCTGACACTAAAGTCTTTACCACTGTCTAAAATATATAGAATAGCCTATTGTGATTGCTTAATGTCAACTTTTGTTCATAAACTCTTTCATAAAAGTGAAACAGGGAAAAATGATTTAAAGCAGTTCAATTTGTCTATTTACCTTAATCTTTAACTATTCCCATATGTCTTAGATACATGATGTATGACTCGCCATAAACCAATTTTTCAAAGATATACAAGATAGAAAAAAGTCAGTCTTCTAACATTTTATGCACTGAACTTTCAAAGACAGCTGGCAAAACAAAACACTTTTAGGCTTCAGAAAAAGCTTCAGAAAGGTTTTATGAAACATTTGCATCTCTTGAATAAGATAAATATTTCTCCAAACAAACAACCTCAAGGGAGGAAGGTCTTCTTAAAAATTTGAATTAAACCATAAACTTGAGGACTGATATTTTAATAGAACAATTAGACTTCCATTTGGGAAGCGAGTGCTTGAGCTGTGCATTCAATTCTGAAAGCCAGCCTGTGACACTGTACATTAAAAATCACAAGTGGTGTAATCTCACTTTTATGGTCATATGCATAACTCAAGGTACTAAGTGCAATGACTTTTTCTGAGTATTTAGTAGCAATGCTCACTTTAGTATGCATCAGTCTGAAGCACAGGGTAAGGCAACACACATTTGCTTTAGTTTAGCAAGACTTTCACTGGCAATTTAGAAAACAAGAAACACACTGCACAACAAAAGTGTCTGACTTACCTCAAATGGTCAGTAGACTGGAGGAAGGTGACGTGTCAATTAGCAGGAAGTTTTTGTTCCATCCAAGAAGTTGCAGCATAGGATCCATTTGGACATAGGGTCCCAGGTCGATGCAGGTTCCCAGGTAGGATTACTAAGAAAATTATTACTCTCACTTGAAAAAAAAAAAAGTATAGAATAAAAATTTGTATAGGTGGGAACAAGTTTAGCTTTCTTTTATACAATAAAAATGATTTTTAATTCTGTACAAGAAACATAATCTTCCATTTATATTTTTAAAATTTCATTCACATTTTTTGTTTCAATTTGAAATATTTAAATAAACTTCTACATTAAAAGACAGAATTGTGATTTTGATTACCCAAGACAGTTTCTCATATCATCAGGAGCTAAAGCTTTTCAGTTAGTCTAGCAACCTACATTTTTCTGTAATTTGGTATCATTATGCATTTTGAAAACATTTGGTATCAGTTAGAGATATCTGAAAATGGAGAGGGGGGAGTGTGCATAATTTTTCCAAGACTGTAGTTTCAGAAATTTCACTGTAATAAAATGTGTTTGTGCTGAAACAAAACAAGGTCATATATGGAGGGGGGGGAACAAACACAAACACCTCAAACTTACAGCTTTAGAGAAAGAAAAATAGTTTTAATTCAGTATATATATTTATACATTCATTTTTAATCCTAGAATTAAAATGGCTGTTTTTTAGACTTCAAGTAAGATTGAGAAACTGACTGCAGATCATGTATACAATGTAGGGTCAATGCTGTATTGAATTTCTAGACCATTTTCAGACTACCTTCTGGCAATGGAAGCATTTTGACCACTGACACTCCCTATGGGTATATCTGACTATCCTGGTACAATGCACCATTCCCCATTATTGAATCTACAACAAACTGCTGTAGGTTATTCATTGATTGAGTGTTTAAGTGTATTCTTTGGGAGCAAATGGAGAACGAAATCTGTAAACAATCACACACACAAAATCAGCAGAATTCTTCACTTGGACGTGGTTTTCAGTTTCAGCACTTAATTATCTGTACTATTTGATAAAAACTCTGTCACTTTAAATAAAGATGCACGGGAATTTTGCATTTAAAAGTTATAGCAAGTTACAAAGGGGAGCTGCACATTTTATCTCAAAGAAAAATTAAGCCATCATTGGCCAATATGACTACATAGGGACATAAGGTTTAAGCACATCTGCCATACTTTATGCTAACATCTTTATCCAGATCAATTACAATATGCACTATCACTGTTAAATAACCAATATAGATGCAGACCACAGCTCTATAATATTCCTAATGGAGGTTAGAACAGATATTAAGAGCTACATTTTCATAAGCTCAGGCAATAATTTTGTGTGCTGGTACGCCTGTGCATATCTTCAATCAAGCTGTATTTTGACATCACAGGAAAATGTTCCTTTTTCTATTTTAACCTGTGCAAAACACTCTTTTTCTCATATATATATATATATAGCTCTGAGTTCATTTGTACAGTTTGTCTGCCACTATGTGTTTATAGCTATTGCCCAAATGAGCTGTTCATACAGTACTATGGAGCTAAAAACACAAGAAAGACATTTGAAGCTTACTTCATCACAATGTCCACCTTTGATTTAACAAAAAAAAAAAAAAAAAAAAAAAAAAACAAGAAAAGCAGTCATCTTGAGAATGAAATCATATGTCATATGATTTCAGCTTGAGAAACATTTGTATATGTCACTGCGGTACAAAAGTACAAAAGAAAATTTACATTTCTTACCATTAAATCTTTAATTTTACCGTAAATCTACAAAGCAGCTTTATTACTCCCTCCCATTCTCACTGAAAAACTGCAACTAAAATAATACTTTTTATTTCAAAATTACACCCAAACACCAGGAACACAGGAATCTTTCTCATGTAAGGTCCTTTCCATACGCATAGCAAAGATTTGACTGTCCAAAGAGCGCAGAGCTGAGTAGTCTGGAGGAAAACACATAGCATGTTGAAAATAACTTTTTTTGTTCTATGAACAGAACTTCAAACTGCACTATTATTTTGTTACACTGAAGTATTGAAGAAAGATGAGAACCTGCACCTCCGTGCACAAAGATATTGTAATGTGAGTATAACCATGTTTAAAAAAAAAGTCTGATCTGTCTGTAAATCACCTAGGTATGCATGTTCATAGACAAGAATATGTTGGAGTTAAACACAGCAGGACTGCACAGGTATCATAATTCAAGTGTTTTAACTGCTCACCTACTGCAAGTCACAGAATCACAGAATATTCTGAGATGGAAGGGATCCACAAGGATCATTGAGTCCAACTCTGAAGTGAATGGCCCATATAGGGATCAAACCTGTGCCCTTGGTGTTACTGGCACCATAGTGTAACCAACTGAGCTCATTTCAGTCCATCCACGCTCTCCTTTTCCTACTAGAACCCAGATGCATGTGTGTCTGTATTCAGATTGCAGGTTGGAACAAGGTCTTCAGCGGAGTTCCATTGGAGAGAACCTTAAGTTTACTGTAAATCCAGAAGGATTCCATTTAGGCAATCAGGGAGTAAAACTGCAAGTTGTACCATGGAGAGCATCTGCTCTGAAACTCAGAGACTCCCAACAGGAGCTTTTGAGTGGACATTCAAGTGTGTTATTAAATTGTGGCAAGGTATCAATTTCCTCTGCTGTCTGACAAGGTTCAAATTCATACCTCCTACCTCCCCAGGGGACACCTCAACCATCTGCCAGTAATTCCAGCCTATCCTTTCCCTTCCATTTCATTGGAATTGTGCACACATACTTGATGGGTTGGTGTGGGACAGGACAGATTCATGTTTGGAAATCCAACAGTACCAGTCTCTAGATGCTTCCTTAATTCCATAGATGTCCAAAGCTCACCCAGGAATGGGATTCCGTTGCAACCCATTACACGTATTTCTGTAGGAATCCTAGAATATTGTATCTGATCTCCAGCTGCCACTTCAGAAACATGGAGATTTCCCATAGTACATCTTTTGGCCAAATGCAGGTATGTTGAATGCTCCAAGACACTGAAACAGCACAAAGTATCTACACTTTGACACAGCCTACACTTAAGCCAGCAATAGCCCATAAGGTTCCCAGGGCATCTCAGATACTAGAAGCAATCTAACCACATTAGCTTTCTTGAGATGAGATGATTAGTACAGCCAGAGTAGCCACAGCTATTGTGGTTTCATCTTTTTAGCCTGCAGTTCGGGTATCTCCTTACAACACTCACCGGACTATGGGGATTTACACACTTGTTCTGCTTCTAAATATGCCCAGAAGCATCTTATTACTGAGCACTGGACAACCATGAATTCGTATAGCCCACTGGAAAGCTGCTGTATGAATGAGATTTCATGTACTTTGTATGAAGCAGTTAACAAGTAAAACAAGCAGTCCTTGGAACAAGAAGCAGAGCACAGATTCCCCATTCCTAGCAGAATGCCCCAGTCAGGAGTCCTGCTTTTTCCCTTCAGGCTAACACTTTTTTTTTTTTCTGCAAAGAAGGGGAGGAACAACCTAGATCTAGTATGACAGTGAGGCCTCTCACTAAACAAAAAAAAGAAGACATGGGTTTGAATCTGATATAGGTTCAAGTGTCTGCCAGTCAGACTTATGCTCCTTCTGCTGAACACCTCAAACCAGTGGACAGAAATTTCTTTCAAAGGAATATCGTGTTTTGCTTTTTTTGTAAAGAAACAGCTCCCAGTATCAAACATTCAAGAGAAAATTAAGGTTATAAATATCACACAGAGGTATATGTTCAAGGTCTGAAAAATTAATGCAGTGCTTCAATACTGCTTGTAATCATGATTTCTTATTGACTCATTTATATAGTTCCCTTATAGGTGTCTTTGCATAAAAGAAATCAGTAAATATTATGGTTTATGCTATCAGTAAATATCAGTCAGGCACGACAAAGTAGAGGTTTCATGCCACAAATGAGACACCTAAATATCAGGTATTTCTATATCCAGCATCATAACAGCCGTAGTGTGCCCTTTAAGGGCATGTATACCTGCAGGTCCAAACACACAGTTGCGTGGGCTATATAGAGGATTTGGAAGCACTTTAAACCTCACCTTGAATCCGTTGTGGTTGACTAACTTGATATTAATTCTGTTATGCTACAGGGCTTCCTTTGGAAGCCTTTGGAAATGAGAGTTCATGTCATCATGCAAATTTTAATAATATTTCAAAGTAAGGCAATCACAAAAACAGTTATAACAACAAGAAAAGTAAAAGTTGTTGGGTTTCTTTGTTCCTTTTTTTTTAATATGTAATCAATAAAGTTCTATAGCACTGGTAACTATGATTTCTTTGTAAGCTCATCTGGTAACCTAATAACAGAAGTATATTTTAAAAAATATCACTCTAGAGCTTTGTATTCTTGTATTTTAGCTGGTAGGTGAACAAAATTAGTTTCTTCCTCTGCATACTAAACACATACAACAAAGCAAACAATATTCATAAAGAATTTTTTCCTTTGGGACAGTTGTCTGCACATCCCTATCTTCCGAATTATATTAACGTGATGACCCAGGGTATTCAGCACCTTTCTTCACAAAAATCTGTTATGTTCTATTTCCCATCCTGAGGAAGACACCAAGGCAGAATGTAATCACCTTGTCACTGTTCCAGTTAAGGTGTGGTCAAAACTTGTGCTGTAAACTTTCAGAATGGGGCTTAGTCATTTAACATTTCATTCCCCAAGTCAAGTTTGTTGATGTCTTTAATGAAATTGGCTCTGCTGCAACATTAATTTCAAAGTTGCTTTGTTCTAAAAGTAGGGATTGCCTTATATGAGATAACATCAAAAGAGCCACAGGAAAGATGTCTGAGCCTATTTGGGTAAGTTGGAAACTGGAAGGGATGAGGTACTTGCCATTATGGTTGTGCTAGAAAGAGCTCACAATCAGGAAGTGGAAAGGCTTGAGACTGCACACGCTACATTAGCTCTGCTCCCTGGTGCATATGTATTACAATACAGCTTTGAAATATGGTCACTTCCTTTCCCAGTCATAATATGTACTTTCTACAGGCAAACACGTAGCATCCTATGTTACATATTTCAGCAGAGAAAGTCTTCTAGAATGTCCATTATCTACATGTACAATAAGAAATGTCATTTTAGAAAACTGATAACCAAGTGCAAACAACTGTTGTTTTGTGCTTTCATTCTACCAAATGCCTCGCTACCTGCTCTCACCTTTTTTTTGTGCCTAGGGGAGCCCTCACTGACAGCTGAAAAGAAATTTGTAGCATGGTTGCTACTTACATCCATAAGCTGGTCGGGGCAGAAAAAGACTTACATCTTCAGGGAATACCACTGCCAAAAATATGTTACTAGGATCATCCCAGGCTTTATCAAGTATGTGTTAGTAGGCACTGTGTTAGGAACTATGGGGTAAAGGAAAAGTTTAATTTTCAGAAATAGTCATAATCAAGAGAAAGACCAGTTATTTCACTTCTGTTTTTTGGGCTGAGAAGAATGCATGAAACACATGAAACTCTTCAAGGACTATTTTGGTTCAGTGCAACTCCATAGCACCTGGAAGCTATTAACCACCACTTTCTTAGCAAGGAAATCTTCTTCAGTTCCAATTATCATGGCTAGGAATTTTGTCCATCCAATAAAATTCTGTAGTAAGGAAGACTGAAGGAACAAATTTTTTTATTAACACTCTGCTACTGCTTCTACTGAGCAATTGAAGGGGGAATGGCAGAAGCTGGCAGGACTTGCTGGAATCCTGGTGAATTACAGACTCATTCAGGTGGCTAGGGATCTAGATGATTTTTAGGGTCTCTTCCAAACCAAGTCATTCTATAATTTAGTTTGGAAAAATCCCCACAGACCATAGAGTTCAACTGTTAACCTAGCACTGTCAAGTCCACCACTAAAAACGATGATATATCTATAGTCTAGTTCTCTCTGAACAACTGCTAAAATCTTTTATGTGCGAGACAAGACCTGAGAATTAAGTAAAAATAAGAATAACCTTAGAGTCCTATACCAGGAAAACTAAAGAGAAAAACCCCTCAGAAACAGCCTTTAGAAAGGACTGAGCTCTGATTCACCCCAAGCTCAATCAGAACAATCTCCTCATCCAGAAACTATTTGAAGAGAAAAACTGACAGTTAAAAGGAAAGATTTCTATATTTTTGAAACTTTATTACTTTCAATTAGTAGATTGTTCTGGGTACAAGACAGTCCCTTATTAATTTAAGAATCTTTTCCATGTTAAAGGTTTGTTGATCTTGCACTGTGACAGATTCAAAAGGCCCAAAACAGAATAAATGTAAGCATATACATCTAAGTGGCACTAACGGAGAAAAGTAATTTCAGAAGCTAGACTATGACCCTGAATGCAATTAAGTGACTTCCAAAGATGTTACATTTCTTTTGTATATAGTATAAATTAGGTGAGTGCATTTTTTTTTACATCACAGCTCAGAAAGTAACTTGATCTAGAACAGCTGGAAAAAACTAGTTATTGACACATCAGTTTAGAAAAGCCTTAATACAGAAGGACAAGGAAAAGGTTGCATGTTTAACATTAGCATAACAGAGTGACACTTATTGCAAACTTAATTACCTAATATGCATATTTGAAAGTTGTCAGAAAATTATCACTGATGACTTATGGTAGTTACTGAAAAATTAACAGCTCCAACTGCTAAGGATGCCAGAGGCTGGCAGAGACAGTGCTTCCTGCTATCAGAACAAAGGAAGAAGTTGGTAGGAACACAGGCATATTTTGGCAAACTAAGGCAGTATTTTTGTTAGGGTACCTGGGGCAAATGGTGGGTAAATAGTTCTGATGGCAGATAACAGCTACAAATAGTAGCTGGTAGACTCTGAAGAACTTTCTCTTCCTTCTTCTAATAATTCTGTAACTCCCAAGTTAGAAAGAAAAAGCCAAGTATGTCTAATGTGGTGGGCAATTCAGGAAATAAATACAAAACCACCTATTTGTTGCTTACAAAACTGACCCTTTACCAACCTATGAGAAACTAGTAAAAATAAATAGACTTTGCCTGTAGCCAGCTAAATGCATGAGATAGGCAGGGATGCCTGTGATTGATAAAAGATACAATACTTGGAAGCCTTGGAGCAAAGAGACTAATCCATGAAATACAAACCAAAAGAAGAAAAAAGGCCTCCCAGACCAGACTGCAAGCTCCTCCCAGGATAGGAGCTGTATAAACTTTATCCCATGCTTTTTTATAAGAAACAACTCTGATCATGGCACATCTATATTATTGTCACAGAGGAACCTGCCACATAAGCACCATCAGCTGGCAAATTAGCTTAGTCAAGACTAAAAGGCAACGTAAGACTCTGCAAGAGCTATTTTATTCTCCCCCCAAAATATTCAACTGCTTCTGCACTGATGTCAGCTAAAAATTACTGAAAATTAAACATAAACATAAAATTATATACATGCTACTAAGCAACAGAAGTCAAATATAATTATGCTTGGCTTCTCAGTTCAAATATTGCTTCCAGACATCAGATAAAACAATTCAGAAATTAGAAAGTTCAGACTGAATAGTTGCAAATATTTCACCAGAACTATTTACGTGGAAATGCAACTGTGGTCCCAATAATCCATTCTTACCTATTGATTTCATTATCTAGATAATCTCCAAATACCAAGGCATGACACCCAGAGTCATACAATAGAGTTGTCTTGCCCTCCATTCCATTGTCTAGGATACGAAATTATCCAAATTAGGACTACAGAAATAAACAAGGGTTCTATTACACAATCTTTCCTTGCCTTATTTATCTTCAACTGTAGCATAAACGAGGTCATCTTCTCTGTAACACAAAGACTAGACATGGAGAAGAGCCCATTTCAGAGTTTTCCTTAATTCAGGAAACTAAATTAGGGTCCTTTCTATTCCACCACTCTCCAGCAAAAGGGAGCCCCTAAGGCATAAATAATGAATTTGCAAATCAGAATAAAACAGTGTTTGATTTCTTTGGGATCTGAGCTAGCCACTTGCACTTAGAAGAAAAGAAAATTTCTTCTGAGTGATCTACTGCACAGCAGGACTTTGGTTGTGGTTACTTGCAACCTGCTCCCTGACAGCTAGTCATCCATTCTGTGCTCAGTGAGTCTCAAAGCAGAAGGAAACACTCTCCTGAGTACTTGCTGTTAAAATTAAACTGTTCTTTAACAAAACGAGGGGACATCAAGCATTCAGCCCAATTAAAACATACAGGAGAGTCACTTTAAATGCTGCTTAAAGTACACTGAATTTCTGATCAACAGAAGATCATTTTCCTTCACACAGGAGCAACTGCAAAGGGAGCATTTGAAATTGATCCCCCCCCCAGTGCAAGTCTTAATGTGTTGTTAAACTTGGCCATTTAAACCAGAACCAGTGAAATAAAACTCTGATGACTCCTAAAGATTTTAAGATTAATGCAGGAGGAAATTACCTTGCCTAGTCATGCCTACTTTTATTAGTACCCTGCAGTTGTGTTTCATTTTGGATTTGGCAAAAGTATGATTTGAAAGTCAAGAAGGCAACTCCTTGCATTTTGTATTTAATTATTGAAACACAGAACAATGCTAAAGCTGCATTTCCAAAGTTTGTGGTATTGTGATTTGCAAGTTTTCCTTAACAAAACTGCAATCTGGCATTATGTCTTATCATGATGATACTGAAAAATTACATGTGTATTTTTAATTGCATATGTCCAATAATCATTATATCAGCATTGTAGAATTTGAAAATTTACTTTCTATTATTTTTTAAATTGCATTTATTTTTAATACAGTCAAACAGATGCAGTGTTCAAACATTTCAGTAGGCTCCACTGATTACACACATGGGGTAAAAACTTTGGCATTATTCCTGATGTAATACATTCAATTTTTATTGTAGTATGTAGTTTTAAAGAGATAGCTAGTTCCAGCTTATAGTGAAGTTGGTTTTATTTATAAAGCTACAGTGTACAGGGAATTCATTAGCAAAACGGCAAAACAAACTAGACCAACTGGGTTAGAGAAATTCTAAAACATTTATCAGGTTCTTCAGATGAACTGTACTCCCCTTGGCACATCCCAGCACACCATGCAGACTTCTCCCTCACTCTCTGCTCATGAGTGCTACACAGCTACACTCTTGCACAAGTGTTCCAGTGCCCTATCATTAGCTACATAGCTCAAAAGATATTCAGCATACAAATTTAATTTTAAATTAAATATAATCTGCTGTTTATGTAGGTCTGCCTTTAAATGCAAAGCTGTATTGAAGGAAGCAATTTTATCACCTCCGTTATACTTTTATCCTTTTCCCACCCACAGAAGGAAGCCTCCAGAAAGTGTCTTATCAAAACACAGGTATACTAAATAGCAACAGGCTGGTGGAAGGCAGTACACTGGTGAGAAACACTGAGCAACAATTTTTGTTTTAGCACTGGTGAATAGAAGGATCATACAAGAATGGCATTTGGTCCTCCATGATTACATTTTAATGGTTGTTCACATGAACAAGAATTGGAGAAAACAGACAAAGAAGCAGTAGAAAATACCTAAATATTTCCTGAGCACTTTTTTCTTCCTTTTCTGGCTACAAAGAAAAAAAACTACAGAGAAGACAGTGAACATTTTTTTTAAAAGTACTTTGACCTCTTCATAAAGAAACACAAGACAATTAGCAAAAATCCTCTAAGGTATGAAATGCTTTCATCATGAAAGAAGTTAATACATACTGAGAATCAAACTTCAACTATGAATTATGGAGAACTCCTTTTAGTTATTTGTGTGTGTGCACGCACTTAGCACAAGGTGGGCAGCTCTAGAGAGAGGTAAGTAAATAGTGACTGCCTGAGTCTGTGCTTAAACCTCTCCAGCCCATGTTGAAAGTTTTAGTAGTCACCAAGCCGTAATTTTGGGAAGAATATAACGTGTAGATTTTCCATTTGTAAACAGTAAAGATATTTTTGGGAAGAGAGAATATAATTACTGAAGCTGGAATTTGGCCGGGGCATTGGCCTTAACTTTCTTCCTCTTGCAAAGAGTGTTATGCAAGTATGCATGAAAAAAGAAAGTCTTGAGCTGTCAAAGGGGTATTTCTTCTAGTTAAATTTAAATGTCAAGACAGACTTACAAAAAGTTTAACACAATCTAATCCCTGGACTCAAACTCAGTGAGCACTTTTCATTAAGTCACTAAAAAAAATAAACAAAAACCATTTCAGATGTTTTAATTTTACGTTACAGAAATTTTACACACCTTCTCTACAGATTAGACCTTCATCTGAATAAAGGAAGCAAGAATACCAGCAATGTATTAAATCCAGAATTTTGGGGTGGGGAAAGAAACACATGGAACTAGAGAGAGATACAGAACATGCCGCAACACTTGAGCGGCCACTAGGAGGGCCAAAGAAGAAGGCAGTTGATCATAATGAGAAAAATTTATTTTTATATTCAGAGCCCTTCACTTGGAGACAGGGGAGAGAAAAGCTGTGGGATTTTTCAGTTGCTTTATTCAATAAATCACATTCATTGAGCAGAACACACCAGCACAATGCCCAGTCAAGCTCTAAATGATAAACTAATTCAGCCTGCTGACCAATGGACACTTGCTCCGGGGTAAGGAAAGGGGACTCTTGTTCTAACTAAGGGAGAGGACTGAATATACACTGGAGTCTTCACTTCAAGAAGCAGCTGTCAAGCAATTCCTGATCCCAAACTCTAGCCGTGGCAGGGACAAGAGAGTTTTCTACTCACCAGCTCCCTTTGGGATCAACCCTTCCTCTCCCTGTAATAAGAAACAACACTGTGCATCTTCTAAGCAGTACAGAAAGGTGCCAGAGCTCATGTTTACGAAGATAATGTAGGAGTGGAGGTAAGCAGGTGCCTGATGCAAAATTAATACACACTCTGAGAAAATGGTGAGGGATAGATACATTTGGACATCCTGAGAAGATGTTGTTTCTGTTCCCACAACGAACAGCATCCATCTCAGAATGTCTAAATCAGCCCTTCCCCACTCTCCTATTCCTCAAATCCTGTCCCTACAATCACCAAAATTATTTAAATCCTGCTTAAACCACTAAGAAGTCTTCTGTCAGCTGAACATCTAGTAGCATCAGTCTTAAAAACTGCGTATAAATATTCATGCAACTTTGCTTATTGTGGAATGCTTTCACGAACACTTGCTGCAATTCTCCAATTTTATAATTTCAACCTTTTGCTAATATTGAAGATTCCACTTCCTTCTTGTTTTTATTCCCTTGCCATGTCTAAAATTTCATTGTGTGTGACTACAGTATGATTGTGACTACAATACAGATTATTTTTTTAACTCATCTTCAAAAGTCAGTTCCTCCCACATATATATTCCCAATGAGATTTCTTTTCTCAGATAAAGTCCTCTCTGTTACTGTAAGTAGGACTGGATGACAAGAATGGCTAGACTTCAGTAATGCTTTGGTCTGAGTTATTAGGTTCTTGAAAATAAATTTACTTCTCTTTCTAAGGGCTTCTGGTCATATGAAGCCATCAAGCTTATTACACAACACATAATCCCATCTCTTTGACCAAAACAGAAGGAAATCGGGAAAAGAAAGTTTATATCTTCATAGTGGAAGACTTCCTAGTCACACCTAAACAAATAAACCTAAAAAAAATTGTCCCTATTTAGCTGATAGAAACAGGCTATGTTGTTGGATCTGTAGGTTTGGAGTTTTCACACTACTGAATATAGCTGCAACTAAACTGAGTTTGCACTGCTTACCTATGGCACAAGAAAACCTCTTACACCACAGTTCATGTGCAGTCCTGGACAGCAACTGATTTACTTGGTCAACAGTTCCATTTCCATTCACACATTATTAAACAATTATTTAATCACTCTCTCCTGCAGCCTGGCACAAGGCATCTTGTACAACCAGTAGCTCAGGGGAGATGATGTGGTTGCACTGCCAGTGATTGGGCAACACTTACTGATGTAAAACTGTGATAAACTATTTCCAGGGTTCCTGCCATTGCAACATGCAAGCCTACACTTCAAAGTTTCTCTGTACTCCAAAAATTGTGTTCACTCTACTACAAGAAGGAAACAGACAAAAGCACTGAGAGCACAGTACAACAGGGTTGGGGTCATCAAAAGAAGAAGCAGTTGTACCACCAGCCAGGTTAGCAGAGCCAAGAGGGAAGTGGTATAGAAGATAGAGGACATTAGATGTAATGAATTTCAGATTTTGAAAAGTGCAGATAGAAAAAGGACAGATGGAGCAAAAACTAAAAAACAAAAGAAAAGAAAAAAAAATGAAAACCACTGCCAAATATGCCAGAGAGGTAAGACAAGTATTTCAGATGCAGAAAATAAGAAGCATTAAACAGTGAGGCAGCAAGGGTTGGAGGGGCAGAGGGAGGCGGAACCAAAAAAAAAAAACCAAAACAAAAACAAACAAACAACAGCAACAAAACTAAATAAAAAAATAACCAAAAAAAAAAAAAAAAACCCCAAACAAACAAAAAAACAAACAAACAAAAAAACAAAAACAAACAAACAAAAAACCAAACCAAACCAAAACAAAAAAAAACACACCAAAACAGCACCCAGCAATTCTTCAGGCACACTAACAGTATGACAGTTAAAGTCAGGATGTCCAGAAGCAAAATTTCCCTGAACTTATGCACAAGACCAAACACTCAGAAAATCAGAGTGTCCAAATATATTTGTACAACTCTGCTCACTACCAGTGATGCTTCTGTACTCATGATGTTCCACAATTGTAAGTAGAAGAGATGACCCTTCTTGAAAACTTAACTTTAATCAAACTACATGGAATTAGATTTTTAACAAAGGTTAGAAGATAGAAGTTTCCAAGCACAAAGTCCTTCTTCAGGTGTTTTACTTGTTTCTAAGTTGAGAGTTATCACTAAATTTCATTTGATTAATTTGGAAGAGATGATCTGATCCCTCTAACAGCTTCTGAAAGAATAGCATCAAAAGGTCAGTCTACCCGAGCTGCAAAAAAACGCTAAAAGAAACCCTGCAGACCTACTCCACAAAAGCCCCAGGCCTTCAAACACAACAGAAATTGCCAGAGCACAAAGAGGCTCTCACACACTGCCTCACTTACTCTCAGAACACCTTGTTGGACCCAAGGACATGTCGCAGATACTCTTTGCTCACAGACTTCTGGGACTTTCTTAACTCTTCTAGGAGATATGTGACTTCTTTAAAAATGTGCTAAGCACATACTGAAGACTAAATTGTCATCTGCCAGCTTTTCTGAAAGCTCATTAAGATATTCAGAAGAAGTTCACTCACAGTGGAAGATCCTGCTTTTAAAGCAAAACACATCACTGGAACCAAGTATCCCACAAACCATCTTTTACCTAATGGAAGCAGGTAATCCCCAAGCAGTCAAGACAGAAGATGGCCATTAATTGCCATAACTACACCATGCTAAAATTATATATGCCTCTAACAAAGCTATCTAACTCTTTCCTAACAACCACTGTGAACAGAGAATTGATAAAAGGGACAGAAACACTACTAATTACTGCAGAATATTTTTTTCACAAAAGAACCTTGCGATATGTAACTTCTAAGACATGAATTTAGGAAGAGCTGAAGAAAGAAGTAAGAGAAAAGATCAGAACTAACATTCATAGCTCTACAGTGACAACTGTAGTGACAAAAAAAAAAGTAATAATGTGTTTTGGGAATATTAGTTTATTCACTAACAGTATACCCCCAAATATTGCCTTAATGTTCCAAAAATGATAATTATCTGTCTCTTTCTCTGTGCCATGAAGGTTAGTGACCTTGTCGCTCCTCTCCTTGTTAATACTTCCCCTTTGCTCCACAGGTCCAATCACATTTTCTTTCAAATTGCCTAGTTGATGAACATAACAAAGTTAAGCTCAGAGCAATTGTTCTCCACCTATATTTAATTTTGAAGGTTTTTTGCTTCTATTTCAGACACTAAGACTGGCTTTGTCTTCAAAACCTTGTTTGTGCCTCCCCTCCAAGCCTGCCTCTGTATCGGTTGTTTTCTTAACAGCCTTATCAAAGAGAATAAAATTTGCTCAAACTAACTAAAAAGCTGAACATCATGCCATTATTATGGCATTATTATTATACTTCAGCCTTCAAATATGTGGAAGCTTTAAGTAAAGAGTCAATTTATAGCTGTAATCTGAAGTGCTGGAAGAAGAAATAGGAGACCCCAAATGCTTTTCTGTAGGTAGATCAAGCTAAGAATAATGCAATGATAACAGCCCTAAGTCTGATACAGAGTTCTACATTAAGAAAGTTCCCTCCTCCTCAATCCTTAAACCAAATTTACCGTGGCTGCAGCAGCAGGCTTTATGACAAGCAAAACAAAGTTTTTCAAGTGTTGATGGTACACAGCTGTGGGTTAAAAAAAATCCAAAACAAAACAAAACCAAAACCAACCAAACAAAAAAAAAAACCTTAAACCTTCTTCCACTTTACTTCCAAGAAAACTTGGGCTTCTAAGGTATCTTAGATCCTTTGAAAAGATTGATAAAGTTTCTGCTGATATTATCAGATTCTGATTTAAGCCAAGCCATCAGAGATTCAGACCTTGCCTTCCAAGTACAGGGTACTGACTTCAGCTAACCTTAAGAGCCTCTCAAATGCATATTGCTCCAGTGTTGGGCCATCAGGCACATTGAGGCAGGATAATTCAGTGGTGGGGTTCAAGCATTCAGGTTGAATCTTTTAAGTTCTAATACACACTAGTGTCTTCTGGAAAGATGTGTACTCTGTAATATCAGTGTCTGACTGAGTAGCTGGAGACTAAGTATAATTTTGAAGTTAATCATTGTATCAGCTTTTCATTTCATAGCTTTATTTTTCCTTCAAACTGGTACAGATGTTTCAGGTCCTTTCCCCACACAAATTAACTCAAGTTATACATTCATCATGTTTTACTATTATATACTAAATCACAGTATGTTTTAATATCTAGTCCAATATTATCAATAAACCACTCCAAATCACTTCTGCAGGTCTCAATTTTAAATACTTTGGAAAGAAAAATAGCTATTTTTCAGATAAGGCAAGACTAACCTATTGCTTTCCTCGCCCTCAATACTTTGGGCTTATTTTATTTCTGCTGGAAGCAACTATTGATTTGTGTTTGCCAACTTGCTTGCCACTGGATAGGCATCCTCACAGAAGCACGCCAAGCTGTCTGAGAGCTGTAGTATCCCTCCTTTCCAAGTCTCAACACGCTTATAATTGAAGCTGCCAATAGTACTGAATATTATGATTTTAGATAGCAGCTTTACCAGCAGCAAAAGAGAAATCACCAAACTCTGTTCAACACCTGCAATACCAATAAGATCTGAACTCAGGTCTCCTGAGGTAAAAGAAGAGTGTACCAAGCCCACCGTGCCACCCAGCCCTCAGTGTATTAAGATATTAATTAGTCACTTTACTTATTAGTCAGTCAAAATATGCTGGATTGAAACAAATTAGATTTTTAGCACATATTTCATACATTGGCTCAAGTCTTGCAAGGATTTTCTTTCATTATTTATAAGATCATGTGCTGTCTTCCTCCTGAAAATGAGATGGCCTGCATGAGGAAAAAGGTAAAAGAAAAGCAGAGAAATGAAAATCAGATATTCCCTAATGATATTTAAAAATAGAAATTTTGCTACTGTTACATACAGCATGTTCCATCTTTTGAGATTTAATGGCTCTCTTGTGGTTTAATGGAGAATTACTTTCAGTAATTGATTATTAAAATTTAAAATTGCTAACCATCTTCATTATTAGATGAGCGAACATGTTATCCTTGTAATTAAAAAAGGTTGAGATTCACTTTCATCCTGTTGACAGAATGGGCAGATAGGCTCAGCACTCCAGTGCAACAGTTTCAGGGTTCTTGTTTGACAAAAATAGCCAGCAAGCTATTTGATGATGAAAATACAGAACATCCACAAAGACTGAGCAAAATAAAAGGAACAGAGATAAAATAACAAAAAGCCCTACAAACTAAAGTTTTCAGTCTGAACTATCACAGGCAGAATGCAAAGAGTATTTTCCAAAGAATTTCAGTGGAGTTTAGGAAAAAAATATGTATATTGTTTGTCCTACAAATAGATATGATACATTAGAATTTTTTTTCCTAGGGCTATTTTCACATTTTAGAATTCAATGCTGGACTTGCTACCTGCAATAATACAGAAACATGTCTGGGGTGAGTGTGAAGACTACCATCTTCCTCCTTAAGAAAGCCTTACTGTTGAATGAAGGAAAGTAGATGGATCTGGTACCTTCAGTCTTCCCAGACTGCAAGGAAGGAGAACCAATTTTAAAATAAACTCTTAAGAACAACCCAAAGTGCTGAGAGTATGCACAAGAAAAGTAATTCTTTGGCCTTTCTGTTGAGACTAATAACATTTTAGATCATAATTTTAATGCCATAGACAGCTAACTTTAATACCATAGGCAAAACACAAGAAAAAAATAATTATATTTATCACAAAGTTTTAAAGTTAATAAGGATATTACCGTTCCGGGAGCATTTGCATATGCTGCCAGTTCCCACGCTTCGCAAAATGATACAAGACCACCCAAAGCTCAAGACTGTTGCACAGTAGCAGAACTTTAAATAACTGAAATTAATCGTTTCATCCTGTCTGTTTAATAGTAGTCTCTTTGCCAGAGATGTCACTTGCATGAATCTATTGCTGTATTTTTTCTAGTTTCTCCAGCAAGAGAAATTTACTGCCTACGTTACTTCTCCTAAAAAGCACAAAGACATTTCCAAAATATATTGTAAAGATGTTGTCCTGTTGTAATTAGGGTAGATCTTTTTATGAGCATATTCCACAAGCCAAACAGTATTTACAAAAAAAATCTCCTGGATATTCCAGCTTCCATTTTCTTCCATTCAGTTCTTCCTCAAGACTGTTCCTTTCAAATCAACATGCAGGAATGCTACTCACTGTATGCATATGTCAGCATAGGTTGCACCATCTCAGCACAAGGCAAGGGTAGAATCAGAACGATTAACAGGAGGCATTAACACATCTCCAGTAACACCTCGGGTCACAACATCAACAATACTTTCAAAATATGCCATAGAGAGAAATCTCATATCCTTAGTAGGGTATGCTCCAGTACATGATGCATAAAGTAATAGCAGTTTTCCTCCATATAGTTACCAGTAAATGAAGAACAGCAAGTATATTAACTGTAAAATATTAACTGAAAAATATGTATTTTATTTTCAGTGTTAAAAGTAAGTGCATTTCTGTATCCTGAGCAGCTCGCACAGAAGTGCTATTGCTGCCTTTTCATTAGTGCTTGAAGGTGTATTGTACCACATCCCTCATCTAATGCTATAAGAATTATGCATGAGGGGCATTGAACCATAGTTTGAATCACAGAGTAGAACCAAATAAACTCAGCTTTCTAGCTTCAGTGCATCCACAACACTCTACTAGCTAAAGTTTATTACTAAAATACAAAACGCAGAACTGTCTTCATCGGGTACTAGAGAGCTCCTTTCTGATACTATATCCATAGGACAAGAGAAGTGTTCTTTAAGGATCCATTCTTATATATATATTATTCTCATGAGACAGTAGACTTTAAAGGAATTTTCTATTAGAAAGGAAAAAATTAGTACTGTTTTCCTGTCTAGTAGGTTGCAAGCTGATCAAAAAGCCCATGGTTTGTTTTTAAACACAGACAAGCTGGAGCCTAAAGTTTTGGGTTATTATTTCATGAGGCCTGTTACATGTATAGCTCTACAAATTACCTACATTTTATATACATAGACCCAAGATTCTTTTCCTCCTCCAAACAGCAAAAAGTACTGTCACTATAAATGATAGAATCAAAGAACAAATTAGAATAGATTGCAAAGAAGGATGAGTTCACTATTTCAAATTTTCTTTTGTGAACCATTTTGCATTTTTATGCATCCCTCCTTTGAATACTAGACACCTTGAGACTTCCTGGCAGATAACAAAGTTCCAAAGTTAAATTATTTCTGAGTGAGCACTGTCAGGTTAGGACCAGGGAATTATAAATTGAAATATCAATAGGATTATTTACAGGGGTAGAACCAGAAGAACTGTGTCTTTAATTATAAAAATCAAGTTCTCCCTGTGATTTCAAAAAATTTGTAAGCTCTTTGCCTGTGATATTCCACAGCATCAACAACCCTGCTCTGCATTTTACTTCATTGTGCCTGCACTTCATACCTTAGCATTTAATACCTTAGCAGTGCAAAGATGAGGACCGGCTTTCACTCCCTTTGGTCACAGGCAAATTCATGTCAGAGAGGTATTCTAATGATAAGGACATGAATGGGGGCGGGAACACTAAACAAAAAATTCTGAATAGCTCAGTTTTCAGTTTCATCCTATTACTCATTGAACACACAGGATACTGCCAGATATCTGCAAGGTCTTAAGAGATATACCTACTTTACTGCACTCAAAACATCAGCAGATTACCTGTTAGTCTCTGATTTCAGATGAGATTGAAGTTTAAACAGAAGGATGTGAAAAATTAGATTTGTTGATTCATTTGAGCAGGCTATTATGGATAGCAGGAAGTATTTTGTAGCTGTCCAATGGATTATGCTTCCTTTTAGTCTTGTTCTCTTCAGTTATGTAGGCTGGGAGAGATGGTATTGAATGGAGTGCATTTGGTAATCTCCAAATAGTCCCACAACAAGTACTTCAGGGGGTAGGGTTGAAGGGAAGCAGGAAAGGGCCAGGTGGACACAAGCCTCAGAAGCTTTATATAAATACTGATCCCAGTGTGGGTCATAGAGCCTAAAAGCTGAGTCAGAGAAGATTGGGGGAAAGGGGAAAAGACAATTTACGTTTGCCATAATCTGTCTTTTCCTTTAAGGACATTAATTCCTGGTTAGCAAGCTCTACCACAAGCAGTGCCAGCATGAAGTATCTCCTCAGATGTATAGATGTAAATACTATAACTCTCAGGTTTGCTTGGGAGAAGATGGGCGGGGGGGGGGGGAAATAAGGTAGTGAGTGAACACTCCAAAAGGGAACAGATACATGCTGGACCAAAGAGCCTCAAAACCAAACAAACTATCCATGATTTGCATTCACACAAAGCTAGTGCAAATACCCATACAATCACATGACTGTGTAAAGCACATGTGAAAATCGAAACCTTGTGCATGCTTGTGCTTTTTTTTTTTCCTTACGTAACTCATCACATTCTCCTGTTTGAAAACACTAAGTCCCTTGAACTTCACTAAAGGATCTATTTCCATAAAACACTTATTAAAATTACAAACTGTTCTAATGCAGTATGTCATTAACTAATGTTGTTGTGGCTGGATTACAAACTCATTGTCACCTCTACATGTGATACACTGGGTATCAGTTGGATGTTTGGCTCTGTGCCTGGCTACAGCATGGGAGACCCAAACCTTCAAAGCTGGCCTTGTGTACTTCTTCCCTCCTGAGAGGGTTTCTCCTTGTCCTTACATGTCTCTGCTGTGCTCTTATTATAGGAACAGAATACCTAAAACCTTGTGCAAAGACAAATCTCTACCAGCAGAGAGAGTAGAAAGGAACTAAGCAGGCAACATATTTTTTCCAAAAATCCATTAAACTCACATTTTCCTTCACTTAAATTCTGTAATGTACATGCTTTGCTTATGCATGCAGGAAATCCTTTTTGCTCTTCTTGTTTTGCTAACTGCATGCTTAGTTTTGATTCCAACACACATCACCCTGCCCAAGCTGATTTCCATTCCACTAATATTCTAAATTACTAGCTTATAGCAAGCAACTTCTTGGATTTTATAGTTTTACATATAATGAAGCAAAGAAAAATAATTGTTTTCCTTTTCAACTGAATCAGCTGAAATTATGTGTAATTGAACATGGATGTTTCTTTAATCAAGATGCAGAGAAAAAAATTGGGTCTTAAACTTTCTCAGATGCAGTATCACCAGTCTGCTACTACTTACCACGAAAAGCTGGGTTTATAGTTAAAGAAACATGTTCAAAAATACAGAAGCATTTACAATAGAAAATTCTACATTAAGTTTCCCGGAAAAAAAAAAAATGAAAGCAAGGAAATTACTTTCAGTCACAATTACAACCTCAAAGATGAGAGAGAACACCCAAGAAAACCCCACTACTCCTAAAACTCCATTCATCCTCTTTTTTCACTTCTGAATGGGGATGAAATCTTACCCTAGTGACACTTGCACTATTATTATATATTGTTAATCATCATAATTCTTCATTCATATCTACATCAATTCAGGCAATGAAAGAATCCAACACATGGCAATTAATGCTTCATTTACGAAAGGATGCATAAGTGCTTTGGTAATGCATCTGGAAGGGGTGATTTAAGACATTGGTATGTTTTTTAATAGCTGACTACCAAGATGTACCAAATTCACACATTACAGACAAAATTCCAGCCTGAATATTGTCCCAAAATGATAAAGGGGAATGGTGAAGTACCCTGAAGACTTTTTTCCAGATAGTGCCAGTGACAGAGACAGATACAATACAACCTTATCCTACTGACACCGTTCAAATAAGCCTGAAAAATAGTACTCCACTTAAATTCAGTTTCTTTAAAAAATAACATCATCTAATAGTTATAACAGGCCACAAGAGAACATTTTTCTCCCTATCATGCTATAGTCTATATGTGCTCTAGATTTAGAGGTCTATGCCACAACTTGTGCAAATACAGTAAAGCAGAGCATCACCAACTGAAAATAAGATTTCATCAAAAGAGACTTGGTTTATTTTATAATAAACTATTAAGTGATTAAAATTTTACAGTTATCTTTATGCAGAAGGTTTCTGATAAGATTTTCCTTTCTGTTGTTGTAACCATGACAATTCATAACTATAATATAGCTATCCATTTAAAAATATCTTCATTAACATAAACAGTGTCAACTTCAGTCAGTTTTGATCTTGCTGCAGGGAGTACAACCTTCAAAAGATAGATAACTCTGTCAGCTAACTATATTTTCATACCATAGTAAACCAAACAATTGGTTTACTGATGCATTCAGCAAACACGATTTATGAAGTTCTCCCAGTCAAGTTTTTCCATTGCTTTAAATCTATATCTGCTCAACTTGCAGGATCTGCTTTAGCTTGCTAAAGTCCTGCAAATCCAGTTCTATTACAGTGCCAGAAGGATTTATACGTAGTTTTACTTTCATAAACCACAGACTGAAGACAAGCAATATTTGACACCTCTGAGAAAGAGGCCCAGCCTGGCACATCAGTGACCATGAATCAGGGCTGGGTAGGTTTACTGACAGACATGAAGAGCCTTCTCAGGGTACACGATGCTCAAGTTAGTCACCTGTCCCACCAACTCCAGGGAACTCAAAGCTCCACACATTCATATGCCTTAGGACAGGGGACAAAGACAAAAAGCAGCTCGGGAAGGTCCTGACTTCCATCAGTTCTCCAGCTTCCCACTGTCACTGCACAAAGAGCTTGACTCAACCCCACCAAGGACAACTATCAGGATATCAGGTCCCTCTCCAAATCATTACTAAACTATAAAAAGGAGTCTCTTGGGTCTTAGATTAAAATACCATGAAAATCCTCTATCCTATATGCTCCCATTCCTCTGCTTTTGTTCCCCTTTTCCAGGAAAAAAGCCAAAGGCCCCCAGGTGACAGCTCCCATTTTACTAAGTTGTTCATGAGCAAGAGACATAAGCTACTAGCAACACATGGACTTTGTGATGGTACCAAGCACCAGTGAAGTAAGACATCTCCAAACAGCCAATTTTACTTCAATTGTTTTAGCAGAAGAGGTGGAAATAAGTAAATAGAACAAATTAAATGTACACAGGTAAGTCCAAAACAAAGAACACCAAAGTACACATACCAATGCTTTGTTAATTAAGCAATAAATCCACCAACTGTACAGTGTATATATATATATGTTATAATTATAACATCTAGCCCAGAAGATTTAAACAAGTTTTCTCACCTTAAACAGAAAACGCAATGTATGCACACACAAACAATATATTCTTAGCTCTTTATAGAAATCACAGAATGTAATATCAGAAAGTGTGCAAACTGAGGACCAAGTTCTTGCCTGATAGCACCCCCAAAGCATAGCCTTTGCACCCATGGAAAGAGGTGATGGGCACACAGTTTGTGCAGAAGCTGACAAAAACGTGTTGGTATCAGATGTTATTTCACAGGAGGCACAGTGAATGCAACCATTTTTATTTGCTCTCTCTGCTGAAAATACTTTTTCCTCTCTACAATACTTTATGGACCCTGTCATTATTTCTTTCTGCAAAGAATCAACGAATGAGTTTTGTTTGCATTTATTTTGTTTTGTGTATGGGGGTTGAGAGGGGTTTGTTGGTTTGTTGTTTTCTCCACTTTAATTCAGGGGAGACACACACACAGTCACGTACACCCCTAGTCACTACCTTGGGAGCTACACACCCTTTATTATAAAATGTTCTTGCACCAACAGGAGAACTGCATGGCTGCCCTCATGTAGAGCTAGAGGAAAGAGTAGTTAAACTGCAATTAACTAACAGTTAACTACGGTTAACTGTTAATTAACAACACTTAATTAACAACACAATGCCTTGAAAATTACTCATTTTCCATTGTTCATACCTTTTTCCATTCCATACATCTTTGCATGGACTGTGACTGCAACACTGTACAATTTTGACCATTTACCACAAACAACCAAACTGTTACATACTGTTTAGCACTCAAAGCTTATAATTTAAGGAGCATGACCATTCCTAAATATACAGAGAATACTGAGAATATCAACTATCACTTCAAAAATCAGTACAATTATTATAAAAGTATTCTGACCTCTGAACTTGTGGCTAATGCTTAGTTTACAAGCATTTTGCTGTAGCTTTATAATAAACCAAATACTTTAGATTACAGATGTTTGGTTCTTCAGTCCTACCCTCTGCAAGAGTCCTGAAAGCCTGCATCCAGTCTCAGACTGCAGCAGAGTATGTTACAGTTCCCTGCTGTGCTCAACACACTGACATGAGAAGTGCAAGAGAACAAGGACAAAGCTTTGCGTCTCCAGCTCTAACAGTGCTGGAGTGCCCCATACAACAGCCAAGACATCAAGGCTTTTATTTAGCTAGACCAACCTAGAACCTAGAGTACCAACTGTCCAAGAAAAGGACAGAGTCTCACCTTAACTAAGAAAATTGAACTACCATGTTTTATCCAGAGCCAAAGCAGTGTAGAAAAGCATTTCTTCCTGGCAGTCACTGAACTAAGTACTGCTTCCAAAATTGATTAGGTGCAGAATTGCAATTTAACAGTTGTCTTGGCTTTCGGAGAGGGTTGGAGGAACAACAGACTGAAAGACAGTTTAGCACTGTAAATATGTGCCTTTTTGCACACACACACTAAAAGCTTCCAGCTCAAATGAGGTGTTTTTCCATTTTTGAAGAATTTTAAAGGAGACATCATTTTGATTAAAACCCAGAGGAATCCAGAAGTCATAAGAGCAGAGAGAACAGCTCCTACTCAGAACAGTGAAAAACAAAGATCCTGTTGTTCATAACTGCTCTGATCCCAGGTCATGTTAGCTTTTTGTGGCATTAAGCAACAGCTGTTTAAGAACTGTCTTTCTGCAGCCCAGGGGGACAAAAACACAGCAGTGTAGATCATTACTTTTCTCATAACACTAAAAAACCTAGGGTACAGTTGAGCTGCTAATAAAGCCTGCAAAAGCCATTCTCTAACACCCCACATACTCTTCCGGTGTGTCTTCAAGGCACAGTTACTCCTTTTAAATCATATATTACCTGTGAGCAGCTCTTAGTCAAAAGATTCCCAGTCTCTCTTCCTTTGCTGTATAGGAGGTAGCTAAAAGACTGGGTGATAGCTTTCTCCCTCAATTCTTGCAGAAAAATCTCAGCCTCCAATCCCCAAGTCACAAGTGTTCCTCTCTGCTCAGGGACCATCACCACCTATTTTCTCTTGTCTGGTTGCCCAGCATATTTGATTCTTTCTCTCCTGAGTTAGAGCTGAATGCAGTCTTTCACACCTGCCTCCTTAGGGCTTCAGATGCACTACTCAGCCAACCAGAAAGGTTCCCAGGCTTCTCTTCTACTTGGTGAAAAGAAAGTTGTTCCATAACACCTGCTTAAGTAAGTATTACTAAAGCTTATGATTTTTTTGGATCTGCACACCACTTTTACAGATTTTCATCAGTAAACCAAGTACAGACTCATGACCTCCTTCCAGTCTCTCCCTCACTGGAATTTCAAGTGCAATAATTGCCACATTTTGTTTCAATAGGATTTTTACTGCTATTAAATTTAAACTAAGTATGAGTTGTAAATTGCTTCTAGCCTAGGGCAGACACATCTTACTCCAGGGCTTAATACTTTATCTGACCCTAGTTTGACTTCATATCAGGATCTACAAGACTAATCAGACGGGTAGCTTCAAAGAAGCATCAGGCATTAGCTTTTTAGGCCTTTTTCTTAGAAATTTTTTTTCTAAGAACAAGCACAACCTGAACAGTACTTAGTTTAAGAACAATAAAGACTGCTTCCACAAGCTTTTCCTTTTCTTCCAAATAGGAATTTGATTCAAGAACCTGCAAGCCCTCTATATACAGCAGTGACCTTATCTAAGAAATGTTACACATAAGGCAGTAACACAGGTACTATGAGGTAGAATACCAACGTGCACAAGGAGCTTCGTATGTGCAATAGTCTATTTATCCTCTTCAGGAATTCTAACCTCCAACAAGCAAAGTCAAGAACAAACAGGAACTGCACCTATAATAAATATGCCTATAAGCAGCAATAGTCATATTTTGCATTTACAGTAAACTCACTAATGGATGTGGATGCACAGCCCTTAAAAGATCTGAAAGCTTGGGATCTTCTCATTCAGTTCACTGCTTAGCATCTGGAAGGGTTATAGGAAATCTTTCCCCTACACATTTTTGACCTTTTTTCCAAAATTCATACACTTAGTATCTTATATACTGTGACAGATGAAGCTCTTTTTCACCTCTTTTTGCCTGTCATCCCTAGAACTCATGACATTATTAACCTCTGTTTTTCAGCATCTAATAGATGTCACTAGAAAAACAGTTTTAATAAATGCATCCTGGAACATTCAGTTTGGATTTAAGGTACCATATGTGAAAAGGAAAAATAATGATAAGTGATAAATGGCATAAAGATTTTAGGGAAATTTTATTGTATTTAATTAATCTACCATTTTTACTAAGTTGCTTTCAAGTGAAATGGCTTTTTACCAACTCTGTTTGAAAAGGTTAGAAGGGTATTCCCTGAGCTACAATCATTAGCATATAGATGTCTCTAAGTGTTAATTTCTGTTTTCACTGAATGAATGTAATTTAAAATGAGGCCCTTTCAAATCAGTTAACTTTGGCCATTTGAGAAAGATAAGAAAAACGGACTCAAGCATGAACCCCAGTAAAACCTGCTTCTTAAGGATAAATATATGTGACTGTTTAAAAGTCTCCATTGCCACATGCTGCAAATGATAGATTTCAGGAAAATTACGAGAAAGGGTGGGGGATGGGATTAAAGTCCTACCACTAGGTGATAGAATCCATTAATAGGGATAACAAAAAAGAAGGGTTATTTTTATAGTTCATTTTTTAAAAGAGTTGAAAAACCAGTCTAGGAATTAGAGTGGTGGCAATTAGTTTTATACCTACAGCAAAACTCATTGAATTTCTTCTCTTTCAGTTTTATGCAACAAAGGAGGAATAATTTAGGAGCTGATCCATCTCCTAAATTAATGAATCATATACCAACTGTCATCTTCAGCTGGATCAAGCTCAGGAGTGTTTTGAAGTTTTCAAAACAGTATGATGTACCATGAACCCCTGACACAGCTGTCCAGCCGGGCATACCACCTGTCCTAAGAAAAGAGGGTTTGTCTTCAGCAGGTTTCTGGCATATACACACCATATCATATATTTAAAACAGGACACAGAATATTTGTAGTTAAACATCTCATTCTCCACAAAATCATCATCATCAGAACACAACTTTCCTGAGATTAGACTTTTCTCCAGTGATCCTTTCTCGCTTCAATGTTTTTAATTCATGGGAGAAAAATAAAGAAACAACCAATCAACCTCACTGTTGGAGAACATGTTTTCTTGCAATAAATGTGAAATTTGGGAAAGTGAGTTGTCCTTCCTACACAGAAATTCCACCTGTTCTGGTAAAGCTACAGGGCTTTTGATTATATTTAATTTACACATACTGAAATGATCATTGCCATATTTTGGCAAAGCCCTCAGAAAACATGTTTACTCTGAACATACCAGGATCTGGAAAAGTCAAACCCAAGCCATACCATTTCCTTGGCAGCAGGAAATCCCTCAGGTGTGGCAGGTACTACAAAGGAAACCAGAAAGACCATTCTTTATTTTTACCCATACAAGATATCATTATATTAGGGAAGGAAACAGTGCAATGATCAGAAAGTAAAAAACAGGAGTCAGTAAGAGGAGAGTAGTGCCTTGTGAGCCCTCTTTTCAGAAAGAGTGAGCAGCAGCAGCCAGAACACTGAGTCTGACAGATAAAATTGAAAGCCAGACCATGCATATATCAAAAATACAATTCAAAAAAAATCCCCCGAACTCTCGTTGTACATTCTTGCTCATCAACAGATATTAATGGTAATGTCCTTCTAAGTTATTTCTTTTTGCCACTGCTACAAGTTGCTCCATTAAGTCAACTGAAGATTTATATTGTAGGCTATACCTGATGGATTAGCCAAGAGAGAAGTCAATATTTTTCCTTACATACAATTTTTATCTTGTTCCCTACTTTATCATCAAACTCAACTAATTATATTGAAATAGAATTTAGGTTGCAAAGCCACAGAATATCCTGAGTTGGAAGGGACTCACAAGGACCATCAAGCCTAGCTTCCAGTTCTGCACAGGACATTGTCAAGAATCACACTATGTACCCAAGAGCATTGTCC
This sequence comes from Chiroxiphia lanceolata, assembly GCF_009829145.1. NCBI lineage: Eukaryota > Metazoa > Chordata > Aves > Passeriformes > Pipridae > Chiroxiphia > Chiroxiphia lanceolata. The sequence continues at coordinate 21,283,135 of NC_045643.1, read as the reverse complement.
AAACACTTGAATTCTGTCAGGCTTGGTGCCATGACCACTTCCCTAGGGAGCCTGTTGCAGTGCCTAATCACCCTCTGGGTAAAGAACCTCTTTCTAATACCTGACCTAAACCTTCATTGACACAACTTCAGGACATTCCCTTGGGTCCTGTCTCTGGTCACCAGGGAAAGATCACTCCCTGCACTTACCCTCCTGAAGAAGCTGTAGACTGCAACCAAGTCTCCCATGCCCAGGCTAAACAGACCAAGTGACCTCAGCTGCTCCTCACATGGCTTCTCCTACAGATCCTTCACCATCCTCATAGCCCTCCTTTGGACACTCTCTAATAGACTGATATCTTTCGTACATTATGGCACCCAAAACTGCACACAGGACTTGAGGTGAGGCCACACTAGCACAGAGTCACCTCCCTTGACCAGCTGCCAACACCGTGCTTGATGCACCCCAGGACATGGTTGGCCCTTTGCTAACTCATATTCCAGTTGCTGTTGACCAGGACCCCCAGAACACATTTCATGGGGCTGCTCTCCAGCCTCTCATTCCCCAGTCTGTAATGTACATCCAGGGTTGCCCCATCCCAGGTGCAGAGTTCAGCACTTGCCCTTGTTAAACTTCATACAGTTGGTGATTACCCTCTCATTTGACAAGATCTCTGACTTCAAGGGAATCAACAGTTCCTCCCAATTTAGTGTCATCAGCAAATTTAATGTACCTTTGAGTCATGCACCAAAGTCAACATTAAGCAGGGGAGGAAATACTGCATCAAACAAGCACTGACAATTACACATGGGTGTAAAGTACTGTTTTGAGTTCAAATGAGGTTTTCTTCCTAAGAAAGGTAATGTTAGCGCACATTTTCCCCTCTAAATACTCTAGACAATGTGTCGAGATCAGTCCTCTTGCCTCAGCCTTCCCTCTCCTCTACCAACAGCCAAAAGACAGGCCAGATGATGTCAGCTGTAGTATGGATACAAGACTATTTGGACTTGGATTAAGACCAGCAACATGGTATAGGAAATAAACTGAACAGATGGTAAGAACATTCAGCTTTGATATTCTTTTTTACCCCAGTCACTCTTCTGCATCAGATTTGCTTGAGATATGCTGATTATGCAAACTCTGAAAATGAGCTTTATCCTCTTCAGATAAATATACATACATTATGCAATCTAATATTGCAACAGCAAATATATAAGCAGGCCAACCCCCAGTTGGTATTACTACGAATTGTTGCTAATAAATCCAGCTTGTTTGAATAACTCATGCAGTGGCACTGCAGGTACTCCAGTCTCTGGTGCTGGATATGAATTGGCCATAGAGGAAGGATTTCCCACCCACAGTATTCTTCATAAGATTTCCCAAATTTACACTATGCATGAACACTATCTACACTGCATATTGGCTTCAACAGCCCTGCTCTACAAATAAGAAGCATTTACATGTAAAAGGCCAAGTGGAAGTTATGAAAGCACCTTTCACAGTCACAAGCCTATCTACACCATCCATTGTCCAGTGGTTTGAGTGAATTCTAAATTAAGGCTTCTATTTTTGTTTCTAATCTGAAAGATATTCAGGAAAAGCACAATATACTTTTTACTCTCATTTACATCCCTGAAATTCTATTTTGCTTCATAAGCTTTCCTACATATAGTTTCCCATACAGTTTCAAAAAGTTCAATACTTAAATTTCTTCACATCATCTCTTCCACAGCAAAAAATGTAACTGTGTTTTTAGTAGAGCTGTAAATAAAAAAATGCCATCATATTCTGTATTTTTTGCAAGGCTCTTCATGTAAGTAGAATCCTTGTGCTCTGTTCTTACTGTGTACAAAATGTGCACAGTCTTTAGAAATGCAGATAATCAAAAAAAGAGCCACTAGGGAAACAAAGTAATAACATTAGCTAATGCCACACAGTAATGTTTATTTAACAAATCTGTGTTGCATGCCTGACATTTCCCCTGGCATCAATTTATTTTGTTTTGCTTTTCTCTGATAGTAGCACAAATGCATTTAAAATGTAAACTTATTTTACACCTACCAAAGTGTATACACAATATAATAAAAACATATACATCTTTTTTAATATCTTATGGGAATACATACTGGAGATGCGCAGAAAGCCCAGCCGCCCAAGTAAACTATCTAGATTATGGAAAATGTTCATTTTTAGCTTTTCCAATAGCTACTAAAACTGCAATTGTCAGTGCACTGTACATCACTGCATTATGTTATTTATAAAGTGCCACAATGTGACAAAATGATGCTAGCCATCAGGATCCAATCTTAACTGAAAGTGGCAGGGGAAGTGGAGTGGATGGAAAGATATCTTCGCAGACCATTCAAACTGGCAGTTTGGTATAGTTACAACTGGCAATTTTTCAGAAGTTTAATTTACTGGTCATTTGTAAAAGTGTACACAAATGATTCTATGAACCAAATTAGAAACAAAAAAAGTTTCTACTTTCAAACTTCTCTGTAATCAAGCTATCTCTTGCTCCACTTTCCTTCCAGTCGAAGTTCATACTGTTTCATTCATGCCACTCCTGCTTTCTTCATTAGAGTCCTAGATTTATCAGCCCTTCTTTTCAGGATCAGTACCTTTCTTGACTTAGAAAGCCAGACCAGCTAGTTGTCTCCAATAAATCCTCTTTAATTTCCCTTTTCCTTGTTGTGCAACAGTGTCTTATCTTTGCTCTCTCACTGGACTTTTTCAGAACACTGAAATCCCCAGTTCTGTGTCTTCTAAAATATTCAAGACAACACCAAGGATAACATTGGACAACACACCAAGCAGAATGACATCATTTATCTTGTGTATACCAACATGCTACTTCTGCAGTAATTAATTTTTTTTTAAAATGGAGAAAATAAGAAGTGTCATTAAATTCAAAGTAATGGGAAAGAATAACCCTGAGGCATGCATATTCAGTGATTGGTCTGAATGTAGATACTACCACTACGAAAACATCAGTTCAATGCTCAGAGGGCAGAAAAAAATTAGCAAATTATTAAAAATTGAAGAAGAAAAGAAAAGGGGGGAAAAAACCCACAAAAAAAAATCAGAACATTACACAGCTTTGTAAATCAAAATATGCACAGACATTTCACTTTAAATGCAGCTGATAACCTCAGTAAAGAGCCAAGAGGAATATAGAAAACATTCAAAAGGGAGACAGTTCAACTCTTCAACTAGTCTCTTTCCCAGCAAAGGAGAGTTTCACCCATGTCTATAAAGTAATGATTGCTGATGTAAAGGTGATGATGCATCACCTGCTGACTACTTGTTGCCTATAAACACCTGGGAAACATATCAAGTAGCATGTTTAAAAAGCCACAAAGAACTTCATCCACACAATGAGAAGTGCTACTCTTTGCCTGAGACAAGGTGGATGTCAAGAATATAAGTGGAACCAAACAGCTACCAACAGTTCATGGTCCAGTAGTAACTAATTAAGGACAAGATGCAGCCCACTGTAAGAAGGTCTCTACTGACAGACTGGTTGCAAAAGAAGGCACAAAAAGGAAGGTTCTTCCTTACAGTTCTTATATCCTATTCCTTCTAACAGCATTTAAAATTGACCACTAGTAGGAAGAGAACATTGAGTCCATTTGACTTAATTTAATTTGGAGACATTACCAAAAATCACAATGAGCATTTCCCTATCCTACCCAGACTTTTGGGATGAGGGGAGGAGAAACCCTTACTCTCAAAGTAGACGTTCCTAGAGGCAAAGGGTACTTCTCCTTTCAAATAGTTTAATGTCATTTCTTCAGTGCTCCATTGTGTTTTCTCCATCTCTCACACCGATCCAATCAGCTTCAATTTCCACCTCTGACAAACATTAGCAGTTTTCCAGGTGCAGAAGCTTGGGGCAGAAGGTTTCACAGGAGAGCGGATACATCAAAATTATTCCTTGATCCAAAGGAAATAATAGCCTTCAACTAATTCGCATGGGCCCCTACCTCTAGTTATAAGATAAAATATTGAGGAATTGAAAAATGAAAGCAAGCTGACTGGAAAAGGAGGTTTAACAAGGAACTGTACACATCTAGGTAGTTTTGACTAGAATATGAAATTAATACTACAAGGTTTATGTTTTGTTAAACTATCCTTAAGAAAATGGGCCTAGATATAGAAGCTATTTTATAACATAGAAGTCTTACTGCTATTATTGCCTCAGCAGAATCTGGAAGGATATGCTAAGATATGCTGCCATATGGTCATATTTGCTCAGTTGCCCAGCTCCATCTACTATCTTCTCCAATACAAGAGCAGCTTGTTTTGCACAAAAAAACTCCCAAAACCTCCAAACCATTAAGTGAAAAGGTATTAGTCCAGGCATCACTTAAAATTCTGTTAGCCCATATAAAAATATCACTGCTCACTTAATTGACTGATAATTCCTGCACCTGGCACAAAAGAAGAATGTGAACTCTTACTCAAAGACATAACATGTTTTGCATTACAAAAAAAGTCTGTACACAATAATAGTCACATCTGGATGCCATTAAATGTACTAATATTTCATCAATACATTTGGTGCACTGCTATGCTCTGTTAATATGTACACAGTGCATAGGTTACACATCAGAATATTTCCTGCCAGGTACCAGTAGTCTAATTCTTGAACAAGTTCATGGAATTATTTTTGAGTCCGCCATCTTAAAAACAGCTTAATGCTAATGTTTGGTAAAAAGCAAATAACTGAAAGCACACTTCCTTCTCTGACCTCAGAGTACCACACCAGCATGATTCTTTCCCACCTATCACCAGAATCAACAGTGGGTGAATTGGCAGATATCTCAATTTTGAAGTGGAAGATACCTGCAGTGTCAGGCACCTAGTTCTTTGACACTCTTTTCCACCGTTTCATGTACTCTTGCTTTCTATTATCTCTGTAGAAAACTCTAATCTTACTCAGTCAAGAGAGGAAAACTAAAAATCTTACACAAATAAAAAATTTTAGTCGCTATATTTAGTCCACATTCATCAGCATGACATGATGAACCTTTATTCTTCTTCCTTGTAAAGATGTTTTTTCCAGCACAAACACCAGGCAACGTAGAGGTGTTTATGTCAGACTAATGTGTTACTGGCTGTAGGCTACATTGCTTTATTTCTCATCTTCAGTGACAGTGCTGTTTTTGGAAGCCCATGGTGTAGTCATTCTATGATTTTTGAAGTGCTAGCTGTAGACAATGTGCAAAAGCCAAATGAGCTTTTTGAAGCCTCACTTTTGCTTGGGTTTCTACTACACAGAACATCTCCTATGCATCTCCTAAAATCATAGAATATGCTGAATTGGAAGGGCCCATCAGGATCATTGAGTCCAACTCCTGACCCTGCACAGGAGATCCCAAGAATCACACCATGTGCCTGAGAGCACTGTCCGAATGCTTCTTGAACTCTGTCAGGCTTCGTGCTGTGACCACTGGGGAGCCTGTTCCAGTGCTCAACCACCCTCGATGAGAAAAACTTTTTTCTGATATCCAACCTAAACCTTCCCCAGCTCAGCTGCAGGCCACTTCCTGGAGTTGTATTACTGGTCACTGGAGTGAACAGATCAGTTCCTGCCCCTCCTCTTCCCCTCATGTGGAAGCTGAAGACCACTCAGTCTCCTCTTCTCCAGGCTGAACAAACCAAGTGTCCTCAGCCACTCCTCATACAGCTTCCCCTCCAGACCCTTCACCATCCTTGTGGCCCTCCTTTGGATGCATCAAGGTTTGGGTTTGGTTTTTTTATTATTGAATACCGTAAAAAAAAAATAATTCTTTATGTACACTAATACTGGGGGTTGTTTCTGTGCCCTGTTTAAATCAAAGATACCAGAATGTGTTACAAATCATAAAATTGAGGCAGAAGTCTAATTCAATACACAGGAAAGCAGTAATACCCAGAGACTGACTGAGAATTGCTGCTGACACACTTGATTTAGATAATCAATTTGCTCTTATTTCTCTTCCCACTACATATAGTATAATGAGAGATGAAAATCTGTTAGAGACTAATCAGAGAGAAAGAAGTACTTTGCACAAACAGAGTCTCTTTTACCAGATGGTTTCCACTAATATTCACTAATAAAAAGCCTGTTTGAGGAAACTTACATTTACTTAGACTGGAAGAGGCAAGAAACAGCACTATGTCAGCAATTAATTTCATTGGAAAGATTCTGTGTCAGTACTATCCAGGAACTCTGTAGTTTTTACAACTATCTTTACTCTGTGCAGATTTATTTTCTGCAGTGCAAAACACTTGCCAACCTTTCTGTAGCAAAATTGTATTTTTTAGCTGTTCAGACAAAGTCTTAAGTGGAGTCCTACCAACATATGAACATGCATGTATTAATGTGAATCCTTGAGGATTCAAGTCATAGTTCTACCTCAGTCTTTCATTTATCATCAAAGTAAACATACTATGTACCTATCAAAAGTTTCAAACCACTATACTGACAGAGATGAGTCAACATATCAAAATCTCTCATAAATACTATTTATATTGGCAAGGTACTGATTTATCTCAAGTGTCATCAAATTATTTTTGGCATCAGTTCTTTGTCTTTCCTGTTCCTTGTTACATCACTACCCCAACAAAGTCAGAGGAATATACTTTCTGTGAAAAGTATTTTAATTTGAGTAGTAGAGAAAACAACAAAGTGCAGGCCATTTGTCAGATCTAAGGTAACAGACATTTAAGCATGAACTGCACTCCCTTCCCAAGCAAACAAATTATCGTCATGTAAAACCTGGAAGCCATTTGCTAAATACAACAAAATACAAGTAATTACATTGTACACACACATTTTGGATACAGACAGTAACCATAAAAATACCTACCTACTCAAAAAAACCCAACAAACAAACAAAACAAACAACAAAAAAAACCCCAACAAAAAACAAACAAACCAACCAGGACCATCCCTCTAAAAAAAAAAAAAAAAAAAAATCACACTACGTTTCTAAATGCCCAAGATCCATTTCAACCCACAGTCTTCTTCCTCCTTTCCAGTGAGAAAACAAACCTGAGGTCAGGACTGATTATTTCTTTTGCCTCAGTCTGCATCCAGAGGCAGAATACTCAAGTCTCTCTCCGAACCAATTACACTCATCCAAGCTTCATTAATATGAACTCTGTACTTCACTGAAACCAACTTAAATATGTACCTTGAATGTTCTCTGACAGAAGGGTACTGAAAGAAGAGCCTGTTTGACATGATCTTGCGCTGTCTGTGAAGACTTTGTTATATGTCTAGGTGGAGTACAAACAGAACAAGAAAACTTCACCAAATCTAGTGCTAGAGCCAAGAGACTTAAACTTGCATCATGACTCTCAGGAACTCCTGAAATTCCTTGCAAGGATAACATACAGAGATGCAATTTATGGACAGGTGACTTTGTTTAAAATGAAAAAGAATGGAATTACTGATCTTATTTGAAACTTTGAGCCTTTATGTGTGCATTTTTAAAAATAATCATTGTCATTATGAAGTTTGTGACATCATGAAAGACTCTATACAGTACTTTTTAAACTGTCCCAGTTATATATGAAAAGAAACTATAAAAATCAGAATGAATGAACAATTCTTAAATTAGTACAAGGGCAGAGTAACAGCTTTTTTCAAAAATGGCTTTTATGCTGAACATGTTTGCAGTTTTCAAATTTATGGGTGTAGCTGTCAACATGTATATTCACTTTTAGAATATCGTCCTGGCTTAATGAGGACTCCTGGAATGATTTCCCTTAATAAAAAGTTAACATGCTTACATATGTGGTTTCCACCTTTCTGCCTTTTTTTTTTTTTATAAATATCTACACTACTTTTCAGTAGAGATATCACAGCAAAGTTTACTTTTAAACTTCACAGCACATTCAACTAATTCAACACTTCAAAGTCAGCTTCCCATGAAACTTTCAAGTAACAAGTAACAATTGCCAAAGCTAAGTCTTAAAGTGTAGATTCATGTCTTCAGCATAGGAAACCTAAATCAGAAAAGTCACAAGACACTACATTTGAATTATAACTACGTGCCATCAGCAAATGATGTCATAATACTAAATAGAAATAAGACTTCTAACCAGTCTCTCCACCTTTGCTCAAGCCTCATAATTGCAGCCCATACAATGTGTATATCTCATTTCTTTGTCTTACCATCTTTCCACCTGCCTCCAGTCTATGCTGTTTCTGTTTACGTTGTTTCTGTTAGGCAGAGCATAAAAAGTTTAGATTCAGGTAACAAACACACCTCCCTCGGAAAAAAAACTCCCCTACAACATTAGGCTGCTGAGTATTATCCAGTAAAAATACCAGTAATTCACTAGCTCAGAATTGCTCCATGACACTCCAAAGGTGATTAACAGAGTTGATGAGAATTTTCAAATTCGTGCACATCCCTGCAAAAAGGCTTCACAATTATGGGTCAGACAGACTCCTCCCCTGCCCCAAGCTGCTGAAGTAGCTGTCCTTTTCTAATGCATTCTGTTTCATCTTGTCATTTACTTTTCCACTTTTTAGGGGCTTTTCAGGGTTCAAACTGCCACAAATCACTTGGCTAAACTGCCATAGTTCTCCAGCTTTTACTTGGAGCTCATTTCCTCCAGATTCTTCATCATCACCATTCTCTTCTTCAGGAGATCTCTTTTTTTTTTTTTTTTTTCTCTCGAGCTGTCCACAACCAGTCTCATATGCTATAAAGGCAAACCACTACAAAGATGGTCAGTTACCTTGAACTTGACTTTTTTGGTCTATATAATCTAATACAGCAGAATTCCTCCAACACCACATTTATTTGTGATAAGCCTGTATAACATCAAATACATCTTTCTCCTACTGTTACAACTTTAAAAGCATCCTGAACAATACATGTGCATGAATCCAATAAGTATCATGCTTTCAGCACCAGATTCAGCAACTGTAGTTACAGAACCAATGTTGCTTCCAGATTACATTAAAAACTTGTTCAAAGAACTGCAAAACTCTGTTCTATAGAATAATTTCTAGTAAAATAAATAACTGACAAAAATACTTGAGATTAATTTCTGCAAGTAATAAAGATATAATCTAGAAAGAATTATATACAGAGGGAAACAAAAGTTGAAAGCCTAGAAGAATATCAATAGTTAACAGTCTTGCAACTCCTTGGATAAACAAGATGGTAAAAGCATATTCATTCTTCCCTGTGTTTCTAAATCCATGCTGAGTTACATGGCCTTATTTCAAGTCGAAGTAGGAGCAGAAGTGGAACACACATTCCTGCAGACAAATAAGTGTTTCACTTCATTACAGAACAACCTAGAATTCATTTGCTGCAAACTTCCATTATCTTGAGCAAAGGGGTAATACAATTCAGCTGTACTTCTTTGCCATGGGGAGGCTCTTATGAGCACCACCTGTACTGCTGGTACTCTGAATTAGCACGTCAGTTTTATTGCTAGCAAAGAAACAGAAACAGATCATTCCCTAATCTACAGTGGTGAGGAATAAGGAAAATTTTCTTCAAAAGAATCATACATCTTACACTTTCACAAGGCCAAGGCCACTTCAAATATAGATTCCTACTGCAAACCTTTCTTTAAGGAAGGCTTGGTGCTGGCGCAGGAGAGGTTTGGTTGGCATTTTTTGTGTGTTTTTTTTTTTGTTATACACACAATACAGGATAATAAGTATAAATAGCAGTATCAATGTACAAGAGAAAAACATTCTTAATTCTTAGTTCAACTTCATATACTGCTCTTCATTTACCTCAAAAATAGAGATGGATATTGTTCAGTCACAGTGAACCCAGTGACCACAGTCCATCATTAAATATAATATCAGCTACAATTTCCACTTCAGCACCAATTGAAGTATCACCTTATTACACTTTGTGAATTTCCACAAGCCCTCCAAGTTATTTTTGACATCTTTGACTCTGATTCTGCCAACACTTACACACATTATCTTAAGCATACTGAAATCCATACCATTATGTACAGCACACAAAAAAGTACATGCATAATTTCAGAAATGAGGACTTGATTAATTGTTCAGTACAGAAGCAAAGCCCTTCAGACGTGATGTGTATAGGTTGGGGGGGTGTCACTCCAATACCATAAGTATTGTTGTTCCAAGTGTTAGCCTCTTTTAAAATTTTCTCCATACCCTTCCACCCTCCTACACATATCACCTCCTTTACATTCTCCTTAAATGCCTAAAAATAACTAGCTATGCATATGGTCTGAGCACCACAGCCCTATACCATGTAACTGGGGAGAAAGTATTTTAGTTTGCATAGTTGACCTCACATCCATCATCAGAAGATATTTTTCCATGAGTTATTTTCCAGAACTTAAACATTTAGCATAGGCTGTAGATTTGGCAATTGCAGAGTTCTGCAGAATTCAGAAAAAAAAAACAACTTTTTGTTTGTTAAAAACCCCACAAACTACAAATAAACAAAACAAACAACAAACAATCCAACTTGTGAAAGCTTCATATGTTTTTTCTCCCTCCTGCACAGTAAAGGCATTTGAAATTATATATTTCAATTTCCCTCACTTGAAGGATTTTTCTTCATTTTAGAAAGTTTTCACTGACATTAAAACCCAGTCTAAACTTATGATCCCACTTAGCAGCATGTCATACTACACCATATTCAGGAATGCAAGACTAAGGACTTCTTTGTTCAGCTTCAGTCACAATGAGAAAAGCAACAAACACCTCAGTCAATGTACTCTCAGTTTTTTCCGACCAACAAGCTTACCCTAGTTAATGCTCTTTCCTCTGCTCCTTCCCGTTCCCTAAGTAGATATGTGGTATTGTAGAAGGGGAAGCTGAAATATCTTTATCAAAAGTGGTGTTTTGACTTATCTCAGAGCAAGAAAAAAAGCAAGGAAAGTTGTACATCTCAGTCAATATATGTCCAAGAGTACTAGAGAAATGCTTCCAGAGACTCTTCTTTCTGCTAAGGAAGTTCCTAGGTCACAGTCTCAAATTTTCACCATCAAAGAGGCACACCTTCTATTTTACCTAAAGAACAACCATTTTTATTTAGATTTACCCTCCCCATGACCTCCCAGCCATATAAGATCAGTGGTGATTGCAATACAAACACCATGGTTGGGTCTCACTCTTGTAAGAGCTGTGCTGTAGTTCTGTTGCCAACTACAGCCAAGGCTAGAAACACATACTGCACTTCATGGAACTGAAGCCTAAATACTGCTACTACAGAGCTTAGTGCTTTATTAAAAATAAACACACTCTAATTTATAAAGAGTTTTAAAAAAGGGCAACACAATATGTCCATGACAACCTCCACTCATTGGTTCCCCCTCCCCACCTCGAAGCCCCAGTCTCAAAAAAAATAAATAAATTTTACTCACTATTCATGCCAACCTCAAGTCACAACACACCTCCTCACAGTACACTCCTACAAGTCAAATAAGAACCACCCTCATTTATTAAGTGAAACTCATTAACTCTGGCAGTTTCCAGCTGGTGGGGCTCATCAGCCTCACCTGAGGGGCAACTCTTTCCTTTCCAGGAGGCAAAGGGCACCACAGCGTCTCCTGGGCTGCTGATGCCCCTCTTGTCCAGGGCCCCCAGGAGAAGCTGGGCTAAGTCCTCACCTTTCTTCCAGCCTCATCCACAGCAACCCACTCCCATGGGGTGCCTGGAGCCATCAGCCATGGTCTTTGGTTGCACTGCACCAGGCAGAGCTGGAAGGAGATGGGGAGAACAGTGAGCTCTGGCTCTCCCCACTGCAGTGCCTGAGGAATGCTGCCTGCCCCATCCCGCAGGGCACGGTACAGAGGGATTACAGCCACAGCTCACCCCTGCACCTCCCTCACGCATCTGGCCTGCTTCAGCTCCCAGAGTGTGGCCAGGTCACGTCACCTCCCAAGTCTTCTCACAGAGGTGATACAAACCATCTCATACACCACAGCACACACCAGCACATGCCAAGAGCTGTGCCATGCCAGCACTGTTGGCTGGCGCCAGCCACTCGCACTGCCCATGGCCACAGCTGATGCCACCACCTTGGCTCTCCACACTGCCATGAGAGCTCTCTTCTCTCAGGAACATGGAAAGCAAGAAGCCAGGCCCCAGGACCGACTTTCCACTCCACCTACTCCCTTAAGGGGCAATAAAGGAATTTGTTTTCTTTCCCCCATGGGAAGGAGGACAGGCCCATCTCCTCCTGAGCCAGTCCTGCAGGTTCAACAGCCCCAGGCTGCTCCTAATCAGTCCAGGCTCTGGAGCATCTCAGCTCCCCCACTGTGACAGTGAAGACCCTGCTCACCACCCAACACACCATCTCAAAAAAACAGTGTGGGGGACAACCCCTCTTTTACAAACTTCACCTGGCACTGGCCACATTGCCCCACAGTTCCATGTAGCATTAATGCACCTGTACCTTCCTTGCCATGGAAGCCCTGGGGCTCCTCACATGCCTAATACCCATCATGATCTCAAATGTTGTATAAACTGCATCTTGATATGGTTTTAACTGTAAAGTTTAGAGGAACCATCTGTATTATCAGCGTTAATCACATCAAGTTCTATTTTGAAAATACAACTCACTAGTTGATAAGAGTTCTCCCAAATTGCTTAGAAGATTAATAAAATAATCAACTTAGCAGAGGGGAAGAAAAACCACAAACTATTCCTGTAAGGAAATAATTTTATTGCCTATACATGTGAATGAGCTGTTTTAATGCTCAGGTTCACTGCCTCTTCTGCATTTAATCTCTCCCCTTTTATGTCCTACTCTGATTTTTTTTAAAAGACTTTCAGGCTTTTATAAAATTAATTATACAAATCATTAGTATTAAAAAGGTAATATAATGGTTTCAAGAACAAGCTTCACAGACTATCTGCATATTTAATCATCTCTGCTAATAAATTTTTAATCACTCATTGAGTTCAGGTTCTTGTCTTGAAGCTTAACTTGATAACAAACCTAGCAACTAGTAGAACTAATTGGTACAGAGTAAGTGAATAATTTATAAGAGGAAAAAGCACTGGGTGTTCTGGAGGTGTGCAGAGACCACAAGTCACAGATATTTCTGGGAGGAAGCATGAAAACAGCGGCTGATTACAGGAATTTCGTGATACACTGCTGACATCCAGAGGCCAACAGTCAATACTGTTCACATATGTGAGCCAGGCTGTAAAGCCAGATTCATTAAGTTTTAAATATTCATGCATTTCATTAAAGTTAACATTAATTGCACTACCATACACATTGATTATGCATAGACCATAAGTGTTTAACCTCTGAAAGCTTACAAGTATATTCAACTAATGGGGTATGTCCCATCTTCGATGATTTCAGGGAAAGCTGAAATTAGAAATGGAATGCATTACAGTGTGAGTATTAGAATAGTAGTTTGAAATATCAGGACAATAATAAAAATAATTATTTTTCTAACTAAACAGAAATGCTGTAAATTGCTTTATATTTTTCTAAACTAAATTAATAAAGGTAACAAAAGGTACATATCAGATTTCTTAGAGACAAGTGCTAGACTGATTTGCAAGTTACATCTAATAAACAGGTTAAAACAGCTAAAATTAATTGGTGATTGTGTGGATTCTGTTTAGATTAAGATGAGTAGCTTTTACCAATGTAACAACAAAAAAAGACCATTTTCTTGAAATAAGCTGATTCTAACTTAAAATGAGACACCTCAAGACTACTGACACTACATACTCATTCTACCCCCAAGGGAAGCACAAAATGCTATAATTCTTAAACCAGGATGTAACAGACATTTGACACTAATTCAATTATCTTTGAAAGATACCACTTGTAGTTAGTTACATACATAATCCCCTTTTATTTAATGGGTTAAAGCTCTCTTTCAAAACATTTAGTTGGATGACTTGAAGACTTACTACATTTCAAAAAATTTATTAAATGACTTAATAAGATTGTTAAGTAAAAACACTCAGAAGTTTAAAAACGTCATTTAATGCTGTCCATGTAACCTTAATTCCAGCCATGTATGTATATGCGTTATGAAAGCAGTGAATTAACTTTTAATCTCCTTTGAGCCAAGAAGATTTTAAGATTTGAAACCAAGGCACAAAGGCCATGCCAACAAATACAATGCTGAGCTTTAGCGCAATCTCTGAACTAGCTCACATCTCGCAGCGCATACCCCTGCAGGGCTAATTACCCCAGATAGCAAGCTGGACTCCAGCAGTTATGCTGCTTCTAGTACCTCTGCATGGCAAGCTCAGTTCTCTCTTCCTGGCAGTGCACTACACAGACACACTCCCAGAACGTAAAATTTGAATTCTGAAGAAAGCACGAAAACTTTTTCAAATACCGTGCTTCAAACTAGGTGTTCTGATTTTCCATCAAGTAAAGGTAAAAACATATCACTTCTGAAAGTATTAAAAAAAAAAACCTTCTGCACATAATACCAGTTTCTATGGTCTTTCTTGAAAAAATAAAATCTCTCCTTAACACTCCATGAGATAGATATAACATTGTCCATATTTTGTAGAGGAGCAGATGTTGGAGACAGATAGACTGGCTTGCCCAAAATAGTACTGATTACTCCCTGAGCTGTTAACAACTCCTGATTAGCCAATTCTCTTTGTGAAGGTGAAAACCGAAGTGTAGTATTCCTAATCAGAAGCACCAGTTAACACACTGAAATTCTGTTTAAACAGCACTGCCTACACCCTGAAAGAACTTTGTGGTCAGACATATCTCACAAAAATTCCTTGCTGTTTTTCCTGAAAAGAAAATATTCTTTGCTAGCAAGTATCTTTCAAGTCACATATCAACCACTTGTACCATTTAAGACATTTGGAAGTAGTCTGGGATATCACAATATTGGGGCTTTTGAGGGGTGGTATTTGGGTGGGTTTTTTTACACATTAAGACTACCTCCTTCATGCTTCTTTCTTCAGTAACATTTAAACAAGGAGGTAGCCTAGATTTTATTAGTTTTACTTGTTTGTTTTTTTCTGGCATAGTCACAAATAATCACAGAGTTCAGGAAAGGTATGCACATTCATATAAAAGAGATAATGTATTCTCAACAACTTTTCTGTTTAGATTTTAATTAAGAGAACTGTCAAAATGCAGGAAGAAATGCTTTGCAGTGTAAGAAATTTCAACAGTTAAAAACTTTCAAATGTCCATATCCGACACTCATTAAGTAATTACTTGGGTTTGGGGGGTTTTATTTATTTCAGTTTACTTCTGGTGTGGTTTTTTTTTCAATTTCACTTGTGAAACAAAAACTGGAAAAGCAGGCAAAGCTTCGATGGTTGATGTCTCTCCACCGTGTGACAAATGTGACATAATACTTACACTCCCTTTTCTTTTCTGATAGGTCCAAAGGTGACAGGTACTCACTCACTGAGCAGTTAGATTCTCTACCAAGTATGCATACTTAAATACAAATAGAAAGCTTTCACATGTCCAAGGAGAAATGGATTACAGTAGACAATTCATTTGGCCATGATGGTAAAAAAACCCCAGGGATGCAGAGAAAGTTTCTCCTTATTCTACATCAATACCCAAAATAAGAGTACCTGAGAAGTAATCCCATTATTGAAGTGAATCTGAAGAGGCTTTAATTAAAATGGTATTTTTCTGTTAAGTACAATCTGAAATTTTGTTTGAGGTTTAAGAGTTAAATTTATTAGACTGCAAAGAGTTTTACAAGGCATTCCTAATGTAATGAGCTTAGGCACCACATATGTTGCATCTTTGGTACACATTAGGAAAAGCAGCTTTTTTAATGAGCTTTAAAGACTGCATATGCATACCAGAGGAAAAGGTCAGTGATGTGTGGATCAAGTCAGTAAATTAAGTATCACAGTATTATGTTATTATGCCTCCCTTCCACAATAACAAAACCATAGGCTATAGTTACCATATTATTCTAATGCTTCCATCTACATGGCCCTGTCAGCTTACACACACTGGCACTGCTGTGCCTCAGGTCCAACTCACTCCATCCCTTGCCCAGAAACTCCTGCAGCAGCGCAGATGGTTCTCTGATAGTCAGAGAACCCAAGTAAGCACAGGAAGGGGGGCTGGATTCAGTGTGATGGTCCATCTTCAAATACCACCTTTTACCACACAGAGATACCCAGGACAATGTCCTGAACCCTCATAACAAGATCAAATCTCTTGGACAGCAAAGCATCAGGACATCCAGGGATGCCTCACTCAGTTCAGGCCCCATTGCACTCGAGTTTTTGTTCAAGGATGCAGCAGTTTCATCTCCCCTTCAAAACACAGATATTAAAAGTATTTCTAATGCTATGGTCCCAAATTTGACTTGGTCTACCATCTCAGTTCCAAGTATCTAACATTCCAACTAAAAGGTAATCTGCAAAGACTGGTTGACCAATAGCAATATTGACATTTTTATTTTGTGATAAATAATAAGCTAGGAACTGACTGCACATACACTTTCACAAGATTTTCAGCAGAGTCAAGCTCACTGAATTTATTTTTACTTGCAAGTATTGTAAATATTGTTAATTTGCAAATATTAAGACATTACCTTTATTTTTAAAGAGTAACTGAAGTTGATTCCCTTCTTAACTGTGCAACAATCCACAAAATTTAAGAGGTCTCTCTCTCCCTCTCTCTGTGTCAAAGACTATAGTATGCACTAAACCATGTTATGCACTACATAATAATTTATGCATGTTTATACATTCCACAGCCAAGAAACTGAAACTCCACCTCTGTACAAAGATATAGATTTAGTCACTAGAGAAAAAAAATCCTTTAAAATATTACAACAATAATAGCACAACTCAATACAACTGAGCAGTTATAAGTGGTTTTAATGATTTTTTCACTTTTTGGATATGATAATCCTCAAAGTAGCATTCAAAAATATAGTGCAAAATATTTATTCATTTTATTTACAAATAAAATGTGCAGTTCAGCTTCTTAACCTCACCACAGTAAATGTTATTCTTTCATGTGATGAACAGAAATTATGAGAAACATTTATGGAGACAAAAAGTTAATTTTAAAGCTAAGAACAAAGATCTTCCTTCAGTTATATTTTTGTAGGAGATAGACAATATTTTTCAAAACTGTTTTCAGTTGAAAAAACCCCCAAAGTACATGACAACACTAAAGAATTACATAGGAAAGAACGGTTTTTTAAAACCATAAAGTTAATTTTGCTGTGACAATCACAAAGCAAAGTTCTTATCTATATAGAATATAAATTTTTTTTGCAGCTTAAACATAGAATCTTTACAATGTAATGCTTTTTGCCCCCTTTTTGCTATACAAATTGCCTCTAGGGGAAAGGTATTCTAGTATCTTCCTTTCCCTCTGATGAAACAACAGATGCTTTGGTTAAAGAGCAATTCGTGCGCAATAGTGTTTTAACTTGCAAGGCAGAACTCCTTTATTAAGTTGGTAGAATTCCACTAGCTGGATGAGATCAGTAAATCTGGTATGACCATCATCAAGGGTATAGAATAGCTTCCCATCATCTTCCAACTGTAAAAATGGAAAAACAAGATTCAATAAAATCCTCTTTTGCTATGGTATTTCTTCCTGATTGGAATACTTGTTTGAGAAGTGTTCTTAGAGACCAATATATTCACAATATCATGGCTACTGAAAGAAGGAAAAATACAGTGATCATTCACACCAACATCAAAAATAAACAACAGAAAAATAATGCATTTTTTAACACACCTAAAAGGAAAGAACAGTTAAATAAATATAGGAATATTCTTTCTGCACTAACAATGCTACTTTATGCTTTGGAATGATAGCTGGAGTTAATATGAACTCTGAGTTTTTACACAGCGACACAAAACAACCAAGTTTCAAGTTACTCATAGATTCCAACCTTTGCTCCATTTATATTCCATGTGATTTTCTATCACTTAATTTGTAAGGTGTGATGAGGCTACACACTAGTGCACTGGGGTGTGCTGGATGGTATCAGCTGCACAAGACACTGCCCATCACAAAAGTAACATGCTTGATTTAGTAGGATGTTTTTTGTTGTAGGAGAAAAAATTGCTGCAGTTTCAAATGCGTGTATTAGCACAGATACAGGAGAGAAAGAAGAAACTGCAAAAGATTCCTTTTGACTTGTAGATGCTTAAAAATTTACAATCAGTATTTCCCTATTCTAAGTTACTGAATGTTAGCTCTTGCACAATTAGGACTGTGCTACTGACTATATAATTTCTTGATTTATTTCCTCTACTGCTAACATGTCTAATATCAAGAAGCTTTAGTGGAAAAGCGACTAATTAATATTCTTGTAAATAGAGGGTAAAAAACTTCTTAAACTATTTTTAAAAAGAAAAGGGAAAAAAGATACAAGATTGACAGAGTAGTGAACAGAAGATGTTGAAGTAGGGCTAGCATAGAGTAGCAGATGGTGTGCTAGGGAAAGATGCAACTACCCTACTTGAGTACAGGGGAAGGGAGAAGATATAATTAGCTCTGCTACCTGTAGTTATGATTTCTTATCTGCAAGCAGCTGCTGAACTGCTTATGATGCCTGGTTATTCTACTCCTTTCTACCATGTCTGGAAGTAGTTTGTAATTTCTTTATTCTCAGACTTTGGTCAGACCAGGTCAAACACTGCTAGTTAAGGAATTACCAATGTGTGTATGTGTAAATTCCTGTGCTCCAGCCAAGAACCTGAAAATGGATTATCATTCATTGGACTTTCCTTATGCATGCAATTTTCCTGCCAACTGACAGCAGACAAGGAAGAGTTAACAATTCAAATGTCTAGTTTCCTCCTCCAAGTTAGTTCCAAACCTTGAAATGAATACCAGACAGACTGCTAATTCTAAAGCTATCAATATTTTGCAAAGTAAAAACTCATATCAAAGTTATGCTGTCCAGGAACCTAACACCTTCTGCAAGCTAAGAAGGCTCTTATGAGAGAACATTTATTGGAAAAAGACAGTCCCAGAACTGTGTATCAATTCTCCTTTTTTCATATGTACTACAGAAGAGCTAATTTAGGGATAGACTACACTGAAGTTAACTTGTATAAGCTCAGAGTATAAAGGCTGAAAAACACACTAAAGGATCCCGAACATATCCCAAAGGTTTTCTTTTGAACTTTTTACAAACAGGTACCTGTTAACATGGGTGAAGCTTGAACTAGGCAGGCTGCATGCCCTACCTAAAAGGAGACATTTTTTAAATGCAGTATAATCTGAAGCAACCTAAAATACAAGAGAAAAATAATGCCATTTGTTTATTTACATTTAGTAGGAAAGTTTGTCTTCTCAATGACTGGAAACAGGCAAGATTTTAGAAGAACAGTGGAATTTGAAATTCAAAGAGGTAATCCTGATCTCCAACTAATAAGCTATGAATTTATTGCAGTAATACAAAATGCCTTGTTTCTTAGAAAATAATCACTTCATTTAGATTAGCAGCAACTGGAACCAAAACCTTTCCCTCCTCAAGGAATAATTTTCTGAACTCCTTAAAAGGCACTGTTCTAGCAAAAACAGAGCATGTGTAAGTCAGGCTATGGACAATGGCATGAGGGTACTGAATGCAACTGGAAATTAAGTGACAGAAAGGAACTGGAATATGCCTATGTTTGGGGGACAAACAGCTTCCATACTCACATACTCTCCCTGGATTAAGCTGTTCTCACTATAGATTTATTTTTTTTCTGGTTACTAGCAAAGGAGAAATTGCTTTACTTAAAAACCAATTAAAAAAAATTTCCATCAAGTAGGACAGGTTCTGCAATGAAGTGGTATAGGTCTTCTCAACCAACAGTATGGTGAAATGTGACCCAAGTGTATAGACAAAGAATATATCAAAACAAAGATTTCCTGGTTCCTCCAAAGATCCCACAACACAACAAGAGCAAGGTTTTAGCATAATTTTTTGAAGGGAAAAAGAGAATCATTCATTTCAGAGAAAACTGAAGGTAACTGCAGCTTCCTGCTACATCTAATCCTAGAAAAGAGAGGGTCTGTTTCCTGATAGGGAAAGAAAAAGTGGTCTCGAATTTGAGAGTTAAATGACATCCTAACAAAGCAGAATCATACACTATTTCTATGGAGTTCAGGACGTTTTCTAAATCTAACAACAGTTATCCCAAAGTAAATACTAGAAGTTACTACAGTCAATAGAATCATAGAGATCTTACACCTGGGATTCTTATCAAAGACCATATATTGATGCTTACATGGGATCCAAGGCATAGTCATCACTTTTGGATTAAGGACTCCTCCATTGTCTTTATCTAAACATAACAAAATCCTGGACAGCTCTTTTAACTAAACTGATTTGCTTCTTTTTGCTTCCAAATAATGCTTCAGTTTTTTATTCTACAGGAACTTTTTTTAAGGGAGGATATCAGCTACAAGCCCTAGGTAAGGCATACAGAAATGTGGTGAATGATCACAGGGGATCAACAGATCAGAAACAAAAAAAATGTGCCACTACACAAATTTCTACTGAGAAACAGCAGAATCTCATAGAAACTTCAGCAGGAAGAAACATGGACGCTAGAGTATTAAGTGGTCTGGAAGAAAGGTTCTTGTGAAGAGAGATGAAAAAGCTATGGGTCTGCTCAGTTATGTCAAGCATCTGTGGCCAAAACACGTAATGCTTAAGTGTTTCTCATCTCAACAGAAGCAGCATGTAAAGAAACCTGCACAAACCACCTCGTGAGAGAGTGGAAGCAATGGAGAAGGCTGGCTATTCTGGCAGAACTGGACAGTATGTTTGATGCAAACTGATAGAAATATGATTCCAGTTTAGGAAATTTCAGCTTACCTACAAAGTAGATGGATTAAATAAGGATATCAGTTTTTTTGGGTTTTTTTTACAAAATTGTCCCACTGAAGAAGACCTGGACATGAATACATCATAATAACATGAATCAAGAACAGAGGTCAACAAAATATGTTTGACTACAAATATTGAAACTATCCTGAACAGATGAGTCAGTGAGATATAGACACACATTGTAGACAGCGCAAAACAGATGACTAAGAAATTGTGCACATACTGAAAAATGAAAAGGTAACATGACCTCTATTAATACATGATTTTCATGACATCAGGGTTGCTTCTATTCCTGTTGAAATAGATTCGTCTGTTTTTTCAAGAAACTTTTTTGGATTTCATACTACTAGTCAAGCTTTAGAACATATCAAAAGCAAAGCTCAAAAATGTTCAAGTCTGCTAGAGAATACTAATTATATTTAGTGATACAGGTTTACATCTTCCATAGAACAGCAAAAGAAAAAAAAGAAATCCATCGATACTCTATCACAGTTATTCAATTGTTTGATTTTACAACTGCACACATAAACTGAAAAAATTTACTTACTGGTACAATTTGAAAATGTTTTATTTTTAATCCATGACTCAATGACAATACATATGTTTTGGGGTTACTTTGGCTATCACGTACCAGGAATACCCTAAAAGAGATTGAAAATTTTCACAGTAAGATCACTTGAAATCCTTTTGTAAATATCCAGTTAAAACTGTTTGAAATTCATTACAGTAAGTATTAGTGAAAAGCAAAAATAATATCAATTATGCAAGTTAGGCTTTTAATCAGTATTTCTTTGCAAAAGAAATGTGTCACAGGGAATACTTTCTCTTAAATTCTTCACCTTGTCTATTATGTGAAAAACATGCATTCTCAGAATAAATGACACTGTAGGCGTTAGTTTTTACACTGCATAGAATTACAATGCATCTCTTCAGACAGAAAAGCACCCTCAAAGTTTGTGCTTTGAACGAAAATTTTTTTTTGGACTCTGACAGTTATCAAAATTGCAAGCATTATAGGGAAAATTCAAAGGTAGTTAAACAGGAATTTTACAGAAAAGGTAATGAGAGACATACCAGAATGTTTTCCACATCTGGCCAATACTCATAAATGCACATTCACTTCTGCACAGCACCAAAATTCCCACCAAGACATAGTTACATCCTGCTTGCTTTATAGAATCATTATTCAAATCACAACACTCTCAATGGCCAACAGTACCACCGCAACTAGCTCACTGATAACTTATTCCAACCAGGACATGACAAAAACACAATTTTGCTGTAATAGTGATAGAATAATCTGGTACAGGAAAGGATGATTATCAGTATGAGACAGTTTTCATCAAATCCCCTGGTTTGGAATATCAGCAGAGAACAGTCTGGTGGACAGAGGGAAGTACCTGACAGATAGCTTTGTAATGGAGAGAGTATGAACTGCTTGCACTGTGCAGGTCTGGAACTGTTGTAGCTAACCAATGCACCAAAGAAGGGAAATAGAGAGGCAGCCACTGGCAAGCATGCTCCTCTTTCAGGACACAAAAGAAATGGGCAAGATGGACTTGCAGGTATCAATTAAGTGAGCATTAATGAACACCTACTTTTACCCCAGCACACACCAGAAATGAGAGCCCAGCTACTATATATGAAAATAAAGAATGTCAGGCAAAGAAAGCCGTCAAAGGTTTACAGTGGATTTTCACTGACTATTGGCATGGTTTTAAAGTACCAATTTCATTCTCAAAGTTTGTTAAGAGTCCTACTTTTCCAAAGTAAGAAAATAGTTGGAATTAAGAAATTTGGAGTCCATAATCATTACCATTTCTACCAAAATCCTTATCCAGACTAATTTGGAGCTCTGATAGTAATTCAGTTATTCCAGAGGGATAACTGCAAACTCAGCATACGGCAGTGCAAGCCAGACGTCTCCACAGCCGCGGGCTTTGCGAGCTGGCTCGCTCTCCCCACCTAGTGGCCTCTCAGCCTCTCCGGGACACGAAGGAAATTGTTCAGAACACAGTTACGACAGATTCTTTGCATTAAATGACACACAAAATAAACACATTGATTAGGATTTATGTTCCCAATCATCAGTTCTTTTAAAGTATATTTTCTTACTTTTTCCCCTAACAGCAAAGATAAGCAACATTTCCTTCAGATAAAAAAATCTTTACTCTTTTCTATCCTTATCACAATAGACCTTCTTTAGTTGTCAAAGAACCTTTAAAAACTTTATTATGAAGAAAGGGTTGCAGTTCACAGAATCTTAGAAATGTTGGCTGGCAGGAGGTTTTTAGACATGCTGGATGACTCCAGTCAACTGCTCCCCAATAAAGTTCTCTGAATGACCAGTTGCATTTTCTCATGGGCCTTTTGGTAATTCTCTTATCCCATTCATCAACCAGATGCTGATCAGTTCGCAATCCTGTTAATCATTTATCACTGAAAAGTCTTCAAACATCCTTTAGAGGGTAAAGTACAAAATCTACAATACTGCTATGCAAGCTTCTTTAAGAAAGTTGTTTTTACACCAGAACAGAACTTTATTCCTTCATAGGGTCGGTTGCTGTCCTTAATTCTGTTGTTGAGTTATCCAAATACTGAGACTACTGTAGATCCTTTATATAATAGTCCCCTTATCTTCTGTAAACTATCACAAACAACATATTTGTTGGTACATACGGTATTACATAGGCCCTACTACCTCTGTCATATCTGCACAAGAACACTTTGCTTGTGATCACCTTAAAAGGCTCAAGAGGGATTATTCTCCCTGACTCCCCTCCCAGAACATAAAGTCTTATTATTCCCATCAGAAATGGCTGTATTTCTGGTTATAATTCATTCTTTCAGACCATCAAAAACCACAGCATTAGTCACATGATGTCATGTATTCATTACCTCATTGTAACTCCTGAATATGCATCTGACAGCATATGAGAGCTCATACTACCAGTGTTCTAATCAATTCTAGACAGTCCTCACAAGAGTATCATCCTTCCCAAGAAGCACAGTGCATAACTATGAATAGAGCCAAGAATATCATGTAAACAACACTGTACTAAACTAATGCTAGGTATTCACTTGCTTGTTTCAAACACCATTGCTCTTTACTCGCCAAATCTCCTGGGTTTCATCTACTGTGTAAGAAATACACTGGAAGATTAGCAGGCCTGGAATGACATCCTGCTCAGAAATACATGGGGGATGCAACCCCATGTCCTGTCCCTCCCATGCAAAAAATGCAAAAATAAATGCAGAGTACAGAATCACTTTCAGGATGATTAGCCAGGCCTAAAAACAGGACCCTTGAAATTAAATAATAAACAAAAATACAAAAGCAGAATATCAATTAACAATCCTTGCACTGAGGATGACTGGGTTTTTCCCCCTTTCCTTCCCTTCACATTTTTTTCCCTGGAGCCCTTTCTGTAGATGTAGAAAATAGTATTACAACATACTTAATCTAAAACTGAAGGAATTTAACAAGCAATCTGATGTTCCAGGTACTTAACTGAAAACAGACTCAAAGAAACAGAGTTTTACGGAATTACTCACTGAATGAAGGAGGTCCAAGTTTACATTTAATACAGGAGTAAGGATAAAAATACAGGAACGAAAACCAGGAGGATTTGAACATAGAATACCTGCTTACTCTGTAATTTTTTTTTAATTAATACTTAAATGACAGAAAAATAAAAGCCTTTATCCTATTGTTTATTGTTTACTATTAAAGAAGGATACAATTTTTAGTCAATTCACAAGAAAAAGCATACTTTTTTTTCAACATCTGTCCCAGCACAGTTCACCTCAGAATAAATCTTTTCAGGCTTGCTTTCATTCTTTCATCACTAAGAGATACAAAAGACACTAGTGCCAAAGTTGACAGTTCCCAGAGAATATTGTGCAAATACAGAGCTCAAGTGCTTGGCTCTGAGCGGACATAAGTAATCGGTCAGTGACAGAATCGAAGTCTTAGATCACCACTTTACTGCTTCCAAATGATATAAAATAGAAAGCAACAGATCCCCAGACAGCCCTATATAAAAGAATTTTTATTCCTATTAGGTTAGTGCAAACTTTTCCTTCTTCCAACTCCTCTCCAATAAAAAGAAGGAATTGTTCACTAGGAACATGTCTCAAAAAAGCCATGTAAATAATTAACTTACCCATCTACAAGTCCATGCTGCAAAATAAGTCTCTGAGCCTCTTCTCTAGAGATTTTATGATGAAACCACGACTGAGATCTGTGTATAGCTATAGAAATAAAGATCTGTGAAAAACATTCTCCTTTTACTGAAAGAACCAGTTATTGCATTTCTCTAGCAATAAATTAACTCACACATACCCATGTTAGACATGGCAATAGGACTACCATGTGAGTTGAGTCGGAGACACCCTCTCCTCTGTATAAGAGAGAAGTAAAAACATGATTTCAAAGCTTTTCTGTTAAAAAAAAAAGCAAATCAGAAAATACTATTCTGATAAAGCAAAGGTGTTTATACCCGCCATGCTAATCCTTCTTCAACTGCAACTGAAAGGGCTTCCGTTGGATTTTCTATAATTCTGCTTCTGTGTCCTGAGAAATCCATTGCTACTAAAGAATTTTCTGAAATGCTTCTCTGCAACAAAGAAAAATAAATTTAGTTTGCTCATTTTTTACAAGATCCATCATTAAAAGCGAGCTTCTGAGAAAACACTATGTTTTGTAAGTGATGTTTCAAGTATCAGCAGTGTTTCCCATTAGAGCCAAACTCATTTTACCCCAGGGAGCATTTGTAATTCCAGTATGCTTGCTGCAAAGCTCAATTTTACAATGTGGTAGGACAGATCATCTTTTTGCATTACTGCAATGGATGATAAATACATCGCTTTACCATAAACTCTATTTATATTTTTAACTGTAACTAGCCCTCTGCACATCAAAGCAAGTCAGGAAACTGTAATTCAGATGTCCAAGTAACAGAAAAAGAAGAAAAAATATAAAATTCTTATACATAATTCTTATACAAATTTTAAAAGATTCAAAATATTTCATTATAAATATGTATAAAATTCTTATACATAATTCTTATACATATTTAAAAAGATTCAAAATATTTCATTATAAATGTCATAAATTTATATATTTGATATATAAACTTCCACTCAGATTTTACCAGATTTAAGCATTGAAACCAGCAATTTTTATTGAGTATAACTTCTATTTTAATACATCCCTTCTAATTCCTATCACAGACTCAATAACTGCAGCATCAGTTATGAAAAAAAACTTGTGTTTTTCTTCCTCTCAGTGACAACAGAATAAAACCACTGAAGTTTGACAAAACAGTCCTAAAAATCACCAAAATGTTTCTCAGAAACCAAAGTTTCTGAGAAAATCAAGTTTCATATGGATTGTAACAGTTCAAATGTTGGCAGGCACTGGAATATCTAATAACTAAAAGAACATTCTAGCACTCTACAAGCTAAAGTAACATCTGTACACAAGAGGCACAGATTTCTATGGGGTTAGCAAAACTTCCCAGTCCCAAACCAAAGCAGCTCTGTTTTGTTCTTGCTTGGTTACAAGCATGAATACAACTAGAAATGGAAGAGCAATTCTGTAGCTCAGGGTAATTCCTGATACTCTAACTAAGGTCTCTCTGAGTAACTGTAATCTGTAAAGAACTTTGCAAAACTTCAAAAAAACAAGGATAAAATATGAGAAAATGTTTGCCTCCAGCAAAGTGGAGGGAACCCTTCGTAGCTGATGTGGTTGAGAGTTATTGAGAAATGCAAAACATGGAAGTGGCTCCCTTCTGAAGTATGTTCATTTAGCGTGTGCACTTAATCCCCAAGTTTATTCAGTATGCTGTTTAATTTGTGAATTATACACAAGTAGAAAAGCAGTGCCATTGTTAACAGTGCTTACAGATTTTGCCTGTGTTAGAAGCTATGGGAGCTAAATGCACACAACAGTGTAAGAAGAGAGAATCAGTAATGGCTCCCAGATCCACTGTAAGAGCACAGCTGCCAACTGCAACAGCTTCACAGAACAGAAAGACACAGCATATTAAGCACAATTCTGAAGCCATGCTTATTAGCAATACTACTGAAAACTATTTTTGTGAATGTCTGTAATAGCAAATGAGGGTTTTATGCATTTTACCAGCAAGAACTATAATAAAAACTAAAAAAAAATCCACCACAATCCACCATTGTCACAGGTCCCTGCAACAAGCAATTTTTATCCAGTTTAGCCAAAAAAAAAGAACCAAAAGGGATATAAATCATCCATGAAAAAGTCTGAAATCAAATGACTCCTAAAGAACTAGGATAACATAAGATATTAAAGAAAAGGACAATTCCAACTATCTGACTGAGGAGATGGACACACGGGCTGTTTTTTCTCTATAACCCAGTCCTGCCAAATTATGATCTTACTCTGAAGTCCAATCAGTATTACACCACCTGAAATTCATCTCAAGTACTTAATATTTTATATTTTAAAAAAAATTTGAATACGAAGTATGCTGAAGAGAATTTTTTACAAGTTGTTTATTCATCATTTACAGCATGTGTAACCTTAAACTCTTTACTTCTCTTT
Source organism: Chiroxiphia lanceolata (assembly GCF_009829145.1). NCBI lineage: Eukaryota > Metazoa > Chordata > Aves > Passeriformes > Pipridae > Chiroxiphia > Chiroxiphia lanceolata. Next base: position 21,255,768 of record NC_045643.1, on the reverse strand, counting down.
TAATGCATTTATAGTTCTGCTGCTTTGTTTTCAAAATCCTCTTTCCATTCTTTTTGACAGCAGGAGATTTGACAAAGGGGAAAAGCCTTTTAATTGCTCTGAACTACCCAATTTCTATTAAGTAAGTAAATTAATTAATTAGCTCTCTAGTCAACCCTGACAGCCCTAAAGATTTCAGCAAGCATTCGCACATGCAAGACTTTGAAGGACCAGGTCAGTAGCATAACTGGCACAAGTTACTTAAAAACAGCATGACTGCAGAAATATGTATTTATTCATGGAGCTACTGTGGGACATACCATAGGTGTTAAATTCAAAGGGCTGCAGCCACTTCTACCTTGATATGGTTGCATGTAATTCTGATACAGCTGCATCCCATACTAAAACCAGAAAATAACATGGTTAGCATTTTAAATTATAAACTTAAGCCAATTAAGCTTTTTTTTTTCAGATGTAAAAGATAACACATTTTTTTCTTCACCGTTAGAAACCAGGGACAAATGCTGCTAGGATAAGGAAGTGTACATCCTCATTGTTGCTCCTGCCTTTATAAATGTACATTCTGCATTAAATACTACCCATTTAATATGCCGACTTACCTATTCCTATTTTGTCACAAACACAGACACATTTTTAAAACACTAAAGTTCTCTTCTTTTGTATTCTTGTCCCTTTGTTCAATATTACTCAACAATCTCACTGAATCCAACATAGTTACACAGAAGCATATGCTTAATGTTAAATATTTCCGCATCATTTCATCCCCTACAATCCCCCCAGCAATTTGGTCTCTCTGTTCCTTGGGATAAATAAAAATAAGCTTTCAGAGTACAAAACTTATATTGTTATTGCATGGAAACCTAAAATTATATTACTTTTCTACTGCACATCATCAAAATATCACACACAAAACTTCAGCAAGTTAACTCACACAGAAAAATTACCTTAAGCAACCTAATTGCTGTCATCCAGCAGGTCCTACTTTGTTCATCATCTGCACAGAGCTGTTTCAGGTCTCTGGTTCCTCCTGATTTGTTAGGCTAGAAGGCCACAGCACATTTTTTTAGCATTAATGCATATCTTGAAGATAATACCTGTTGAAATAAAAGCCACTAATTCTCCTATTTTATAAAAGACAGCTGAATATTGTTTTCAAAAACCTTAAAGAAATTTAAGCTTACCTAAAAACTGTGGCTTGCTTTAATATGTATCAGAATAATAAGTTTGTACCTTAAAGCAGAATCCATAGTTTGTTGGTGCTCCAGAAATCTTTTTGCCTGTTAAAGACATGTACATATCACTATTGCTGAATTCACAGAAAAACTGCAGATGCCTTGGCTCCTGAAAAGAAAAGCAATGTAATACAGTTAGACTACTCTTAGCCAGTCTCTCTAGACAAGAAACTCGGAAGAGTAAGTAGTTATTCTGTTCCAAAATACAGTCTTACATACTGCAGTTTTAACTGTGACATCATGAAATCTAGAAAGAGGCAACTCAATATTAATTTTATCATGCAGAGAAAAAAAAACAAACAAACTACTTAAAGAGTTTATTCTTCTAGAGAGGGAAAAAAACCGAACTACAAATTATATAATTTTGGGGAAAACTTCCACTAAATTCAAGGCATAATAATATTAGATTAGGAGTCAAATTTTGAGAGTAATATGCATTTCAAAAATCAAAATAAAATATGCTTTCGCAATCTGAAAAACAACATGCTGTAGTAACTATTGCCCAGTACTATTCCTAAACATTATCTCCACCAGCTAAGGCTAATTATCTTAAGGAAGCAAACAAAAGACATTTGCTGAAGGATACAAAAACAGCTCAATGAATACTCTGGCAGTCAATTACAGTAAATTCAGAACAAGAAAAAGCATTGCTTTAAGCAGTTCAGCTACTTAAAAAAGGTGTCTCAACTCCAGTGTTTAATATGATAAGGTTTAAAGTACCACCATCAAAAATTTGAAATAGTAGAATAAAAAACTGTCCAGTGACAAATTCTTAGCAATCCCAAAGTCATCCTATAAAATTTCTAAATTTAGGTAATGAAGTACTATATCTACTTTTCAGAGCATCTACTTGTACTTCAGAATTTTAACTGGTATTTGAAAATTAATTTTAAAAGGGTACTCAACTGATTGGAAGAATATTAACCAGAATGAAGCAAACTTGTCAGGCAAAAAGAAAGTACAGTTTCTAAGACAACACTTTCCCAATTTTATATCTCAATATCTCTCTAGATTTTATCCATAATAAACAGATTTATTTTTTTCTCTTTTTTTTAGTTACTGTAAGTTATTTGGTTATAAATTTTTTTATTCTTACAACAAATGATAAACCTCATAGTTCTCACTCTCTCTTTTTTCTTCCTCCCTTACCTTAGAAGTACCTTTAGTGGAAAAATAAAGGCCAGATCTTCTTAAAAGAAAATACAATTTTTTCCATGATTTTTTCCCCTGCTCCTTTGCATGCAAATAACCATGAATCTCAGGATATGTGCTGGAGCTTAGGAACATCTGAAAGAAAATATCAGACATCCATTTTTCTTTTCATCTGAAAACAGCTTTCTGTTTCATTAACATACTCACACAGGACTAAGGGGAATAACCCCCTAAATACACTATCACACCACAGTAATTCAGTTATGATTGCATCTAATCCCATTAGCAGTACCTCTGATTTAAAGCATGTAGAATGTTACACAACTCCAAGGTATGCTAAGCAAGTTACATATTTATATGGAACATATGGTTTGAAATGAGAGCATTACTTCTGCAATATGTTAACTTCAGCAACAAAACCAGTGTAAGAAGTACTGATCCCATGCCTCAGACCCTATTTATATAAAACTGCTAATCAATGCTACCAACAGAAGAAAAAAAATACATCCCTCCCCCAGCCCCATGTTACAAATCAGAGAAGAGAACTTATCTTGAGTTAAAATTATTCAACAAGCAAACCACAAACTCTGAATCACAAATCCATGCAGGTCAGGCAGATATTAGCATTTTCAAAAGGAGAGAGTAAAGGGCTCAATACCTGACGTGGTACTTAAGTTAGTGCTGTAGCTGAACCAAAACCGGAGAGACTGGGCCAGTCCCCAAGACAGGTCCTGCCTCTACTCAAGATACTCAGTGGCTTCTCTTCAGCCATTTCAACCAGAGTGCAACACAGCTGTTATCTTGCAACCAAGTTAACTTTATTCTAATTCCTTATAATGCATTCATTTTTATCACTCTTCTTCCAATAAAACTACTCAGAAATATGATTCTAAACATATTAACCCAGCATTCTTCAGTTTCCATATATATGCAAAGCAATCTGTGTTACTACCAAGGTCTTCAAAGAATCCTGCCCCAGGCTGGCCTGTGGTATCACAAATACTATCTAGGCTTACATAGAGGTAGGGATCAAAGGGGTTTCTGTTCGATATCTGCAGCTTTCAGGGCTGAATTTTCTTCCTATCCACTGCCATTTCCAGAAAATCTGATCTGAGGAATGAAGCAACAGATTACAAGGCAAGAGACAGACTGGCCAGTACCGGACTGCAGCAGAATGAAAAAGTGAACATGATTTTGGAAGTACATCAAGTTCTCTGGCCACTAAATAATGCAGTCCAACCAAGCTACATAAGGTTTCTTTGACGTTTATTGTTTTCCTACCTCGCAGTGAAATGCATGACTGTACCACCTGCAGACCAACCTGAGCTGGTGTCAATGCAGTACCGCGGGCAGGCTCCACCGGCCAGGGGAGTGCCCTAGTCCACAACCAGGAATGTGCTATGAGCAGCTCCACTGCTACTCACCCAAATAGTTAAATTACAGCAAAAATAGGTACATCTATCTACATGTACTGCTGGCACACAGCTGTCTGCAAATGTAGTTTAAGCTATTTTAGCCACATTGAAGCAGACGGGTAGGTCTTGGTAGGCGTTCCAGCCTGTTAATCTTCCCATTTGCCACATATTAACAGGTTCACTGGTGGGGAATATAAAGGCTGAATCGAAAAAGTATAAAATCCACAAACAAAGTCAAATGGAAGCTTTAGGATAATCTGAACGAGTCAATGTATGCAAAAAACAAAAGAGCATCTTTTTAGGCTTTAATATCTCTGCTGAAGCTGAAAGGAGTGGTTGGCTTCCTGCCTGCACAAGTGTCTTCCCCAGGATTCCTGCCATAAGAGCTTCAAATCAGAAATTCTGTCATGAAAAACACTTTTCTTACTCAGCAGACCAAAGTCGAGGAGCAATACAATGCTAAGCTTCAACAGTCACTGTTGTACCCAAGCTATCAATTAAAATAAAGTAGCAATAATGCTAGGAAAAAGGCAATCCTAAATCCATCTTTTCCTTTCCGAGACATCTGAGGACTGTGTGAGAAAATAGAATATGAACAAGATGTAGTCAAAACCATTAACTGTCAGAAAGATGAGCAGTAAAAACACTTCAGAGTGAGAACTGAATGTCTGTAATAAATGCCAAAAATGAACGATAGTAGAAAAGATACCTTCCTTGAGGTTCTTTTGTTGCAGGTTGGTTTTGGTCAGGTTTTTTGTGGCTGTTTTGGTTTGTTGTTTTGGGTTTTTAGTGAAGGTACATGCAAGTTTACAACAGAAGGGAACGGATCCCTGCTTATGCAGATAAAAGGTAATCAGAATAGGACAAAAACAAGAAAAGTCTCCAATACTTGCACTCTCTTCCTCACACACTGAAATATATAACACGATATGTAGAGTGGTGTCAAATGCCACCATATCTTTCAGATACTAATATATGACAGCATCAAGGACTTGATTACCATTTGATTAGCTGTAAAACCAACTAATTTAAAACGAATCTGAACACAAAACAAAGCAAATGTCTTTTTTTTTTTTGCAAAAAACCCCCCAAACAAATAAAATATCGAATCAATCAGAAAGTGAAAAAAACAACAGAACAGATAAAACATTGCAGTGTGTCAGACGAATATAATAATATAAACAGCAGAAATCACACATCACTGAATGCAATAAAGATTGAGAGCTGCACTCCTAACTATACAACTTATTTGTCTGCATCTTGAATGTTTTCAAGGAGAGAATGGTTGCGGCAACAGAAACAGGAACATTTGCTAAGGTGGATGCTTCTTGAGCATTTACAAAGTATTTTAAAGAGTTAAAGAAGCCATCATTATCCTAAGACTTTGTGACTCAAGCTGAATTTGATGACTGATTTCTTCACAGATGTGAGACAGCTGACCACAATCCAGACCCATGCTATTGGGAATGAGCTGGATTTTACCCTGAACCTGCTGAGAAATTTTGGGAGCACCAAGTAATTCTAGTGAAGAACTGATTCTGATTTCACTATTGTCTCCTAGAGACCTCAGTCAACCTGAGGAGTTTAAACCAGGAGAAAGGCCAACAAAACCTACAGTGGAAGATAGAGAAAGGCAACAGGCAGATTAAAACAACATCCAGGAGACTGATAAGGGACTGAAATTCAGAGCACAGCTATTTCGGCCTAAAGATTGGAATGGTGGAGTCAGGTGAGAAACTAGCCAGGGAAAGAGAGACTTTATATGGCAGAGTGATTAAAGACATTAAAGCTTGGCTCTTAATAATAATCTTAAAATCTTCATACTATATTCATTTTTTGACATATTTTAAAGCACCCAATTTGCAAAAATAACCTGAAGCAAGTTCCAAATGATCCATATTGCCTAGCACTAGACATGTGCAGAGTGTTGTGTCTCAGAGCAGCTATACTGTAATCAATACAGCGACACACTTCTTTCTTAGGCTAAAGATCTTCACAGCAGCGATTAAACCTCTCTCTTCGGGATACAGAGACATTCAGTATATCCCAGACCTAGTATTTTTACTTAGCACATGCTAAATGGATAAGAGGCAGGTGAATTTCTGTTTGGTTTTGTGGCTCTGTTCTACAAAGATGCCCTGATTTAAAGTCATCAGCCAAAATACTCACTCTTTCACTTCCAGTGAAAGTCAAGAAAAACATACTGAAAAAACATTTTACTTGCTTACTGCTCAATCCACAAAAAGCTGTAATAGTATCAGAAGTGATTTTTTAATCACTTGTAAGCATTGAGTTGTTAAAACTAATGTCTCTCTTGATACTTGACTAAGCACATCGCAAATAATAATGCAAGCCCATTAACTTGTCTTAATGAGAGTTTCCAAGGAAATAGTGACTCACTGTAAACAATTTACCCAACAGCTTCTGCTGAAACGTGCACAAAGGCTGCACAATTCACCAAGGTATTCTCTACTTTGTGCCTACTAAGTTTTATTTGATGAAATACAATTAAACATACAATACAACATCAAAGAGCAACAGAGGAGAGTTTGCAACATATTTTTCAAGCTATCAAAATGGCAAGTAACTAGATATATTTAGAATGATTCATAATCTTACCCACAAGCTCTGCACATGTTCTGTGCAAGAGTATACGGCAAACAGTTCCCTTACAAAAGTCTTTATTATTTTTTCCAAACTACCAAATTATATTTGAGAGCAAAAAATATAAAGTTCTATTAACAGAGGGGACAAGATTTTCTAAATGAAATGTTTATGCTAGACTGTAAAATCTATTTGTTGTTTAGGTAGCAAAAGTGGACCAATTTTCAGTAGATATGCAGCACTTTTGAAATTACAAAGATTTTACTTAGGTTTGCAAAAATGACTTTCAGATTCTAGTGTGTGTCAAATTTAATTTGCAACATTTTTTACTACATTTGGGATAATCTTAACCTCTTGATTAACATTCACTTTTATATGGATACAACTATTTAATACAGAGAAATTCTTTGAGAATTAGTTCTCTAAGATGTTTTTCATTTACTGGTGGATGCTAAGGTAGACTTTACTATACTGATTTTTAAAAAAATGTAATTTCTGTTTCTTTTACTTCTACCTTAAATATCCTGTGTTACTATGTTGCCTTTCCAGTCATTCTTGATCCCCAAAACTCATACATAGTGCTGTTGTCTTAAGATCAGTGGAAGTTCTTCTTCTATTATTTAATTTTTCTAGTGACAAGCAAACAAGAGTGATGTGTATGTTTCCACCTTTATTACTCATTTTCCCCCTTTGAAAGTAAAACGATGATCCCTGATATGGTCATGCTGTATTATCATTTCATTATTCTCACTGTAAATTAGAATCTTGTGTCTGCTTAAAAGATGACTAACACTGAGTGACCTACCATAATTTTTTTTGAAGGCTACAGTAGCCTTCAAGCTAACAAATCATACTAGTCAGTCTAAATTTTCTACTCATTAGGTTTAACCATTTAGCTCTTTTTTATATCCATTTGTATCACATTACCAGTTCTTCAGTATTCTACCATAGCCTTCTGCAAAGTATGTGCTGAGTACTGCAATACTTTTTAAGGAAAAAGGGTCTTTCACCTAAAATACCCAATAAAGGTATTTAACGTTTTCACTACATTTTATCTGTTTTGGTGCTTTTTGATTCTGAAAGAATGTGAAAGTTTGCAAGTGTGGACATATAATAGCTGCCTGGAAGGGACACAGCATTTCATATCTCGTAAGGAAAAAAGTTATTAACCATGTTTTGAGTTATTCAAAACACAGCAACAGATCCAACAGCAATAAAGAACTATGCTCATACAACACAGACAATGGGAAATTCTGAGCTATGCTGGCTCATCTTCATTGAAGGGTTACATACCTGTAATATCCCGGAGTGGCTTAGAGCAGCATTTGTCTCACTTGGAAAAGATATCATATGATCTGGAAAAAAGTTCTATAACAACAAAAATGTGTATGAAAGTTCTGTAAAAATAAATATAAAACTTTCTATCTCTTTCAGATGTCCAATTTAAGTTCTCAATGTGGTGCAAGGCACTGCAGATTCCCTGATCCAATAATTTAAGCTTACCTTGATGTCATCCCAAAATTTGTGACATCCTATGTATTATATGCTGAAAAACTTAGAATTTTGAGAAAATATCAGTGGTCTCTGGAAGAGAATTTCAGACAGCAGTGCAAATCATATTGCAATATTTGGGTCTCACATTGCAATATTTGGGCCTTAGTGTTGTTTTTTTGGTAGCAATTTCTTGCCTGGGGATTCAATATGCTACAAAGTAGGGAGGATATACACCAATGTGCTGAAAAGTATATCGTTTTCTATTGTTTCCATTACACTAGAAATAAAATAAACCAGTAAAATATTTTGGAATAACTTCCATTAATACAGAATAAGTCTTTGTGGTTTTTAATTTTCCACTTTGTATAATATGAATTAACATAAAAATCTGACTACATCAACATGATGGGATTAAAAAGTCCACATTTAAAATGACAATTTCATTATGAAGGAAAGCTCAAGACCTGCAGCTGAGGAGTTCAATATAGTCATGCAGATATGAACTAGACAAGGGTTTGACCATCAAAAATAATGTTTTCTCAAGGCCTGGAGAAGTTTGAAGCTAATATTCCCTTGGCCACCCAATGTCCACCAATTTCCATTTTTAATAACACTGAACTCCTGGTAGGGTAATTAATATAAATTCATTCTGATAAAGCATTCTTGCTACACCTGGGACCACAGAAGAATCACTCAGCAGGAACAGCAAGAACTCTAATGAGCTACAGCTGCTGACTCTAGTTATAGCTGCATGCCTGCCACACTCCACAGCTGGTTCCACTCACTGGTTAACCAATACATCAACTCAGTCTTTGGAGGCAACAGGCAGAAACCGATGCACAGGAAGTCCCAGCTGAATATGAGGAAGATCATCTTTATAGTGAGGGTGACCATGTACTGGAACAGACTGCCCAGAGAGGTTGTGGAGTCTCCCTACTGGAGATATGCAAGAACTGTCTGAATCCTGTGCCGTGTGCTCTAGGATGACCCTGCTTGAGCAGAGAGGTTGGACCAGATGACCCTGGTCCCTTCCAACTTTACCCACTTTGTGATTCTGTGAAAGCTTCTTTACTAACTCTAGACCATCTCAAGCTAAGAAATTTTTTACTGGTATACTGACATCTCCATATGTGGGGAGTACATGATTTGTCCAGAGACACACAGGTGAATCAAACATAAAACCTCTCAAATCTCTTATATTTTTTGGTATCCCTATATTTACCTTTTTATCCTTTTCACAGGTAGATAATTTGAGTTCCCTTCCACTTGTTACCTTTTCAGCCCTCATACATTTCTGCTGTTTCTCCCTTTGACATCTGAAATGAGCTGGCTTTATAAAAGACAGCATTAGAAGTGGTCCAAATACATCATGCACTTGAGCAACCAGATGGTTTCTCCTGCTGAGCCAGGACTGCTTCCATGGCCTTTGCCATCAGCCAAAGTCTGAATCAGCAGCATTAACCTTTGGCTACATCCCTGTGTTACAAGTCGTCTCTTCTCTCCTTCCATTCCTTATGCACACTAACTTTCACTTTCCCCTAATAGGCTATGGCTGCTCATGGTCTTTTGTGTCAGTTGTCATTTAGCTGCAGCTGGGAGAAGCTTCCACTGGGCAGCACTGGGCCATAATATTCAATCTGCATTTCAACAATAAAATCATCTTTGCTACAGGTGCCCCTCCTCACACTGCTATTTTGTGGTCACTTGACAGAAAGTTCACTCAATTGCAAAAAATTTATTTTGTCGCAGGTCCGTGTGCAATGAAGTTAAACCCACTGCTGACCCCATGACCCCCAAACAACAAAATATTGAACATGGATGTTTTACAATTGCAACAAAGGGACTGGCCAACAGTTATATGCACTACAATATATTCCCATATTTCATATATTCCCTCTCAATAATTCCTTTTGACTTGTTACGCTAACAACTTTACACTCTGCCTATCTGTGTGTAACAGAAAAGACTATTTTGTCTTTGCTCTACTTCACAGATACAATGTTAGAACTTACCAGGGGATTTTTAAAAAACTCATACTTGGCATAATTTTTTCTAAAATACAGTTTGGTTTCCTCTTCCATTACCCAATTTGATTGAACTTCCATCACTAATTCATGGTCTTCTATAGCTCTTCCTGTAATAAAACCACAAGCAAATTAACAAACAAACAAACAAACAAAACCCACAAAACAAACAAACAAACAGAAGCAAATATCGAGCTCATGAGTAGCAGAAGACCAAGAACTCTCATGATCCACAGATCAAGTGGAGCAAAGTTAAACTTCCATTGAATTTAACTAATACTTGAGTCCATAAAGACAGAGATTAAGGATGCTATATGAAAATCACATTTTGTAATCATATTAAATGAAGTAAATAAAATCATAAAGCAATTCAGAAAACAAAAGATACCCAAAAAATACCAAAAGAAATGTAAGCATTTTAAAATCTTGTGCAGGCTTCTGTACTCCAAAACACATTCTGTAGATGCAAGGGCAAAGAGACACTAAAGAACTGATTCTCTTACTTTTTTTTTTCTTCCAGTTTTATAGAGAGGAAGTGCTCCTCTAGGGTGACATTTAAAACTCTTAAATGGCATTGTGACATTTAAGAAAACACCATTTTCTCAAGACTTACTTCTTGGTAGAAAAATAAGACATTCTGCATCACTCCAATGGATGGGTAAGGATGCTGGTATTTCTTTATTTTTAAGGTGCCACATCAGAGAATATTTTACAAGTGAGTCAACTCACTTTCTTGAAGGAACTGAAACACTGAGTTAGTGCCCTCCAAAACACAGCCCTGTAACCAAATCCCTAAATGCTGACATGCAAAAGCTGTACTTCAGTTTAGGCAGATCATTTTTCTCTTCTAGACTGGAGAGTTTCTACCATCCTTTCTGTGGTCTTTATTATTACTATCTCTAACATGAGAAGCACTTGTTACAATTGAAAACAGTCTCCTTAACTATGGAAAGTAACTAATGCACATAAAAGATTTAATATTGAAGTGCATGACAGAACACCTTCTAGGTAGCCTCCTCTCTGGCCACCCAGCAAGGAAAAAAGTTTAAACTAAATAAAACCCAGAAAGCCATTGCTCAGTATTATCGCACAGGTAGTGCTTTACAAGCTTTCCCAAAGGCTACCTAAGAGAATACAGAGAGTGAAGTCAAAATGAGAGATTGAAAGACACCGATGATGTGCCTGGCCAAGGCACTATCACCTACTCAAAGAGGAGCCCTAGAACATGTGTTCAGCCGCAGAAGCAAAGAGAAAACCATTTACAGTCAGCACAAAAACTTCTGAGTAGAAAATTCAGGATGAAGACAGTACTTCTCTTGAAAAGGAGAACAGTTATAGCAAACCACTCTGTTTTCAGAGCCTGCCTCGCACAAGGGAATTGCACTCAAAGTATGGGACTCCCAGCACCAAGGTACCTGGCATCATCCAAATCTAGGCATGTTTCAGCTGCCTTCAATAATTTTAGACAAGGTGAAAAACATTCAAAAATTTATTTGAATTCAATATTTTAAGACATAGAGGACACATACCAAAAACATACAGTTCTGAAATATATTGTCATTTATAAGGTTCAGATATTTGAAATAGAGCCTAGGCTACTGCAAAACTTTGGAGGTGGGGAGGAAGTTTGAGCATCTCGGGTGACAAGGCAGTGGGCTGGGTGCAGTGTGGGTGCTCCATGGCAGGCAGATGGGGTGCACCAGCCAGTGCCCCAGGAAGCAGGACCACCTCACCTGCCCACTTGCCCTGAGCCAACTCCACCTGGTCAGCACCTGCCAGGCAATACAGCGAGGACACGACCATGCTTAATGTTCAACAATATAGCTCCACACCAAAGGGCATATATGTTTGTGAAAACTAAAATATAGAGACTATGGGTTTATGTTTTGGTTTAGGTGGCAGTTTTGTTGGGGTTTTTCCCTTTTTAAACCTTCACAGCAGATGCTTCCACACAGAAATAAAGGCACAATCCAGTGATGTAATTAATGTCTGTCTTGATTAAAAGTAGAACGCTGTGCTCAACTCACTAAGATTCATGCAATTATATCTAATTCAGGAGTATTCAGACAGCTGTTAGATGTTAAAGAAAATGTTCACTAATTGACGGATGAATTATTAATCCACATCATACTGGAATTTACACAGACACACACACTCGCTCACAGCTTTCATTAGACTCACTCCTTTCATTACCAATTCACTTAACTTGTGAGATGAAAATGACTGTCCAAATTTACGAGTAAAACATGCAATAATAAACAGCAAACAATCCAAAACTAACTCATCATTTGAAAAATGTTTGTTCAAGCCACTCATCCAGTGCTTAAGAATATACTTAATGCAATTCAGGATCAATATGTTAAACCTTTCAAACAAAATCAGATCTAACAGTATCGTAAAGATAATTCCATTATCGTTCAGTACTATTAAAAAAAATATAGAGGATATCTCAGGTTGTTCCTTTCCTTGGCTAGCAATGTTGAATTCCAACATCATCATCTAGGAAATAATTTTACTTTTAAAATGAACCTTTTTCTAGAACTATGTTGAAAGCAGCTGGAGCAGTCAGAAGACTGCATGGTGAATGTAGGTCTCCAGCAATTTTGAAAATATCAGAATCTTAGGAAAAGCAACTTCACCAACTATTTGATATTGAAATCCTCCAAGAAGACCTTCAGATTGAAGAAAACAGATTATTTGGCAAAAAGTGTACTGTGCAAATAAATAAACTTGGATAGACAGTGCCACTATTGTTCTGGCATGGTTTGTCAAAGGTGTCTTCTCCAATAGTTACTCTGCTATTTAAACACCAGCTACACTATAAAACACAGAAAACACTTTTGCTATTTATGTAGAAGTGTTTTCTAAAGCCATTTTGCTACCTCCTCTTCTATAGCAGTCCTTTACAGCCTCGACCCAGATTTAACTCTGACCTTACTCTTGAGTTGGAAGCATCTTACAGCTGATACATTCAGTGCAAAAGGTTACAAATATCTTTGAAATGTTACAAAGCAAGAAAAGAAATTTGAAAAACGTTTGTGGCTGCCTTCATAGCATAAAGGAGCATTAAAGGGCAGAAACCAGTTTTAGCTCTTGTAGTTCATCCTTAAAATACAGCTGTTGAACATAATTGAGTCAGAGATGCACAGTCAAGTTTATTTTCTACAAATGCACAAGGCCGCACTCCCTAGATACATACAGAGAAAGGGACCTTAAAAACAGCTTTTAGACATATTTAAATATCCATGGTTGGGGAGAAGTGGGGGGGGGGGGGAGCATTTGGTTTTTTGTTTGTGATGTGTACTCTTTTTTTTTTAAATCAACAGTACTGGAGTTACCAGGTATCAGTGCAGTCTCTTCTGAGAATTAAGAATTCCAAGGAGTTTCCTACATATTTTAGAATGCAGGAAGGCCTCTAGAACATCCTCTTTTTCAAGCCACACTTTGCACTAGCAGCTGGAACTGCCCTTGAATTTGCAGAAGTACTATGTTTTGTAACTCCAATCCAGTGCCAAAGTTCAAGAATAATACACAAACTTTGGGTGACGTGAAATTAAAGCCAGATTTTTTACAGCATTTGTCTCTAGTAGATTTTTTTTTAATATACTTTCCTATCAAAACCATACACAATACAGTACAGAAACATAGTGCTATAAAAGGAGTTAAGACTGTCTGACTAGAGTTTCAGTTCAATACTACATCCCAGCAGTGCACTTCTAAACTCATCTCTTGCTGAGTGAAGTCTTTCCTGACTGCTGCATTTTTTACATCTCTGAAAACATCCCATTCCTCACTATAATTAATTTGCCTTTTTGTTTTTATACTGCAAAAGTACATCTATACACTTCAAAAAGGAACAGAAAGCAGGAGTTCAACTTATAGTTATGTTCTGAAACCACAGGTTACACCATTTAAACTGTATAACAGAAAGAGTTTTACTACACTAGAGGAACACTGATGATGTGAAAGGAGTTCAGAACATTTTGTTTCCAGCAACTTAAAATACATGGAGTCACTTCAACAGAGTTCATTGGTCCATATCTGGAGGTTTAGAAGAATGGGTTTGGTCTGCTTTTTAAGTAGCCCTGTCCCAGAGTTCACCATAAATCCAGCCAAACTGATTGTATTGCAGGAAAATACTGACAGCCCACTCTGATGTTGTTTCTGAAGACTGAGTACTATTGTCCAGGTAGAATAGCACTGTGTAACTGCTTTCTGTCCCTGATGTCAGAGATTTCACTCAGGTGTCTTGGGAACAAACAAGATTTTATCGGCAATGAAAATAACCCAAGTCTTTCTAGAGATACCAGTAAGAGAGGAAGGACTGCCAAAGAAAATCAAGGAAGAGTAAGGAAGAATTTGCAGTGAGAATCTTAACTGTCAGTGTCTTCCAAATCACTCTAACAGATGCAGATCAAGCAATGTGAGGCAAATGCACCATTAAAAAATCCACTTTATAGCTCTGCTTTCAAAAAAAGAGAATCAGAAGCAACAATCCCCCAAAAGAAAAAATTCACGCAAGACTTCCCATCATTTTCCTTTCAAGTCATTCTATTGAAATTGTACTTCTATGTGAAAATGAAAACCAAACACCTTATTTACCACCATACTATTATATAGTATTGGTCTTACCTAAACCTGCGTGGGTAAGTTGTTCAAAGAGAGTCCAGCTGTGGTCATCAATATAGTGGTTCTTCAATATCAAGAGCTGACATACATCCCTGGCTGTTATATCACTGGGTACTTCCAAAGCTCTGCTAGTATCATCTTCACTATACACTTTGATTACCTGCAATAAACAAAAACTCTAAAATATCCATAAGTTTAATCTTTGCTTCAGTTACTCCAAATATGTTCCTCTCTCAGCTTCATGACTGAGACAAGAACCCATACACATTGAAACCAATATGAAAGACAGCCATTCCTCTCCAGTGCAATGGCATAATTGAGAACAAAACAGCCGAGCAAAGCACATTCCACTTCTAAATTTGGCTACTGGACATCCCTTGCCACAGGACACTGGACAGACTGATGCATTCCCTTTAAAAAAATGTTAATGAAGGGGTAAATAAATGTGGTGAAACTATACATTCTTAAGTAAGCTGAAAAAGAAACCACAGAGCATAAACAGTGAAACTCAAGAACTCTGACTGAAGAACTGTAGATATATTTGATAAAGGAGTTAGTTCAGAGAACAGCAATCAGATTCGAGATGCTCATAATTCTACAGACAATAAAAACAGGAGATGCTACCAAGTGGCTTCAAATTTTGACAAGCACCAACAACCTCAATACAAAGGGCGTTCAAGATGCTTTTAATTTGTTTCAAAAATACTCCTCTCAGTTTATTCATGAGAATGCAGGACACATCTCACCTGGACTTCATGCACAAAACCTAAATAACCATTGTAAACCCTTCATTAAACAGCTAGACAGAAGTTCTTACTTTAAAGACAAACAAGCATGTTATCGACTCAGTCGGTCTTTAATTGTTGCCTTACTGAACACATGCTCATTTCAAGCATCTAATCAACAACCAGCAATGCATTGTTGCCCTAACTTGTTACGGCAGCTGCTTCTCTAGTTTGTGCTGAAGTTGGTAGGAAGGTGAGGAAGGAACTGCAACTGTATCTCCTGCCAACCGCTTCTCTCCCACTAATGGCAAAAATCCAAAAATAATTTAAAAAAAATCAGGTCAGCTCACTCATGTTTTCCAAACTTCAGATCAAGGAAAAACAACTCCACTTGAAAACCACACAGAGATTTTAATGCACACTGATGGCCTAACTCCTCACCAAACACCTGTTTTTTTCAGTGGAACTACATATACAGCAGTTTCGTTACAAACCAAATAAGTATGAAGTCCATGAAGATTTGCTTTAATATTACAGCTATTAAATGATGGCAGCTCAAGAGTTCCACACGATATTAAGCCACCCTTGTCACAACACCAATCTTCAGGATATGGGAAACATTAAACTCAAGCTCCTAAAACATTGAAAAATCTCTTTGTATTCATGAATCAACAGCCTCAAATCTGAGTCTTCCAGGGGAAAGAGGCAGACCTTGGAAAAAGTAGATTCAAGGTTTCCATGGGCTTAAGCTGCAGCCCATTACTTACACTTAATACAAAAGGCAAAAAGACCACATCACTATTGATTTCAATACTGCCAAAACACCCATGGTTGATGCCTACAGCTGATTTTATAAGATGTCTATCCTTCGGCAGCATTCCAACTGCTAAGCAAGAGAGATCAGCAGCAATGCAGCCTGTTTGCAGCAGAGTCTGATTCCACACACACAACTTAGAAGTCCTACTCCAGTCACATAGAAACTATGTTCAGCCATTCGGGATAAACTGGCATGAAATATTTAAATCCCTGCAGTATTTACAAGGATTCAAAAATGAAATTAAAAGAGGTGTCTGGTAGGGTGCACTGTGAATGGCACAGAGGGCTGTAGAGGTGAGTAGACAAAACAGCATCCCACCATCTTAAAATAGGTACTACTCGGGCAGCATTGAAGGTCAGGGACAGTTTCATTAGTCTCTCCAGCAAGCCTGTTTCAGTCCGAACCTAAAGGATTTTACAAGCTGAAGTGCCAGAGAGAGACAGTATAGAAAGGGAAAGCAAAGGAGAGAATTAAAGCACCTTTCCAAGTATTGATGATCATTTTTTAAGTCACTTCCAACTGAAATATTCTATTCTATTTCTCAATATTCTCACAATACAGCCACGGTGGGAGTCCACGTGAGTACCCTGGCTAGGGACCCTATGGCAGGTACCAGCAACCACAGTTTTCTCCATGCACTCATCAAGTTTGGTGATATGCTTGTTTTACAGCAGGAGCACGTACAGCCCATGCTGAGGCTCTTGACGGATGATTTTAACAGAAATTCCTCTTAAAAGGGTTAAGAGTCGCAGTGCAGATGACTACACTCTTATTGCTGAAGAAATAGAAAAAGACTTTTTAAAATGCTGAAGACAGCAACACAAGTCATGATAATGAGCTGCCTGTGGCCATTCAGCTCAGGGAGCAGGAAGCCTTGGAGGTGGCCTTGGACTACAGCAGCACAGCCAAAGCAAAACAAAACAACACAACAAAAAGCAATGAGGAAAAAAAAATCAGTTTATATTCTCTGTGAGTATTCTCACTCAGCTTTCCAGTACAGGGAAATAAATCCTGTGCAAGCCTAGGACAACAGACCACCCCAGCTCACAGCTATGACATCTGCTACCTTATAAAACACAAATGCTGTGTGCTTTTTCTCTTCCTTGCAAGGGATTCAAATGCAGCAGGAGACAATAGACAGTCACCTAATAGACGATCATCAACTTCTGTCACAGTTTTTGCCTAATGAATTAAACGTGATGGTGCAAAACTCATCAGTTAGAGGGATTTTTGAGGGTTTTTTCCAATTGGAAGTTGCTCAGTCTGCACTTTCTGTTGTGTTTGAAGCAAAGCCTCTTGCAGGATTTGCCAGCAATGTAGTTTAAGGGGAGTGGATCAGATGAAAAAGGATAAATTTGAAATCCCATTTTTCCTTGGAATTACGTTCCTATACTTCTCTTCCTAGAAACAGAGGATGCTTTAAGAATTAAAGGGTGGAAGGACTATGCTAAAGATGCAGCTGTGCTGACCTCCCATAGAGATGACGAATCTTGAGTGACCACTTTATTTTTATTAGTGGTTATCATGATGCATTAGGCTGGCCAGTCATCTTCACTCTGTTCCATTTTTCTCCCTGAAAAATTTGTCTCAGAAGCAGCAGACAAGAAAAGAGGCACTAATTGAGAACAAGCTCTCATTACAGTTTTCATTACCATACACTCTCAAACTTTGTTCTAAACCAAGCTGTTTCACTTTCTTTGACTATACCTATTAGTAGACAGAAAAAATTACCTCGGTAGCACTTAAATCTTCTTCTTTCCTCTCTAGTTTATAAATACAAGGAAATTTCAGTTCTTCCCAAGGCCAGAAAAAGGAACACCTCAATAGCTTCTATTTCAGTCACTGGAAGTATGAAATAAGCAGGTCCAAGATCTTCCTATTAGAGGAAAGCACCAGGCTCAGCATGACAAGCATTAATCATTTTCATTGCCTATGGGAGCAGTCAAGGAGGTTCAGCATTCCTACATATCCCCTTTCCATTTTTCAATATACTAAAAATCAGCCAAGATCCCAGAAGTATGTGCAACACATCTTTATCCCTCAAAAAAATTATTCTTATAAAAAATGTTGCTTCAAAATAAAATATATTACTGTTTATATTTCACTAATCAAATTAACTCAGAATGTAAAATAGATGTTGACAAATATAACCTAGTATTTAATACAGAAAAAGAAAAGGTAGACCCTAGCTCTTATACTAAAAAATAACCAGAAGGAGAAAAAAAGCCAGAAAGTGTTTAAAAGAATAAGTAAAAGAGCACATAAGGTAATCAGTGTGGGAGGAGGGAGGAGCAAGAGAAGCAAGGTTGGACTCTACTCCCTCAAGTCTTCTTCCACACTCAACTGTCATCTCCACTACAATAATTAAATAATGTGTTCGTAGACTTTTAAGAGAGGGTGTCCAAGTCTGATTCTTCAGAATCTTCATGCCATCTGTTTCGGAAGTTCCAATCTGCAGAAACAGCACAAACATATGCCCTGCAGTGAGGAATTTCAAATTTCAAACTGAAGTCCTAACGTGTGAAAAAAGCCAGGTAGAACCAACAGAAAAAGAACCACTCAGCACATGGATTCCATACTTAGGTGCCTACACCAATATGACCTGACATTTATATAATTCTTAATGCTCCTGAATAGTCATTAACACAGTGCATAGTCATCACCTTTTAAAAAAAAAAACAAGCCACATTTATTTATAAAGATAAAAGTACCGAACTTGAGCTTGTGTTTCCTAAAATTATTTCCCCCATGAATAAAATACTGCACATTTCTGTAGCTATATTATAATTCCAGTCACATTTATGTTAAATGCAGAGTTACTGTGTGCAAAAGCAGGCCTTAAAAAGTCTCACACTACAGGGTGCCATACTTTCCCTAAAATGCTGCCTGATACTATGCTAACCCCTGTCTTTAGTGTTAACTATCAGGCTATTTGCCTGAAGCATTTGTTCAACTCCCAACCCTGCCCCCTGCTAGACAAAGTTTTTTGCTTATTGATATTGGCAGAGGGTAGGGGAAATTGGAGTGTTTTTTAACTACAGTGGAAGCACTCAGAAATTTCTAGCATTTTGACCTGTTTTATGACTTCTACCAATAGTCTGTCTTGATTTTAGTGAGAATCGGCAAAATTCTGCATTCATAAAAATATTTAAGAGGTTAACTCACAATTGGCTGAAAACAAATAGCATGTTAGTAAAGTTTACTGTCTTTATCAGTTGTGAATGCAAGACTTTCCCTTTAAATATCTTGGTCTACAATTAAAATGCCGGTTTCCAATATTTCCTCCAAAGGGAAGATTTCCAGGCCAAAAGGATTCACACAGTTTTTAGAAAGCTACATCTGTCATTAAAACAAAGTGCACACAATGTTTAACTGCAGCAGTCCTGACTTCTTTTTTGGAACACAGTATAGCTTCAAGAGTCAGAAGGACCACTGCTCCCATAAAGAAAAATATTCAGTACCTTAGGTGGCATGAGCATTAGACTTAACATCTCCATCATGCACAGATTCCTTGTCAAGGTATTTTTCTAGAATACCTTGCTTTCTTCTCAAGGTACAAATCAGAAAATTTATTAAAAACCAGCCCAAACAGGAAGATTAGACACCTTAGAAGTGACCTGATATGAAACAAAGCTGTCGTCTTCTTCAATAGGACCACCAAGACTATTAAGGAAAAGTTAAGCACCTCTACGATTTGTGAAGACATACATTGAAGACTCAGGAGACTAATTTAAAGAAAGCGAGGGTAAGCCAAGGCACTGAATAAAAGGACAGCAAAGAAGGAAGGAGTTGCCCAAAGGAGGAGGAGCTGATCTTCCAAGTGACCAAAAGTGAAGTTTGTATACACATATCTATTATTGATAGATTAAGACTACAAGCACTAAAAGATATAAAAACACTAATAATCAATTATGTCTGTCTTGCAACGAAACCAAAGTGCCAAAAAGGAAGAGCAAAATCTAGGAAAATTGTCCACATTTCCTACCACAACCTAGAAAAGTCTTATACTTTTTCCATAATCGAACCATTTTTAAAATGACATTTCAAAGAGCAAAAAAAAAGTTAATTTCCAGCCTTTATTTCAATATAAAACCACAGACCAGGTCAGTTTCTCCAGTGATGAATGAATTTGTTGCCTTAAAACACAATGAATCTTTTTAGACCTAAATATTCTTTTAGAAGGTATTGAAAAACTTGGTTAATTGCACAGAAACAGTATGCACATATTACCAGTTAAAACAACTTCTACTTATTTTCTATAATAGTCTTCTGATATTTTACTAAGGTACTATGGCAACTGTCCATATTATGCAGCCCATAGAGTCATTCCCCTCTCTCAGACTCCTGATAGAAATTCTATGCCCTACCTAATCCGACCATCCATGACCATCCCATGCATGAAAAAACCACACCAAAAACAGGAACTGAATAGCAATTTGGTGAAGAATTAACAAAAAATACTTTATATTACCTATAGGCAAAAACATCCAATTCTTAGTTTTAAAATATGTACTTCCCATCTGAATTTGGGCAAGTCAGTATTAGTCCCTCAGTTTCCTCTTTGCAAAATGGGGCAGGGGAGGTGAAATCTGTTTCCATACAAGAAGGTAACAATTGAACTCATTAAGATTTGTAAAGCACTTAGGCTCCCTCATATGACTACTGCTTTAGATGTGTAAATACGTTGTATTATAAAAAGGGAGGTTGAATTATGCAGATTTCCAAATTATAACAAGCTATGTGTAAAAATACACAACAAAAGTTCTTTCAAACGAAGGTTATGACAATCACATTATGCTACCGGAGCAAATGGCAGAATGAGGACAATGCTGACATGCAATCATGTCAAAGACAACATCAGTAAAACTGAAGAGAAACAAGGTTTGAAAGACAACAGGAAAGTCAAAATAGCATTATTTAATCCTGAATTTGATACATTCAGTTTTACAATAATGGTCAACAGAAACAAAATATAGCTACAAACATAGCTATATTTATAGTAATAAAATAGTTATAGAAGATTTCATTTCCCTGTATAAAACTGAACAAAAGGCAAAGTCTAGAGAAAGCAACTACCACACTTTGGACAATTACATCATAGTACATCTACTTTTAGAGCAAAAAGTGAGATTATTGTAAACTATACAATAACTATACGACACTTGGCTCAAAAATTTACTGTCATTGAAGAATTAAATAACAACAGCTACATTTTGAAGTTCAACATACTGTAAATAAGAATGGAAGTAATCAACGGATTAAAAGCGAAAGACTTATCAAAAGCCATTACCACCAAGGACCAGATAAAGGGTGAGAAATACAAAGGGATTTATAGAAGTAAAACTTACAATAAACTCCTTAAAAAGAATGTAAATTATTTACAGGAAAGGTGGAGGTGGATGGGACAATTTATTTAACTAGAGAGTCTCAAATTATTCTGCCTTACCAAAAATTTTTTCAGAGCATGGAAATTCTAAACAAAAGAAACTAAAGAGGTATTTCAAGTATAACCGTTATGATGTCCGTAAATAACTAGAAAGTTGTGAGGAAGTTTAAACATTATCAGCAAAAATTTCAAATAATACAATTCCATGGAACAGCAGAAATGAAAGAAAATTAGCAGACTTGCCAAATGATTAAGCTGTCAAAGGAGCACTTATACAAGATAAACACACCGCAGAGCAGCTAAATCATTTATTTGCATTAATTATTCACAACGGATATGGAAGAACAGGTTCCCAGATCTAGTCTTTAGAGGTGAAATAAAATTGTCAGTTTAAATACAGGGGCTCTGATAATGAAAAGGCAAGTAGTTAATAGGAGGTTATACAGTCTAACATTTAAAGAAACTTAAATGGCAAACCTCAGCGTATCCTGACACCAAGAGAAATGGAGGCTTAGGCTCCACCTATCACTTCATCTGATATGCACAGAGTATAAACTTCTATTCAGTCCTGAGAAAGAGGAAAAGCCCAAGGGCTATTGCAGCATATTAATTTTGGCGTATTGCTTTGTGAATCTGTGAGTCACCAGTGCCTATCATCTGGCAGACAGGTAAGAATCTGTTAACATTATCTGAATCTGTCTCTTCCTAGAAGAAAATCTAGTCTTAAATTTCTGAAAACTTTTCCCCATCTTGTTCATAGCAGTTCCTAGAGTGGTTTTGAGTAATCACCATAATTCTGAAAAATGTCAGTGGGGTAATGCAGTTCACACTGATTGGTATCAATAACTTTTCCCAAGTCCTTTGAACAAAGAGCTATTATGAAGATTAAACAGTTATGGAGCAAGAGACTGCAAAATAAAGATGAACTTGGAATGAACAATTCATTTTTAGAACAGCTGTCTATCGCCAAGTAATTTCAAACTCTTACTCATACTAGCCCTTAAATCAGAGTGGAGGACCCATGTCTTACAAGCAATGACAAAAATAAGTCTTACTTATTTTTCATTACATTACTGAATAATGCTACCTGTGTACATTAACATCTGACACAAGGCTATTTGCAAAGCCTCTTCGCCCTAGGAAAGGTAAAAGGTTCTCTATTCCTGTCTTCTCTGTATCACTTAGAGAGAGCTAATCCAACGTAGGTAACTGCTCAACTCCAGTGCACAGTACACATGGCTTTCCAGTTAATCTAAACCCAGTACACAGACTATTACAAAGTCAAGAGAGTTTTTTACACCTTCCCAGCCATTAAGAATAAATAAATAAATGACAACATCCCAGTGAAACTTCACTAAAATTCTTTAACCAAGGGAAAGTAATTTTAAAACTCAGTTGAGACCATGGCATAATCCAACTTCCAAATAACTGTATTTGTACACAAAGCTATTCTCCCTTTTAGCCAGGCATCACCACTTCTTAGTGTCAGAATCATCACACTCTTTCATACAGTTCAGCTCATATAGTCCAGCCAATACAGCTCAGTTGTCTAGGTTAAATGTACATGCTTTATGACCCATTATCTTCACTCAGAGCTACTTTATTATTTCTCATGAAACACACAGCAAATTGCTAAAATAACTAGCAAGGTACGAAAATCATCTTGGTAGTGGATAAGAGTTTCATATTTTGACCCCAAACCAAGCCTTTTCTGAAAAAACTTCAAAAACCTTATTGTTTGATTTCAAGAAATCAGTATTGAGATCAAACTTGATTGTTCAGGTTAAAAAAGTTTACTTTCACATGAACTTTTCTTCATGAAAACCTAATTTAGTGGAGGAGATCAGCTTATTAGCCCTATTAGTAAATTTATGGTATTTAGTATCTTCAGTCCTTCACTTCCACACTGCCAGTTAAGTCTTAACTTTAAATAGCTTTTATATATTAAATAGTAATACACAGTTTTACCTTTTACTACACACAAGAGCAATATTTAGAATGTACTTACCATATACTGATGGGAAAAGATCCACTTAGACTAACTGGACCTAAAAAGAGGGAGGGGATGGAAAAATCATAGCAGAGTCGTCAAAGAGTCTGACTTAAGAAGGAATTTCAGTATTTCATTATTTTATTTAAAAAGTTAGTGAAATAGAAAATTAATGGAAAACGAAAAAAGTTGCCAGTGTACCAGTGGTTTCAACTCCAAATCTAGAAATATGGTAGAAATTATCCACATACTACTCTACTTTCTAAAGAAGTCATGTATGAAGACAGAGGGAGAAAGAAATGTAAATACAAAGCCACTAAAATACACTTCTGTTTTTTGTTTTCTGTGTACAACAAAGTTAAGGGCAAAATGTTATCAGCTTCATGTTTGAATAGCTTGTCCCTATTTATGTCACATTATTTAAATGAGGCTTTCTGTATTTAATAGTGCAGTTTGTCCAACATATCCTTCGCTTGTCAGAGATAAATAGAATGCTGTGTTCCAGCACAAGAGAAAGCAAATCTGTTACTGCCACGTTCTGGCTGCAGTCTATGTTTCTGAAGAGATACCAGCTATAAAAAGAAGTACACCTATTGTTTCTACCAGGTTTTTCACACTATGTTGCTGGTTTCTCAGCAGAGCAGATCTCTTGCTGAAGGTGAGAAAGACCAAGTCTCTGAATAACACTGTTAAGAGACCAATTATTTTCTCATTTCCTTTGCAGCAGTCCTGAAATAGATTTTTTAAAGAAGGGGGGAAAAAAAAAGGAAAACGGATTTTTTTCTTAAAACTCTTTCACTTTGGTAATTTTATACAGAAGTTTAGGCTTGAACTGCAACACAGCTTCAAAGAGAATAACGTCTTTGTCATCAGCTATATCAGCTATGTATCGTCATGAAGGTTACAAGAGGAGAAGAGAACGTAGACTCTAAGACAAAGAAAAGTTTATACTATCAGTTAAAGAAGACATAGTTTGGAAATTTTCTCTGAATTTCTGGAGTGGTAGAAGGAATGTCCAGAGCAAATATGACAAAGGCCATGTAGGTTAACACACTATAATAAATGCTCATTTTAGAATGCTGAAATACTTTGTCATTTGGTGTAAGACAAAAACCTTGCTTTGCTGGGTCAGACTATAACCCTTCCAGTCCAGTACCGTCATGTCTGGGTATCTGTTTCTAGTCACCAGCGGAATATAACAGCAAGGTTTAACTGTTGTAGGATAACTATTCTGACAGAATACTTTATCCCTCAGCACTTCTGAACTTCTATTTTATTCACATAGCATTGTTCCCTCTGGCTAAAGCATAAACTCCAAATAAAGCGTAAATCCTGAAATAAAGCTAGTAAGTCTACTCGAACCACGTAAAACCTTCAGCTATACCCTGTTGTGTTATTACAGTTTTGTCAGCAATTTTTGCCAACAAATCCAGACTCCTAAAGAAACAGAAAAAAAGACAAGGGAAGCCTGGGAATGGAAATCAGACCCTGTAAGTGTTGGCAAAAATGTAATAATCACCTGATGCAGGACACTAAAACAAGTGAACAAAGTGAAATAGGAAGATAATGATAAGTAGTTGATGCAGTAAAAGGGGACACTACTAATTTCAAAAATTCATTCTATTTTGACAATGTTTACCTCTAATCATTTGTTCTAAAAGGAAAATAAGGTATGCAGACTGCACAGTCTTCAGTCATACAGGAAAACTGAGAAGGCAGTAGCACATTTCCCATCTCTACACATGCTGTGATACCCCACATTCAGAGGTCTTCTGGGTTGTCTGGCTGCTGCTTCTCTTTCCCACACACAAGTCATGTTCATATTACCATAAATGTATTTATGCATTTTATTTGTGTTATGATCATCCTAAAAGTCTTGTCAAACAGGATACCCAAAAAGATGGTGACAGACACCAATCCAACAAGTTACAATCAAAAGAACCAAAGGAAAAATCATAACACTGAGGGCTTGCATATGCAGCTGGTGGATAATATGATGAGCTACTGAAGTCTGGCTGTCAAGCTAATACAACACAAGCAGAGGGCTCCAGCTGCTATTCAGTCTAGATACTATTTAATTGCTAACCTCTTGGAGAGGGGACTTAACTAGTTCAGAAAAGCAGTCTAAGTGGTCTAAGAAAAAAGCACAGTGTTATGTTAGGGCAAAGGTTGTCAGTAGAAATGATACAATATGCAACAAGAGTGATGAAAAAGACTGCAAAGAAATTGGAGTACATTAAAGAATAGTGAAAAAAAAGAGAATTCTAGTAGGAAATAAAGGAAAAGCATTACGGGTGTCAACTGAACACTTCCTCCCAGGTCTCAGTCCTTCATAAGAATTTTAGTAGTGTCAAACAGAAAAGGTATCAGCAAAAACACAAATTTCAAGAAGTTGTAACCACAGTGACGTACAAGGCATGGGAAAGAAAGGAATGAAAGATGCCTCTCCTAGTTAATATTTTTTATGCCTAAGCATGAGTATTGGTAAAGATAATGGTCAGCAGTCAAAGACAGCCATATATGAGAACTATGATGAAATATGAGAAATATGCTGAAAGCCTATCAACTCTGGGTCAAGAAACTGGATGTGTATTCTTGGAAAGTGTAACTTAAAGTTTGACTCGCCTTGCTTTGTACTGTTCCCAAGGCACCCATTATAAACTGTACTGCAGCAGAATAAATCTATTCTTATATAACTATTTTAAACTATGAAAAACTAGTTGCTTTGAAATAATGCAAACATAAATAAAGGGTTGAAAGCAACTGAATAAGGACAACTTCAAACCAGAAACTTTAGGAAGTCACTATCAGTGTAAGAGACTCAAGATGAACTGGAATCAGGCTAAAATTTCCAATGTTACAACATAATTATATTGGTTCAGGAGTTTTGATCTGTTGTGAGTTGACCTTGTCTAGACACCAGGTGCCCACTCTATCACTTCCCTCCTCAGCTGGATAGAGGAGAGAAAAGCCTATGGGTTAAGATAACGGCAGGGAAAGATCACTTCACTGATTACCATCACGGGCAAAACAGACTCAACCTGAGGAAATTAGTTTTACTACCAATCAAATCAGAGAAAGGTAATGACAAATAAAACCAAATCTTAAAACACCTTGCCCCACCCCTCCCTGGTTCCAAAGCTCAACTTCACTCCCAATTTTCTCTACCTCCTCCCCACCAGCAGCACAGGGGGACAGGGAACACAGGTCACAGTCAGTATCTCATACGTTGTCTCTGCTGCTCCTTCCTCCTCAGAGGAAGGACTCCTCACACTCTGCTCCTGCTCCACATGGGCTCCTCTCCCCAAAGGTCCACAGGTCCTGCCAGGAGCCTTCTCCAGCGTGAGCTTTCCACAGGGGTCACAGCCCTCTTCAGGCATCCACTTGCTCTGGTGTGGAGGCCTCCAAGGGCCTGCAGGGGGATCTTTGCACTCCTGTTGGATCTCCATGTGCTGCAGGGGCACAGCTGCCTCACCATGGTCTGCACCATGGGCTGCAGGGGAATCTCTGCTCCAGTGTCTGGACCACCTCCTTCCCTACTGACCTTGGTGTCTACAGGGCTGTTCCTCTCACGTATTCTCTCTCCAGATGCAGCTGCACAGCAAACTTTTTTCCCTTCTTAAATATGTCACTCTAGAGGCACTTCCACTGTCACTGAAGGGCTCAGCCTTGGCCACTGAAGGGTCTGTCTTGGAGGTAGCTGACATTGGCTCTGTTGGACATGGAGGGAACTTTCCAGCGGTTTCTCACAGAAGCCACCTGTGTAAAGCCCCTTTCCCCCTGCTACCAAAAACCTGCCATGCAAACCCACTACATGATCAGTCATAAGTCCTTCTTTAGGTCCTTAAGGTAGCTGGTTTTTTTGGGGGCTGGTCTTGCCTCTGTTCCTGACCCACAGGCAAATAAACAAGGAGTGGTGAAGTA
Source organism: Chiroxiphia lanceolata (assembly GCF_009829145.1). Classification (NCBI taxonomy): domain Eukaryota; kingdom Metazoa; phylum Chordata; class Aves; order Passeriformes; family Pipridae; genus Chiroxiphia; species Chiroxiphia lanceolata. Next base: position 21,228,376 of record NC_045643.1, on the reverse strand, counting down.
TGGGGCATGGGCAGTACCCATAGCAACAGCATTAAAATGAGGAAGAAAGCAAGTTTAAATATGAATAATTCCTTGGTTCAATGTGACGAATTTTCTTTGTATTCACTGATGTAGCTTCAGTTTATCAAAAGTAAAGAAAATCTAATTTTTCAGGTACTTGCTTATGTGTTATAGCATGTTCAAAGTAAAACACGGAAGACATATAAGTCAGGGAAATGTGATTTTTCACATAAGACTGATGCCAACACCTTGTGTGCCATTTGCTGAGTTTCTCCCTTCATATAGAGCAATGCAGCATAATCAGTAGAGGGTTTACTTTAGCAGAAATAACTATTCAGCAATAGCTCTTGATATACTTCAAGGCTAGATAACACAGTCTGAAGGTCAAGTTCTGACTTCTTGAAGCCTAATTTATTCAAGAGGCAACTAAAGTACTAGAGCTAGGAAATGGCCAAGCACTTTCTTCAATTGATGAAAAAGCTGGGTTTTTTTCCAAAGGATTTCTGCCCACAGAAAAGGATTATGAGCAGAGTAGGGCACTAAACACTGCCAATTTCCTTGGTTACTGTATGAAGAATGTTAGATGTTCAAAGAAGGCAAGAAGAAACTGAAAAACATATCAAAGATCTGTTCAAGAACTGAAGACAGAGAGGAGACAGAGTGCAACATTAATTGTGCCACTAAACCTTGTCAAACTATACAAAGGACAAGTAATGACCAAGTGTATTAAACCACTGAGATTTTAAAAGACTTCTTAAAAAGCTCTGTGTGCTTACTACTCAGCCTCTCATACACGCACACACACATACATCCCTACCTACCTTTCACGACAGCTATGCAGCATGGTGCTACAGATTTTAAATTCCAAGACCACTGATAATTTTATGTACAAAATATCCTGTAAAATTTGATTGTTTGTAGACACTGGAATGTCACAGGACAGGAAAAAACCTCCCTCTCCCCACCCACACCTGAACCATAGGGACTGCTAAAGTTAGTCCCATTTTGATTTCTTTTATACATGTGGGATCATTTTTATACACAATAAAAACAGTAGGAAGCTTTACTGGTTTTATGCTAGTCAAAGCAGGAAATACGACAGGTCAACTGGTATATGACTGCTACATCAGAATCCATTTTTAGGTGCCTGTTTGAGTATAAAGAGCACATATTTGATGCAAAAATTGGTCTAGAACCCTTCACAACTACAGTATCAGATCTAGATTTATTTGGCCAACATCATAAGGGAGGGGAAAAGTGCTGCAACACCTTCCCTTGAGGAGCCCTGTCTGTAGCTCTCTCCTAAACAGTCCCTGGACCTAACCAGAGCTCTTCCATGCTGACAGAAAATGCTTGTCTGCCACCCTCCTTCTTCCCTATCATCCATAAACTGAATCTCTAGCAGCATGCCATCCTCTATCACAAGTAGGTACCTTAGTATCTGCAAGTATTGTACGACAGAAGACTGTTTTAGGCAGTTCATTAATCTTTACATAGTTAACATGAAAGTTGTATGCTCCCTCAGATAAGTTATGAGATAGATATTTGTAAAGCTACTTTCACAAAGTTTTTCAGTGTTGTAGTGGTTTGGATCTTGTTTCCCACCCAGAGGCTAAGAAAAGTGGTAACCCCCAAGGGGTGGAAACCCCTGGAAGTTTTGAAGTTCTGTCCAATGGGCGCTCCTGCAAAAAATGTAAACATAACACAAGCACCGGAAGAGACAAGTTGTAGTTTTGGTTGTTAGAAGAAGTAGCCACGTTGTAGAGCCACAAGGAAGGGGCTCTGAGCCCCTCGGGGCCTCTGGGTCCTCCCAGACCCTGGCTGGGGGGGACTGCAAAGACTTGGAACAGTGTTAGACTGGACTAAGTGTCTGTAGTTAAGCCAGGAGATGTTTTCTCCAAACTGGGCAGCGGAGACAGAGCAGAAAGCAGAGACGCAGCGTCCAGAGACCAGCAGAGAGCCAGGATAGATAAGACCTGAACCGGAGGAGCAGCAGGAACAACGTGCAGCACCACAGAGAAGACTCCTGGAAGGAGAGCCGAGGAAAAGAGAGCCAGCAGCTGAGAGACAGAGTTCTGGGGGTAAGAACTGATACCAGACCCCCCCAAACTCCTTTGAGCCCTCTGAGAAAAAGAGGGAGATGGACTCCTATTTTGGAGAAGAGTTTTGGACATGCAGCACTGGAGAGAGAGAGGAGCTGAGAAGCTCAAAAGACGTCCCGGAGCTGGACCAGGACGGCCAGATGGAATGTGGGGGGAGTTGACCTTGGCCCCCCTCGCTGCTGCTGACAAGCCTAGCAGCCTGAGACAGAGCACAGGAGCTCTGGTAGAACTCTTGAGGCAAAGGCTTGCAACTGAATGCTGCCCAAGATGTTCTGACTCAGGGGTGAATCCCCTGAGGAAGGGACTTTCACGAAGATGCCCCTGCATTTCGTGATATACCTGTGGTGACAGGAGTCTTGTCCCTGCTGGCAGTCCACAGGTGAGGCCTTTGCTTGGACCGAAGGAGAGTCGAGGGGCTTGGAGACCCCCCTTGTGCGTATTGAAAAGAGATCCAGCTACAGCAATCCAGTTACTGTTGCATGGAAGACAGAAGAGGAGCTGCTGCCCTAAATGTGGAAGGGATCTGTCCTTCTTTCCCTCCTGGACTTTTATTTGGAGGGGAGAAGAGATCTGATCCATTGTAAATACTATATGCCATGGTAGAGATAGTTGTGATCGTGTGTATAATGTGTTATAGTATTTATTTGTATAGTCATTGTAATATATTCCCTTTCCCCCATTCTGAGTCTGGTTGTGTTTTGTCTGGAAAAACCCATCTCACATTGGTTTGAGATGTGGGAGGGGGAATGGAGCTAGGGAATTGGATTTTGGGGCTATCTCAAACCATGACAAGTATTAAGAGTAAGCAGGAATTTCAGATATCCCCAAACAAAATGCAGCTATATTAGCACATGTTAGATGTGCTAAGCTGGCAAGACCTTTCTGTGAGCCTACATACTAGCTTGGCCTTCTGGCAATTTTAAATATAAACTTCTTTCAAAAAACACACTAACCTTCTCCTGAATTCAGTTTGGGTCTCTGCCCATTCCCATGTATATTCATCCTTCTCAACCTTCATCAACTCTTGTCCTGGCTCAAAATCTTCTGTTCATATCAAACTCTGTAGATACAGTAGTAGCATATACTGATGTTTTATCCTAGTAATTTATCTCTAAAACCTAATCCTATACTGAATTTCCAGTGAGGCCAATCCTACTGCTTTATCATGGTTATCCCCTTTACTTCTTTCAGACCCCACAAAAATTCATTTAAAAAAATATTCCATTTTGAATAAAAACTTCGAATATTTCACCTCAATTACCACAGGTTTGCTGACCACTGCTCTTTAGGCCTTTAAAGCCCACTCTCTCCATCTCCTCTCATCTGTCTTCAAAACTTCAAGGATGTACTGTATTATAGAAACATTTTATTACTGCACTATAGACTCACAGAATGGCTTGGGTTGGAAGGGACCTTAAAGATGATCTAGTTCCAACACCCCTGCCATGGGCAGGGACACCTTCCACAGACCACAGACCACATTGCTCAAAGCCCCATCCAACCTAGTCTTGAATTATTTTATTTATTATTGTATTTCTTTTATTTCTATTACTGTAGAAAAGACAAAAGGGGCACTGGTGTTGTTTATGCATCTTTAAATTACTATTTTTCAAACTGTCCTTACAAAGAGATCTTTCACACATGAATGCTTGGTCTGCCTCCAGTTATTTTATAAAAGGTATTCATTTAATGACCCCATTATCATGTCACTTAAAGTGCCTTATGTAAAATTCCTGGATCAGCACATTGGCCTTTCATCTCAGGGAATCCAAATGCAAAACTGAAAAATTACTTTCATGCTCTTCATCTTGCAGACAGACATTACTAATTCTCGATACAATTTGGCTTAAGTGACCATTTTTCCTTGGGAGAGGGGTAAGTGTTGATTAAAGCACGTGATTTCGGGCCAGAAAAATAGATGGAATAAAGATGCAAGAGAATCTTGAAATTTGCATGCTTACAGCAGCCCTAGATTTGAGCAATCTAAATCATATCCTCATTTTCTAATCAATATTTCTTCTATTTAAAAGACACTACACAATCCCTTCAAGAATCACTGGAAATTATTCAGCTGCAATACATGCTACCTATGTACACAATGCTGCTTAACAGCACCCAACCTAGTGTGCTACGAAGTTCCCAGCTGTTGTGGAAAAAATCTACAAGTCTCTCTGTTTCTACACCTTGCATCCAACACCATGTGCCCAAGACTTCTATTTATTATATAACAAGTCTAGTAGACTCGTGTTTATATTGAATAAATGATTGGTCTTTGACTGTAAAACAGTGTCTTGAATTCATTATGACCTTTCAAATCTAATTTCTTAAAAACACTTTTAGAGGAGTACGGAGTTATTCATACAGAAAATAAAGACATTTACTCTGAATTGGATTAATTACATGTCTAATCTATAAATGCTATAAATCTGGTTGCGATAGTACTCAATATACATAATTCTCCATGCTTATCAAGTATGTAATTTTCCTATCTGTGCTAAAAGACCCCTTGGAATCTAAACAAGGTCTGGCAGCTTTAGTTAAAAATATATTATTTAAGAATGAAACACGTCAACTGTGATGAGCACTTCAGATTTTAAAACAGAAAGTATGAAATAACTTTGAACAAAGCACATTAGACATTTGGAATGAAAATGAGAAAAACCCATGTGTTCAAGAAATTGGCAGAACAATCAGATTAGCACATTGACAATGCAAAATTTTACATTTTGTGTGAGAGAAATAAGGGGACAAAAATACTTGCAATTTTTGCAGTGCTATAATTAAACTAGACTTCTTACATAATTATCCGCTCTGTGAATTTAAGAAATAATGATTGGGGATGGTCAATACTCTAAAGTAATACTTCATGAGCTAAAGTTTATCTTGACCATGCAGAGCTAACGTAACATTTCTACTTTTCTAGGTCATTCTTGTGCTACAAGAAATAGAAAGTGCACTACTTTAAGTCACAGCTTATGTCTAAGGTTCTAATGTCCACAAGAAACAAGAACAAATTTACACATGCACATGTGCTACCCCTTACAAGCATGGCTCGTCTGCCTTCCTGCCTTCCCTTCCTGCAGTATTTCAGTTCTAGAAATTAGAATATTGCTACAGAAATAACACAAGCACTTTCTAAACAGAAAGAAGAGATAATTTCAGGAGGAATTCTACATGAACAGATAAAACCACCACAAGCATAAACAAGTCTAATAAATTCGGCATAGAGTGAGCCCTCAGTGAGGACATATGCCTTCAAGAATTTTTTGCAACAGTAACTCAATAGCTACCTACCTAAGGCAACATCCTGTGCTGCTTCCTCCTACTACTTCCATTAATTTTATTCTGGGCTTACAAAGTGCATAGATAAAGAGAAGTAAAGCCAGTAACTGTTGACAGCTAACTTGATAGTAGCATGAAAAGTAAAAATGAGAGAGGATGCACAGAAATTTATCTTACTTTGAATTTATCAAAAAAGAAAAACTCTTACATTTCCTCGGAGAATTATTCTTACCTCTCAACACCAAAAAAAAGAAAAGCAACCCATTGAAATATACAGTACAGTTAAAACTGAGTTTCCTAGCCTTCTGAATGCTAGATTGAGCAAAGTTAGACCTCTCCCCTCCCACACAGCACCAAGTACTGCTGTGTGCATACCAGAGGAGTCTAACACAACTACATGCTGCAAGAACAGACACCTTCCTCTCCTAACATGCAAACAACAAAAACCAGACAAAAATAATAACTATGACAACTGAAGATTTGAGATCTGAAGGGGTGTTGGGGGGAGGAAGAGAAGAAGAGGAAGGAACCGCAGGATTGAGAGGATGAGAGCTGAAAAGTTAAACCACAATTTTTAAAGGAATGTTTTTGAGAAGTGTAACAGAGATATAGCAAATTGTTAGATAACACTGTGTAAGAGTACATCTTGCATATATCTAAATCTGAAAGTTACTATACCAGAAAAGTGGTATGTTATCGTGCTATTAAGACAGTAGTATAATCTAATCTGTACCAATCAATCCCAATAAAACTGTATGTTCACAGGCTTCCCCTCCAACTCAATGAAATAATCTAAAGAATATCATATATCCCAAATCAATGAAAGCTCTACGTGTTCATATACTACTTTAGACCCACTGGACTTATGCCATAAGTATATACTGTGTTCTGTGTAAATTGCTCATGAGAACCATTTAATACTGTAGTAATATTTCAATGAACTTTCATTTTTCATAACGCTGGTACATTAAAAGCCTTTGAGTAACAGAAGAGTCTATTAAAAGTGAGTCAGGTATATTATGCAGCAATCAGGTTTTGAAAAATATCTACACATTTACAAAATAAATCGAACTAATTAATAACTTACAGCTTGTTTGAACTAATTTCTTATAAGTTAATATATCTGGCTCAGCAGAGAGTCATATTTCCGTACTTCATTTCCACGTGTATTTTTAACTTCATAGACACCCCCATGCACAGAGTTACCCTAAGCAATCCTAAGTGCACATGGATGTAACGATTTTGCATTGCTTCCACTTTTTACTGACACAACAAAAAAAAAGGCAAGTACAGTGTCTATGGAGAAACACTGTACAGGGTCACTCTAATTCCCAAAATACCTGATGGGCCATCCACTAATAAGGTGTTAGCCAGAAAAGGTAGGAAAAAGTATGTTGTGTTTAAAGGTGGTGCAAAACCTGTGGAAGCAGACTCCAGTAATCCTCCATTAGGAACAGTAGCATACCCTTCTACAGAGGCATACTTTAATGTAATCATGACACTTTATATTTTAAAACTACATTAATCTCTAAGAAAAATCATTTCTTGTACAAAGTACAAAACTATAGTAACAGAGAAAATAAGCACCCGTAAAAAAATTCAGTTATGTACACATAATATTTATGTATATTATGCAAACATATTTCACATAGAGAAATAAAAAAAATCTACATTTATCAGAAAAGAAACATTCTTATTACATAAGAGAAATGAAATAAAAAGTGAAAAAATAAATATAGCCACGTTTAAATGTTGTTACCAAACCATACTAATGTCAGAATTACAAGACTGATTTAAATGCCATACCCTTTTCTGCAGAGTTATTGGCATAACTGCAGGCAATGTTACTCTTCTGGAAGACAAACTCATGCCTGCTTTTCACAGAACTCGCCAACCTTCATCCAGATGATAACACAAAGCAGAAAAAGTAGTTAGCAATATTCCTTGAAGCCTAATTTCTCATAGCCTAAATATTGGAGAGTCAGCACAAAGGAAAGACTAAGGCTCTAGTAAATGTCACTCCATTTATGTGAATTCAGTCCTACTCAAAGCCAATGACAGGAGACACTGGGGTAGGACAAACTAGAAATCAACCAACCAAAGAGCTTGAAAACTTGTCTTCTGTCCTTGGAAAGGCCCACACTGATTATCTCTGGCTATAAAAATAAGCAGAACAACATGCATTTCTATCACTCAGAACTTTGTCTTCACTGTCAAAACAAAAACCAAATCGTTAAAGATTGCATTCTAGCACTTCACACTGAGTGGTTACAGTCTCAGGGTTTTTTTCCTGGCTTTTTCCAGCAAACAAAACATACTTCAGTACTCCTGATCTTAAGGTTTCAGGAAAGTAACTGAGCATAAGAATAGATGCAGTGAATCCATGGAATTCAGCAAAACACCCCTTTAAGTAATGCAATTTCTACTTTTGCAATGCAACCAAGGCCTGAAAATATGGCACATAAAATGTTACAAGTGAGTGAAATGAAGGCTGTTTTATGAACTCAAGTTTTTGATCACCTCACTCACATAATTATGTATCAAATATCTGCATAACAAATCTGTTTACATCACATGGTTTGACTAAGGAAGTCAGGGTTTTTTCTTTTCTTCTTGGTCAAAGAGGGTAACATTTTGCATTGCTTACATGATAAGTCAAGTTATAATCTTTTTTTAAAGGTCTCATAATGTGCTTAATAGCAGAAAAACAGTTTTCTGCTTTTATGCAGCATGACAAAGCAGTAATCCTGTTGTAAAACAAATTATTAAACAGATGTTAGAACTGTAATATTGGATATTTCTTTTATAACTCTTGAACAAGCAGTTCTCATCAGAAACAGTGTTCCCTGTACCTGAATACTGCAGACATTCTGAAAACATTATTTGTACTAAGTATTCATAGCATCTCAAACAATAACATATCACATGTGCAGGCTACTGTAGCTTCATAGGCAGTCACTGCAAGTATATTACTGAGCACATATCTGATGTATATGTCCTATAATTATTCAGAACTGACTTGGTAGTCCATGCTAATTCACTAGATCATATTTATAATATTTTTCCCTCAGTAACTGGAAATCAGCACACACTTTAGTAACCCCAAAATATCTAGAAACGAATCTCATCTCCAAGACATAAGAAACTACATACTGGCAAATTAAAAATAAACAATTTGATTGCATCTAATTTCCTGGTTTGTAAGTCTTCTAAATGGCCAAAACATAACAAGTCACTAGCATCAACAAGATACTTCAGAATCTATGGATTCGAAGCATCTAAATCACCTTCCTGAAATCCTAAAATCAGCAGGGCTTAGGTAAGTTCTGTCGATGAACAAGAGGAGCGAACACCATAACCTGCACTGCACTGGCATTTTACCAGCAGCTCTCAAATAGTAATAAAATACTGCCAAGCAATAGGAAGTAAAGACAAATATTTTCCTAAACTTTCAAAACCTGTTCTTGATTGAGACACACAATATGGAAAAAAACTGATAAGAAACCGATGCCAAGTCACAAAGAGAATTTCTTTGGAGACAGACATTTGATCCTTGTTCAGTTAGCTTTAAAACAAGAGTTTTTAATAAAGCTATGAAAAAAAGGTAAAATACAGCAGATACTACCCATTTCCTTGCTTCAATAATAAAAGTCCAGTTTTAACTTTGACTCATTTTACATTCAGTCTATAGCAGTAACAGATCCATAGCAACTAACCTTCTAGGTTTAAGGTATTTATTGACTTTTATTTTTCTCTCTTAAACTCCAGTCCAAAATTCTTATGACTCTTTTGAGAATATAAAAAGTATTCCTGAGATCAAGTTTAAAGTGTTAATTCTGTAACATTTGGAATTAACAACCTTTTCTACTATAGCTATGATAAATGTTAAGTATTTGCAATTAGGTTTTTTACCTTTCAGGCACACAGTTTTTATTTCCTATGGGAGCACGTTTTCAAAATTCTATAATATAGCTCCAAAATTTTGCTGTAAGATTTAGAAAATAACTTGTGGTATCAGAGCCTGATCCTGTAGGCATTTTACTCACAGGAATATTAAACATGCATATGTTTGCAGCAACAGGAAAAAAACCTCCCTCTACAATCTTTTTTCCTTGGATCTTATGAAAAAACATTTGGGAAATAGTAGCTGCAAAACTTGGAGCACCGTATTACTGACTTTATTGGGAAAGAAACAAAAATAACCCAAGCCATTTTTCCTTATCCCTGGGTACTAAAGGCTCTTGAAATAAAATTGACCTATTTGTCTGCAAGGTGAAGCAAAGGTTTATTTTCCTCAGAGAAATTATCTGTATTTTATCTTTTCCAATCAGATCTAAAGACCAGACCTATTCAGAAAGTAAGCAAAAACTTAAGTGTTGTATTTGACTTGGTAATAGAAGTCCAGTATTCAAAAAATTATTAGATTTTAAATAAAAATATTACAGTAATTTATCTATGCTAATGAAAGTAAACATCAGTTGCACCTAATAGCACTAAAAATAACATTAAGGAATACTTTCTTTTCTTAAATTTCACAAACACCCATTTAATAAAATAAATTTAATAAAATACATCTCAATTTCTAAGCACAAGCCTTGCAGAACCACTTCACCGTGTGAAAGTCAAGAGGAGTTTTGTTGATAAATGTGAGATACAGAAAGGCTTTGAAAGCCAATTATGCCTTCAGGGAAACATATATAACCACTTTTTTTTTTTTCCCCTACAGATAAAAGATTTGACTTGTCCATGGCAGGTTTGCAAAGAATTTTGTTGGTGCTGGTGGACAGGAAGGAAATCAGATCCAGCTCACTTGCTTGAGAGCTCTGTAAAATGACTATGTTTATGCAGCTATTCACTCCTATTTTTGTCACTAAGCTACCAGATACAGTTGTGAAAACATTGTGCAGATACTTTTCAGATACTTCAAAATATAAACCACTTCTACTTCTTGCCACTTAAGAAAGCAAGACTAAATGAAGTGAGCAAGAATTGAAATGTCCTTATTAAATTAGTAGCTCCAAGTAAGGGTTTTATAACAACATATGGAATAGAGATACCCTGTCAGTAGAGGAAGGTCAGTGATGTCCTTAAGGCACTGTCTATGGAGTCACAAGAGCTGATCTATTCCTAGCTCTGCCGGATATAATGCAGGAATGTGAGCATTTATAAGTAACAAGAGCAAATCAGACTCAGCTTTTGCTGATGAAAAAACCAAATTCTAGATAATATAATTCCATTAAGGTCTATAAAAACTTTGATGCCATTTTTTGTATTTATTTTTTCTTTAAGCTGAGGCATAAGTTTATTACAAGACCAATATCAATCAGGTAAGTTACTTGTGGTGTTACCTGCACTTCCTTGAGAGAGTGCTCCTGTCTGCCTGGCACAGACAACAGTCTCTTTGTCTCTTTGTTAGAAGAGTCAGTTATTGTGTGACCATAGAAACACGTACAGGGTATTTTTACATAGGTACATTTCCATGTGCTTGACAAATAACCAGTTTCTTTAAAGTCACTCTACAAAAGAGAGGTTTCAAAGTCGTTGTCTTTCTACTCCTTTAGTCCCTTACACAAAGAAATGTAGCAAGATCTTAGTCTTCAAACAGAACACACAGCACACCCTCTTAGAGGGTCAAGATATGCAGATACGGTTGCACAGACTGTATTACCTGTAAAGCAACACAGATATAAGGTACCCAGGAACTTCGCAAAGAAGTTTGAGCCATTGTGATCTCTCCTGTCTATTCATACAATTATCCACCTATTAAATGCTTCTAATTTAAGAGACTGCTGCACCACAAAAAAAAGAACAAGCACAATTCATAGTTTTAGCTCTCCCTCTTCTAGCCTTTGCACACGCACCATGAAGGAGCAGTTTAAGGGCAAAGCAAGATAACTCTGGATCTCAAACCCTGCACTGAAAAGCCATCCTGAAATATGCCATTTTTTAGTTCTCAGCAGATCACTGTCCTCTTGCTGGCCAAGAAACATGTACCACATGAACTATGAACTCCTTAATTTTAATGCAATCTTTCAAGTACTAACCCATGTGTCAGCTTTCTTCTTCCCCCTGGTTATAGCTATGGATATAACTGAGGGAAACGGATCCTTAAACATACTTAAAATAAGATTTTTGGATAAAAATTGTCAGTGACTGTATTTTCTGGCAGTCAAGATCACAGGCTGGTTGTATTGGAAAATAATTCATCAAGGGTCAGTTTTTCACAGGAAAATGTGTTTAGCAACACATATAGAACCAAAGCAAAGAGAAACAGAGGTTGCAGAAAGACACTGAAGAGACAAAGACACATAAAACAGATTATCAGTGCCACAGCTGAATCACTGGCTTCAGTTTTACTGTCTCCATATGTTTGTCTTCTGAAAGAACTAGTTTTATTTGAGAAAGAGAAGCCTTTCTCATGTTCATATTTCTGTTACACAGAAATCACCCAACAGCACTCAGTCAAGCAAGTACAGAACACCACAAACCATTTACTTTCCTCATTGCACATTGTGACTGCTTGGACTGACTTGGTAATAATGCATTTTCTATCCTGGAGTCACAAAGCATGTATTCTCTTATATCTTATTTAGAGGAGTATTTATGCATTCTTTCTCAGGTCATGATTTTCAAGTATAATCCCTACTTCAAAATTGTAATGCTGCTGGAATAGTTTAGGAAAACACTAAGAGATTCATATAAGGTTTTATATGAATGTATAAGCCCCCAATACAATGACTGAGAGTATTTTTTTCATCACTTCTCCACAATAACTGTATAGAAGAAGTCTAGACCTACTCAGTCCTTTCCTCTCCACTAAGTTACACATTGCTTCCTTGCAGTTATCCTACAAATTCCACTCCTTTGGGCTTGAAAAGATGAGTAGTTTGTTTAATAAACTCATTTAGGATTTGAGAAGTCTCCACCCCAGAAGAAAAATAACATCTAACCATGACGACTTCATCATTCAGCTGTTCCAATGACCCATACTTTGAGAAATTTTCAAAGAAGATAATAACTTTAAAATACAACTTAATGAGAACAAATAGAGATAAGTATTATGTGCTAAAATACAGTACAGGAGCTAAGTTAAAGTACGAAAATCAAGATATGGACACTTGTCCTTTCGCCCTAATGAGAAATTATTTTATTAGGCAGAAATTGGACAGATCCTGTCTGCTTACCAAAATGAAAGGGTTCACACTGCAAGAACAATGGCAAAAATCTGAACATTGCTCTTTAACGCAGCTCTAAATTTTGCAGATCAAAGAACAGAATGCAGTTTTTCCATCCTCACCAGTTCTCCTCACAAACTTGTGGAATCTTAAAACATTGTTACACGTGCTCCTTGTAAAGCTTTTCAGCTGCCTATTTTTGCAATCAATAGGTTCAAGCCCAATAGAAAAGCACACTGATAAAGTTCTGTCAGCCTAGTTATATAAGAAAACTCTTCTATTACATGGACTTCCCTCTCACTACATAGCACTAAATTCTAGTGATTATGAGAATAAATTCTTGCAAACTTCCAGCATGTTTCTCAACAGCTGATACCATTTCTGTGCCATTATCAAGAGCTTGCAGCTGTTCATAAACGCCAAGTCTTAATGTAATCAGTAACAGGAGTTATCATAACATAACTAATATAAAAAAAGCTATTTATAGCCTAAGAATGCAGTAATTGAAAAATCCCATTCTGATCACAAGGCAATCTAGTGTATCTTGTTTTCCTGTGGATATAATATCAAATTAAGAAGCAAAAAGACAGACATACCAGTATGCAGTACATGCATACATATCAGAAATAGGCAGGAACAATTCATCGGTACCCTAATTAGAAGCACAGGCACACCTCTAAGATAACCGATATACATTTCTCTCTTGAGACTTAAGTATTAAATATCATGTACACTATTGGGCTAAAATATGAGCTGATTAGCTGCAAATGAATGTTCTGTGACTGAAACGGGAGAAAAGAAAGTTCACGTTGTTACTAGAGCAGAGGTCTAATTTCTTCTCCCTCTTAATTCCTCCTCCCACAGCTGCCCTTCTTGAAAAAATTTCTGTGGCCTGATTAGCTTTTTTTTTTAAATCTTCCCATTTGAGGTGACTCTCATCAGGACTCTATCATGAGAGACACGATTAAGTACACTGTCTTGAAGGTTTCCCTTTATTCATAAATTAAAGGCAGTCATAAAAGTGTGAGTGCCCTCAGAAATAGCAACTTTAAGTGTGTGGAAGACAGGGAGAATATGGCCATTGGGCAACTGTTATCTCCCACTTATCATTGCAGCATTTCACCACTTGCTAAAGATATATGCCGCCTTATTAACAGGAATAATCAACTGCGAGAAAAGTCTGGAAACCCCAAGCTCTAAAATCCTCAACTGGAAGATATATCAGTTCCTGCCTCTGTAGACACGCAAAAAGAATGAACATCAATTGTCCATAACAGGATGCCCTTCCACTGCCTGGCCATCGCAGTTCCTGCCATACAAGCACCAAACTGAAAACTATTATCCTGAAGATACTCATCTAAGTGGTCTGCAGATGTTAAGACACAGATACCCATTGTCCTCTATTACACAGTGTGGTAAGAAAGGTGAGAGATCTGAGGTTTATTGTCAGTTTCTATACTTTTTCTTACAAAAGAGAAACAATGATATATGCATTTCGTCCAGTTTTGATCACAACTCTAGCTTGATCTCTGAATTACATTGGCACAGCATAAAGATTACCACTACAAAGAGTTAAAAAGATCATGAAGCAAAAATTCTGGGGGAACAACAATACTGTCCTACTGGTTCTGGAATTTCATGTGAAAGAACAAGGAAGTCCTCAGTTATCTATTGTAAATAGATACAAGAAAATACACATGTATAAAGAATATAAAATTGTTTTATCGATCAGAAACATGCAATACTATTCTATATGCATGATCAAGTTAATTCCACCTGGTGGACACCAACCAGGTTTAACTGTGACGTTTATATGGACATATGTTTTGTTTATGTAAAATCCAAATTACACTTACTGTGGTAACATTTACACACAGAAGTAGGATGGGAATATTCCTCTGCTTGGTTCTACAGCTCTCAAATTGTTCTTTGAATAGATAACGCTCAGAACATCAGAAATGCAGCAATGCAAGGATATGCTAAAAACTGTACCAAAACTCTTTGCAAAAACTCATCTGACTTTGAGCTCCATTCTTCAGTTAATACCCCAACACCAGAATTACAAAGTCTTAATAAAATCATAAAAATGCTATCATCTTACATGAGTTTAAGCACTGTAAATGTACAGTAAACTACTTTGCATTTTCTCCTTCTTTTGCAAAGCTTTTAATTCAAAGGCGGTTGTAAACCTTCAATAACAAACACCTAAGTTGTCAATTTTACCAAATTTGTTGCCTTTAAGGTAATGTAACTATTAATCACTGACTACCCTCTTTCACTTAATAGTACAAAACTATGAAACTATTTATGTTATACATACAGCTGTACCTGATAAAAAGCAGGTGTCTACAATACTGGGCAATAAGATGACAAAAGTAGACCAGAACAGGACTACAGAGGTTTTATAAGACCAGAGAAGAATGCTGACGAAAAACAAAACGGAAAAAAAAAACCAAAACCAAACTTAAGGCTGGGTCTCATTTTATGAATGTTACTAAACACCACTCTGATTAATCTAGACCGTGTGCCCTGGGAAGTGAGATGGGAACATGTATCTGTTCTGATCAAAAGACCATTCAGACAATGGTGTGTTAGAGGAAGATGCCAGCAGTGTTCTGTTCTTACAATCTTACTGACCCCCCTTGCATCCCTCCCTTACCACAGTATCACTTACTGACTGTGCCACCAACGGGAAGCCACCTCGAGAAAGACCTGCCAGTAAAATACTTATTTAATCATGGATCTGTCTACGGCAGGTATGGAGCTGCTACAAAACGACCTGAACTTCCCAGTCTAACCCTAAATAAAAGCACCCACCTCTGGGAACAATTATGAGTAAGAACAGTGTTAATATCTATCATATCTCATTCCCTTCTGAAAATTATGATGATTCAAGCTCCATTCATGAGAGTTTAATCTTTTAATATCAAATTCAATGAAACTGAGTTATCAAAAGTGACTCAGCAGCATTAGAGAAATTCCCTGCAGTTTCACCTGGCTTTAATGGTCAAGTCAAAGAAATGGGCACTGTTTGTACCATAACCTGCCCTCGCCACCCTGTAATTACACAGTACTTTAAAGATATCACAAAATCAAAATACCAGGTAGTCAACTCAGAGTTCAAGAGATGAATATTAAAGAATCACTTTTTGAAAAAATCAGGGTTTCCAAATTTTCAGAGAAGGTTTTCTAGACAAGGTATTAGATCTACTGCAACAGATGTTTCTTATTCAAAATACAGCACAGAAAAGCCAGTTTCCTGTACTTAGAAAACAGTCCTAAAAAAAAAGAAACTTCAGGTTTGACTGAGGCTGATGAAGCCCAAAACAATCAAAATCCAAAGGATTATTAAAATCATTTCAGTCTGACAAACAATGGGAAAATGTCTACCAGAATCTTTGACAGTACTGATGATTTTTTTATATTAGTACAAATTGCAAAAATTTAAGCCTAACATTTTCCTGATATAAGCAGATTAAAAAACAAGCTTGCAGAGACAACATCTTAGTAACTACAAAAGTTAGAATGACCTTGTTTTCTTGCTCATAAGAAAAGAAAAAAAAAAAAGACATACTACTTTTGTGAAGTTACAATGTTTACAGTCTTTGCTTGGGTTCTTTCTGGACAGTAACATATATATGTATGAAATATATTTAATTATATTCATTTAATAGATGAAAATATTGAAAGTTCATAGTTTGACAGAAAGCAAATAATTTCTCATCTCTAAAAGAAAGATATACTAACAAATGAACCAATGTAAAGAAGATAAAGTAAAATACAAAAAGAAAAGAAAACAAACAAACAAATGATTATTCTGAAGTTTCCTCAGGCTGATGTATCAGATAGATTGTGCTAAGGCACATCCCGTATAAACCAGGCAATATTCCTGATTGCTAAAATGAGAAATTGTTCAACCTTGCCTTCTGATTTTTACCTGTACAGACAAGTGACTTTCTGTCACAGTGTTAAGATGACTGGTCAAAGTACAAAGGTACATTCATTAAGATAGCAAGTTTTAATGGGGCTCTAAATAATTTTAATCTACTGTAATATCAATAAATCTTTCCTTGGTGGGGAGGTACAACCACGTAAATGAAGACCAGAACACAGAGACTGGAGCAGACCGCCAGATGAGACACCACTAAAGGGAATCCAACTGAATCCTTTTTGCAATCCATATACTGGAGACTTCAAGTAAAAACCTTGAGCTCTTTGAGTTGGTTCTGTACAGAATGGTTCTACTGCTAATCTGTAAACCAGTTGGAAAGACTTTTTCCCTTCCCTTCTGACTTTCAAACTCTTTTTTATGCAATTTAAGGGGAAGACATAGGAAAAACTGATATATGTTTAGAGGCTGAAAAGCAAAAAGACTTGAGAACTGATAAAGGAGGCTATGTGCAATGCTCTCCAACTTGGAAGGAAATCTGGTAAGAAACAGACAGATTGGAATTAAAGAATAAATTTAAGTAATGCATCTTTTGGTTGGAAAAGACGTCTCAACTCTCAGAAATTACTTGGAAATTCATGCATTACTACATTTCAATAAAAACCCCTTTTGTTTTCACATTGTTTAAAAGTCGAGAAAACAAATACATCAGCCAAAAAATCCATCATGAAAAGGTCTAAGAACCAAAGGCTTAGACATTTATGTCTGCTAATAGAATTATATGCAAAGTTTTGAAGAATGAGGGTTCAAGCAGGTTCATTAAAAGACCCTGAATTATAGGTGCAAAAAACCTAATGATACTCCAATTACAACAGTCAATGCTCAATATTACTCATAAACTTAGAATAGCACACATTCAAATAAACATCTCTTTGACATAAAAATCCTTTTAGCTCTTCTTTGTCAAAAAGCTTTACATGAAAATCTTTGTTAATACAAAAAGCAAAGTGATATTCCACTACAGTCATGTGTATTTGAGGTCCCTATACAACTGATTTCCTGGAAAGAACATTGTGGGAGTATATTTGGATTCGACATGATAAAAATATCTACCTGTTTAGAACATCGAAAAAGACAAAGGCGGCAAGGTAAAATTTCAAAGATTTGAGTGTTCTTCACCTTGAGATTTACTTGAGTTTTATTTTTGCACTTCTAATTTAATTTAAAGAAACAAGGCACTAATTACCTTGAACTACTTTTGTCATGAAACACTTTTTGGCTTATCCTTGAGCAGGGCAAGAACTGTCACTGCAGTCCAAATGATTCAGGTTTTGTTTTCAGAAAGCCTTAAAAACTAAGCTTTCATAAAACTACAGTAATCTCTTAGTTCATTTGACCAAAGACAACCAAAAGCATACTAAAGAACAGAACAAGTTTTCTTACAGTTAATATTTTTCCCTACTAATATCTATTTTTATCATAATTAGGGACAAAAGTACAAAGTGCTTTATATTTTCAGTTCCTTGCCACTTCTTAGAGAACATAGGCTCTGAGACACAATTAGATTTTTCATACAAGTTCACAAACTCCACCTAATAACAGCAAATGCTTGATTCCCCAAAGGAAGGCAACATTTCCCACCATCCACCAAGCTGACCATACTGTGTTGGACACGGAAAAGCTGCGGGTTTGGCCTGTTCAGATAAGTCTTCCACCCTGAAACATAAAATTCAGCTTATTTGAACACGCTTCATAGAATTATAGAATTATCAAGGTTGAAAGAGATCATCAAGTCCAACCATCAACCCAGCACTACCACTGTGACCCCTAAACCACTAAACTGTATAACGCAGATCCAAATGCAGAAGCCTTTTAATCACCTCCAGGGATGGTGACTCCACCACCTCCTTGGGCAACCTATTTCAATGCCAGATCACCCTAACAGCGAAAAAGTTTTTTCTAATATCTAATCTGAATCTCCCCTGTCTCAGCTTAAGGTCATTTCCTCTAGTCTTCTCACTGCAGGCACACTAAAAGAGCCCTACCCACATCTCACTACAGCCTCCTTTCCTGAGGTGCCTCCTGAGCCTCCTCTTCTCTAGACTAAACAAACGTGGCTTCCTCAGCTGGTCCTCACATGACATGTTTTCTACACCTTTCACAAGTCTTGTTGTCCTTCACTGGATACCCTTCAATATCTCCAGGTCGTTTTAATGTGAGGGGCCCAGAACCGGACACAGGACTCAAGGTGTGGCCTCCCCAGTGCCGAGTACAGGGGGGTATGATCACTTCCCTGGTCTTGCTGGCTACACTATTCTTGATACAAGCCAGGATGCCTTTAGCTTTCTTGGCCACCTGGGCACAGGTTGGCTCACGTTCAGCTGCTGTCAACCAGGACCCCCAGATCCTTTTCCACTGAGCCACTTTCCAGACATTCTTTCCCCCTGCCTGTAAGTACTGTATGGGGTTAATGTGACCAAAGTGTAGGACTTGGCACTTGGTCATGTTGAACCTCATGCTGTTGGTCTCAGCCCATCGATCCAGCCTGTCTCAGGTCCCTCTGCAGGGCCTTCTTACAGGTCAACACACCAACCTAACTTGGTGTTGTTGCAAATTTGCTAATGGTACACTCAATCCCCTCATTCAGATCATCAGTAAAGATATTAAACAGGACTGGGCCCAACACTGATCCCTGGGGGACACCACTAGTGACCAGATGCCACCTGAATGCAGCACCATTCACCACTACACTCTGGGCCAGGCCATCTAGCCAGTTCTTAACCCAGGGAAGAGCACACCTGTCCAAGCCATGGGCTACCAGCTTTTCCAAACTTCTTCAATGAAAGGGTGGTTAAGCACTGGAACAGGCTGCCCAGGAAGGTGGTGGAGTCACCACCCCGGCACTGTTCAAGAAGCAGCTAGATGTGGCACTTAGTGCTGTGGTTTAGTTCGGCGTGGTGGTGTTCAGTCGAAGGTTGAACTCAATGATCTTGGAGGTCTTTTCAAACCTTAATGACTCCATGATTCTTTGATTCTAAGATGTAATACTCTTCCAAAGTGCAAGAGGGAAAGAGATGGGCAGCTGTGTTGATGAGGCAGACCAAACACTGCTCAGAGACACAGACGTCCTACTTCCCAAGCACAGAGGCAACTCACTATTCTGCTAAGTGGTTTTTACCTATATGTTTTTATAAACTTATTTTCAGTGAGTCAACCCAACAAACATGCTGTTCAAGCAGCATGTTCAACATTTTGAGAGGCTTATGATAAAAGATCATCAGAAGACAGTAAGCATTTCAGCTTAGAAAAACAAAAATTCAAAATAACGTTAATAGTCTACTTAGAAGTAGAAAGATTTCAGATGTAACAGGTACTATGAATAAGAGAGCAGATATTAGTGACAACTTCTTTCTTCTCTAGAAGTAGAAATTTTTTTCTGGAGAGAAAAGCAAGACAGAAGAGGCTTTTTTTTTTTCTTTTAGAAACACCCAATTTGAGAATAGCTACCTTCAAGACATAAGTAGAAATTCACTCTGCAATTTATCTACCATGCTTGAAATTAAAAGCACACCAGAAAAAGAAACAATAAAAAAAATCAAGCAATCTAAAAGAAGAATCACTGAAAACATATGTAGATCATCAGAGAGGCAACAGAAAAAATTCTGGCAGCTTTCAACACTACACACACAAAAAAAAATGCTTAAGAGTAGCTGGTTTCTCTTAAGAGTTAGGAAACTATCAAACAGTAACAGTAATATTCATGACCTTAGAGGCTGTATTCTATGAAATTTTTGTATATGGATAATGTAGTTGCACATAGCGCTCCTACAAAGTTGACAAAATAAGAATACAAGGTGGAAAACAACATTTTCAAGTACAGTCTCCACAGTCACTTGTGGGAAGTCGAAATCACAGCCAGTTCACTTCTCTTTACACACCTTCTTAGCGTTCTCTTTCTTTTTTAAACCTGAGTAATTTCATTAGCCTATTAGAAGACTTCAACCTGAATTTCAAAGGTAAAAGTTTAATCTGACGGTTGCTATTTGGCCTTAACCTTTTATAACTTGAGATGAAGAACATAGGAACAGTCATGCTGAGTGTGACAAATTGTCTCCTTAGCCAAGTACCATTTCTCCTGCAGTAGCCATAAACAGACACCCAGGTGAAAGGCTTTTTGACAGAAACCATGGTCTTGTTAAAATGCCTTCAGAAAAATAACAGGAAGACTTCTCTCCATTTTTCTGGTAGCTGAAAAATGGGTCAGGGCCTCCACAGACACCAGCATTATGTTAGCTCACTTCCATCAGGAAACCAGTTGTTCTTGATCCTGCTTTTACCAGAGAAAACACTACATTCCTAAATGAAAAACCAGGAGAAATGGAAGGATCGTGAGCAGGAGTCATCACAAAAAAGTATGACAAGAACCTTTATGAAGAAGCAGAAGTACAGTTAGTGAACCTATGAACTTCAGCTTCTGAGAGACTGAAGCTAACACTTAGACGGCTTAACTGATCAAGCCAGTCAGTAATGTTAAACATGACTGGCCACAAAAGCAGATAGTTGACCTTTGTGTGTTAAATCTTGCTTAGAAAATCTACCTCCTATTTCAAGTACAAAGATTACCACAATGACTGCAATTTAAGCCTGCAACATGACTAATTTAAACTATTTTTTTTAAATGTGACTTCTAGTCCTTTTGTTCTGAAAAATAATGTTACCAATTCAGTGTTTTTCCTGTCTCTGCAAGACAGTCAATGCTTCCACCTTGCCCTAGCATGAAACTAGCACAATTTTACCCCACTGCCTTAGCAATGTTCACATTCACACTGACCAGAAATGCTTCAGATTAGTATTTCTATTGTAGGAAAAGAACTAAAAGCAATAAAAGTAGTCCAGAAAGACACCATAGCTGTTTTTAGAGAAGATACAAAAAATGGCAAGATAGAATTACGGCAGTTTAGCAGACACATCTATGTTTTTCACTGGAGCACGGGGAAGAAAGCTCCTCCTTAAGGTGCCACAACTTCACTAGCAAAGTTGTCCAGCACGTGCACAGAAACAGCCATGACTTGTCAACTTCAGAAAAGTTAATACAACTACGAGAAACTTCAACTTCCAGAAAATTTCTTCATGTAAATCTAAAACCTGAATAACCAGCAGCAGTATAAGTTCTTAGACCTCCAGTATCATCCCTAAAACTGTTAAGATAGCAGTTTAAGATTGCAGACCACCAAAAAAAGAGAATGTGGAGGTAGTACTCTTAATCCCACAGACGTTCCTTGCCAGAACTATTTCCAGATGAGAAAAGAGAAATAAGACAAGCAAGTTTTCAAAGAGTGAAACAGATCTTCAACATCAATAATTTCCATTAACTGGAAATTCTTCCTCCTCTACCCCTGCTCAGGATAACAAATATACTGTGTGTGAACACTATTGCCAGAGCACTGCCAGGTCTGTCTACCCACTCAGATCTTCCCTTGGCATTCAGTTTAAGGTATTTATGGAAATGTAGTAACATCAGACATACACAGATAGATGTAGATGATACAAAAAAATACCCAGGTACACAGCATTTGCTCCTTCCCCATCAATTCAGGTTTTATTCCATTATCCTAGCAAAATTAGACCATCAGACAAGCTGTTCAGCGACTGTTAAAACCCTCTGTTCTATAACACTGATGACAGTAATTGGAGGTGGAGAGGAAGGGAAGAAAGAAATTAACTCCCCATTTAAGGATATAAAGTACTGCCTGCCTGCCCCTGGTTCCACTTTAACTGAAAAATCTGCAGAGTCACACATAGACTCTCTGAAAGAACAGTCATGTCTTAAGTCACAGATTCCAAAACCTTACTTTCTACAATCATCAATGACCTACTGAGAAAATTTCACCAAATTAACAGAAATATGAAACACCTCTAATAGAAAAATAACTTAATAGGCAACCGAGCTTTTCTTCAAACTTTCACTAAAACACTTTACAAATTGTCAAATAATAATGTATACATCTTACCTGCTTTTTTCTTGAAGTTGCCTTGGGCAACAGACTGGCTGACAAAACTGATGCAAACGGCGAGCAACACAGCTCAGGAAAAGGATTTGGAATTGATGGGATCTCCAAAATACTGTCATCTTTCTTTTTTCTCCTATTGCAACAGAATACATAATATCAAGCGATAATTCTAACAACTGCTGTTAAAATGGCAATGTCCAACCACAATACATGAAACACTAAGATACTAATACCATCATTCTTCCTGGTTGCAGCAATTAGCTTTTTTTTGTGCAGTTATTTTACTTAATCAGTAGGCTGAATATATTAACATACAGTGCCTAGCACTACTTGAAAGCAATCCAAGCATTCAACTCTGAATATAAAGTTGTCTGAATATGCCTAAGTCTTTGCAGAGTAAGAACACAGATATATTTATATTGGCTTCTAAGGACATTAGTAAATATTTTGTTGTCCCTGTGTTTATGCCAATGCCTGTGTACACATATTACAACAGTGGATGCATGTAACTTCTCAGTAAAACTTCCCAAATACATCAGAACAGTATTTTAAACAAATGGAAACTTTTTTTCACCAGAATCAGGAGTCAAAGCGACTGACAAGACAAAATAGGGCAAAGCAATACATTCATTTCTGTTTTCAGTTACTTTTGTACCTGAATCTCCACAGCTCCATCATAAAATAAATATCTCAATTGTTGCTGGTTAGGATTGTGTCAGAAGTATCACCAAGAAGCATTTGCAAGAGTAGTGAAGATAATCACTACTGTACTTGCTGAAGAGCTCAGTTATGCACTGGTTTAAAGTATCACATTAATAACGTGGTTGTTTAGACTGCTGTGTACATTACAGTGCACTGTTTTCTTACATAAAATATTGAACAGCACTTTGTCTACTTGATTTCATTTGGAGAGGAGCACCCAAAGCACTTGAAGTATTTGCATCTGCCAACATGTGAGTTGATGGTTCCAAGCTTAACATTTTACTTTACTGCCTTCTTTATTATCATTCCAGATTTCATATACTAATTGGTACAAAGTACAGAAAACCATCAGAGTAGGGTAATGATACAGAATGAAGATGCTTCCAGTGATATTTAGCTTTAGAAGGAGCAAAAAATCCTGTATGCAGTTTTAAGATTTTGTAAACTTCAGTCTACCAAAACTCATCAGATGTTTCACGAAAAACCCTAGCTCCCACCTTCTTTTACGAAGAATAGAGACCAATGCCTTTAAAAACAGCCTGAGAGGTAACGAGCAGGGTGCACACCGCTGACAGCAATTACAGCGGCATCCCTCAACGGTGAAGCGGTTTTATCTCACGAATATTCTGAGAAAGGCACTGCAAGGATAAAGTAGCGGCTGGCTCAGCCTGACAAGGCAGGCTCGGCACCGCCGGCTCCTTTCACCTCAAACTGGGAAACCTCAAAAGAAAAAAAAAAAAAAAAAGGCGGTGGGGGGACACACACGCATCCGCAGCGGAGGAAAGTGTCTGCAGGGCCGGGAAACAACTTTTGTGCACCAGGGAGGCGCGGGCCGATCTCTGGCCAGGCCGCCCCCTCCTGCGCTTCGCCCCCTCCCCGAGCCGCCGCTCCCCGGCCCCCCCAGCCCCGCGTCCCGCCCGCGGGGCGCTGCCCAACCCCGACGGCACGGGCGGCCCTGGGGGGAGCGGGGGGTGGCGACGGCGCCCGCCCGGGCTCCGGCCTTACCTGTCGGGGGGCAAGGGCGGCGGGTCGCCCCCGGGGGGCCGAGGCGGCGGGCGGGGGGAGCCGCGGGGGCCGCCGCCAGCGGGCTCCGCCGCCCGCCCAGCGCCGGGCACACCGGGCACACCGGGCAGCGGGGCGGCCATCGGCGGCGGCGACGTCCTGGCGGGGCGGCACGGCCGGCGAGCGGCCCCGGCGCTGCCGGGCGCGCCGGGCGGAGGCTGCTCTCGCTCCCGCTGCGGAGGAGGGGGAGGCGACGGGGAGCGGGGGGGAAGCGCCGCCCGGGCGGCACCGAGCGCCTTCCCCGGCACACGTGCGCGGGCGGCGGCGGGGGCGGGCGGCCGCCGGCTCTGCGCTGCGACGGGGAGGCAGCGCATGGGGCGGGCGGGGGCTGAGCCGTGTCCTTCGGCCGCCCCGCAGGCCCAGCGGAGGAGCCAGGCGGGCCCGGCAGGTGCGCGGCTCCGGGGCCCGAGGCCGCGGTGTGACCCCATAAGGCCGGGGCGCCGAGGGCAGCGGGAGCCTCGCCGAGCGCGCCCTGTCCGCCTGTGCCGCAGCCCCTGCCCCCCTGTGCCGAGCGGGGGTCCCGCAGGCGGCGCTGCCCTCGGCCTGACCCGCGACCTCCTGCCCCGGGCGGTGCAGCGGCTCCGGCCGCACTCTGCCGGACGGGCCTGCCATTCGGCTCAACGCCTGACAAATCATTAACTAGGCTGCCCCATCCCTCTGTTCATCGGGAATTTATGGTTATGCCTTGGAGAAATAAGGAATGACCGAGGCGGGGGAACAGACCCATTGCCTTGTGCCAGAAAAGCGGCTCGTGGGCTCCCGGCTGGGCCCAGGACCCACGTCCAGCCAGAGCTCCGAGGACAGCCGAAAGGGAAGACGTTTTCCCTTCACTGCAGCCTGCACCTGGCCTGCTTTATGTACACAAAAACCTTTTTGGTAATTCCGTGGCCATCCTTATCAGCATTTACCCTGTTTCAAAATACAAAATGCCACTTGGCTGTACGAAGAACAGTTTGATGGCACCAAGCAGAGTAGGTAAAATTGTGTAAGTCAGTCAGTTTGATAGTCAAAAAAGGAAAAAGCCAGCCCCTGGTAAAGACAGCTGGATGTAAAAACCTTCTGACTGTCCTTGGCATACTCAGGGGCAGTAACTGAGATGTCAGACTGGTGAAAATACAGAATGTTTTGAGGCAAGTGCTTTGCTGTTTTCCTGAACCCACTGAAGAAATGATCATACACAAGCCAAAATTTCAATTCTGGAGAAAGATTTTTCTGTCATAGAAGCAATACTTATGGTTTTCATTTTGGCTGAGTCACAGATGATTTTGCAGGACATTTATTTTCAATGAAACGAAGAATTCCTTGTCCCCTGAACGGCTCATTCTCTTATGCTGGCAGCAGAAGTGTAAGTCTGAGTTGATTAACAGTTCTTGTGTACATAGTCTGGCAAATATATTAGGAATTTTACAGGGTCAGATAATTGACTGTATTTGCTCGCTGCTCAAGAACAGCTATCTTTTTACACAACTGCACAGACTAGATCACTGTGGGTTTTTTTACAGGCATAAATGTGGCATGTTAAACATCATTGTCTTCAAAACAATGGAAGGAAGGACAACTGGTATAGGTTCTCTACGTAGAAAGTTGAGGTCTGGAAGAGATGAAAACCTGCAGGTGGCAATTGTATGCTGATATTCATCAGCATTTAAAAAGTTCAGCCACAAAAAGAAAATATGTTTTGACTTTGCACCTAGTCTGTGCAGCTTATTACATAGCTGCAACCTGACATACATGGCACGTTTTTGTGTCTTTGGCTTAGTCACGTAATTGTTTTAAAATGCCAGGCAAATAAAAAAACACAATTAGAAGGAATAATAGCAAATAAATTAAATACCTCTATTATTCCAAATAATTTAGCTAAGAATCTAATTAGTCATGAGAGCAACAATACCACTTGTAGGAAAGGTCAACAAAAAAATGAAATGCTATTGTAATTTCACTTGCATGTAGTAAGAAATAAATTAAATTTTTTTCTATATATCATAGCCTGTTCTGATACTTGCTGCTGTGAGTGTTTTCTGTGGGAATAGCATTGTATGAGGAAAATACAGTCAGTGGAATACAGAGGCACAGAAGGACCTACGTGATTGTTCCACTGTAGCATTGGAAAAGTTGCATAGGTGAAAATGTGAAACTAAAGGTTCTCCTGACTTACTGTTTCTCTTTGCAAATAACTCTAAGAATAAAAAAGGCTTCCTGAGCTTGGATAAAGATATCTGAGAGCATCTGACCAAGAATCTGTTCAGGCGTAACCTTTTGTAACCCTTTGTTTGAATAAGTACAAACCCAATAATCTCTGAACAATTAATAGAGTTGATATTAAAAGGCTGGCAGATTCCTGCTAAGTCCTGACACCAAAACTTTTGTTGAGCTGTGTGACTTGATTTCCTTTTCATCATAAATACACCTAAGCTGCCCAGTGTGATTTTTGATACTTGCTATGCTTGTGCAGCACAGTGGTTCTTGTTCTAAGACTTACAATTCCCCTAAAACTAAATTTCTGGGCATTCTTCAATACTCAACTCAGCAGGTTTTGGGTTTTTTCTCTTTTAATTTAATCTTTGTTAGTCCTGATCAGATCCAGATGTTTACCAAGTAAAATTAAAATGTATGTTGAGAAAAATCTCAATGGATTCAAGCTATTCAGTATGCACCCCACTTCCAGAAAATCAAGCTCTTCAGTTCTCAAAAGCCTGTGTGCTATTTAGAATCACAACACTTGATTAATGTGACAAAATTATGCCTTTAATTAGAGTAAACTTTCACAGTTATTCTGACAGAGTGAAGGTTTAAAAAATCCAAACCACCTGTGATTATCTTTGAAAACTGTAGAGGGTTTTGTTGGATTTTTTGTGTTACCTCTCCACACATTCCCCCTTGCTTTTATCGAAGTACTCACAATGTGGTTTTGTATGTATAATGGCTTTACCATTAAAAGCTTCACTACAATTTTTTAAAGATGGTTACACTAAGAAAACTAATGTCATACCTTTACACCATCTTTTGTCTTAGCTGCAGTAGTAGACAAAAGAATTAACTCTACTGAAGTACTAGACTGAAGCCAACAGAACTAGCTACTTTTTCTAGTGCAAGGCTGTAATCAGTCCCTAGTCTTGTCTCCCCCTTCAGTGTTTTCTCTAAAAGCCCCCCAAAATAAATTCATCAGAAGTAATGATACAGAGGATCACCTTAAGAAAAAAGTGATTTGTTCAGTAAAAAAGGCACGCCCCAATTTAAGTGTATTTATTATCTTGAGGGACCTAGAATACGTTGAACACATATTATGATCCTGGTACAACAAGCTGTGTGTTCTTGTTCTTGAGCATTTCAAAAGCCCATTTTTAACTTTTTAAATGGGGCCAAATACTTCATGGGAGCCAAATTTATCCATTGAGCATGAGTAGAGATACCAGTAGCTAACTTCTTGCCAGTAGTGGAAAAGTCTTTGAAAAGTATCTGTGGTTGAACGTTTTGTGAGGAGTTTTTCCTACTACAGCTCACGTTGAATGTTCAGTTTAGAATTATTATTGAAATGTGTATCTTTTATTTCGGATAAGGAAAAGATTCCAATGGATTACATCAGTACCACCAATCTCAGTCATTCCCACAAGCTGCTTTTCAACCTAATCTGAAACTCACTGTGTGTACAGTAACCCAAACTGCAGCACAGTAACATTCTAGTATTCCCTCTGACTAAATGCTCTTCTTCAGTACTTACTATCAAGAAGCAGATTTGTACTTGTGTTTTCTGTTGTTGTTTGGCTTGGGCTTGGGATTTTTTTATCTATTGAAAAGCATGAATACTTTAGTGTACTTGTAAGAAACCTGAGTAGAGGGATGGATTTTATTGCTAGCTTTGACAACAGTGTTTGCTGATTCAATAGCAAGTTCTGTGATTCCCTGTGACAGCTTTGTCCTCAGACAGAACATCCCCCTGATGGAATTTCGCCTTGAACTGTAACATAGGACCAGAATTAAATCCTGTGTTGAGTTCTGAGAATAGGAATGATACCCTTCAAATCAATCAAATCAAATCAAATCAAATCAAGGGCTTATGATTTCTGAAAGGTCGTTGTAGCTAAGAACAAATAATTAGGTTCAGTGTAGGGTTGACTGGGGTGGCATGTAGGGCTTGTGAGGCGCAGGTCAGACAATGTGACTTACTGGCTTCTGCTCTCTGCAATGAGGCTGCATCAAATCAGTCACTCAGCAGTGTCTGTAATAAACGATGCATTTGCACTGGCCAACCTTGAACTTCTCTAAGGCATAAAGTTCTCTCCTAGAGAGAACTGTAATAGTCCAGGGTGAATATTACATATGTATGGGTTACAGTGGCTAGGTCTGCATCTAATGGTAGTTGAAGGTTGTCAATTCACTTCCAGAAATAACTGCAGCAGTATATTATGTGGTTCATTTGTCCATAACTATCCGGAAGATTACATCTAGTCCAGTAGATGTTGTGGTACTAAGGGTACTTCTGGAAGTGAATTGACATTGGACATAAATTATAAACTATTTAGCTAAATTAAACAGACAATGTTCCACAACAGCAAAGAACTGCTGATACTTTTTACAACTCTATTTCTGGAACTCCACCTTACACAAAGAACATAATTTCTGATCTTGCATGCCTTCCGAATCCTGCAGAAAACCACAAAATTATTATGGAGGGAAGGTTTCAGGTGACTATATTATCTATGGTACTCCTTGTGTTTATCCAGCACATAAAAGTTCAGTTTCCATAATGTGAGTTGTTGGGAAATCAAATTCAAGATCCTTAATGATAGTCATTTTGTAGAATGAGAAATAAAATACAAGCATTAACCCTCCACAGAAAAACCAACCAACCAAAAAACCCAAAACCCAACAAACCCAAACCAAAACCCAACCAGAAACACCAAACAAACACAAACCAACCCCCAAAAATCCAAGAAGAAACATAGAGCTAAAATGACTTTTCACAAACAGCCATACAGTCTCAGCCATTTCTGAGCTGCTGCCAAGGACACTGAAACAGTAGAATCAGACAGAGCACAGTAAGACTCTCCAGATACATGCAAAGAGGAAGACAAGTGTCAAGTTCTTCTGGGCTAAAAGAAACAACATACCTGGTCAGACTCAAGGCAGGCAGCATTTCACTTCTGTTATCAGAGTACAGGGATGTTTTATGAAATTTAAAGACAAAATGAATTCTGTATTCTGAAAAATCGATGTACAGAGATTCGTTTGACTAAATGCAGACATCTAATACCAATTTAGGTACCTATTCTACCATGCCACAAAAAGGCATGGATTTCCTGTTTATCCTATGTTACGTGTGACACGTGTCACAGTGTGGATGTTTCAGATATCATTAGGCATTAAATATGGCAACAGACACTTGTATTTAGGTGCCTGGATTTCACTCGTTTCTTTTCTGCTTCTATAACATACAGCTCACAATAGACTATCCACGACTTTAAAAAACAAAGTGAAAGTCCAGTAACATTGGACATATTGCAGTGTAAAGATGGAATTTGGAAACTTTTGTCAGATCTTCTAAGGAGATTTTTCCTAATTCTAGGAACAGTAAGAAATTTAAAATGTGTGCATATGCATATCTGCATGAATGTGACGGGAGAAGGAATTCTGCTCTTCCAAAATCACTACAAGAATTTAGCCCATTTGCACCCCCAAATTTGCCCTGGTTGAGCAAAGCAATTTCCAAATCAATCTACCTGTGCATGTGCAATTTAGAATACCTTAAAAATGGGCTCTGAAATGGAAAGCTCTGCTGAACCCTGATGATAGAGTCATTATGTTCCTGCCAAATGACAGAAACCAAACAAATGCTTATCAGTCCAGCTGGAATTCCTAAGGTAGTGCCACTGTATGATAACATACCTGCCACCATTTTAATACATCACCTGGTAGGACGTTTAGTACTCTTTGGAATTAATTAATCACACAGAGAAGGCCATTTGCTCTGTCTCAAGAGTTTTTCCAAGAAATCTATATTCAGGAAATGAGGTATTCAATAACCCTTTGAAAAATCAGACTACTGTTCATATTTTAAAAGTGTTGTGCTGACTACTTGGAAGTTATTATATTAAAAGGTTATTAATGCAAATCTCTGTAATTCAGGAACCCTATCTAACAATGACAATCTCAGCACTTATTAAGGACCTAATTATCACAACATCAGTGCACCTAACATTTTAATGTATTTATTCCCTTCATACGGATGAGTAAATGTTTGCATCTTTATGTGCCTGAACACATTTAAAAATTAACCCTAAGTGGGTATTCAGAGTACCTGACTTTAGACATGATACCAAGTTAGGCAGGCCATCACCGAGAAGAAAAACAGAAGACTCCAGAGGTCAACTAAAAAACCTAAAGGGTTTAGTGCTGACAACCATCCCAGGATAATGTTTTGTTTCCTCTGAATACATGGATAACCTAAGGAGAACTGTCTTCTGACTTGTGCATCTCATTTTGCTGTCAAAAGTTAGACAATGCTAAGTGATTTTCTTAAAATCTAATGGAATTTGTGGCTGAGCAAGGAATGCAAACTCTGAGTCCAAAATTAGTACTCTAACAATCAGGCCATCCTTCTTTCTATAATGAAGGTTTCTTGTTTCTAAAAACATAAAAAGGTAAAATGCATTAATACTTTGGTAGTCCAAACAATAAATCAGCTTTAGATCTGGTCCAAAAGGCAATTTTCCTTTGAGCTGGAGAAAAAAGTACCTTTTCCTTTGATTTCATGTTTATTGAAGCTGTGCTCTGGAGTTGTTTAGTAGCTACTCTATTTCATTTAAAAAGTGTTTTTTTTCTAATAGTCCTAATTTTACCATGACAGATAGAACGGTTTCATAACACTAAATCTAAGCAACCTTCTAGTTCATTTTTGTGTGTTTATAAGGGAGATATTACACAATACATGAATAATAACATACAAGATAATTCCAAACAAATGTGTTACACATAATGGCCCTATAAAATCTATTTAACCATCAAAAAGTCTTACGAAATTTCCCTTGAGATATTGGGGGGCGATTGAGAAAAATACTGGCTATGGAACAAGTTCATAAGTAATTTTCACCTGACTTTGAAGAAATTTAATATTTGATGTATCAGAAGCATTTGGGAAGGATCACAAACTGAGATCATATCTAAAATTAAGAAAATTGTTGTAGCCACTCAGCCCTTTTAAATTCAACCTTCAGTGTTCTCGTTCAGTTCCATAAACTTTTCCCAATCCATTATACTTGTCTGAAAATTCAAATATGAGAAAGCAAAATGGTTTTTGGTTTTTTTACATTATTTGAACTTATTTTATAAAACAGTGACAGTGCAGTTTTTAAAACCCCCTTGAGCTTTCATCCTATCATTCAAGAAGAACTACCAGTCTAATACATCCCCTTATCATAATGTCCAGGTCTTTATACATCCACACTAGACATAAATTTGTTATACTTTCTTATGACTGGATTTCTGTGCTACTGGATCATTCCAGATGACATACCCATTCCACAGATGGACGAAGTGCGCAGTCGTATTTCTGTCAAATTCACCACAGCACATGATAAAGAATCCATAGTAGCTTTATGCTTTTGTGTTGTCATTACGGGCTGTGGGAGGACAGACAATAACTAATCTGGCAAAAAGCCTACTGGTGAAAGTTCAACCCATTGAAAACCTCTTAAGAAATGTGAACTAACAAAGTGAGTTTGAAGATTCTTCTTTCTGTGGCAGCTCTTCAAGGCCTCAAGCCCATTTTGACATGTTGTCAAGCCATGGCCACAGAGCCAATAACACATATTATTCATATTAAACCAGGATGTATCACTGAGGGTGATACATGAAACTTACTGACATATTGTATTGTGTGCAAGTTCCTTAACTAAACTCTAATTGATATTCCCCAGCCTGCATGGTTTTAGTTGGAGAAGTTACTTTGCAGTGTAGCTGGAGGTAGCCCATTAAATATTGCATTTGATCCAATGTAATTTTAGTTCAGCAACAGGTGAAGAGAGTTAATTCTTGCCCGGGCTAAGTTTTGTTTCATTGCAACTTGGATTCAGACAAAAGCTGGTTTGAGTTTCCATGGGGAGTAAGAAGCCACCATGTAATACAAGACTTCCAAACACTTTACTTTTAAAGTGTCTTTAAAAGAAAGGTGTATTCTAATACATTTTACTATAACAGTCCCTTTGGAACATTTCTCCTTTTGTTTATTTAAAGGGAAAATCTACCATTAAGTGATTTATTAAGATATTAAAACCCCATTCCATTTTCTACAGTTTGGCTGACTCTCAAGCAAGAACGTAGGCTTCTATTGTAACATATTGGGAGCTTTCAGAACCAAAGCAATTCGTAATAAATTTATTCAAATTGACACATTTCTGGTTACAATGTCCTCATTATTTCTTCAGAGTTATGAAACATGAATTATACCACTGTAACCACAGTACTAGTCAAGGAAATCTAATTTTCTGTGAAGTCTGTTTGTACAGTCATCATGTAGCTCAAGGCATACATTTGATTATTTTCTTGTACTGTTTCTTATATTGGTGTTATGCCAAAGGCTATGGTGATATTATTACCTCATTACATCTAATTCTAAAAAATATTCTTGCACAGCAGGTTCTAAAAATATATAGCTACATAACAAATTAGAAATAATTACATCACTAAAATCTCTTAGGCATACTTTGAAGAGAAGTGTATTTCACATTATTTTATATATTTCAAACACTTTTCTCTTTAAGCAGTACATGCTTTTTATCATCATAGCCAGCAAGCTAGCCAATATTTTATTCAATTCAAATTAAAGCCGAATTAAATTAACACAGAATAGAATTCCTGAATCGTGAGAACACAATCATTAAAATGATCAACATAAACCAAAAAAGAACTTTTTAAAGCAAAATCAAAAGGTTCTCCATAAGTATATTTTCTCTCATACTTTATTTATTAAATTCTTCTAACAAGAATGAAGTGAATTATAATTAAAAAAAAAAGTTGATAGCCTCTTTTACAGCTTCTTCGGATGGAAAGATTTTTTTTCTCTCTCACTTTGCTGTCAGAAATGAAAGCCTGAGCTGTAATTATTAAAGGTCTGAATTTGCATTTTTCAGCAATCCAGAGAAATTAGAGCAGCTACTGTTACAAGCATTACCATTATAAAGTTCTTTGTATAAGTATCTTCTAAGTTGTTGGTCAGCTGTTTGTTAGATGCCTTGCCAGTTATCAGGTAATCTTATAGTAGATCAAAAAGAACAGCAAAATAAAATTATAGTTTTGTATACTCATAGCTGGTAAATCCTCTGTAAACTAATGCAACTGGATGCAGTACCCAGTGCTAGAAGCTAATGCAGGAAGCTTGCGGAAGTTAAAAGATATATTATTGGATTTGTTTGTAAATAGCTATTGGGATCTTTGTCTCCAAACACCGTTCTCTTTTCCACCAGTTCTTCTTGTTAAGACAGCTGGACTGGACAACCTCACAGAGCTAAAAACTCCTCTAGGCCAAGATCTCTCAAGCTTAATGTATTTTGAACAGCTATTTGAGGATGAACACTGAAGTCAAAAAGAGCCCTGATAAGACCTTGTTGGCCTGAACTACCAGTGAGCAGGATTGAGAGAACAGAGAGTGCAAGATCCCTTCTGGAGTAGTGGAACAGGGTGCCTTCTCTGCCAAAAGTCAGACTAGTTTAGATGGTTCTTTAGGTAACTGAGCTGATTGAGTAAAATAGGCAATGTCAGCTTTATTCTATGAATGAATCTTTCCAGACCTGCCATGGAACATGTCCAAAACCAGCTCAAGCAGATGCCCGCTGAAACTGTGTCAGGAGCTTATCTGCTAAAAGATATCAGGAAAAGTGAAAGCCAAGGAGAAGTTTACTGTTCCTAGGGAGGTTTGAAGTATGCATATTTCATTTCCATTTTCCCCTACAAAGTGCATTACTTTTATTTTTCACCAGGATCTGATATGTGCCTATCTCTAGTTTTCACGTGGAGTCAGTTGGGAAAAGGGGAGTCTAGCATAGCATCCTCTGATAAGTCTCTGCCCTGTTTAAATAATGTTGTTGCAGCAGTTACTGTGGAAGACTTCAGTGGAGGGCTACGGTCAGTGGCAACCTTGTACAGAGCCTTCACCCCAGAGCCAACCCATTGCCCGTGTTCAGTGTGCTACAAGACAGAGCAGCGGAGGTGAATTGATGCAGTGGGTCCTCATACTTTTGTCATACTTTGGAAGTGAGGCAAAATTGTATTCCTCTGCAGAGGCAATCAACACCATGGGAATAAGTGTTTGCTTCCTGGTCCTGCACAGGATGGGAGAACAGCTGAAAGACAGTGTGTCTGCATTTGGTATAGGTTCCCTGACCATCTCTTTGTCTACCTCTGGCAGACTGATGGCATGGTCACTCTTCAAAAGCTCTCTATATATGCACTGCAAGTGAGTCATGGATGTGCTAGGAGGGCCTTCCAAATCCATGAGAGGTGGTGTGGTGTGACGCCGCAGTGAGGCAGGCATTGCGGAGAACTCTTCCGAGTCTGCTGCACAGATGTGGACAAGATACTCTGACCTAAAGAGGTCTTCTGAACTGCTTGGCAGCAGTCAGCTAGAGCAGGTGAGGTATTGCAGTTGTTCCCAGAGTTCAGGGAATTAATGCATTTCCAGTGTCCAGCTGCTGCATAACTAAGGAAACAGAAACAATTTAACAGCTACTCCAATTTGATTTCATATTAGGATTCCATTTTTCAGGGAGCAATAGTGAGAATATATCAAATTGTTGACCCTGTGCAAGCAGGTTTCAACATAAATTAATTGTCGTGTAAAAAAATGAATTTTATGTTTACAGTGCTATTTGTCACTGAAATGGAGGCTCAGTTAGAGTCTCAGTGATTTACTAAAGACATTTTAAACATAATGTCCAAACAATGGTACATAAATTAAACATGATGTAATTGAGTGTAACACTAAGTGGCTCATCACTGTTGATTCATGTGGAAATCAGTGAAATTTTACTGATCATTATGCATTCATTCAGTATTAATGTAGATACCATATGTGATTCCATAGGGATTCTACTGTTACTAAGCGTTCATTAAGTTTTAATGTACCATTAAAAAGGCATCAAAAGACCCATCTAAAAATACTGCCACAAAGGTAGTTCATTTAAAGAGAGTTAAAGCAGCATGTTTCACTTTAACATTGCAATACAAAGTAAGTTGATAATGAATCAGCAGAAATAGTTCAGAAGAAAATAGCATTTAATTGCAAGCCAGACTAGAAAGAATGTTTGAACTAAAGGCAATACATTCTCCCTGTATTTCTGGACAGATACCTGTATTCGTAGGCAAAAGTATTTATCATGCAAGTGCATGGTCTCTAAGTTGAAATTAATAAACAAATATCACAGTAAACTAAGCAACCTATATATATCATATATATCTACATATAGCAACATATATATAATATCCTTAAGATTTTAAGCTCTTTTGTTCACTGGCCAGAGAACTGAAAAGATTGCCTGTGATTCAGATGATCACATTTGTGAATAAATAGGACTTAGCAAGATTCTATTCAGCTGGATATTTAGTGCTTTAGAAGTGTGACCACAAACTTCTCTCAAACTCTTGATCTTGAACACGTGTCCTGCAGGTGATTTGCTACAGCTACAAAAGGAGGTAGATTCAAAAAATAAATGTGTCTAGGAGAAAAATACTCTCTTCCCAAGATATTGAGATAAATGACGCATAAGGCATGCTCAGACCTATATCTTTGTTTTGATAAACCTTGATGACATTTAACTGATTAACTGGCAAAAGTGTATAAGTTTCAAATGCCTATGGTACAACTTCTTACCTTATGTAAGGATATGCGTGGCACAGAGAACATGAATGGCGATTGATGAGTTAATGTCTCTTTCAGAAGAACAGTTGGAGGGGATTAAATTAAGCTACAAAGTGGAAGTTCACAACAAACAAACAAACAAAAAGAGATGGTTCTTCAGACAGCGTGTCATTAAGTCAAAGAACTCCATGTCACACTGTGCTGTGCAGCTGCTCAAAATTTACAGGAGTTGAAAGAATGAGTTGCTGAGTTTTGAACAAGACTAATTCAGACTATTAAATACATAGAAACCATCTTCACTTTAGCATTCTCAGAGCCAAAAATTGTGGAAGGTTGAGCATGCTTTTTATATTTTAGAATCTTATGTTTTTCCCTAGGCATAAATTTTTCATCCTTGTCAAAAGCCAGGTAACAGGCTAAATGAACCCTCAGTTTGGCCCAGTATAGCTTCAAGACTATTGCTTGAAGATACAGTGATTAATCTTGCCTCTGTATAGCAACTTTTGTTTTCAAACATGGTTATGTCATCCTGATCAGTCTTCCACTTTTGTTTTTTACTCTAAAGCAGCCCCATTCCTTTAATCTTTCTTGATATGGTTTCTAAAGGTCTTATAACTCGTTTTATTCTCTCTCGCCCAAATTGCCTTCCACCATTAGGTTAGCACTCTAAGAAGTCAGAATTCAATTTAAAATATCTGCTGCTTTTAACTGTTTGGGTTTTGGTGGGTTTTTTTTTCACTTGGAGATTATGTTGCTTTTACTACTGATGATCAGGCAACTCACATTTCACATCACCACCAAACTATGTTTTTAAAGTAATGTAATAGTTACACAAAACAAGACACACCTTCCTTTTCCTGACAATATAGTCTAGCAGACCCTTCCTTACACCTTCTTATACTTTTATCTTTAGTTGGTGCCAAAGACTACGCCTTTTACATCTACTGAACTTCCAAGGACATCTGACAGCCTAAAATATTTCTTTTCACCATGAATTTTTTTTTGAAAGGCATTAATAGCAGACACAGTTTGAATAAAATAAAAAACAAATTAAACTCGCCATTAAACTCACTAATTTCCAGGCAGAGCCCTGAAGCCCACTTTTCCCCAGACCTCGCTCTCTCAAGGTTCCTCTTCCTGATGGGCCAGCCCCAGGTGAACTCCATGCATACAACTTGTGCCTGTATCTCACAGTAGCTTCTGATAAAGCTCTTAACACAGCTCACTGTAGAGCTCTGGTAGAGGTCTCTTACACAGATGTGTAAGAGGGGTGCCATGCACTTAACAGCAGCTACACAAACTGGAATGCCCTCCTCTTTCTACCCCTCAATTGTCTTGGTAAAGGGAGATTCAGGTAAACGGTCCCTCTGAGACCTTTCTGTCCTCAGCATGCTGGAGATGGTCAAAACATGCAACTCAAAGAGCTGGGACCACCAGCAGCTTGACTGCCTGTGGGCTGTATCCCAGCAGACCTTCTGACCACTCAAGAATTGCCCCTCGTACTAGTGAGCTTTTGATAAGGGGTAACAGGCTGATAATCCTAGAAAGTCCGGCACCTAACTGCAGCTGCCTGGGTGCCCATCTTTCTCCCAGTCCTCTGCAATTTAAAAAGGAAGTCTTCTGCATTTCACTTCTTGAGCTTTTGCTTCACGTAGGTGCTGGAATTTAGGATTGCAGCAGCTTGACACACATACCATAGGGATTTCCTGGTTTGCTAAGTGCACTTTGTAGCTGCAGGTGGCCAAATACACTTCAGTTTGAAAAGCACAAGTGCTTAATTAGCTTTTAGCAATTGAAGAAATTAAATAGTGTCTGCTGATGGGACGAATCATGCTGTTTAACAAAGGTGACCAATTGCAGCTCTTCCTGCATTCCATCTCCCTATTCAGTTCAAGTATTTAATTTAGAAAACTGCAATCAGCTTAATTATTTAAAATATTATTTTTACTGTATTTTTGATAATTCAGAGCTATATAAAGCCTTAAGCAACTGTGAAATAAATTCATTTTTCCTTCCTTTACCACTTCAGATTAAGTGTGATTGTAGCTATCGTGTCTTACTTCTTGCTCAGGATCACACAGGGGAAAAAAAAGGAAAAAGAGAGATTAAACTTAACAGGCAGACACATATAGCTGAGGAGAAATAATGAAATTCTGAGTCCAGCTATAGTCATTTTTTGTTTGGTTTTTTTTTTAACTAGAAATATATTAACCATTAGTAAGTACTCTCGTGGTTAATGTACACCAGCACTAGCACACTAAGTACACTAGTACTTGCAAATAGCCCCTGTTGGCCAGATTTCTATTTTAACAGCTGTTGCAGCTGCAGGTTCTGTGGATTTAACTCTCCCTCTGCCCTGAGCTGATTGTACACTTCAATGCCTTTAC
Source organism: Chiroxiphia lanceolata (assembly GCF_009829145.1). Classification (NCBI taxonomy): domain Eukaryota; kingdom Metazoa; phylum Chordata; class Aves; order Passeriformes; family Pipridae; genus Chiroxiphia; species Chiroxiphia lanceolata. The sequence goes on along the minus strand of NC_045643.1, from coordinate 21,189,918 downwards.
TGCTCTGGATGTTCACTATCACATACCCAAGCCCAGTCTTCAATATTCCTCTTCTTTTAACTATTCTGTCACTTGTGAAGATTGTCTTGTGTATACTGTCTTTTAGCATATTCCTGTTGCTCTGGCTATGATGATATCAGTATATCACAGACAAAGCAAGGTCTGCCCTGCTGAGTACTTAGGACAACTGGCAAAATAGATGAAGAGGCTGAAGAAAACTCTATCGGTGTAAAAAACTAGGAATTTCTGAAAAATACATTCTAGTCTTCTCTTACATGATACGTAGGGTGTCATTGTTTTGTTATGTGTATTAATAGCAACCCAACTCTTTCTCAGTAAAGAGTGGACATCAAGGGTATTGTATCAGTAGTTCTGAGAAGTATTCAAATTACTAAAGACAAACCTAAGAATTAGCTTCCCACCCTATGCCTAAACTCCTATGCCCAAACTCCTGTTTTAAGCATTGTTTCGGAATGCCCAGATACTCATGGAAAGCAATGCTTTAGAAATCACCAAGCAGATAATTTGTTGAAACAGAAGACAATTGTAACAGCTGCTATCATCAAAACAGCTACTAAAAATATACTCATTGTACAATCACAAACTGGTAACTAGTAAACACCACTGGCATTTCTGTATAATGACACTGCTGTGTTATGGGCAAAAGACTCTTCTCAAAGCTTAAAGGTTCACAGAGGAACTTGCAACTTACATCCAAAGTCAACTCTTTGGCATTCGTTTTGGCACTAGAATTGTATCTATTTCTGTTGGGAATAATACAGCCCTTGTTATTTCCAGGTTCATATATGCACAATCACTCTGAAATAACATTACCAATACAAGTAGCTGAAATTTCCTAACAGTTTTAGTGTCCTTTTCAGATACAGTTCTTTCTCCTTTTCCCAGTGCTAAGAGATTTTCTTCCATCACTATAAGAGCAAATGCAGAACATCCTGTTCTGTGCAGGATTGCATTTTCATCTTTGTGCCAATTACATGAATGGCTATCAGGAATTATCAGGCTTTCAGAGTTAGGCTTTTAGTTTCTGGCTTGTCCCACATGCTTCAAAAGGGTACAATGTCTGTAGAACCCTTAAGGTAAAACAGAAAACATAAAACATGAGGTGAAGGGAGAAGCAGCACTGCCTATTGTTAGACACTGATGAAGAATACCAAATTCATTTAACATCTTCCAGTGGGAAACAAGTGAAATAATTCCTCAACTGATAATTTGCCTTTAGATTACTCCTTTGCGTAGAAAACAGGGGAGGAGCAGAAATATGTTTCTGGCTGTCCTCAGAGACGTGCTGATTCTCCAGATCAAAAAAAGCAAAACATCTTTTTCTCTACTTTATCCCTTCTCCTTCCCCCTCTCATTATTTTTTTCCCCTTAAGTGTCTTGAATAATTTAGGAATAACTTAGTCCATTAACAGTCTTGGTGGTCTTTCCAGGGTGATGGAGGGACGGGAGAAGGAAGTGCTCATCTCTTTCACTTAAACACTAGTAGTTGTGAGGCTTAATTCAGTTAAAAAGAAAAAACTATACATTTCTTCCAAATATGCTCCTTGAAGACATAAACCCATAAACTTAAAAAAAAAAATGTAAAGTGCTTATGTTAACAAGTAGGAACAGCTGACAAAAAATAATGCAGCTTTACCTACAATATATCGCAACAGACTCTTGACAGAGTTCCTGTGTTAGTTCCCATGCCACATAGCTCTTTCAAGGGAGACAAAACAAAATTAAGTATTTAAGTTTGTAACAAGTGTAGTTTCTCGTTATTTGCAAATTTCATGTCATTTTAACAAGAACACCTTCCCTCTCACAATGCTACCTAATCAGAAATTTTAAAGAAAAAAAAATCTCTTATCTTATTTTCAATTGGATTGTATAAAATAATTCACATAGAAAGCATCCTTTTCAAGGTTTATCATCAAAATAGACTTTATAAGCAATCTGTCTACAACAAGTGATGTTTCATGTACCCCATCAGAGGCCAAGCACTAACACAATGTCACAGCTTCTGAACCTCAGACCATTCACAGCACCCACAAACAGTTGTCATGCCTGTGATTACAGCAGCTCTGGTCCAAACACACTATTTTGACTTCAGCCTCACATTCTGTTACCACAGACAGACAAATTAAGACACATGTTCCCTTCTGCAAAGAGCTCTGTTTGGATACCAATCCATGTACTTAGTCATTTCCAGTTAGTCTCCTGTCTAGTTGTAGTTATCCAACACCTGATAGACACAGCCTGGCCAAGAATTCAAGGAAGTACACCCTGCTGCTCAACAGCATCTTTCCTTTGTTTCTATGTAATAGAAGTCTTCTCAGCAACTGTATATTAAAACAGGATTCTAAGCAGCTCCAACTGAAAATGTTTGCTTTAGCTGGTAACAAGTGCCTGTAACAAACCTTAAAGTATTCACAGAATCACAGAATATGCCAAGTTGGAAGGGGCCCACAAGGATTATCAAGTCCAACTCCTGGCCTTTCACAGGACCGTCCCCAGGAGTCACACGATGTGCCCGAGAGTATTGTCCAAACACTTCTTGAACTCTGTCAGACTTGGTGCTGTGATCACTTCCCTGGGGAGCCTCTTCCAGTGCCCAACCACCCTCTGGGTGAAGAACCTTTTTCTAATATCCAGCCTAAACACCCCTGACACAACTTCAGGCTGTTCCCTTGGGTCTTTTCACTGGTCCCCACAGAGCAGAGATCAGTGCCTGCCCCTCCTCTTTGCCTCACAAGGAAGTTGTAACTGCAATGAGGTCTCCCCTCAGTCTCCTCCAGGCTGAACAGACCAAGTGACCTCAGCTGCTCCTCATACGGCTTCCCCTCAAGGCCCTTCACCATCTTCATTGACCTCCTTGGGACACTTTCTAATAGCTTCTTATATTGTGGTGCCCAAAACTGCCACAATATTTCAAGATGAGGCTGCCCCAGTGCAGAGCAGAGCGGGACAATCCCCTTCCTCATCCGGCTGACGATGCCCCCAGGACATGGTTGGCCCTCCTGGCTGCCAGGGCACTGCTGAGTCAACATGCCATCAAGCAGGACCTCCAGGTCCCTTTCTACAGCACAGCTTTCCAGCATCTCATTCCCAGTCTGTATGTTCATCCAGGGTCGCGCCATCCCAGGTGCAGAATCCAGCACTTTGCCTTGTTGAACTTCATATGGTTGGTGACTGCCCAGTGCTCTGATTTGTCGAGGTCTCTCTTAGCTGCTTTTATGTTATATTTTCATCCTTTACCTAGTATGTGTGATACACTGCCTCTTGGTCCACATCCACATAATTTTCATGTCTTCCTTAGAGATCTTCATATTGCCTGCTAAAATAATGCTAAAATTACAAGCAGCTAGAAAAACTAGGGCACTGATTACTGAATATATGTCCCAGAAATGGAGACATCAAGTTGCTTAACATCTTTCAGCTGCAAGTATGAGAGTTCTTGCCTTGATCTTACAACCTCTAGTCACAAGAATATTTCCAAAAGTTATCTGGCAATGCTGCCCCAGCAAAACTCTCCCTTCTGCAGGGTACATCTGTAGTCTAAATTTTATTCTTCTGTAGAATAAATTAAAAAAAGAAATCTTCTATAATAACAACTAACAAGATCTCTTTGCTTTTCTAGCCCTCCTTTACTTACAAAGCCCTGGAATGTAAACTAGATGAAGATGGCATTGTGCTACATGGATACCTGCTGCTTCTTCAAAGAACTCTTAACAGTAAGCCACAGTGCACCTTCACTGGGGTCAGCTGTTTTGTTCAGACAATTACACTGACTATCACTTACTTCAATATCCTGACTTTCCTTCCTAAACATTTTGACTGCCATGCAAAAGGAAGGGGATTATAAGAAGTATGGCATAACTAATTGCCTCCTGTTGGAAGACAGCTGTGATACATGTTGTGCAAACTGTAAGTATTCTTGGGCCCAAAACCAAGTCTGTTTACTGTGCATGTAAGGCATCCATAATAAAAATTTACTGCTGTCTAACCTGGGCTTGCAGTTACTAGAAACACTTACTTGAACAAACATGTCAAGTTCACCAGCAAGAGTTTCTCTAGCAGAATTTAATAAAAGAGTATAAGAAAAAATGAGTCTCTAAAAATACAATAGCAAGATTTAAAAATGTCTTACATACACATGTTGGAAGAAGAGGGAAAGAGAAATTTTTGCTAAACAGTATCACCAGCTACTAACAGAAAGTCTCATTAAAGAGTTTCATAGTGCTATAGCATGTGTAGACATTTCAGTTATAAAGCAAGTTCAGTGACACAGACAAGAAACCTTAAAAATCAAGCGAGGTGGTTTTAGTTTAATCTCTGATACATAAGATGATATTTACCTTCAGGAGTTCACATGAAAAGGTAGTTTATTTTTAACATATGAGACTAAGACACATATAGTACAGTTTTGTGTTCAAAACCAAAGCAAGCAACAAAGCATGGTTATTTGAACTTTGCCCAAAACAAGAATAATTGGACTCTACTGATTTGGTTGAAAAAGTGAAACATCATACCGACTTGTATTACCACAGATGGAGATTAAATTAACTTTATAAAATAACTTTGGTCACCTTGGCAGAGAATACCAAGGTTTGAGAAATAACCTGTAAGATCCTTGCAACCAAAGTACAATTAAGGAGACTCCTTTTGCAGTGCAACCTCTCTCTGGCAGTTACAGATCCGCATGTTGTGTAGGAACGCTTAAAACACAGACTACAAATACCACAACAAACACAAACACTGGAACCCTGGGAGTGAGTTACAACTTTCAAGTCTGTCCCTCAGGATGCAGTGAAATCTAGAATGTAAGTCCCAGCTGGAAACTAGAAAAACCCCCACACCTCTTCTATCTCACTGTTTTCAAGTGAAGGTTGAAGTGTTCTTTCGCAGTCAGATCCTGAAACAGATCTTTTGAACTACCATGTGGGTTCCCCCACCCTTGGATTAAGCCCTTGATTGGAGGCAAAACAAGGAAGAGATGGAAGTGGTAACACACACTGACGGGGACTAAGATACAGGAGAGTAAACAGGAGAGAACAGCAGTGAACAAATGTCCATCAACCTTCTTTATGAATTTTTATTTACTAAAATGTTCCTTAAAGAGTTTCAGCATTAACACTGTTACTTGTTATCAATAATTGACTCTGTACGTGGAAAGTAATTAGACCTCTTTGAGATTATTGCACAAAAACCTGGCAGCAAACAATTAATAACCCTTTGAAATGCACATATAGATCAGTTTCTGAAATTCAGTTAGAGAATGTTTCTAAAGTACAAAATATATTGTTAAAGAATAGAAACGAAATACAATTACTTTTATTTTAATCAAGTCCAGCAAGAAAATATTTTAAAATGGCAAATACCCCAGCAGTTCCTGCATGCATCCATAATCTAGCTATTTTATCATGGGTGTTATCATATTTCCACTCCCTCCCCAAAATGTATAATCTTGACAAGAAATTCAAAATAGGTAAAATATAACACAATGCATTCTCTTTTAATATATATTCCCAAATTGGTATTTAATGCTTAACCTATAAATAGACAGTCTCTGACACAAGCATGATTTGTAAGTGCGTTATTGTGCTGTTTTAAGATTAAAATATTTCACATGAATAAATCCAAAGCAGTTCATTCTTTAGTTATACTTCAAGTGAAAAAAAATAAATTTCTTCTATTTCATTAAGTATCAAAACTGGAATTTGCATTTTATCAGTATGTGAGTATCTGCTGATGACTACTTCAATATATATGTAATTCACAAAAAGCATTGCTCATCTGAGTGCTAGGTAAATACTATATACAGATACCCAAAGAGAAATGTCATGCGGTGCTACTGTTAATAAAAGTTTTTAAGTAGTACAAAAATTTTCAATAATTTATATCCTGATTTTTTTGTGTGTGTGCTACCAGGAAAAAATTACAGGAGAGTTAAAAAAAATAATCAAAATATGTATCTCAGTTACTCTCTGCTAAAGGAACAAAACCATCTATTTTTTAGACAGATACAAAGTATTGCATTTAATTAAGATATTCTAGTAATTACAATTTTAATTTAATAAAGGAATATGGAGGCAGCATGTGGTAGATTTAAGTTCTTACAGTCTGTTAAAGTAATACACAATTGAAAATTAATGATATGATCTAGAATTCTTAGGTTGCTTCCAATCTGTAATTTCAGCATAGTGCTACATATTGTTCAGTCTTGAGGCTAAAATCAAGAATCTTTGATTCTCTATCATAAGCAAAGCTCACCTGCATCTTTTCTTAAACCTTTTTAGCAGCATAGTCAGCTTTATTAAGAGGAAAAGGCAAAATATTACCATAATTTACATATGCTAATAATCTTTCCAAGGCATCAAAAGACACAGCTTGAAATCCTTATAACTGCTGACAAAAATATATTAACATACACTTGCATTTACACTTTCAAAAATTTGTAGTTAGTGTAAAGTTGGCCTATGAAGCAGTAGTAAAGTGCAAAATATTTGGTATAATATCTACTGATTAGCTTTTGCTTCTGTGGAATACAAAGGATTAAGTCTGGCTCTTCCATTAACAGCTATGGTGTTTGATGGAGGACCAACCTGGAGGCAGGGGAGAGAAAAAAAAAGAAAAAATATTAATGAAATATTAGCCTAACTTTCTATATCTTTCTCTCTACAGTATGTTACACAGTATTACTTCAAGGAAACAGAAATACTGTTACTTCAGTTAGCATTTTTCTCATTACAGTCAATGACCTCCAATATGATTTCCGTACAAAGCATATATACTACAGAAGTGGAAATATAAGACATTACTTAAAAACATATTTTATTAAAAACATATTTTATCCTATCTAAAAATTCCATGTATAACTACTCAAAACATGAATAATTTTTAGTCCTTCTCCAGACCCAGTTGCAAAGAAATACTTGAAAAACATCACTAAACTAAACACTTTTTATTAACTATTGAATAACTATTCTTTCTAACACTCCTTTATACCATGGTAATGTTTCTTTTATCAAGAGCAAACCATATCTTTTATGATAGATAGCAAAGGCCTGACTTTCAGTGGAGCTGCATAAACCAATGATTCCAACTGGAGTTAATGGGAGCTGTGGAGGCTCCACAGCCATGAGAACCACATACCAAAGCACAGTTTACTAAACACAATGAAAACATTCTCAAGAGAAAAAATGGTTAAAAAGAAACCTCACTTGACCCATTTTAGGTTAGTAATTACTGAGGGCCCTATTGAACAGGAAAGACCAACAACACAAAAGGCCACAGATCTCAGCACTGCATACTCACAACATATTAAGTAAAACAGAGGGTGAAAAAAAAATTAAGGAATTTGTCTAGTGGTGCCAGGATTTTATTTTTAATGATTCTCACACAGAGAGAAGCAAGCACCTGACAGACCTCTCTCACAATTCAAATGGATCAGATTATCACTCTTCTTCCTGACTGCACTACAATACTGGAAGATACGAGGTGAATGCATTTTAAAAGTCCTTTCAATACTAAAAATCACTTTTATGTGAAAAGGAGTTATTGATACAAAAGGTTTCATTCCTCCATCCTCCTACTGCCAGTTCTCCATGTTAAACATAAAATGAGACCAAGTTTTTGTTAAATTTGCCATAGGCCAAGAAACTTCTTTCTGCTGTCAGACATACCTGTACCACAGCATATGTGCTCTGGGTGAGAGTGAGAAGAACAGCATGTACAATTTTATGTTTGGCAAAACTTCAGTGAGTTCTTCATTACATTTTGTTTGTGTTCCAGGGGGTTTTTTGAGGCCTGTTTCAGGTTTCTGTGCTGCAGACTGCTCTTCTTTATGGTTACGGCTTCTTCATTATTATAATTTCTCCTTAAAAAGTACAGCCCTCTCCTCACCCCAGCCTCAACACATAGTACACTGACAAAGGATATATCCCACCCATAGAAGAGAAAGGGAGGGGAAAACTGACTTCAGTTATCATTTCTCTCCCTTTCCACAAGCCATTCTTGTACCTACACTGATAAAGGCTATATGGGTCAAATTTACAAGAAGGACATTCGTATTAAAAAAGAATTAATAACTACGTAATGAAGCTTTTCCTTGTTTTCTTTCTAGTAGAAATTGTTTTCTTGAATTTTGAAAAGTACATTATGGACTTTATTTTTTAGAACAGTTACAAGCAACTGGGCCAACAGCCATGCCTATGCATATTTCCCATAGAATCATAAAGCAAAGGTGACACACTACGAAAAATGAATAAAGTTCTGTATTATTCAGAATGTAATTATGCATTGGAGGAAAAAAAAAGACTTGATGAAAATACATGCAAACAAAATCCAAACAGTATTTCTGGTAGAACAGACAGATTTGACCTCTAACTGATTCCGACCAATACAGCATTTTCTTAAATCTTATACTGTTTTTAAAGTGGCTGTAGTTAGTGACATGTAGTTAGAAGTAATACTACTCGTATTATGTACCATTTTTACTGACTAGAGATCAAAAACTACTTGAGTATGCCTGTAACTTTTCCAGGAAACTCAATATTCCTGTTCAGTGTAGAAATCATGGGGGGCCTATAAGCCTCAGAGAGGCTGTTGCACCACTACACTGAAACAAAACCTTATGTATGAAATGTTCCAACATCTGACCATCCAATGAAAGAATTTGACCCTTGAGGGTATCAAAGACTTCCATAAAACAAACAAACAAAACAATCCCTTGTATCTACCCACCACACATCATTTGTTTCTTTCAAGTTTCAAGCGGAAAAGGGAAAAGAAAAAAACTACTGAATTTCTTTAACCTTCTGCAATGGGAAATTATTTCTTAATACAGAATGCAAAATACTAATGTAAGATCAAGAAAAGTTTGTTTGAAACTATGATTGTCTGGTTGCAAATTTAAAACAGTACAGATTTTTTAAGTGTGCAATGTTTTATCCAATGAGACATTTATAGGTTAATTTTAGGAAAGAGAAAATAAAAATTAAGCCCCAGTTTTAACCAGAGAGGGTGGGGGAAGATGGTCCTACAAGGACTGTTGACAAAACATTGAGAAATGTCTTAGTAATGATGCCAAACAGCAGCAGGAGGCTTGAAGAACATTTAAGAATTATCTGATGAAGTCTAATAAATAGGAAAATAGTCTTCAGAGCTCTGTGTTATCTGCCTGCAAAAGATTGCAGCCACTTCATGTCTAGAGTGAAGCTGCTTAGCAGTTTTCTAAAGCCATACACTCTCAAACATAAGTCAGATATTATGAAAGATATGCCTAATTGATAACCTAGAGAATTGTTTCATTTCAGAAAGATTTGACTACATTTGTACTGTTTGAAAATACAGACATTTGAAGCTCTGCGTGTGCATTCACCAGTTTATTCTGAAAAACTGACCCCTCTTCCTCACCTCGTTTCCCATTGTTAAGAGACCTCCTGGTAGCACTTTGTGCCAAAGCTAACTGCTTTTAGTGTCAGGCATTAGTATGGCAATTTTGGAGGAAGTACCATGAATTCATTGTTATGGATGCAGTGATGAAAACTCACCCTTTTCAATTTGGCAGCAGCTTCTCCAGAGCGGATTGCAGCCAGCAAGCTCTGGTGGATCTGTTCTGGGTCAGAGCGCGGGAACGTCATCGCGGTTTGTCTCTTAGTGACAGGGGGTGGGTGGTCAGTGGAAGCACCTGACTGCGCCTGACTCTTCTGCTCACTATTCACATTGCTGTCTTTCTATAAAGGGACGAAGTGGGAGGAAAAAGAAACCAAAAAATTTTAATCTGAATTAGTTATAAATGGAAAACTGAGTCAACCTGGCACAAGGTTGCATAGCAAACTGCTGCCGTTCTAGTGTTTGGTTGATTCAAGATTTCAGAGACCAGCCACATTCCCACTGGAATAGTTTCTCCCTCAAATAATTATGCCAGCAAAATTTTATGCCTCCGTTCAAGTGTGTTAGTGGCATGATCACTTGAAGCCAAACTAATCACACCACTCAGAATTAAATTTAAGAAATTAACACACAGAACCATAAGGAACAAATGATAAGCACTCCAAGCATAATAATAGGTATACACAGGATAAATGACTATTTAATTTACAGTTCTTTAAAGCAGGGGAGGTTGATTATGGCAAGAAATAAACATTTCAAATCATCTGAATTATATTGTTCTCATTTTTACCATTCTCTGTATTCATGTACTTCATTATAATGCTGTGCTACTGCTGAACACCACTGGGTGTTTTCACTGTATGAATACAGCGCTTTCTGACCAGGAAGTGGTTCACAGACAAGCCTTTAGAGTGGTTGCACTAGATGGCAGTGGATCAACAGTCAACCAGTATTAGAAATAAAGTTTACCTTGTCCATTAGACTATTTTGTGGCCCCGCTGTTAAGGTCTGTAAGGAAGGGCTTTTCACTTGAGGCATGGAGGTAGCTGAGGAGAATTCAGCTGCCAAAGTGGCAGAGGAGAGTTCAACAGGAAATTCCTCTCTAGGTGCCTGGCTAGTGATTGTACGCGTCTTATTGAATGATTGCGACCTTTTGACTGCAGAGGAGACAGCAAGAGCAAAAGGGGATGGTCTTGAACTGGAGTATGGCTTTGGAACTGCAAAAGTTCTTAGAGTTTTTAGGTTCAGTGGTGCTGGAGGACAGGGGGGATAAATTAAAGGTTTATTGCTTTTAACAGGAGACGTGGAAGATTCAATGTTTTTTCCATCATCAACTTTTTCTTCATCTGCTGGAGGAGAGGAAATACTTGTTTTATGTAAAGCCAAAGAAGTCAGATCAGGTGATGAGGTTTTTTTCCCCATCTCTGTATTCTTAGCTTCATTTTGAATTGAATTAGGAGCACAAATGGTACTTCTGGCAACTGCAGATGTCACATAATGACCTGAAGCTCTTCGTTGCATCTGCAGATAAAAAGAACTAGGCTTTGTTGTAGGACTTAATGCATTTGACTTGTCCTGAGTCTCAGAAGAAGCATTTGTATTATCCAAGCTTAGCATCAGTGGGACCCGCTGCTTGAAAGACTCCTTTTCCATTTGGTTGCTCTCAGTAGTAATCTCAGCTCCAGAGGTCACAGTATGTTCAGAAATGCTGTTCACTCTCTGCAGCAGATCATTCGCTGCTTCAGCTTCATTTTGTGAAGCAACCTGTAAATGACCTACACTTTTTGACAGATGAGGAATTTCAGCTTGCACTACGAATTCTTTGGGGTCTTCATGCTTCAGAGAATCTTCCAAAGTAGATACCTCTTGATCCTTATGATCTGATGGAACTTCTGGTTCCCAGCTCTTCATTATTTCTAAGAATTTTGGAGGCACTATTTTATAAGTAGTCATGCCAATTTTTGGTATGTAATCCCTTGTAATTTCATTAGCAGGCTTGGGTTTAGGTCTGGTGTCCTGTCTATAAAAAGGGTGACCTTTTACAGAAAAGTCATCTGGAGTTTTTGCAGTTGTTTCTGGTAAAACAAAATTACTGCCATTTATACAGACGCGACTCTGGTCTTTTATGGGAATTATATTTCCATGGGTAACTTCTTGTGTCTCAAGATTTTGTTCTATTGACGTATCTTCATCCCCTTGCTGCGTTCCATGCATCACTTGAAGAAGGGGGTTGTTTGTATCTGTGTTATGTTGAGGGACCAGTTCTCCGAATGTGGATGATTCAACACCCTGAGGAACAATAATTTCTTTCTGAGTAGACCTTCCCAAATTGCTATCCGAAGGACCTGTCTGGATTGCAACATCCTGAGTTTTTACTGTATCCAAGCTGCTTTGATTTGTTTTGTCATCTTGCTTTTCTGACATCAGTTGAGGATAATTCCTATGACTTACAGAGGTGTCATTTTTACATGCCTGGAAGTTTGATAGTCTGTCAACTTCAAGCTTGTTATTTTCTGTAAAATCTACTGGTTTAATTTCAGCTGTCTGAAGTTCTTTCCCTTCTTCTTTTGTTGGAAGGAGTTTTGTATCGCTGTGATCTTTAAGTTAAAGAAAGATTCCAAAATTAATACAAATGCCAAAAAGATTCAATCTTCCTCCTTACATCAAGAAGCTCTGCATCTAATGTATTTAACTACAATGATTGGCTTCTCACTGACATTAAAAATTTCCTTAACACTTACTTTTAAAAGTTATTTAAAGATATATTTGACTAATATTGCCAAATAGTAGTATTCTAACTCACGTATTCTTCCTTAATAAACAAGCTACTGGTGCAATGCATTGATTTAATAGAAAAAACTATTCTAGAATCATTTAAAAAATGCTAATGAATTTCAGTTGATTATATAGGCATTGGTGACTCAAGAGCTCAAGGACTATTCAATATCACGTTAGATACAGCTTTTATTTAGTTCCACACATTTGTGGCTTCTGTTCTTTAGTTTTAATGTCACATCTTATTTGTCAAATTCACCTTATGTATTTGTACATGGAAACAACTGAAAAACATATGGACAAGAGCAATTTTCCAAAACTATTTTTCCTACTCTTTAGTTGGTCTGATAATTCAATTTTCTACCCCTGGACTAAACACGTGATCGTCTCCAAAACATGGGAATATTTGACTCAAATTGTTTTAAACACAATATTGGGAAAAATTAAAGTCTTCAGGAATAAGCATTTGAAGTGGTTATTTTGTGGGGGGAAAAAAAGTCCTCATTTCAAGTACGTTATAAAATGGAGGGTAAAATTTATATCACATATAAACAGGACTCATGCAGTGTTGTTATGATTTATTAACAGAGCTGTACTGAGTATAAAAGACTATGGAAGGCCTAATATATAAATCTGAAAATCAGTGTCACAAAAGGGTAAAATAAATCAGTCAGGTCACTAAATCCACAGAAAAATTTATGATCTATTAGATGCACAGGATGTCGTCATTTCATTTCAGATCAGCGTGTCACTTTCTTCTATTTGTGCTTAAAAATATTTGCATTTTCATGCAGAAAACTCACACTAATTTCATAAGCAAAGACCAAATGATGGCCTCTTCTTCTCTGCTGGACTATGGTACCCATGTGGCAGGATAACCTTTGTGTCCAGCCTTCCCTCTCCTTGGCGCTGTCCCACCCATCCCGCCCTACAACAGCATGACACAGCTTTGACTACTGCTATAACAAAAATATACCAAAAATACCCACTCCCAAAAAAAACCCCTGCATCCAATTCTTGCCACCTCATCTCAAAGAGAATACACCAAAGCTAGAGAAAGTGTAAAGAAAATAATCTGAAGATAACAATTCAAGAGTTGACTGTATTGTCATTTCTTCAAAGGAATAGAAAAGTTCTCTTCAACCTTGCTTTGAAGTATTAAAAACGAGTGGGAACTACTCACCATTGGTTTTATTTTGATCTAAAATTTTAAGCTTCCTGTCTTTTTCAACTCCAGCATCCTCACTGCTTATCTTAGTCTGTAGTCCTCTGCAAAGCACAACAGTACATTAAATATGCTGATATTATTCATTTCAGTAAACACGAGAAACGATGCAAGAGAACTGGCAATATTCTCCAAACACAGATGGACAAAACAGAATTGCTCTGCCAAACACTGGAATACTCGACAGAATAGATTATTTTATTTTTTATAAAACAAGAGGAAATGCTGCCATGATATTCTACCAAAATGACAAGCAGCTCCACTTGCTTCTGTGAAAGCAGATGATCAGTTTTCCTTTCTCTTCTCCCCCTCCTTTTGCTTACACATGCAGTTTGAACAAGCCCCTTTCCAGTAACAACTCCTTTTCAGTGAAGCCACAATGGTTTATCACTCATATAACAACATTAGTGTGAAGTGCTCTGTCATCCCTCACATCTAAAACGTGCCCTTGATTGTGTCCACACCACAATACACAGGAAGCTGCATGAGATGCTGACTGTATGAACACATGAACTGTGCAGTACAGACTTTTCAAAATAGTCCCTTTCCAGAAATACTTGGAGAACAGCGAAGAAACATCGACCAAGCATATTTTTGCATACTAAATATTTTGCAAATGCATATAGTATCTGTTCCCCTCACATCATGGGGGACAAGGGAACTGCACAAATGTTGAATAAGGGAGGTGGCGGGGGTGGGGATATTAAGTCCTTGGCTTAAAAAGGTAAATGAAAAAGGCAAAAATACTTAAAATTTCTCTACAAAAAGTTATTAGAACTTCCACCTTCCATCTTTGCACTTTCTGTAGTTAGAAATACTGGCATTATGAAGATTCCAATTCACTTGCCACATCAAATGCATTAGTTGTCAGAAACCAGTGCCTTGAGCTGACACACCTGCTTTGAATCATTTAAAATGATAAATTTCTCAATAACCATCCATGCATATGCTGCTTTATAGTACCAAATATACTGTAAATGTCCAATAAACCACTGAACAGGAGTGTATGCCCTCAAAATTATTGTTGGAAGAAAGTTAAAGCTCAGCCCAGCACTCTGTACTCTTGCTTATCTTCATTCCTTTCAACACAGCTGAGGGACTGAGTATAACTATTAACAACAGGCTGAATTGGTCTTTTAACAGAAAAAAATACAATCAAAAACCACCAAACCCAAAAGCCACAAAGCACCACAGAGTATCATTACAGAAATTAGTGGTTTTGACTGGAATATTACACATATTTCCCTGCTTTGATCAAAGAAAGTACTTCTGAAAGTAACTAGATCTTATATAAAAGATCTGAATTATCAAAAGTTTTCCAGAAATATAATGTCAGAGAAACCCTAGTCCTCATTTTGGAGTCCCTGTGATATTTCAGGAAACAACTGCCAAACTCTAAAACCGGAGCACAGTACAGGCTTAATGATACTCACCAGGATTATAAGGCGTGAAAGGCTACTGCAAATTCATCGATAGGGTGGGGAAGAAACATCCCCTGGACAACTACCCAAACTGGTCCAATAACAAAGGTCTGACAAGTTCAAGACAACTTATTAGATCCTCATAGAGGAGACACACCTAAGCAACTGGGACAATATTTGTCAGGACAGAACATCAAAGATTTTTGCAAAAAAGTCACATTTGGCCTTGGACTGACAAAAAAGTCCCTACAGATACAAGTCAAAGCACTCCTTACTGCCCTGAAAGTTCTTCAGTAGTAGGGCAGTCACATTTTGGCTTCAGTACAATAATTGAAACAGTTCTTTCAATTTAATTTGGGAACAGTAGCCAGTTTAGTTGCCCCAGGGAACAGAGAAACAGTGAATTACATTAACACAATGGGACTTCTCTGGACAATCAACATTTATTTCAAGCAGGCACTAACTCATGTTGGGAACCTGCTGAGTCAGGTACTTTAACAAACATGCTGAAGGGCAAAGGTACAGCATCAACAGAAGGGAAAAAGAGCGGTTAAGGAAACTAATGTGTTTATTCTTTAAAAAAGCAGAATTAACTTGTTTTCCTGAGAGCAAATGGATTGAGACAGGTCAAGACAACATATAAGGAAAAGAAAAACTAAAAATTAAAGCCAAAAAAGATGCAAGCAATAGATAACCATGCCCAAAAAACCAGAAATGGCTGATCTACCCGTTTTTCCCCATCTGTAAGAAAGAATTTGTGTATTTTTATTTAACTAATCAATCCCAATTTTTTTTGCAGCATACTGCTGTAATAAATAGAGTATTTTAGAGCTGGGTTCAGCTTTTCTGGGGTCCAGCTGTTTGAGTAGTAAGGAAAGGGAGGTTTAAACAGAATAGCCTACAGAACACTTCATTGTCATTTTTGTTGAAAAGCTTCATGAATTACTGTGCACAGAAGAGTGCTGCAATGAAAGCTAAGCATATTAAAGCTCATCCCTCTCACAATTCTCTATTCTGTGCTCCACAATAAAACAGCACTGCGTTTTATTTGCCTCCCCCATTGCCTCCCCAGTGCTCCTTTCTTTGTCACAAAACGTACTTACTTGCCATCTGTGCTCATATTTTCTTGTTTTTCTTCCTTGAAGCTTTGTGAGTTGTCTACAGAAACACTGCCAGGAACAGGAGTTGATGGAGCAGGATCATTTTTTTCATTTTCCAGTGGTACCTCAGCAGAGCTGAAGGCTACAGTAACCTCTCCTGTCCTGAGAGAGGTATTGGTACTTTCACTGTTCTCTTGCTGTTGCACACTTATCTCTTCCCTTTCATCAATTTCTTCCAGGTTGTGTTCTGAGCTCCTTACACCTACACTCAAAAAAGAAAACAAAAAAGCAAAAAACCCAAAACCCAACAAAACCCCAAACAGCCCACAGCTCTCAATGCAGGGCGTAGACACAAAAGGACTGTTGAAGGCAGTCTAAATAGTTTGAAGAGGGAAAATTGACTTTTTTCATAACTCAGGTAAGTTAAAAAAAAAAAAAGAAGGAGGGGAAAAAAAGAAGAAAAAAAAAAAGAGAGACCCATTCAGACTTTCAACTTCACAGTATTCTCTAGTTCTTTCCAATTCTCTCTTTTTACACATCTGGTTTTGCATCTGTAACTATTGTATAACATTTTCCTTGTTTAACCCAAGTACTGGATTAAGATACATTAAAATATATTTAACATTCTCATAATCCCAAATTTCATGGGGGCAGACAGTTTCATTTCCCCAGATTTCTTATACTTCCATTAGTTCTCCAGTGAGTTTTAAAACACATAGTTTCTCTATAATAGAGCAGGAATGTTAAAGAACTAAAGAGCAAACCAAATATCAGTGTTACCTGTGGTTTGAACAAGTTTCATCATCACTATCAAAAATTTCCCATAACCATCCTAAGTGTATTAAAACACAGTTGGAAGTGTCTTGTGCAGTGTCTCATGTTACAGTAGGAAAAAAGTTCATAGAAAAGTGTTAATCCATAAAAATACTGACATTTTGTAGCCAGAGCATAGTTAAACTAAAAGGTTTAGTTACTGGATTAGGACACACGTAAATCAGCGTACTTGAAATTGAACTGATAAATGCACCTATTTCGATTTCCAGAAGGATTAACCATCACTACCTTTACTTCCCTGCCAGCAATATATTCCTGTCACAAGATGATGATTCACATTTATCAAATATTAGTAAGTACGCCATTCAGTAAAACCTCTTGGTTTTTAAACTTACGTTCTATATACAAAGATAGTAATTCCATCCATATAGTGCAATATGGTGCTGTGGAAGAGTAACGGGAACAACCGAGTGCGTTTTGCCTGACCTGTCAGCTTTGGGTGCACTGATACCTGTCAGCTACAGGCTTTGCACTTGGGCAGTTACGTTTGAAACTTTCCTAAGTAGTATCAGTAAATTTCCAAGTGTGAACCAAGCCAACAATCGAAACAAAAAGCAAAGAATACTGGAAAGTCGCAGATTCCAGAACACAAAAAAATCTTATACTCTTTTTTTTTGTAGTGGCTAAGATCCCAGTACTTCTTGAGAAGTACACTGTTGTAGAAAAGTAATAAGAGAACTGTCTATATTAAAGAAAGGCTCAGTACAGAACAGAAACTTTGATTTTCCCAATAGGTTCATTAATTAAGAGGTCAGTAATACCAAAGTTACTCATTCACTGTTACAGGGCAACTACAAAAGCCAAACACTTCACCATTTAATTCTTGGTATTATATTACATTTTTGTAATAATGCTTTGTAGTTACACATTAAGCAATGTGATGAACATGTGCCATAGTGCTGAATGCAGAGGTGATTTAGACCCCCAGGGAAAGAAAGGCAAGACTGTAAAGTGGTGCACGTGAGCTCCTTCCATGTGGTTTCAACACAGGTACATACAAATATGCCACACTGGTATTACAGGGACTCTTAAGAATTTACTAGTCACGAGGGCCTTTTCTGCCTCTTACCTGCTGACAACCCCTTTATCTTCACCTAGGGAAAAGTCATACCCAGCAGTCTCATACTTAAGGAGATCATTTTATTGATGGCAGCATTACTTTATGTGTGCAAAGATAAATATATATGTATATCAGAATGCACAACAAAGCATAAGAGAAGGTGAGCAAACATCAAACCTGCTAAGACTATTCCACAGCCCATAACTGGCTCTCAGGAATAGTCTCCTTCACTGGTGAGAACTATTATGCCATGGGCCTGAGCCATCACCACCCACAGGAACAAAGACTATGATTTTCAGTCTAAATACTCTATGGAAACCTGAATTATACAAACAAAGCACAGCCAGGACTTCTGACAAGAGAAATGGAAGCATTCTCAAGTTGCTATGGCTTTGTGCCCAGGCACTGTTGTCATCTCTCCACTGCTTTTCCTCTGGAGAGGAGTGTAACAAAGGCTCAGTTGTATCTATACTCATGGGATGGAAACTTTGCTTGGGTTGGTAGGAGACATTCCTGACATTCCTACTATATGAAATTCTGTTCTTTGCTGTGCTAGAAGCACTTCCAAGCTTTGGAGTGGACTAACCTGACCTACAAATGGATAATACCAAACAAAACCAACCCTCACACTTTTTCCAAAGTGCTCTACTTCATTTGCCAGTATTAGATCAGCCTTGCTTGCTAGTGGGTTTTCATCTATTACTGGATCTCATTCCAGGCTTGGGCCACCACTGCTGCAGCAGAATAAAGTCTGAATTCATTTGATACACAAACAACATTTAACTACCATCCTTCACGTACATCATGCAGTTAACTCCCCAGGGGAGCAGTTCAGATTTTGACTTGTTTCCAAACCCTCAGCTTTTATATGCAACATATCGCTAGGAAGAACTTACAGCAATACTGGCTACACACCGTTGCCTTATTGCTTATACACCCTATATGTAGTTCCATATGCAATATATATTGCATTTGTATCTGCATATAGTTTATCCTCTCTGAACATTCGTCATTGGGTTTTAATTAGCCCTAAAACAACATTGTTAAAGCCTCCACTGTGACACTGATGATATACCTGATGAGATGACTGACAAACCAACTGCAAGTCTCCTTTGAGTAGTAAGAACAGTCTTTGCCTTGCAGAGAACAGGCTGCTGCTGCTCTGTGAGCTGTTATGCTCATAAACACCGAAGCCGGAAAGCCTGACTACATCATGCAAATCTGCTCTTGACTCTATAGCCCTTAACAAGGTTCTTAAGAGATACTGTAACCAATAGGATTATAGCAAGGGTTTTGTTTGATGGAAAGTTATTTAAAAATCTGTAATTTCAAAATATTTTTTTTAACACCATTTTACCTTCTTCTCTGGAAAAAAAAAAAAGACTAAGCATTAATTAAATTTTGGGAAGGGGAACAAAAGTCATAATGGAGAAAGAGAATTGTTGTTTATAATCCCAAATGTTCTAATTAATTCTCTGTCAAGGTTTATTCTAGTAGATGTGTGCCTTCAAACTATTTTTGTCAAGATACAGGCTTTTTACACCATGGGAAAGCTGTCATTTCACAACAGAAATGTTGCCTATTCCATATTAATATAGTTTCACTTAATGTATATGTGTCTAAATAGTGCATAGCTAATAGACACCAAATTGAATATTTGTAATGGTTTGTTTTAAGGTAGAAGGTAATACTGTATTTGCAGCTTAGTTTTTTTTTTTGCTTATTTGCAGAAGTAGCAATGGATAAGAGAACTACTTTGGAATGCCAGTCACAGCCAAACAAAACCTCACAATGCTTCCCAGAAGCCCAACAATTAAAGCAGTATTAATCCAAATGGAAGGAACTGCAGGCTTTTTGTAAAGTTAAAACTATGTCCAACTTGACAATTAAAGAGATATTGAACTATTTTATCCATTTAAAACAATACCCAAATGTGTATAATTTTCAGACCAGGCATAGGACAAGTGTACTGCAGCTGATCGTGCCACAGGTTAATATGGCTTTCAAAGCAGGAGGGGCTTTGCTAAAAGGACCCTTTATACATAGGCCTCAGGACAGTTTCAGAGATGCCACCAGAGAGCAGCAGTATCCCATGAGAAAAAGAAAAAAGAGGCAATGAAACTGTGCTGTGTGACTTGTATCTACATTTAAAAAAACTGCACTACATTAAGTGTTCAGCAAAGGCCATTGCATGAAGACAGCAGGAGAACTAGAGAATGACACCTGTCACTAATTGCAGAGGTTAGAGCTCAACATAGACTGTTTAAGTCCAGTGAAGATAACTACATTTTTCTATTTCTTTCCATTACAGCTTAAATTGGAATATTTAATTACAGGACTCAAATGCCTCAAGTAGATGTTCCTAAATCTATGGAAAAACAAACAGCCATTTCTATGAAGTTCAGGGCTGTTTATTTACATAGCACTGGAACATTACAGTGATGGGCACTGCAGAAATTCTAGCACAGATCTATAATCTTAAGATAGAAAAAAGTACAAGAAAACCAAAAAACTTAATTTTAAATCACAGTATGATAACCTTGCTTATCATCTTAGACCCACTGCATGTAGATAAACAGTTTCCAACACAGAAAATTAAGAAATAGTAAACATAATAAACATAACTCACTTAGAATTGATTACTCTCCTTCATCTGCTACAACTAGGAAAAGGAAAGGTTACAGCTTCATTACATCTTCAGCTTCAGACTGCACAGTATAGGTTCATACTCTCACGTATTACGTTATCTATTCTTTCTATTTAATGTCTTTTCTGACAATTTAAATAAATTGCCCTAAACACAAACCAAGCCCAACTTTACTGATTACTGATCTTCATTTTTTATCCTTTGCCAGACACCTAGCATCCTAGCAGGTGACTTTTTCAGTTTTTGTGGTACATTTGTGTTTTCTTGGTCCAACCAATTTGACTGGTATCCTGAATAAAACAACTGGAGAACTAGCACAGAAACTGAGTGTTTAGCCTCATATAATGCCAGTGGCACTCCACAGGCTTAGCATTTATAGATTTCATTCTTAGTGTAATGCATTGAAGAGCGATTTTTCCAGACTGCACTGGCACTGATTATTCTAAAAGCTTTTAAAAATTTTAGAAGACTTTTAGATGCTGTACCCAGTATCTGAACCCTACAGTCTGGTGCTTACAAACAAAAGTACTTCACAGCACAAACTGCCTAAATTAAAAAAGCATTATGTTCAGCAGCTAAATAATTGTATTTTAAACAGCTATACTTTATCACATTTTTTCCATAACACCCAACAAATAATGTATGAACAGCTATTTATGCATTCAGTTTATATTTACAACTTATGTTTTCAAAGGCTGTTCAGATGACAACCAAAAGGCGGGTGCATATTTGCTCCTGCCCCAGGTTACACAGGTCAAGGGCAGCACAAGGCAGGGTTCTAAAAACAAGACTGGGCTTTAGCTTTTGGGAGATTTGTTATGAGGTACAAAAAAATCATATAAATTATGTCTAGTTCTTCTCTACAACTTGTGAGGGAGGTGGAAAAACAGGGATAACATTTAGTTTATTAAATGTAAAGCACAGATACCAGTACAAAATATATTGTATGTGTTTCTGTAGATATTAAAAGTAAAACATCTTTAGTTTAGAAAGCCATATTTGTACTTCAAGGGAAGAATTAAAATTAGTTCTATTCTTATTACACATCTGCACTATAGTAATTTATTGCTATGAATTATCATAACTTGCTATGAAGTAGATTTTGTCAATGCTTTTGGAAAAAGAACCAACCTGTTTCAGGCTGCATTTCGGTGGTTCTTCCTTCCACTTGAGTGGAGGTTGATTCTGTTGTCTCCATTACTGCAAAAAGTGAAGCAACAACCTCTTTTTATTTCCTCTCAATTTCTGCACCAACAGAAGTTCTAGATAAATGGTTAGATTATGGTTTTACAGACTACTGAGTTCTTCAAGAAATACATCTTCTCTTAAGCAACTATTGCGCACTGTCACATTTCCCAGATATTTTAATCTCAATTCGGTATTTTTGAACCAGAGAATTGAATTTTTGATCAAACAGAAGAATCACAAAAAAACAATATAAAACTTATCTCTAAGATTCTTCTTGTCGGTCCATTTCCTGTTATACCCTCTCTGACACAGAGAAGCTAATCTTTTCTCCCCACCCCAAGCAGTCCATCTGAACAACACAAACACAACTCTATACTTAACCAAACTATAATTAATTTGACATTGTCTGTGTTTTCCTGATCTGCGTGCTCTAAATACCTGCCTTTCTCACACTTGTGGGAAAATAACAGAAGACTGGTGAGGAGGACTGTAAACATGCTCAAGTGATTTGCAGCAGGGGTGCAAAAAACTACATCGGTGATACTAATTGTTGTTTAGCCTTGTGTGTTTGACAAGCAGAACACCTGCGTTTAGATAACATAGGCCTGCGATAGATTCACAAGGCACCTTATTGAACATGCTGGAGATCCCTGCCCTGCTGTGGGAAAGATCAAAGCACAGTGGTTGGTAAACTCCTCCTGGGCGAACCCCTGACACAGAGGGAAAACAGCAGGTTTGTCAGTCCCCTCGCAAAGACTGAGCTCTGCGTCCCTGCTCCGGTGCCTCTGCCCAGGTGTGGCTTTGAGGTTTTCCCTGTTGGTGAGGAAACAAAAATTAATTTACCCTTTGCATCTGCAGTTCTGTGGTTGCTCCTGTGTCCTTCCTGTGCCAGTTCACACACACTACGTGAGCCAGTCCCATAAACCAGCTCCTTACCACATGAAGAGGTTTGGCACTCATATTTTAACTTGAAATTCTTGTCTCCTAAGGTGGCATTGCTTTAATGTTTAGCCAAACAGCTATACTTTCTGTTGCCTTCCAATTAAACAGCAAAAAAGATTACCAGGCTCATTACTGCTTTCACTTTGATCTTCTGGTGCTCTGGAGGGTGGTGAGGGCGCCTTGCGCTTCATCCTCCTTAGAGAGGAGTTCACGGAAGCAGTGTCACTGAGCGGCAGGGAACCTTTCCGTACTAATCCTGGAGGGGCCTGGGAAGGGAGACAGGGGAGGAAGATTATTAGCAATCAATGAAAAACAGCAAAATAGCTTTAGTAATTATTCTCCAGAAGTATTTATAATATACATTTGGGAAAGAGAGAATATATATCTATTACCAAACGTATTATGTTTTTCATCTTAATTCCTCCAAGGAGTTGTTTAAAAAAAAAAAAAAAAGATTTTCTACAGTAATTGAATATATTCACAGAGGTGCAACATAGATCAGTGAAAGAAAATCAGTTGTTACATATAGTATAAATGAGAATTTGAATTCTTTTATGCCCATAGGCTATTCTACAAACCCAAAATAATTCTTTTCTAAAAGTAGCTAAAATCATTGTAGAAAGAGGCTTCACCTACACTCCACTGCAATGACAGAACGCAATGTTTCCTTCTCCATTCCTTCAACAGCAGTCCTAACTGGGCTGTATACTAAATTATTAGAAATTTATTTCCCCTCTTTGAAATACTTGAACTTTCATAGAAATTTTTGGAATGCCCAATTTTGAAACTCATATTGGGAAGTACAACTCTCTTATAATACTTATCAAAGTTAAATTTTAATAGTTGCAAAACAATAATTATAGTACCTACTGATGTTGCAGTGTAGTAATGTCCTCTCTACTGTAGCAAAAATAAAAAAGTTCTTAATTCGTAAATAATAAAAACCATTAAAAATGGACAAAGGATACCTGTTAAAGACCTTATATTTTTATGATATAGCAGCCCAACTGCATTTTAAGTTGTTGTAAAAACACATTCTGTCTCACAGTGGTTGTAAATTTGCCTTATGCTGAAGAAACCTTCTATATCCACATCTATTACAATGACAATGTTCAGGATCCCAGCAATAAAGGAATGCATTTTGCACTAGACACAGCTGTCTTTTTCTGTAGTAATTCTAATCCCTATCACTTTCTACTCAACAATATGATAAAATTCAGCAGTAACACTCATTTCTGGCTAGAAGGATCCACACAGCTACTGGATGGGGGGGTCATCTTCAGAGAACTTCTCTGTGCTTCAATTAACTAGCCCACTTCACAAAGCACAATATCGAGGAACAGAGATGGTATAAAAACACCTACAAATTCTTGTTTCACTGGCAATCCTTTTGAAAGCATCACAGACAAGAGAACTGTTGACAGTGTTAATTTCCATGGAATAAGATGCTAATATTTAGAAAGCTACCACTGAACAGATACATATCCTACAGTAAGCAGGATATTAAAGAGCAAAAGCTAGAGTATTTGATTGTACACAATCAAATCTATAAAGAAAATTACAAGAGAAAAGATACTGGCACAAGATGTCTGTCGGGCAGTGTTTGGCAGTTCCTGTTAGATCTCAATAGAATACTTGAATGAATAAACTGGAATGATGAAAACTATCCTCTGAGCCACCCTGGGCATGCTCGGTCATTTGATTTGTCCCACCTTGATACGAGGTATGAGAGATCCATAGATATTTTACTGGACTGTAAGGAGCAACACTGTCCACAACGTTCACACAATTCCTCCAGACATCACTCCAAAAAAAAAAAAATCACTTGCCAAAGCAAGCAATTCAAACCTTTTACAGCAAAGCAAAACTCAGGGCTTTAAAGAGAAAACACAAAGCACAAGGTGAAATGTTCTTTTAAGAACACCAGAGGATAGGGACATACTCTACTCCTAATTAAAAATACTTGCATACTTGAATAGTCTTTAAACAAGTCAGTTTCTTGATTAAAATGTCACACAACAAAAATCACTTTGCACTTTTATAGTTTCATATTCACAGTTCCCAAATAGTTCTTAAAAAGAAAAAACAATTAATATTCAGCCTTTGAATTTATTCAGGAGATGATGTCAAATACAATATTATTTCCCCAAATGAGGGGTTTTTTTTTGCTAAAGTACTTCCTCCTTGCATTTGGGCAGCTCTATTTGTCTCCTCTCTGGTAGCTGCTGGCTGCAGCCCCTCTGTTCTGCACAAAGACACGTTTCTCTGCTCAAAGGTCTCACCCTCGTCTGCTTCACACAGGCTCCCTCAGCTGACTCGGCTGGCTCAGAGCTCTGCACACACTCGCTCAGCCAAACAGATGTCACCAGAGTTCCCTTCTGCACAGAATGAGTGTGTGTGTGGGGGGGGGGAATAATGTTCTCAGCATAAGAGCACAAATGCTACTAGAAGATTTTTATAAGCCTTTCTACTGCCCTTTGCATCCAAAGAAACAAACGACTTGCAAAGAGAGATTTCAAGAAAGAACTAAATGTTCCAGTTGAGGTTCGAGTGCTGAACAGATTTTCTCAGGAATTATTCAACATATGAATATTAAGAGCTTTCAAATCCTAACAAAGGCTGTAATGTGAAAATAGTACTTTAAACAGATGGAAAAAAATTAAAATAATGTTATTAAGACATATCTGACAAAGTTGTGGAATATATACATCTGGGTATTCATGTGTCATACCACCTGCCAATAATAACCAATGCTTTATCAGTTACATTTAAATTAAAATTCTTTTTAGAATCATTAAACTAATTAACTATGCTTGTGCAGAAACACCAGTGAACGCTGTCATAACTTCCACAATATATGCCAGAGTTCTACTTTTAACACTGTACACCCTCCTCATCCTGGAACAAGCAAGGGTGAATATGAAAGTTTTTAGTCTCAAATATGTACAGACAAATTTGGCACCAAATGCCACACTACCCCAAGCAGACATATATCAGTGCTTCCCAAGTTCTAGCCTCTGTAGGCAGTGGCAGACGTGGTCCTTGCCCTTCTTAGCAATTCAAAAAACAAGTAAAGGTATTTAAGCCATAATAATTTTGCAGCTGGAATGGAAGAAAACATAAGTATTTGGGAAAGAATATAGTAGTAGCGGAGCATTTCAGTGTGCTGGAAACCTTACCTCACATACCACCATTACCTACCTCTTTTGCTCCATACATATCTTAGTTTAACAGAGGACATAAAGCCAACTGTATCAGGTATGGATATCAAAGCACATTGCTAGCCATATTGCTAGTATTTCTTTCTCCCCTTTGTACAAGTATGCAGGCAAATGGATGTCCAAGGTGTAAGAGCAAAAAAATGTATTTGCTCCTACATTGAGTGTATCCATGCTCTCAGTTTCTATTGCATGACTTAAGCTTCCCAAAATAATTAAACTTAGACAAAGTACTATAGAGGAAGTAATATACCTCTGATCTATTGGAAAGAAAGTACATACAGAATTTATTTGGAGCAACTCAGCTGGTGATATTCTGTCCAAACACACGATATGACTATTATCACCTAGGATTTATCTGCACCCTTGCTGGTACAGAGGCAAATACAATAAAGGGACAGGGTTATGCATTTGATGTACTGAAAAGTGGATGCATGCAACATTCAACCACCAATTCTGAAACATCTCAGAATAACAGCAAATGATTCTCATGCAAACTTCAGTACAGGTAGTCCTGAGCATTGTCTTCTCCGAGGTAGCCCTGACTCTACTCAAAAACTCCCTGATGTCCATCGTACTCACTGCCTCATTGCCCAACTTTTCCTTTAAAGGGCTGACCATGAAGCTGAAGGCAAGAAAGGCTCTGGTTTAATTTTTTAAGCGTGGAACTCATCCCTCCCAGAAATCCTAACTAAGCTATTCTGTGACAGTGGCTAAAAAAAATCTTTTCAGAAGTACTTTATTGTTTAGCTGGTTCTCATCCTTTCCCTATTCTCCCATCTTCTCCCTTGCCTTTCTTTTCCAATGGGTAGACTGGAGATTTAAATTTCTTTAGGGTTAGGGTTGTGTAAATAGACCACTCTTGTGCTGCAGGAAGGTCTCTGGAAATGTCTCAGCACTCTTTCAAGGAGGAGCTTTATTATCCAAGGAAGTATCTTATAGGATCCCCCTCAAGAGTTCCCTTAACAATATGTACCATTCAGTCCAAATTCATTAATTAGATGATATTTATTGGAAAGTGGATACTAAAAGACAAAATATTTTATTTGAATTAATTCAAAACACAGAGCACATTTAAATCCCAAGCTCTGTGTTTTCTGATAAATCACTGTGCAATCAAGTCAGAATGAAACAGAAGTCACCTTAGAAGTCTTTGGCATGCATTTCCTAAGGGGGCTGCACAGAGTAGTACAAAACAGAAAATCCGCACAAAAATATAATTTGTTCTGTCCTCT
Organism: Chiroxiphia lanceolata; assembly: GCF_009829145.1. Classification (NCBI taxonomy): domain Eukaryota; kingdom Metazoa; phylum Chordata; class Aves; order Passeriformes; family Pipridae; genus Chiroxiphia; species Chiroxiphia lanceolata. Next base: position 21,162,877 of record NC_045643.1, on the reverse strand, counting down.
CTTTGTGAGCTATTCAACTTCAGCCAAATCACTTCAGATGAGTAAGAAATGTCAGTACAAAATAATAAATCTAAGCAATTTTTTGAGTGACAGTCAAGCAGTCATACCTTACTTTTAGACATAATAGGATATTAATCATTTAAAGTATGTTGACATTAATAAATTATTTTCAAAAAATTTGAATTCAATTAAAAGACAAACATAGTGAGGTAAAAAAAGATCATTATTTTATTCTCTCCCCCAGGTTCCTTTTATTAAAATTCAGAAAGAAACCTTTGTCTTCTTCAAATGATAAATGATAAAGCTTTTCAGCAAGACACAATACACAAAGACAGAACTTCTGTTAAACAGTGCTCTCTTGTGGTTCTGTGCATCAGTGAAAGACTAAATCATTGTATAAAGATAAAGGAAGTCACAGTCTGAAATTTGTCTCCAAGTCTAACTCAAAATTAATCCCTCAGACTTGTATTTTAGTTCTGCATTTAATTTTTCTAGTATGCCAATAACCTCACATCAAAAAATAACCTTTAACTGTATTCACAGCAAAATATGAAATAAATAAACAAAAAAATTTTAACCTTGTGCAATGCCAGGATATGTGCAATGCCTCAATTCTACCAAATTCTATTGGCAGAATTTTTTCAAGTCATGGGATATATAGGTTACTTAAATATGTAGCCCACATCTCATAGCTTCAATAAAATACAGCCCTATTTGATTAAAATAAAAACCTTACTTTGACTTGTTGGGAGCACAACAATGTTTAGACCGCTCCTCAAGATGCCCACCTTTTTCTAGCAACGTAAAGAACAAACTACTTATTATCCCATGTAACTAAAACATTAAAAATTAATAGAAATATCACAACATCAATTACTAGATATGATAAAGCAAGATAATGTTCTCACATATAAGTATATGAGAACAAAAGAACAAAAAGGTGCTTACAAGACCAACTTATACAAGAAGTTGGGTTTACCTTTTCAAAATACAGCAGCTATTTTGGATCTGAAGTTTAAAAGCAATGCATCTTTCAATTTCTATAGTTATTTTCAAGCTAAAGTTTTTAAAAGCAAGTACTATACTTTTATTTCCCATTTATTTCGAGCCTCATCATATACTAACAACAGGGTTGTCAGGATTATTATGTCTATACCTATGAAGAGAAGTGAAGGAAATGTAACTAACCTGTGCATTCCTATCAAAGCTGTTGGATTTCACAATATCAGGTGCAGGTCTGACTTGGGCTTGTGAGAGTTCCTGGGGAGCACTCTGGGAGTTTGGCATAGGTGGCAAAGGAGCTCTCCGTTTCTTCGGCATTTCTGATGGCAGAGTGTTGGAATCATACTGCTTGCTGACAGTGTTAGATCTAGTGACAGATGCTGGCCTTGGCTTGCTCATCAATGGAGTTGCCGGGGCACTGGCAGCCTTGAAGTGCGGGAAATAAAAAGAAATCCAAGTTGCATATACTTTCTGGAAAACAATCAACAGTATTGATTGTTCAATATAAATATGTTTCTAGAAGTTTTGCTGATACAAAGTTACACCTTACTTGGTCTCTTTTCTTCTTGTTTCGTTGAAAAAAGCTGAAAAATCCTTTGTTTTCTTTCTCCTTCAGAACATCTATGTTTTCAGATTGGTAGGAGTCTAAAATAGAAAACAAGAGTTCTACATGTTATTTCATGAGGATATTATTTCTCCTGATTCTTCCTATTTCACTGAGTCATAAACCTCCTGCAGTGATACACAAAACACATTGTAAATCACCTATACTAATATTTTTTCTAGGTGCTGCAAAATGAAGAGGTCTCCCACCATCCATGTTCCTCCTGTCCTTCTCAGAACTCAGGTCAGATGAGTTTCAGCAGCTCTTAATACCCCTAGCACTTACTCCAGCCCATCCCGCTTGTCATATGTTATGGTTCATACAACAAAGGTTGTAAAAGGGAAAAAGAGCACAGTCTTTTCAGCCCTCCATTCCTGACAGCATAAATTCCTGGCAAAGTGTCAAGTGGGACAACCTAGGCCCCAGCCTGCACACAGTGTGAGTATGGAGAAAGATCACCCAAAGCCTCGATCGGTCCTGCACACATAACTAACTGGGTGGTAGTCACATTCTGGTGGCTTGCAGAATTTGTCCTCCTGACATTTTTTTCAGAGAATAACAGAATATTCTGAGTTAGAAAGGACCCACAAGGATCACTGAGTCCAACTCTTAAGCGAATGGCCCATATGGGGATCAAGCCCACAACTTTGGTGTTTTTATCACCAGCTGAGCTCATCCTGGGTTTTATTCATGCAGAGGATTTGTAAATGTAATAGTTGTCTCTTTTTTAATTTTTTACTGGAATGAACTTTCTTAAAGAAATCCCATTGAACGCAAATGCAATGAGCAACAGAAATCAGAAAAGCTGGTACAAGTATCAATATAAATGTAATCCTTAATGTAATAAATTGATCTAGGGTAAAACTATAAAAAAATACTTTTTATATAGCTGGGCATATCCATTTCTGCACTATCATTTTAAATATGCATTTAAGATAGGACAGACATATTACTGGTGTCACAGTTAAGCAGATATTACAATAGGAGCGGGTGGTAATGTCACATAAGTGCTACAGTTTCACCGCCTATTTCAGTAAATCATACCTTGCAAAGACCGTAAATTTAAATCAACTGGTGATGTGGCTACAGAAAGACAAAAAGAAAGACAGAAAATATGAATCTGAATCAAGGATGCAGTTACAAGTTATAAACACAGAAAGCCAAGCTGAACCTTCAACATTAACTGGCTATTTTGCTGAAATAAAAGGATGTGTATCTTTACTGCCTAATACTATGAGCTATTCAAGAACTTGAAACTGGAGACATGCAACACAGACTGGAATCTTGTTTGTAAGGAGGGAGGCTCCACTTATATTTCTGAAGCAAAGAGAAAAATCAGTACTTAGAATATTTTGCTCTGTAAGTTTTGGATTGTCAGGCAGTCCAAACTTGGAAGACAAAGAGGAATGTAAAATCAAAATGTGTTAATCAAATAAAATTTGAATTGAAATTCTATTAAATAAAAAGTATACCTCACCATTTACTTTTATAAAGATAACTGAATATTCAGAACTTTGAACCTGTCTGCAAAATTGAAATGCTGAAACTACTTTGTATTAAGAACTGAAGAATATCTAAATTTCCTAGTAGGGCACTGCCAATATATGTCCTTGTATGCCATCCTAAGGATTTCTGGCTGTTGATACAAGTGAGGCACAAGTCATATTGTGCAAAATGCAGCTTTGCCAGTCTGTAAATGAAAGCAGTAGGTAACCAGACAACAAACGAGACAATGCACTATGGGCACATGTAGTCAAAGTAACATGTTTAGACAACTTAAAATACATTGTTTTCCACTGGGGAAGAGAGATGTTTCATTTTTGTTTTCTCTACAGAAAATGGACATATTGCCCAAATCTGTCACTCTGACCTTTAGGAAGTAACTGAGAGAACTCTTAAAACTGTAACCATCAAAGAGTAACGTTACCATATTTAGGTAAAAAGAGGGGTAAAGACACAAACAAAACCCCAACAAACCCCCCAGGTTTTAGAGCAGAAATAAAGTGAAACAAATACAATAGTGGTCAAAACCCGGAGTCAATCAATACTACTGCTTTCCACATTGAGGTAAAATTTCCTGTAAGAAATGTCTAAAACAGATCAAACCACACTGTACAGAATTCTTAATCATAGTACAATAAATCTGTCATGAAAAACAGAGCTGTCCAGCTGAAATTAAAACCTGGACTAGGAATGTCTGTACAAAGATTAGGAAGTTCGTTCATTGTGCCTGTTGGACCGCAATTAAAAAGACCATTATTATTCCTTCACAACCTATAAAATTAGCAAGCAGCACTCAGAAATATACATAAACACCATCAGAATATTCTAACACTTTTAAGATTTTAAATAGTTTTAAAGCAAAACTCATTTCTCTAATGTTTCTGTTCATTTTAGGTTATCATGATCTTATGTCTATGAGCTAAGGGAAACAGAATGTGGTTGCATTTTTTGGGGAAGGTGTGAGGGAAGAAAAAAAAAAGCTTTGCTTTTAGTGAGGATTTGTACTCAGCTACCTTTGTTGCTATTTAACACTTGCTTAGAAAATAAAACTTCTATACAGCACTTCCAAAAACAAAAGTCCAGGTAAACCTGTCTCAGTTTCAAGTTTGTGGAAGACTAATGAAATATATATTAAATTGCTAGAAAATAATTTCTTCATAAGTAAAAAAAAACCAATTAAATGTATACATTATTAAAATATTAAGCAAATATCTTTTATATAATTGCAATTTAGAAAAGTATCTTACCTCGACTGATATCCATGGCATATAGTTCTCTTAGTCCAAGGTCATTAAGAGATTTTGTCACATCAAGGGGTTCTTGAGACTGGTAATTCTTCAACAGCAGAGTGTGTGAAGGATCAAACTCACATTTGCTACAGATAATTGGTATGAGTTCTTGAAGGGGTGAATGTGGACTAACTCTTACGACTGTCTTCTGTGTCTTCTTGTAGTTTATCACTACCCTTACCGTTTGCTAAAGAGAAGAAAATTCCAATAAATACCAGTACAAATTCTGAATGAACTGGCATTTTTACAACAGCCTCAGAATAACCACAGGAACTCCACTTATGGCCAACTTCACCAGTGTTATAGGTTCAGAGTCACTGCATGAGAAACTAAGAACTATTTTACTATTCCCTGTAATGCAAGGAAAAGACACGTGAAGCAGTCTGCTTCTCCTTTAGCACCTGCCATGTGCCTGTGCAGCAGGGTATGCCTGGGGTGAAGTGCCCTGTGAGGTTATATTAGGAGCTGCAGAAGTCTGGTGATGAGCCAGGAGTGAGTGTGTGCACACATGTGTAGAAGGAAGGTAAAAGTGCAGGAGAAGAGCACTTCTAGCCCTCTGCTCAGTGCTTTAGATAAATTACAGTATTCTTCTATACAGTAGAAGGACAAAGTTGGAAGGAAAGATTTAGGCAACATTCAGAAGTTGGTTTAGTACTTCTAAAACTTTCTGCCTTCTTAAGAATATATAAATAAAGCCAAGTAACAAGAGAGTACAGTATGCATTAAAGGAAAATGAACATACAGTCAGAAGGGCACATATATCACAGCATGACAGATTGTACAAGATGTTGATTTTCAGTCTGTGGAAGGCTGTACTCAGCCACACTTCATCTGCAGAAATTTTCAAAATGACAGTAGGGTGGGGAATTTCAAATAAGATTGTAATATTTCCTTCTTTTAGCAGCAAAGACATTTGCTGCAACAAATTCAAATATATTTTACCTAAGAGGAGGTTATCGAGAACATAGAGCAAAGCATTTCCCAGCGCTGCAAGGTGAGAGGATGAGACAACAGGAAAAGCTGAAACAAGAGGCTGAGCTACCAGTTCAACATGTTGAATACAACAGTGACTCTAATTTCTCAATATGCTTTAACTTTAGTTCTCACCTCTGGTATAACTGGAGCAGGTTTCTTCTTATCTATTTGTTTTGGCTTTAAAATCACCTTTTCCACTTCAAGCATTCCCACTGGTGTGTTGGGTTTGAATTTAATCTGGCTACTTTCTGCTGATACCAACTCTATAGTATAACTTGATGGATTTAAATGATACTGTGCACAGAGAAAGACCAGCAAGTCCATCATCGGCTTCCTGTAAAAGACATATGGAATTGTCACAACAGGTGACAATTAAGCAGGTTATAACAATAACATGCTGCTAAACATTTAATAACATGCTGCTAAACATTTAATTTAGCTCATCCCTTCTCTTCCATGATTAAATAATTACTGCCAGGTACCAATTCTAAAAATCTTCAAGTTTTAAAAAAATGGAATTAAAAAGAAAAAAGTCAATCCCCCAAAAAACCACTAAAAGGAAAACAAGACCAATTTGCACAAAAGTATGCCAAGTGCTTGAGCAAAGGGAGAAATTTTTGCTTGTGTGAAGCAAAGCTTTCCTGAGGTCAACAGGGACATGTGGATTAGCCACCTCATTTGACATTTAGTGGGAACTTTAACAGTTGTGATAAATGCCCTGATATTCATTAAGAACAGTTCTCTCCTGAAGCTTGAAATTTTTATATTTGTTCAGAGTTACAAGGGACTTTATTTTCAGAAAGTCCCTTGTATGAAGGGATGAGAATGAGCTTTTTGGAAGGAGCAGGAGAAATAGAGTTTGAGGAAGTCACCTTTTCAAGGAAGTTTTGCATTAGGGATCCTAAAATTCTCTAGGTCTTTAGTACAGACAGAGGGAAAGAAGTTAAATGACAATACAGCGGGTGGATACAATTTCTTGAGAAGCTCTGTATGATGCATCAGATGTCCTTTCCACAATGAAGCCTGGCAAACTGAATTTGTCATATGTAGTCAGTAATTTTATGTCCTTGTTCTCACAGTGCTCAAGGAAGAACATGCAGAACAGCATATTAAGACATGCTGAGCATTTCCAGTTGCTATTGAAATAAATTTCTTAAATTGTATTTTAAAAAGAAGTGTCATAAATGTTTAAATAAACCAAAGGTAAGGACAGTATACTAACTTTGCATGTTACAGCAACTGAATAAGGTTATAGTACTATCAGATCATTCCTCAGTAATTTTTTTGAGTTGGGTAACCATCTGTAAGGACAGTTTCTTTTTTACATTCTCTGTATCTCTCAGTTACAGCTACAAACACAGAAATCCAGCACCTGCTCTGTCTTACAAGTATATTATGAAAATAATTTAAAAGTCTGTGAAGCAATGAAACGGTATGTTGAAAAGAATGCTGAAGTGTCTATGAGAAAATTAATACAGGGTTTGGCTGGTATGGCTTTATCAGAAATCTTAAACTCTAGATGTAATCTCATAACAGATGCAAGCATCCTGGTAGCATAGCCAAATGTGGAAATAGAGAGCTCCTACAAAGAGGACTCAGGCCAAGCAGAATTCTAGATAACAAAGAACATGAATATGTTTATTAAGTAGAAAGTTAAAACAGACTTTTCCTATTATACAGTTCTGTAAAAAGAATTAAGAATGTCTCAATGTTAGAAATTACTGTGAACACTGAATTTTTCCTCCCTTTAGTTTACCCTAGAATATCATTCCTGTTTTCACTTCGTCTTTGAGATCAAGTGTTCCTTAAGCAAACTGTCTTCTCATCTCTGGCAGCAGGGCTGGACTCTGGTGCACATGCTGCACTTCCAGAAGATGGAAACTGGAAGCTGACAGATACAGATACTACAGACATATTTTTTCCAGAGGAAAGCCTGCTTTAGGGGCAGAAGAACATTTGCCTCAGGAGACAAAGGCAGAAGGAACAATAAGACAAAACAAAACATACAGGAATCATACTCCAATGTATCAAAAGTAGTTATCAGATGGTTTGAAGAGGTACAGAAGAATGTCATATATTCCCATGCTTTCATTTGGATGATATATATAGTAGTCTGAGAAATACCATGCCAAATGCAGAATAATACCTACTTCTCCCTCTTCACATAGCTAAACCAGAGAGTTTATTTCAATTCATTTCCTGCTAGAAGAAAGAAGAAGGAACTCCTCTATTTCTTGTACTTCTAATCCTTAATAAAACAAATACATCCATCCCACCCTAAAAAAGGGCTGCAAATGCAAATCATATCATTCCCCCATCTCACTGGGGGCTGGGCACAGCCAGGGAGGAGAGAGCCAGAGGTGACTGCAGATACTACTTCTGCAGTGACCTTTCTGGTTATCAACATATCCAATAAGCTACCCATTACTTTCTTTCTGGTGCATTTTTATACACTGACTAGCTTTAAAAGCTGCTCTTCAGTTATTGGAGAACAGTAAGAACGCCAAAGATGACCAGTGTGAGAATTCCCAAGCAAAGATCACAGAAAGCCATCCTATAGAAATTCACCACAGTGACAGGGGCAAGCCCTCACATTAACCAGTGACACAAGAAGTGACAGAATGATAAGTGAGAAACAGTTGCTCACAAACAAGACAGGTACATGCAAATTAGTACATGAGAACAGTGAATTTAGTGCAACTTTAATTTCCATTGGTACTTCCAGAAATGACCTGCTTTACTGGAAGATGATGGACTTTAAGTACCCCCATCCTCCAGTGGAGGCCAAGAAGTCTTCAATGACTGCTTTAGAAAGGTATCCTACGGTGGTACAAAAATCAAGTTTTTCTTGTAATCACATCCTCCAAAACTTGTAAAACTATTTTTGCTAAAACCTTCAAGGATTGTAGATAGGAGAATACATCTATCACAGTAAATTTAACAGCTTCCATAATTAATATTTAGTAAAATGCCAGAAAGTGGCCATCAGCTGCCTCAGACTACATCATCACTTTGTCCTGCTTTATCTAATTTCAGTAAAATACTTATTTTCAACTTAACTTCATTAAGTTACTTAAGTTCTGGAAATCTCTGATTTTAAATATATTTACATATTCCCCCACCCCTTCATCTCTCATCCATTTTCCTCTGGTTATTCCTGCCTGACTAAATAACAATAAAAAGTGTCTAAAAGCAGCCTCTCATTACATAACATAGTTAAAGGATGAACCTTTACCAGAATGTATCAAACCATGTTATGTTTGTGATCAAATGTATAAAGGTGTACCTTCAAATACTGAATCAAGTGTTTAAAGGAAAAACTGCATCAAACTTCCACACTCCTCTCCAAAAACAAGGGCTAGAAACTTGCTACTTAAAAAAAAAAAAAAAAAAAAAAAAATTAAGATTCTGATACAATCAAACTTTAGGAACAAAGCCTTTTCATCGTGAAACTTGCACTAAGCACCACTGAACAAAGAAAATTGTCAATAATCACCAAAAGTATTCCTAGGTAGGGATGGAATATTAAAAAAAAAAAAAAAGAGAGAGAGAGAAGAAACCTACACACACTGTGGTCTGCTATAGATCTCCAACTACTTAATTAGTGCGGCTTCATGGTCTTCCTTGAAAAAAATATTTACTAATCCTATTCGCTAAAGAGAAAAAGACATTTGTTGTTATGGAGAACAAGAAAACCCACCAAAACTCCCAGAATTTGTTACAAATCAATTTAAGTACAACAGGTTTAGAAAAGTAGGGCAACACCACAAAGCTTGTTATTCAGTAGGTAGCTATACAGAGTAAACCAACAGTTTATTAATGACTGAAAATACTCCAGAATGGATCAAATGAAAACTCACAAAGGACTCATATAAAACAAATTCAGCAAAGCTAACGTCTCCCTAAAAGGCATCTGAAACTGAAGTCCTGAACACACTACCCTGCAAAACTGTTTGACACACTGTTTCCAAATTAAATGAATGTCACTATCATATTGGCCCTTGAAATTGCCAAGTTAATTTACTGATGCATACAACTGAAACTAATTACCCAATTTCAAGAAAACTTTCTCAAACTCTGCATTTCTTCCCTGTGGGAAAAAAAAAAACTAAATTAAAACGATTAGGTTGCTAAAAAAAAAATTAGTTTTTAAGTTGATTTGTTTTTTTTTCTTCTTTGGTTGCTGAAAATTCTTCAGTCATATGCTGTAAACTCACTCTGAAAAACATTCCAATTAAAAAAAAAAAAAACAAACAACTTCACTCATTTCTCTATTCCTGTCTCAGAACAGTGTATCTTCACTTCCTCCCACTCATTGCTCTTACCATGTTTGTGGGGGGGGGAGGTTGGTCACTGTTTTGAGATAACTGTTTGCCTGGATCCCCCTCCAGGAATTCTGATGTTAGGAGAGTGCACACATCACTGTCAGATTCTGAAGAGCTGAACTGAATCCCTGTTGCAAACTACTACAAAGTATAAATTGGTGTTGAGGTTTAAATAAGAGAATCCACCCATGCCTGAAGTTTCAGAACGAGGGATGAGTTATTTCAGTTCTCCTTCTTTTTCTCAGTCTTTCACTTCAGTTATTTGACATCAACACAAGAATCAAATATTCTTCTATCTTGTAATCTTTTCGTCTAAAATTCCTTCTGAATTTCATTCCGATCCTCTTTTGCTTACTCATACATACTCAGGATTTTGATCTCTGTAACACCTTGCTTTGTGCTGCATAGTTCATGCTATCCATTATGCCAAAACAGAGGGAGCAAACCAACTCAACTTTATCTGAACTAGAGAAGTTTCTTCTAGTGGACTATAGAATTTGAACAAATGGCTGTTCAAACTCACCATTTTGCTTTTTCTAGTACAAGATTTAAAAGGTATTCTCTCCTCAGGACATTCGAAGTTGCTCATCTCCAATTATGAACAGGAAAGAGACAAATTACCAGTTTGTCTGTTTATGTCATTTCTAGAGGGATCTTGCCTATTTTTTCACAAAATATTACTATCAAGAGAGAGCAAAGTTAGACTAAACGATATGCAGGTCCTGCATAGTATCTCCTGTCATTCCGAGTGAGCTTAGCAGTGCTAATATTGGCTCTTATTTGCAAGAGAGAGATTTATGAACTCAATCACATCCAGTATCTGGATTGAAAAATCCCTGTAACTGCGGGATAATAAAACTGATTGGGAAACATATGCACTTCCTGATAAGCCTGTGAGGCCTGTCTTGAACACTGAGTAATTATACACAAGGTAATCTGACCAAGTGAAGATACATGCAACACTCCTTTCCAGCACTTTGTTCTGAGCAAAGCACGAGGGAAGGCCACAGTACTCATCAGTGTGGACAAAGGGAGAGAAAAGAAGAAAGAGAAGTTCCTGACAGCGTACACATGGCATCTCACCTTTAAGAAATTTTAAAAACAAAGGAAGGTACTGTATTTCCAGACTCCAACATTCCTTGTAAACATGCTGGCAAGAACACCATAAAGCATCAGGTAGTCTCTAATTATTTCAGAAAATTTCTTCTGGGAAATAAAATCTCAGATATAAGTTATCCTGAAAACCACACAGAGTCAAGGGGAGGTGTAAAAAAAAAACCACAGAAGTTCATCCACTGCAGCTCTGGTGAACAAGCTCACATTTGATGCCTAAGCAATGACCTCATGAACTCTAGCAAATGACACAGTGTACAAACTAACTCAAGCCAGACTTTATCTCTCATTAAGAAGTGAAGTAGGTATAACCACACATTTACATCATCTGGTTTGAATGAATAAGTAAGTAAATCAATCTTCTTGCTTTCAGTAGCAAAGACACGGTGATACAGTAGCACAAGCACAATACACAAACAGGTTTGTTTATTACAGCTTAGGATAGCAACAAACTAGCATCTGAGTTGATGTGATCCATACACAGCCTTGAATAGCAGCCTCCTTAGTAGACCTGCTATGATAATTAACACAACGTTTTAAGTCCCAGGATTTATGATTTCAACCTAACAGTAAATGTTTTATCTGGGAAAATTCAGTGCATCATACAAAACAGTATTTTATAGAGATTTGTAGTGACCAGAAAAAACAACAGTTATGGTTACACATCCTGAGGGGTGCCACACAGAATTTCTGAATCTCAAAAAAACATTCTTCCCAAATGGTAGATAAAAGTATAAAGTAGATGTTTCCATATCTACCCAAAATCATAGCAGAATAACAGAATCATTTAATTTGAAAAAGATCTTTAAGATCATCGAATCCAGTCATTAACCCAGCACTGTGAAGTCCACCCCTAAACCATGTCCTTAAGTACCATATCTTCATGCCTTTTAAATACCTCCAGGGATGGTGACTCAACCACTTCTGAGCCACCTGTTCAAATGCTTCATAATCCTTACCATAAGCTAATTTTTCTTAATATCCAGTCTAAACCTCCTCTGGCACAACCTGAGGCCATTTCTTCTTATCCTATCATTTGTTGCTTTGAAGCAGAGACTGACCACAACCTCACTATAACCTCCTTTCAGGCAGTTGTAGAGAGAGAAAAGGTCCCCCCTGAGACTTTTTTCCAGGGTAAACAATCCCAGCTCCCTCAGCCACTCCTCATAAGACCTGTGATCTAGACCCTTCACAAGCTTCGCTGCTCTTCTTTGGATGCACTTTATTCTCAGGCTTACTTAACTCAAGTATTTTACCAAGTGATTAAAACCTGGATGAAGGTTGAAGTAAACTTGAGAAAGAAAAAAAATTAAACAAAAATTCTGTGTAACATACCTCCCGTTAACTGTAGTGTACTTGATCACATCTCCTGGCAGGACCACTGATAGTTCAATATCTTTATCGATTACATTCTCTTTCTGTTCCATGATGAGGTTGGTTGACTCTATGCTACCAAATGGAGAAACAGCAGTGGGTGTTGCTTCAGAAGGAGGAAGTGGGGCTTTAGATTTTCTTCTGAAATAAATGGATAAAAATTAAAAGTCAATTATGTATTTATACATATGATTCCATACTGACAGACTAGCAATTCTCAAAACAGGAATGAATCACACTTTATCCACAAAGAAAAAAAAGGAAAAGAAAAAAAAATAGGCCAATAAACATCAAGCCCAAAACGAGAGTTTTTTATATGTACCTTGAAAAAAATAAATAAGTTACTTTTTCTACCTCCGTTGCATTATGCAAAGAACCCTAATTGTGTATTCTCCAAACGGACTTACTGGATTAGTATAAACAGAAATACTGTACTATGCAGTATGAACCCAAATTGCAGTGCCAGTGTACTTAATATAGAATAGATACGGGAGGAAATAGTTATATTTTTCCTCCCAAAATTTTTCTTTTTATTATTAAAATTATTCAAACAAATCCTACAAGCTCCACATTATTTACCTCTATACAGTAATAAAATAACAGTATAACCAATTCTACTGTGTTGTAATATTTATTGACATTTCAGTCACAATCTGCTTTCACATATTCTCATCTATGCTGATTTCCTATTTTAATTATCTTGATACCTTTCCCCATCTTAGTGACTAGCCAGTGTACTCTTGAATGCAAAGAGTGATAACTAAATAAGTTTCACTTTAAAAAAAGTCCAAAACAGCATAAAAGGAAAACTCTCTACATCTCTTAATATATTTATGTTACAGTAAATTCTGAAGGCAGCACTCTCGTGTCCTACGACATAATAGTTTCCATATAGTCTACTATATGGAAAAGATACTATTATTAAGAATTTTACCGTTAGAAACAAAATCAAACCACAGTGAAGACGCATTACCTCATGAGACCTTTTTAATTTCTTATAAGCATTCTTTTAAAAAGCTTGAATGAAGCCACATTTACAGAAAGTTAATATATTTCAAACATAATACACAAAGTTTCCAAAAATACACTTGTCATTTAGATTCTGGAGCTGTACCAAAGTTTGTTTACTTTAAACCTAACAAAAGAAATTAACTTCTATAATTGTCTGACAGAATTAAAACAAAGGATCTAGCGTACAGCAATTAGAAACACACATCTTTCTTGGGAAAACAAAGTTTAAAGTCACTCACAGTGAAGAGCAAACAAGGTCCAGAGCAGCATTGCAAAAAACGACTGAGTACTGAGACTTCACATGACTGACCTGTTGCTGAAAGTGCTTAGAGTTTTGAACTTCAGAACTCCATGCTGAATAATTAACTATTCACAGCCCCTCAGAGCTAATCGAGAGCACTCACAGGCCTCCCAACACACTGAATGAGGATCTGCATTCAAAATTTATACCACTTCTCTGTTAATGTTTTAAATTAGTTTGGTGTGCTCCACATACAATTCAAGACGTGCAACATGAACCGAAAATTTAACTTTGGCCTCTAAAGCAGCTTGCCTGTGTTGTTGCAGGCTTACGCAAACATTGTAAAAAGCATGAATCGAATTTCTTTTTACTCCTCCCCAACTTCCTTAGGGGTTTTTTTGTATGATTTTTAGCTTTTGCATAACTGCTAAATATAAATTATTAGCTAATACAAAGCATCAATACAACTATTAAAAAGAAATAAAACCCCCGGAACATAAAAACTCACCCTACAGCATCAATACCAAAAAAAAATCCAAACCCAAATTGAACCAATACTGCTTGTCCCCTTCTTTACTCTTTCTCACATCTTTAAGTGACTTCAAATGACTGTCAAAAGGTATTTATCACAACTGAACTCAGAATTTAATCTTTGAAGAAGTGTCACAGAGAGACTTGTTTGCAAATGCTAGTAGACTCTATTTTCCATTGAGCAGACAAATGCAATTTTATCACTGGAACTCTACTATTACTAGAGAGTGCTTAATGACACACAGCAATAAATGCATGGTACACATCAGAAATATGGCTTTACTCATACAGTGTCTAACTTACACTGCAGAGAGCTAAAAACTGACCAAATATTCTTATCAAAATATGTGTGCAACAGCTCCATGCATTTATAAAGAACACATACGCACATGAGGTCAGGCAGTCTAATAATATTGCTGAAGCCTCACATCCCCCACTGTAGAGCCTGGTGCCCCACCTATCTCTAGCACATCTGCATGAGCTTTATGATTAGTTATGCTTATGTCTTCCACCCCAAACAAAGGAAGAAAAATCCCCAAGTGTACTTTCTCAGAAGTCACACCAACTGTCTGGCAACCTCTTATTAAACAACAGGGATTCCAATGCTTTCGTTTTCTGTTTCCAGATAGCATGTCTCTTTTTACTTCCCTTCTCACCAATTCTCCCATCTCTCTTTCTTAGCCCAAAGTACTTGCATTTGGTCTTACAGCTTTCTCATTATTTGAGTTTGTCTCTCTACCTTCCCAGAGCAGCAGCTGGTAGGCTGGGCTGCACTCCCAGCCCCAGAGCTGGTACCAGATAGCAAGAACAATTCAAGTGACCATGATTACATATACGGGTGATGGTGGAAATACACTTGCAGGGACAGTTTTAAACTACAGACCCCCTCCTCTCCCTATTTTGCAATTCAAGAAGCTGACACAGGTGGTTTTCTCACCAAGGCATTCTCCACACATCACTTTATTCAAACACCAAAAGTAACTCCAAGTCTACACTATCATTTCAAATACTTCATCATAAACAACAAACAAAAGCCTGGTTCTCTCTTGCTTCTTCACCTTTACCAGATACTCAGCAAACCGGGAGAGCAGTTGATTTGTAATGATTTTGTTAAAAAGACAGAGTTGTTAAGCTAGTTTCTTCTCATGATAAGGGAACCCATTATTTTTAGTAAGACAAAATACAATCGTAACACAGAGAATAATTCCCAGTCATATGAAAACAACACTTCAGAAGCCAGAAAAAAAGTGTTCAGTAAATAGTCTCACTGACATCACCTTTCATGTTCAGATAGCTTCCAGATGTTCTAGGACCTAAGCAGACCTGTTCTAATTTTCAAAGTAAACCTTAGAAGAAGTTAGAACAACTAAAAACCTGCTATTAATTTTCATGGCTACTACAGAATTAAAGGAAAGCTGCAGGAAGAATCAAAGTGCAGTTTATTTAGCTACAACAAAGAAGAAGTTAAAAGAGAAATTTTAATCGAATGAGGCCACAACTCACAATAAGAACTCCTCTGGGAATTGTGCTGCAGTATCCTACACAATGTGGGTCCTCACGCATTCCTTGTCCCCAGGGGTCCCAGCCCCATCAACTGCCTGACCATACCTACACTAGACATTCAAATTGCCCAGTCTCAACTCTGTAAGGGATGTGCTCCCCACTGTTTATAATCAGATAAACAATCAGAGCGACATATTATCTTCTATGTAAATCTTCTCTAAACAACTGCTTAAGACAAAACAGAAAAATAAAAAAATAATTAAAGGTTCTTCCTAGTCCTGGAAAAGGCAGCCAGAGGAACACCCACAATGCTCTCACAGGGACCCATATAAGGTGGTGCAGCCTGGGCAAAGTTTCTATTTCCCTTGTTACCAGAGCACCTGGAGGCCACTGTTTATGCCAAGTCTTTGAGCTGGCCCTCATCTTGAAGAGATTATATTGTTCTCCAGAGAACTGATTCACATCTCTTAGAAATTCACATTTCTGAAGTCCCACCTGCAATTCCTGCCGTCTTTTTGACAGAATACAATTCCTATATTAAAGAATAAATGTAGATAGAAGACATTATCATTTTGTTAAGAAAAACAGTACATCTTTTTAAATCAAATGCAAGGCCACAAAGTCAATATTTTATCTGCTTCAGATCCCACTTCTACAGAATAAAGTGTCATTGCTGTATCTCAACACTTTTGTTGCTTGCCAAAAAAAATAAAAAAAATAAAGAGTCAGTGATCTGAATGTGTGGAAGCCCTTTTTAAAATAAAGGTCTGACACAGTAAATAAATAATGCATCTATTTATTTGATTTTCAAAAAATTCCTGTTGTTAGAAAGTTACAAACAGTATATTTTTAACTATCAGTAACTAGAAAAAGTCACTATAAAATAATGAGAAATACTTGAACTGACAGTGACCTGGATATCCCAGTTGTCACCAGCATTTCCTTTCAATAAGAAACACTTTCCAGAAAAGAGAGGAAATCTATCTGCTGTATTTGTGTACAACCAAAGGCTATAGCATCAAGCAATATTACTGTTTACAGTGCTTAACTTCCCATTTGGAACGCAGTTACATAAGACCCTACACAAAGACAGCTTGATAGCACTCTCACTGAAATTATTTTGAACCTAATCTCCAACATCAGAACCTTTTCTCAAGTTTTCTATAGCAATCACCAAGAACAGGAAAGGTCATAAAGATCTCACTTGCAATTCAGTCATCTCTAAGGTACTGAAATAGTTCATTAAATATAGTACAATAAAAAGTTTCTAAGCACAACAGGTAGAGTTCAGTTGATTAAGTTGATTTATGGCAACATCAAGAACACTGGCTTATACAAAAGCACTTTTTTTTTTAATCAAACTTTACAAAATGCCCCAAGTACAAGCAAAACTTAGTGTTATTTTCACTCAAAGTCAGAAAAGGATCTAACTCTACTAAAATTACATCAAGAGAGAAAAAAGGCCACTGCAATAAAGCTTCTTCTAGAGCTTTGCTTGTCTTTGACCTCTCACCTCAAGCAATTATTATAATGCTTTTGACTATTACAATAATGCTGCTTCACTGCCACGCCACAGTAGCAGACTGCCAAAACCTCACACAATCTTCTCAAACAAGAGTTCAGGCCTACATTAATAACATCAATTTGGGATTTTTTTTTTACAATGATACATCTGTTTTTTTTTTACAATGATACATCTGTTTTGGCCAACAGGTGTACAAAATATTTAGGCCCCTAGTTTCATGCATAAGCATTCCCACACCAATACTCATTTTTAATACTCACAGAACAAATTTGTCTTCTACACTAAGTTTATTCTGTTCCGTGTTTGGGGTTAATGGTTTCAGTGCAAGTCTTCAAAATCAAACACTACTTGCTAGGAAAAACCTTGGAGACAACTGCAGCATTACTCTCTGATCTGCTTATGCTTATCATAGTCCAGCAAATGACTGAAGTTATCAAGGCAAGTCACTCAAAAAATCACTGCTATATATTTCAGGCATATGAATAGAAGACCTCTTTAAAAATAAATTCTGTTCATCTTGACTAAATTATTACCTGGCACACAGAGTTCTATAGAAAATTTGGGATGCCGTAAGTGCTGCAAAAAAGGTTACTTTTAACTTAAACATACTGTAGTATTCTAATATTTTTCCTTAACATTTAGCAGCCCAAATATTTTCTGTACCAGTGTCATAGCATCTATATAACATGACTATCAGCCTTGACACTGGGTTTTTATCTCAACATCAATATCACTGCTTGATATACAATCTCTCTCTTTATTTCTACTATAAAAGCACCAGCTAGATGTTAAGATCAAGCTATGGATCAATGAGCGTCAAACACTGTCCATTCTTAGGTTATCCCTTCAAGCCAGGCTTATGATACATGTAGGACAAAATAAAGGAAAAATACTTGCTGTACCCGCTCCTTAGAGAATTATGATCTTTCAGGTTCTAAACTCATCCTCTCAGTTATTTGGGCAAGACTCTGAGGTCATATTGTAAGGATATTGTGTCTAGCAGGTGGTTCAATAGGTATCAAGGAAAAAATAGTTCAGAAACACATTTTAATTTCAGTTTCCAGGTAGAGGAACAAACATAGTCAATTTGTAAATCTTTTGTAATACTGGAGTATTTTACAGTGCATTTCTCTATACAGATTCCCAAGACTGAAAGGATATCAATATTGTAAATAACACCCGTATTTTAAAAATAATAGGTAAGAGTAAGATGGCACTACAAATAAGGCACTGGGTATATAGCTCTGCCAACAAAATAATTCATTGTACAACTGATAAATAAAATTACATGGCAGTAGTAAAGCTATGAGTGATAATAGTATTAATAAAGTGATCTTTGAAGATTATCTCCATGGGTTTACTCAGAAAGGTTCCACGAAACAACAAACCGTCTGCAGATGTTCCCTTACTCATGCCTATATTCAGATGACTGCTACAAAAAAAAGAAAAAAAAAAGTAAAATGCATTTCCACTGTCTTTCCATACATAAATTGGATCAAGAAAATAAGGCATCCCTGGAATCAGGACACGTTTTCAAAGGTCTTACTAGAGAAAAGGTTTCCCTAGCCCATGGGATGTGTGGATTTACCCCCTAGATAGCCTCATTGCTCTGAAGAAAAGATTTTTTTTTTTAGGAAGTCTTATACTAGAGAGAAATAAATCACAGAACTAGGACAGTAACCATGACAGTAAGGTGAAAGCTTAATGGAATCTTCGGATGTCTGGTTCACACTAAAAGCGAGAAAGGAGCAAATGAATCCTTTGGTTCCCGCCAGACCGTTTGGAACAGACACTTGCCCCCTCTGATTGTCTGTCCCCATGGCAGTGGCAGTCTTGAAAACAGAAGTGACTGTATTTGAGTCATTATTCATGCAATGTTTCTCTTATTAAAAGGAAAAAGGGGCAATTCAGAGGCAATGTAAACACAGATCTGCATGATGGGCATGTTTTCAATTGTGCCCCTCGTAGCATTAAAGGGGCACCACCTCCAGTATAAACACATAATTAATGAAAGTACAAATCTAAAACTTTTCTAGAAAAACTATTTAGTCATTGTCCTTCAAAGCCAAATTATAACTAATATTACAATGATCTTTTCAAGTTCACTTAAAGCATACGAAAGACTCAACTCCTGAGCACAGATCTTGTACTATCCAAAGAAACATGGTTAGCTCCTCTCTAGGCATAAGAATTGCCTTGCTGTTAGGAAGACAAGCCAAGAGCTTCAGAATCCTAGCAGGCAACAGAGGATAAAAAGATACTTTATCCTATAAATTAGCATAAAGTTTATTATTACTATTGAGGGATTACAGAAATGTGTTCTGATACAAAAATTTCATTACAGTACATCCTGTTGCACCAAGAGAGGTAACTATTTTTCTCCTAAAAAAAAAAAAAAAAAAAAGAACACAGACCAAAAACAACAAATGAAGAAATATTGTGGAAAATTATTTCTGATGACATTACTTCAAAGGAGGTTAAGAATTTAGATTTCTGAAGTAAATAGGGCAAAACAAAAATACATAATATATGTATTTGTACTACATAAAATACAAAATAGGACAAAATACAAATACAAACTGGGCATGTCTATGTGTGACATACCTCTGCAGTAAGCAGATACTCAAATCTATTTGCAACCTTTTCATAAAGTAAAAAAATGCAAAAAGGAACCCAGATTTGCTACCTAAAGAAAGAACAAAAAATCTGAATGGTATTCAAAACTATTAAAGCCTCCTATGACTCACTTAGCCTTTATTATATTTGCAGTTATGAAAACAGCCTGCCAGAATGGAAGGAGTGCAGGCAAGAGAAAGCAGTAAATCTGTAACAGTAATTGAGTAATATATAACTGGTTGAATAAACAGGAAAAGAAAACAAAGAGCAGCTTGATCTGAAAGGGGGAGCTTAACCTTTGATACACTAATAAATCTAACAAATACTTAAAACTCAAGCAAACACATGTCACCTCCACTAGGAACAAACCCTCAAATCTTTTTCAAGAACTGCTAAAAGGTTGCTCATACAGATGTTTTTCTTCCATGACTAGTAAGAAAGTTCAATCAGGGGCTCTCAAATAGAACAAAACCTGAATCTGTCCCTCTGGCCATTATCTCCCAGCCATGAAAGCAGGTATAAGAGCACTGTCTTTTCAAAGCCTGCAGATGAAACACCTAGCTCCACTCATGGCTTTTTCAGCTGCTATTCTGAACATCAATAGATGTAAGAATTGTCAATTTAACTGAGCTTTGCTGCTGCTGCTTTCTCTCCTGTTCAAAATCATGTTTTAGAAGTAACACTGGAGGCTGGCACTGGATGGATTTTGAGGCTGGGAAAGGTAAGGAAAGAAAAGCAGAGCAACTCCGTATCACAGCAAAAAGAGGCTAATATGGACCCCTCCCTTTTCCCTCACATACACACAGGCCTCCAATACAGGTACCTGGGTACAGGTACCAGTCACTCTCAAAATCCCCTGTATCCATTTCTTACTGGATCCTTGCAACAGACAAGGAAGAAGGTATTTATTTCTTCGAAGAAAACTGACTCCCTGCATGATGGTGGTAACATGACCCATGACTTCCATTAGAAAGCCTGTGCCCTTTCTGTAAAAAGGTACAGAACTTCAGCATTAAATAGAAAGTAGGAAAAAATTCTTATTTATATACTAATGATTACAATTATCAACAGTCTCCACTGGGGAATGTAAAGAACCTCTCCCATACAACTATGCTGATGAATAATTTGCTCCAACTGCTACACTTCACTCCTGTATTCACACTCACATCCTTTTCAACTTTCACTACCACAAGTTTACAGCCAGTAGACTTCACTGCTGAATTTTTAACACGTTAACAGATGATTTAGTGTCAGTAGCACATAGACTTCTACAAGAAGTTCAACTGAACTCTATTTCTTAAATTCTTTCTTTGTTGCTGTTAGCCAAGTGCATCTTGGCTTTGTGCAGTTATGTAGGTACTTAGTCCATTTAGTCCACAAAACTGTTATAATGCTTTCCATGATAAATGAAAGTGATATACAATATCCAAGGAATACACAGAATACACAGCAAGGACTCTTATATTAAACACTAAAAGAATTGACTTTTACAAGTTATTACAAGCAACTAGTGGGTTTTTTTCCAAACAGATTTTAGACCAAGATCAGAAGAAAGCAAATCAAAGAAATCAAAAAAACCTTACAATCTGCATGAAATAACAGCATTCCTCAATTAAAATAATCTCAATAACCTCATTTGAGTTTCAAGGCACCAATCATCAATTTAAAATAAAATATACAAGAGCTCCTCTACCCAGAAATGTACCACTGAAATTTCAGCAGTCTGTACACCTGGATAAATTTATAGGTCTTTATACACCCTCATCCTTGAGCCAGAAGTGGGATTTTAAAAAGCTTTTGTATCTTTGACTAAAAGAATCACATGTTTTGTCTGAAAAAGGACAAAGACATGAATTATTCTTTCTTCTTACAGGCCTGTATTTAAGTTCTGGCAGTTTATGTACTGCCCTACACAGGAATTCTGCATTGCCTCAAAGAGCAAGGACTTGTATGTTGCTGCAGGTATATAATTATTGGTAAATATTTTTGTCACAGCAAGTGTTAGGAAAAGTAAAATAACATAAGTATTACTTTGAAGCCATTCTGCTGAACATCTAAACAAGGAGAAGGAATAACAGCTAAAATTGATTATACCACTACTGCTTACCTCCAACATAGCACAGGTTCTTCTTCTCCATTAATATGAGGTGAGTTTCTTTCAATAGCACATGGAGGTAGAAGGGAGGGACTGTGTGTGTGCATGGCAAGCTCACTGCTTCCTTCCGCTACTGCTGACCTCAGTAAGCCTACCTATTTATAATCCCACCACCTGACCAAACAGCCTACAGAGTACATCTAGAGATTTGTATAGCCTGTAATCCTGACATATCTACTTCAGCCAATTCAAAAGAGAGTATTAAGTAGCTTTGTTATGTCTTCTGTGGCTTTATACCATAAAAAGAATCCAATCCTGTTTTCCGCACCCCTTTTATTTTTGCAAAACAAGTTTAATGGGAATTTTTAGAATTAGGACTCATCCTTCTCTCCATGCTTTTTAGCTTTCTCCATTTCTCTGCTTGTAAGATACCAAACTAAACAGCTCAGGTGAGCAAATTTTAGTGATTAGTAGAATATTCATACAGCAAAGGTAAATACCCATTTACATCCAGTTAATTCGATCATCAGTACTACCTACAAAATTATTGAAGCTTAAGATCTTTACAAATCAATTTCACAAACAAAAGCACAATACTTATGCTATCAGGAAAACAAACAACCAACTCTGCAGTGTTTAAAGTAGGATAATTTACAGAAGCCTGACCTCATAGTCAGCTAAAACCAGAAGATGCTTAAAAGCAATTCTCAATTCAGTTACCTTTCCCAAAGTCAAACCTAATGCGTACAGCCATGTGAGGACTGCTTACAGCTCAGTCTGCCCAGGGAGTGGGAAGGAATGCAGTCAACAAACTCTTTGGGCAAGTGCTGCCATCAATGGCAACATCCTGAAGGTTTCTATCACTCGTAAACGTTGCTTCTAGATCTTTATCAGGCCACAATGTGTTTCGAAGCAGGCTGAGTACTGCTTCAGTGAGAGGATAACATCCGCCTGAGTGCATGTGTGCTGAGTGAACAGCATTACTGACAGTTTCTTATCTAATCTTTCTTACCTGAGAAGTCCTGTCACCCATCCCAGACAAAACAGAAATCGAAGTCAGCTTTGCCTAAACCTGTGTAAAGTTGAATGAAACAATCGGATCAATTAACTGTGTTCAAGTCAACGGCCCTCTGCAACCAAACTTCAAAAATTAACAGAAAGAATAAAAATCCCTGAAGCAATTTCACTTGCGGATAATCTGGGGAGGGCAATAATGCAGATGCAGCCAGGCTTGCAGGACAAGACTGCCAGTAGCAAAAGTGCCAGTGCAGACAGGGTACCAATGCTGGCTAAAACACCAAGGTATTGCCTACGGCCAGTATGTCCTACCCAGGACAAAACATTGAGAATTTCACTTGGAGGTATTAAATACTATCTGGGTCTAAGGGCTATAGCTAGAAATATATAATTAATACAATAATAAAATACCTGATTTTTTTTAGTCCTGCTGTTATTTTGCAGTACTAAATTTTACATACTGTTTACCTAGTTAGCAATTTACTTTTTATGGCTTTCACAGATTAAGCAGTAAATTTATCACTGTTAAAAAATCATATGGCTTTCATTCAGGGAGTGACCAATGGGATTTTATATTACTGACCACAATAAGCAAGTGCCCAACGTTTCAGATAGCCTGAAAGGAAAGAAAGGTTTTCCACTTCTACAAGTATGTACCTGGCTATTTCCCCTGCATCTCACACAGATTACTTTTACCTTTTCCCCCACCAATATCACTCAGCATGGACTACTGGGGGTTTTTTTTGGTTGTGTGGTTGGAGCTTTTTAATTTTTTGTTGTTGTTGTCATTTGTTTTAGTTCCTAGAACACTTGTGGAAGGTAAAATGTTAAGAATTTTAAAAGATGGGGTGTGAGAAGAGCTTATACAGGGTATTAGAAAAAAAAAACCCCAAACCACCATGTAAGGAAATGGAATTTAAAAGTTTGATAAGAATTTGGATTAGAATTTTAAACTGCTTCTCATTTTTTCATAAATCATCTACTTAAATTACTCATTATGGCATTGCTGTGTAGCAAATACCTCTAAAAATGAAACATCAACTGAATTGTATCAGCAACAAAAGGCAATGCATGTGAATGGACCATAAACTGAGACTTATTTTATTTCTTGTGTGTATACTTTAAAAAAAGCAAACCATCTAATTTTGCTAAATAGAATGATGCTGTAGTGCTAAATACAAAACACTTTCTAAAGAGGTCCCTGTACAGGTCATATTTTACTACAGATGTTTGATGATCTATAATCCATATAATTGTTTCCAAGACCAAAAGGATATGAAGACTTGTATATACCAGTGAGGAAAACAAAACAGAACCTTCCCAATATTCGTTTTTAGATCTTTAATACCTTCAGATTCACTTGTCTGTGATCACCCAGAGCATTTAGTACTTTTGCAAAGGGGAGAAACAAAAAAAAAACAACAAAAAACCACAAAAACCAACCAACAAACAAACAAACACACACAAACCACAACTCTAAAAGCCCAATAGGCTGTTAGACCCCAGATAATGTGTACCAATTATCTGCATATGGAAAAGCTTCTCAGACTTATATGTTTATAAAAATCCCCAAGAGAGACATATCTGTGAAGCTGAGAGCTCTTTGAACCTATTGTCTCTCTTGTTATAAACAAAAGACTGTTTTTTAAAACTATCTGAGATTTCATCTAACCCTGAAATAGTAATGATTATTTTTTTTAAATAATATCCTTAGAAACTGAAGTCTGAAAGCAGCAAGAATAGCAGGAAACCTAGATTACTAGGCTAAGAATGGGCATTCCTCCAGATAAAATTCCTGCTTTATTAAGTTGCTTTGTACCTACTGAGATGACATCTCATCTGTGATGGACCAACACAGCCAAGTCTCCAGGGACAGGCAAATAGTTTTCTTACATCAAAAAGAATTGGAGAAGAGAGCATAGACAAGAGGCTTCCAAATGGCTTGGAAGCAGACCAAGAACTTGTTTTTCTATGCAAGTCACACATCAACAAGGAAAGTTGATTTTAGATTGTATAATCACTCAACATTAAGAGGGACTTAATTATTTTACCATTAGTTAACATTTGGTTTAAGTATTTTGTGTATCATCATTAAACAATTCTGTTGTATGTTCTCTTTTCACTTACTTGGAACAGTTAAAACACAACAAATTAGTACATGTACAAAAGGTAAATCTAAGAACATAATGACGTGGTCTCTCAGCTCTCATGCCCCTTATATGAAAGCCACACCTTTGACCATCCCTCTTGATTCTCTCTGAGTCTTCTTCTGTTTTATTATATCCTTTTGGAGATGACAGAATCTATAACCATACATTGGATTGTCAGTATGGACTTATACATTGGCAAAATCATATTTTCTTCTTTCTTCTCTATTCCTTTGCTAATGTGCAAGGCAAATTGATTTGTATTGAGTCTATCTAAAGTGAATTTAACCTCATTTTATTATCCATTTATTTTTGTAAAATCCTTCTGCAAGTCTTCAGTCATGTCTTCTCTTATTACTATGAATAATATTTTTTTTACTGTCAGCAAAGTGCCACCTCATTATTAAGCTGCTTTTCTAGATTATTAGCATGTAGCATGTTGAACTAAGAGTTCCAGCACAGATACCTGTGGAACTCTGAGGTGGCAGCCCTTCACCTTCAGAGTAGACCATTTCCCATATCTCTGTTATTATTTTGGATCAAATTATTTAACCTTGCAAGGTTTACCATTTTATGCCATGTTTCTTCAGGTTTCCCTAGAAGGGTGTGGGCTTTTGGTCTTTTGAAAGATGAGCACGACTATGCCAGCTGGCTTTTCCTCATATGTTTGGTCGTCAGAGCCTTTAGATTCTTTTTATATTTTTACAGCCTTAAGACATTTACACTGTAGATACACTGCTATATCAACAAGTTCCTCATTTTATTCTAACTGTGGTTGTTCCATCAGTGTGCAGAAAAACAGATTTTGTTCTTAAATTCAGCCACCAAATTTATAGTTTGCCTTGAATACTAAGGTAGCGTTTAAGAGACCTCACCAAAGTTGTCCTAGTTGTTGTGCAAATTCAGAACAAAAAGAGTGTGCCTACTCGGAAAACATCTGCAGACAAAAGGACAAACCCATATTTTGGGTTGCCTATCCACAGCATAACTTCCCTTAAACTGGTGCCTGACCCTTTCACCCCTATACCTCAATTACAACTTTTTATCCTCACTTTCACATTATAGATCTTCTCTCTCTACACAGCACAAAAAGTAACATGCAAACATTAGCACATTTTTTTACCTTCCTGAGTCATTATTTCATCACAGCTGCTAAGAATCTGCCTCGCTATCTTAAAATTGTTTCAGTATTTTCTTCTGTGCCAATTCTCTCTTCCACCCCTGAGAGCAATTTTTATAACTTTTTCCATGGGATCACCTGAGGCTCCACTACATCTACAGACATCTGACAATTAAGAATCCATAATATTTCTTGGTAAGTACATGCTAGTACATTACAACTTCCCTCATTTTTAGGGTCAAAAAAACCCCACAAATCAAGGGACTTGGGAAAGTTCGTCTTGATTAAGCTCTATAGAGGAACACAAGGGTTAAGAAGTGGCAAAAACCCCAGTGTCCGATGAGCAAAATGCTTCAATTCATGCTCACTAGGTCAGAGAAAGAGAGAATACTAATAGAAGTTATCCAGAAGCTTTATTCACTTAAAACCAAAAAGAAATGCAAACTGCAATACAATCTTCAACTTCTGAGTTTTGGTGATTCAGACATACTTGAGAATATGACTTTCACTATGACACTGAAATTAAGGGGTCAATAATCACTCAGAAATTACCATTTTGAGAAGTCAGCATCTCTTCCCCCCCCAAATATGGAAGTTACTAAACAAAACTGAAACTGAACAAAATACACATTACGACATGGTGATAGTACTGCCATGGGGCTAATGGTTGCCAGAAATAAAAGATAAGAAATAAGAGACAAGAGGGATTGTAAACGGGGGGATTTTTTTCAAATATTTTTTGTGTCAACTTGATATAGCTAGGTAACAGATGGTATATTATGTTTTTCCTGCCTTGACACAATTTAAAAACAAGCTACAGATGGCTATAATGAAATACTCATTAACACACTTATATTTTCACAGTTCAGTATGGCAATAATGAAACTTTCAGGTCTGGAATTTCCTGTTGGTTAATTAGCGGTTAGGTTAATAGCCTGAGGAAGTGCACAACCCAAAAAGTTTCCTTGTTGTTTAATCATATAATTACTATATTCATATTTCTGGGAAAGCTCTCAAGACAGATTTAATGTCACAGTAAAGTTACCTTTATAACCCTCCCTGTTTGTGAAACAACAGTATTATTTTATTTAGCAGAGCGTGTAGGCAGGAAAGCCATGAACAGGCCTAATTCAGCTGCCTCTGGGAGGTTTCAGCTTGTTTTTAGTTTAGAGATACCAACTTAGAGAAGTCTTCCAATACATATTACAGCAAACACATTGTACAGAAGAGCTGGGATCAACAACTACTGGTCTACAGCTACAATGCCAATTTATAATCCTCTGCAAAAGCTTGAAATATGATATATGCTTAACAGTACACCAAGATATCCCTAAATCTCAGATCTAGAAAGAGAACAAAAAAAACCAAACAGAATCACCGCAAATCTTGTATTCAGGTTATTTCCATAAATTAAGCTGCTGCTATAATCACAAGGTGGCACAATGCCAGCTGCAAGTTGCATTATTAAACACTATGATTACAATAGTAGTCAAAGATGTAGAGTTCAGCACTAAAACCCCCCTGGATTTCAATAGCCACAAACTAGTTACCAGCTGATGACAGGGTGCCTTCATTACTGTGCTACTTATGCTGTAAGATTAAGGTTGCAGCCCAAGCCATCCCCCCCAGCCGTGCCTTCTCTGGGTGGTGCAGCCACACCCCCACACAACCGATACCCGCACTCGGTGCTGTGGAACAAGGAAAGCCAGTAACTTGGCAGAACCAGGTCCCAAAACATTATTGAATGTTGCTGTTGAGTTTTTTTTCTTTTTTAACTGCCATCACCAAAAAACTACATTGAGAAAGTGTGACACCCTTGTCACGGGGCACAGATCAATGGAAACAACCACACAGCTTTTTGAAGCGCTGGAGGTTCAAAAGAGGATAGCCACTGCCAAACCATCCTCAAAGGAACATAATGTGGAAAACTTGAGTTGTGACTGAAGTTACACAGTCAAAAAGAGACAGTATCCAATTATTTAAAAGTTGTCATGCTAAAAATATCTTTTAAGCCCACCAAACTCACTTATGAAAGAGAATTTGGATTCTCTAAGAATCCCATTATTTTGATGACTACTCTGTAAGATTCTGGAGCCCTCACATTTCTTTAGATAACAATTTATTTAGGCAACATTAAGGAGAATTGAAACTATTATTTTCCTTAACCAGCAGAAGCAGGAGCCATGCACAACAAAGACTTTCTGGAACACTAAATGTCACTATGGGATTCACCAGTCAAATACACCCAAAAAAAAAAAAGTGAAAAAAATCTCTATGTTTTTAGAGATCTGAGAATTACAGCTCCAAACTCAGTTACTTTGCTTCCTTAAATCACTCTCAGAGGCCTAGAAAGTTAATCAAAAAATGACAGACAAAACTCCCTCACTGATTTTCTTCTGGAAAATCCCATGTTTTAATTGAGAAACTTTCAGATCCAGTTTCACATACAAGTTTTCATAATAATATCCATTCCCTGACAGAACAGTCTGTACTTTGACAGATCTTCTTATGGCACTGGTGCTGTGAAAAATTTAGCTGTAGCTTTAATGAGAAGTTAAAAAAGTTTCTTGTTCTGAATATTTACACATAGTATAATGCTGCCTTTAAAATCTGTACCTCTGGTCAAGTTCAGTACCACTTGCTCTTCTCCTTACAAAACAAAAAGTTAAAAATAATTGCAGTGTTTCAATGCTAAACAGTTTGTGAAGCAAGGACACCTTGTGTTTGCTTCATCCAGCACTCCCTCGCTCCATTCTTCAGAACAGTGTATCTGGTGGTGTTCTCTTAATCTTTCGAGTTCCTGTGCTTATCAGATGATAAAAAGAAAAAAAATAAAAATAAAGAAAGCAGCAAACGTTCTACTACAGTTATAAATTTTGTCATGTAAGTTTCAGGTATTTCCTCAAGCTGAAGTAAACACAAGACAATGGAAAAATTATACATTAATTGCACTGGGGTAAGTACTAAAATTATAATGAAAAGTCCCCCCCTTTTAATTATGATATCAAACAATTCAGAGCAGAGTTTGGTGTACAGAAGCTGAAACTGATTTACAGGAGGGCCTTCATTCCAGAGGGGTAAGAAGTCATCTGAGGAGCAAAAGCCCATGGTTGGAATTCAGACATTCAAAGACGGCATGTGGGAAGGAATATGCCTCAGGTTCTCTACTACCAGTAAGACAGGAATGAGGAAGAAATACAGTGTTCTTTCTTACTTACTATGCACATACATAAGCTAATTCAGTTAAGCACGTATCTTTGGAATCATTATCACAGACAACTAAACTGGGATCGTATCACACCAACTTAATATTCAGAAGTACAAGTGCTCCAGTCATACTCAGTCTCTATTACATGTGTTTTTTATCCAGCACAGAGTACATCCATCCAAGCCATGACCAGTCACAGTTTCTCCAGGAGAATGCTGTGGGAAATGCTGGCAAAGGCTTTACTAAGGTAAACAAATTAAGGCCCAGGTGAACAACATCCACTAGGCCTTGTCATAGCAGTACACTGGGTTGGTCAAGTCCCATGCTGGCTGGGACTGATCCCCCCCCACAGTGGTCCTGTATATCCTGCATGATGGCACTCCAGATAGTTGCATGGCTATACAGCTCACCACACGGTGCTATACCACTTGTGCAGACTGTATTCTCTGTGCAATAGTACAAAATATGCTTAAAAAGAATGTCTATATTAATATATCCCAAGTTCTTAAAAGCTCTTCACATAGCAGGACTGTCAGCTTGGTTTTCTACCAACTCAGAAAAGATTAAAAGAAGAGGTGATACAAGTATTCAAACACTTCTATTTGTATGGACTACAAATACTGAAATTCTATCAAATTAAAACTCTTGCAGAGAAAAAAATGAATGAAAGCAGAGGAAAAAAGAAATTCCAACAGCACAGTTTAAAGAAGCTGAGCTCTGGTGGACAAAAAAAAAAAAAAGGAAGAGAAAAAGGAAAATATTTCCTCAGTTAGTAAGAGACTTCTGATGCCATAGTAAGTTCACCAGTGTTTCTAGGAGTTTTGTCTTGATGTGCTGCTAAAAAAGCATTATATTATTGTAGTTATATACCAGCCACAGAACATTTGGTCTGCTCTACCTGATATTATCTCCTTTGAAATTTAGGAATGCAATACACCAAGTTTTTATGATTCAGTGTTTTACTTTAGCCCTGTAAACATCGCAAGCCTTCAACAGAAAGGTGAACAGTTACAGTAAGTGCCTATTTCTGGCAATATTTTCTATCAAACATCAAACAGTCCAAGTTAGACACAGCATATCCCAGAACCAAAGGAGCAGTATGTATCAAAACTGGGGGGTTTTGTTTGGGTTTTTAGCTCTGTTTTCCCTGTCCCGTTGTGGGTTGTTTGTAGAAACCAAAAAGCATCTTTTCATAAAGGTTCCTAAAGACAGAAAGTTTTACAAGTGAGTTCTTGGGACAATTTTTTTTAATTTTACTTTAAAGAAAGACATAAACAAAAGTACCTGTCAGAAAGATATGGCAGGGCTTACAGCACAGTCACGAATTTCACTTTCACAACAGCGAGCAGAGATTTTCTTTGACCATGAAATGAAATATCATCACAAACACTAACAGGCTTTTATTCACAGGGCTGAGACTTACAAGAACTTGATACAAAGTATACAAGTTTTTAAATGCATTTTCTTAAAATAAAATTGCAGTCCTTTTGTGATCTGAAGTCTTGAACTGAGACCTTCCACCAGGTAAAATTTTAATATAGGAAGGACTCAAGTCAGGACCTGTGACACACAAATTCTTGTACATGCATGTGTACATTTCAACATTTCAATATTTTGTCTTCTGTTTTAAGAAAGAGCAATCAGAATTATCCATGACTTACATTTGAGTCATTTGAAAAATAAACTCCAAAATCTAAAGTACAATTAACCTGCTCCTTCCACTGCAATTTATAGCAGTTTGAAGAGTTTCTGCAATAACCACCTTAAATTACAGACACATTAGTTTACACATGCCCAGTACTGCAGAAGCCTGATGCCGGGTAGAAAGAGCAAACAAGCTTCCTAAATAAAGACAAGTAATCAAAACCTTCTCTGTTGCTTTCCCTCACATCCACTTCTTCTACCTTTGGTTGTTCCTAGCTGGAAATCCAGACTTCTAAAAACATGTATTTAACTGCAGGTATTAACCACTCATAACTGTTTTACAATAGTAAAATACAGTCTTTAAGCATTTTCTTTTTAAGCCTTTTGTTCATAATTTTGCTTAGATATATACTGCATTTATAATAAAAATAATACAAAAAACCCACAACACTTCTTTTCAAAGAATGAAAATCTTCCTGCCAACACTAGAAAAGAAAATTCAATTTCTAATTCTCACTATTAAAGACTTTCCATCTTTAGTACAAGATTTTGCAACAAACAGTACAACCTACAGGTATGGACATTAATATCAGATATGTCCACTGCTAGCTTTAAGATTCTGCAAGAACTCCGACCCCAAATTCATACACCTCTACTTACAGTTCACACGCAAAATATGTGAATTGGGAAAAAGAAACATTCACTTTCCAGAAAAGGCCAAGTATAACTTTTGTAATTATGAGACAAATGTGACTGTAAGCACCTGCTTACCAGAGAAAGCCTAGACACATTAAAAACAAAGCTTGATACTTACCAAGCTCTTACATTTTTCGTTTCTACCAGAGAAAAATACAAAGCCCTCAGTGAAGACGCTGAAGTCCAGAGGTGTCTCAATAACACATGCTGAGGCTTTGCCAGTCCAGACTTGATTTGTCCCTTAGTCACTCATCCTGCCTCTGCTCAGCAAGCAGCTCTGGGGCAGAGGCAGCAAGTGCTTGTGAGAGCGAGGGAACAGAGGCAACACCGTCAGGCCAAGAACAGGGACACGAGCGTGGGAAGCGCCTTTTGTTAAAATAAACACTTTTGCAGGAAGAAAACATCGAAAGCATGGTCAAAGTATTACAATAAAAACTCTTACAACACTGAAAGCACTGATTTTAAACAGTCAAAAATGTAATCAAACACTGCCCTTGGACTACAGAGTGGCAGGCCAGGTTTTGGGGTTCTGGGGAGAGGTGGTGAGCTGTGGCAGTAAGCCCAGAAAACTGCTGCTGATGCCTGCACTGAGCTGTGATGTTACTGCTCCCACCTGGACAGAAAGGGCAAGAGAGAGACTGTTCTGCTGTTCCCTGACAGAATGACAGTAAGAAAATATAGACAGATAAAACCCTGCCTTTCATTCAGAGACGTTAGTTATCCTCACAGCTAAGCAGGCTGTAAGGAAGAAAACAGGTTCTCCTCTCCAAGACATGCCAAACAGGTTCACTGCTGAAAAGTTCCTTACTGTGCACTTGCTTGGCATGAAATATCCTCAACACTGTATTACTTCCCATATGTGAAAGCCAGTCTTGAACACATAGGTACTTACCCTGCCAAGGCAAAGCACTACTACCTCAAAGCATAATGCTGTTTTTGAAAGCACAGTCTCTCTGACATCCTTCAGTTGAAGTCAACAAAAATGCAGATGTCTAAATGCAAAATAATATCAACTGTCTCCATAAGCAGTGCTGTGCTTACCTAGACAATCTAACTGTAAAGGTAAACCATCTTCCTAGAAAACTGACTACCTGGAAATAAACTATCTGCACACATAACATCACTGCAACTGATGAGACCAATTAATGCAGTCCTTCAAGTTACTGCCGAGAATTGACATGTTTTACTTTCCAGCTCCAGTGTGATATTTCCTTTTCAATGACCAAACCAGCCATTGCTCAGTGATTTGATGTGGTAGGTGAATAAACTGGTATTGCTCAGAAATCCTTTTCCTGGTTCTCCATCTAAGCAAGTTTCAGCAGGAATAAATAACCCTGAAGTTAGGCAAAAAACTGTGCTGTACTATCCCGATGGTTAGACCAGGTCTGCAGCCAGGAGCACAGACATTTTACAAGTCCACAAGTAATTTTACCTCTGGGGATGAGGCAAGAGAAACTGGTTGGTTTAATAGAAGCCATGAAAAAAGAAAGCCACAGGGTGGCACTGCAGGTAGGCTGTATTTTGAAACTACTTGGCTGCTTATTCTTTTCTGGGTAAATCAGAGTTTGTTTAATCCCATCTGCATAAAACAGGAGAGTGGTTCATTAGTTTTTCTTCAAGCATTGTACTGTCCAGCAAGAAATATCCCTAGAATAAAAATCACATCATAAGAGAGACACCTACTTCAGAATTTTCAGAGTATTTTATAAATTAATGAAATGGTATTTAAGAGCATTAAGACAAGACTGCTATTGTAAAGAGAGGTTAGGAATTTATACCTATTTTGGGTTTGTCAGTTCATTTTGAAACAATTTAAGAAGAAAATCTGCATAAAGCATGTGCATTTTCATACAAAAGCTAAAGAATTTTCTTCATACCGTGATTTTTTTATCAGTGTTGCGATGGAAAAATCTCAGATAGTTCTCTCTTCCTCTGAAAGGAAGGACAGTATTAACTTATGGAAAGCATATGAAAAAGTCTTAACACTGCACTCAACACTATCACATTCTTTTAAAACATTTTCACTCTCGTATATAAAAGAATCATACATCATTTCATCCAAAATAGACAACTTATTACAGTAATATTTCAAAGCTAGACTTCAGAGTCTATTTAATCTGCTTTGTTGGCTGCTTTCCCCCCAAATTTCAAATCCCTACTATTTGAGTTAAAAGCAAAAACAATTGCAAGAAGAGCAATTCCTGTTCATTTAGTGAAAAAACTAATTTTCAAGGGAGATTTGGAGGTCATCCAAGATTGCAACAGTTACTTTCTACTTTATAAAAGAAAAGTCCCTTCGAGGTATAAATTTCATATTTAAGTAGATTCTGAACCAACAGATAATATATGACTATGCACAACCACTTCAGTTGCCGAAGTCCTCATTCTAAGTTTTCAGTTTGAAAGTATGATCAGTAACAGTCTTCCTTTGATGTTGCTAGTAACAAATGAAAATAAACAAAAAGTTGTATTTTAGTTCAGTTGCACCATAATATAAATTAGAACATCAATTCATCTCCTGTCATTTTTCTTACTCCAGAGGGCATGAATTCTAAAAAAAAGAAAGTTTTATTCCCTCAGACAGAAGTTCAAGAGTGGCCTGGTAATTGTTCCAACTGCCAAGTGGAACATAAGCCATTCTTTCTGCTACAAGATTGCTCCCTGTATGTTTTAAACTGTTTATATATGGTGATTATTTTGCTATTAGATAGCATGACATTAATATATTGGCAAAGAAATATGCCAATATAGCTGTGACTTTAACATTGGATAAAGTAGATGATTATGTAATAGCATTGATTGCCAAAGCTATACAAATTTGATTTGAGTATATTATTTACCTACTTTGTGGACTCTTACACTAAGGCACTCTATGTGCTAGTAAATGGTTTCAAAACATATGCCCAACAAATACTAAATTAAAAAGTTAGTGACCTGGTAAGATAAACTGATTTTGGTACCAAAACCTCAGTGTTTGGTGTCAATGTCGCTTAAAAATGTAATAGAAAAATTTAACAGAAAAGTAATTAAGGCACCTCCTCCTCAAAAAACACAAACAAACAAACCCACCAGCCAACCACATAACACAAAGGAAAATACTACTGTACAGACTTGTCTATTATTATTTCCTCTGCTTGGATTGGGAGAGCAAAGGCTTCTGCGGAAGTGTTGGCATGTAGACACTGCATAACCATACTCAGAACACTTCATACACTAACTTCCCAGTTCATCAATTATATGAACTACGACACTGTTTGCATATAACACTCCAAGGTCATGTGCTGATGCAATTAATGGAAGTGAAGTCCATTAATTCTAAATAAAATAACTATTTAAGGAAAAAATAGACACACTGGAGCAATCTAAAAGTGCTTCAAATAAGCTTCTCTGTTCCCCTCTATTGACACCTATACCGTTATTAATAGAAAGCTAAATCAAAGTGGACAAATTTGGGAAGAAGGTGCATTGCTCATCAAGGCCATAACTTGAAAAGTATGGGCTTCGAGAAAGCTGTGTGTAAGAAGATACATGGAAGTAACTAGCATGTCTTCTGTTTGAATTCTGTATTCTGCTTTTTAATTTCCTTACTTAAGACAGAGAAGTGTTCATAGTTAATTTGTACATATTTTGCACAGTTTTGGAATAACGTCTCTGGACAGCACTAGGAAACTTATGCAATTAAACTGTTAATTTTGCTAATCGTATTTCTAAAAATCAAATTGCTAATCATAACTTTGGAACTAGCCAATGCTAGCTCTCACAGTTTGTCATTAGTACTGGAACGGCATTTGGTCTACGATATGCCATCACAGAATTTTCAGTTCTAGATGGGAGGTCACACACACACAACATCTCCAAGGGAAAAATAAAATAAAAAATCAAATACTAAAATTTTAACGAATAAAATCAAATACCAAACAAACTATTCTGCCAATCCTAGTCCTATCTCACCCAATGTAGAACAAACAAACAAAACAAACAAATATAATCTATGTTTTCACATCTCAGGTATCTGAAAACTTCTTATCTATTTATTTATGCAGATGACTAAATAGTTCCTTCATTTTTCAAATATCTTTGAACAGAAGTATTTGTTCAAGAACATAAAAGACAGAAATTAAATGGCTGCATAGCTTTTGTCACTGCAATTCAAAACATTTATGTCCAATTCCTAACAACCACAGTACCACACAATTTTACACCCTTCCTCAAACCGCAATCAACATTTAGCCCAAATTTCAGCACAACGCACAGGAATTCAGATATAAGAAATTTTAAAAAGCAAAACAAAACCCTGCACACAGCTATTCTTAGCCAGCACTGTGAGGCACATTCTTACATTCCCATGGAAAGTGAACAGCACAAGGAGCACGGCTGCATGTTCCCTTGAGGCCAGGCACAACGGAACTGTTGGAAAGAACAAGTTCTGGTCCCCACCACTAACACATACACACAGATCATGGGAACTTATTTTCTCTGGGTCACTTGGCTACACAGCTGCGTATGTGTAATTTGTTTTTAGAACACAAATGTCTTCCTTTAAATGAACAACCAATTACTCCATGATCAAAAAAAAATCCAGAAGAGACAAAAATATCTGTATTGCTAGTATGGTATACCTGTTTAGCATAAGCTAAAAATACATACAAAGCCTGTTTCACTGAACAGTACACAACTATCTTATGAGTACAAATTCTGCCACGTTAAAAACTTCAGACAGGTGACTACTATCATGATATCAGTCCCAGGAGTCCAAAAACAATGATGCAGAAGCCCCATCACATATAACAATCTTGTCTCTGTCTCTTGCTGGCATGACTAAAACTTATGCTTTCAGCATTTTTCTAGCAGAAATAAATTGATTTTATTATCTATTTAAAAGACAGATTAATAACAGCTACCAATAGTATCTAATGGATCAAAAAGCTACTTCCACTCCTGGACTTCTACTCAGTTTCTACTCAGAAGTCACAAAGACTTTAACAATTCCAGTAGAACTAAGGAGTGAACGTGGATGGAAAATTGTTGTAATCATGTAACTGCAGCTACCATAATAGACAAGTGATTCTGTGTTGAAAGTTCTGGGACAGCCACAAATTAAGTTTGTTAGACAAAGCTGCTCTAGTATTGACTCAGATATATTAAGAGGGACCAGAAAAATAGGCTACAGCTCTATTTGTCACTTCATATATGTATAGAGGCTCAAACAAGCTGTGACTTGTTCCTAGAAGAGACCAGAATTCACCTGTCAAATTAGGAGTTACAGTAGGTAAAGACAGAGGAAACAGATTGAGTGATTCTGGATGCCTTCACCCTCCTCCTCTTCATAAGGTTCACCAACCTCTCACCATCTTCTCCAAGGATCAGCCTTTGGCTACACAACCTCACTGGATCCCACTGCTAACCACAGTACGAATTACGAGGCCACACCTTCTAAATACTCACCAGCAGCCTGGCTGCTTTGCTAAGCAAGAAACAAAATTAACATGGCTAAATAATGGATGTTCATAAAACACCTCCCAGCAGTGCATTATTTCTGTGCATGTGGTCACGTGGTTACTCAAGCTTGCCATCATTGTCTCATAATTCTATTTTCTGCATATTTGCTGATGTGCAACAGGGTTGAACAGGGAGTATCTCTGTCACGGTAACATTGCAGACTACGGGAAACAGTTTTTCAGACTGCAAGTATGATCCAGTAGCCTTTAAAAATATTTTATACTATTAGCTTTCTGGTGTCAAAGGTGGTTAATTAGGATACCAGGTGACTGTTAAAAACAAAGAATCAAAACAATGACAAAAGCTTCTGAGAAAATTGCAAGAAATTTTACAGCTAGGCTGAGCCATCAGTTGTTCTCTATCTTCAAAATTAGTAATTGAGGCCTTTTTTTAGCCCCAATTACATGATGGCATAACTTTATCACAACTGGTGCTAAGTGATGCAGCTAAGTGACTGCATGAAGGAAACAACAGAATCATAGAATAAATCAGGTTGGAAAAGACCGTTCAGATCATCAAGTTCAACCATAAACCGAACACTGCCAAGTTCTTACCTTCTTCATTGGAGGGATGAAACTGCCTTTTCAGGTTGTCCACTCCTGTTCATATTCTTTTAAATTTTTTTAAATAGGAAAAGGATCAAAGGAAATTGGCTTTTCCATTTTGGAAAAGGTACATACAAGCTTATTTGCCAAAGGACCCAGCTGCAGGCCTTGGTAGCCTATCCTCTTTTATCGTGTAGCTCTTTCTGAAAAATCTCAGTATTTTATTGCCAAATTCAAATCTGAAACTCCCACTTACAAAAACTTAAGGAATGCAAATCATCTCCTTCCTTTCTCAGCATCCTGTGCCTCTGAACATGACACTGTTATATGCAAATCAGACCAGATTAGCAAGCCTAGACATTTGAAGTGGCACTAAGCAGACAACATTGAAGTCAACCCTTTCAATTCTTTGATATGGCAGTTTTATCTCTCACCAGTCTTGTTCATTTTCAACAAAATTATAATAATACAGTTTATTTCACTGGATTTGCTAGATATGATTAAGCTTAAAAGCAAGCTGAATGATCTCTTATAATTACTATTATTTTAGTATTGCACTAATTGCAGCAGGAATCCTTACACCAGCTGACCAAATTAAAATAGAAGTCAGTGTATCAGCTGGGACTGTGAAATGCTATGGTGCAATGCAACTATTCTACCTAAAAGTCAGCTAGTCAAAACAGCTCAGATCAATAAAAACAGGTTCAGACCAGGTTAGAGCACCTTCTGGAAAATACTGAACTTTTTCTGTGACAAAGCCAACGTCTAACAATAGGAACCAGTAGTATCCCTGACTCTTGTAGTTTAAAGCCTTACATGATGCATCAGAGGTGCTACAAAAAACATGCTCCTTACAGGGTTTTTTAATCTTTTTATTTATTTTTATTATTGAGGACCTTTGCATGCCAAAACAGAAGTTTGATAAGTGAAAGAATCCATCAGAATTTTAATTTCTTCTTGATTTAATTCCCAGGATATCAGTTATTTTTCTGTTAATTGTAAGGTCAAAGAGGACCCCATGGAAGCAATAAGCAGCAGGAACTAAATAAACAGAAGGCCGGATCTTCAATGCAAATGTGTTTCCCGGAGGAAAGGAGTAAATCAGTGCAGATAATGTAGTACAGAAGCAGGAAAAAAAGTTTAAAGAAAAATAAAAATCACATGTTCTAAAACAATCTGTTCAAAAGATTTCTCACTGGAACATAAGTAGCTCTTCAAAACCAGTGCCCTGCTGAGGAATTTACACACTTGCCAAGGTTTTAGTTACTAATCAAAAGCAACAGTTATTTGCTTTGTGGATGAAAAGTTGTAGTACTTGCTCAAAATTAAAAGGAAAAAACAAACAAGCAAACAAATCACAATTTTTTTAAGGTACAATACAGATGCATAGTGAGAACTGTCTGTGAGAGTGTGTAACTGAGACAAGCACCCCAGAATACATCCCATTTCATTAGAATTTTTAAGAAAAAGAATACTGGCAGTACAATTAAGAGGCCTTCAGAGTACTGAACCAGTTCAAATAATGCTTAATGCTGTTCAAATCCACCAGTTACAAGGTCACACCAGGGTAATTCCACAGCATGTCTCCTGATAACCATGCTTCTGGCCTGTTAAAGAACACCATCCATTTATATGAACAACTAGAACTTAAAATTTTTCTTTAATAACCAGAGGGGAAATTATATGCATTTTCCAATATCACTGGTCAACCCTAAATCATTACCTATCCTTATTTAATAAAGCACTGCTACAGACACTAAGATATCTGATAACTAACAAATATCTTTTTAAAAAGTAGTTTCTGGCCCCAGAAAAGGTTCCCCTTCATAGAAATTATTTATCTCTACATATAAAAGAGTATCCTCCCAACTACATCTAATATAACCTGATATGTACTACAAAACTCCTTGTGCTTCAACAAAAATACTTCACTTCCAATTAATACCTACAACTGTTTAGTACAGAAATTAAACAAATTCAAGATTTTGAGACTTCCTCCTATTCTACCCTTGTTAAAAAGCAGAAAAAGGCAGATTAGAGAGGCCTTACTTCTTCAAAAATACATCCATTAATTGTTATTGGAAAACAGTCAAATCCCAGTTTTAATATAAAGTTACTTTAACAGTTATTCAACATTTATTATTTAAAATATAATGAAAAGTAGGTATAATAAGGAATCAAATTATGAAAAGGGGATACCAATAGGTACCCCGAGAGCCTCCATAAGCCTAAAAAGTTCCTGCAAAATCCTTCTCTCACAGAACTTCAGCAAAATGTAGATGAATGATGGTAAATAATGGAATGGTCATGTTCAATGTCAAATTCATGAAAACTATACATTTGAAAGATGAATTTATATTTCAGTATAAAGCACAATTGATATTAAAACAATATTAAGTTTATGCTGTAAAGCTTTCAAGAGTTAAGATTCTTTCAGGAGTGAAGTACATCTGGTTTCCTGCACAGTCCTGCACAACTGACTCACCATTGCTGCCTTCTCCCTTTCTTATCAGGCTCTTTGTTCCTCTGCTTCCATCAGCAGCATGGACTGGTTTCCAATCTGATTCATGGTCAGGATTCTTACTGCAGGGAATCTAACTGCACTTGAGTACAAATACTAAGAGGCTGCCAACTTTTTACTAACCAGCGTAAACTGCTATGCTAAAATCACTCTATCAAAACAATTCCAGCTTTGAGGACTTATAAAAAAAATTTCTATAAAAACATATCTATATTATAGGAATATCAATTTAACCTTTGTCCACGTACTCATTGTTGTTCCAGATTCAGCATAAGAGAAATTTACTTGTATTTCCTTAATAACAACCTAGGCTACCCTACAGTGTACTACAGATCTACCATGGGGGCTGGACTAGACCATCTTCAAAGGTCGCTTCCAAGCCAAACAATTCTATGATTCTATGATTTCCCTGAAGAGAAAAAATAAACTGATGGAAATCAAAAGCATAAAAGCATTTTGGCTTTCTTCCTGAGAAGAGAAAGTGTACTTGGCTGTAGTGCTTAGAAGCATAAAAATTATTAAATTAATTTTAAAAACAAAGGCAACACCATTCCAGTCAGCATTAAGACATAGTAGAATAGTACAATGAGTGCAATAGGGGCAAAGAAGCATATTAAAAGAGAACATGAGAAAAAACAAAAAATGGCTTAGGTTATCAAACAAAAATTTAAAGGGGCTATAAGTGAACTGTTCACAAAAACAGTGAGTAGAAGGAAAGGTGAGACCCTGCAAGGGGAGAAAACCACCTGGCCATTTTCAGATGCCTTGACTAATAGGACGCAACTTGAACTGACGGGGTTTAACAGGCACTGGGGAAACAATTCACATACCTCTCAGTAAAACCACCTTTGACTTGAATGTGGCAAAGGGGTTTTCTACTTGTTCTAAGTACCATAAAGAGATAAAAATAACCACATTCTGTTTGTCCTATTGAATAGAGGATTAAAATAACTGGCAACATTTTAAGTCATGAGCTAGAGGTGGATTCACCAGGTCACAATTGGAAAAGGAGAACTGCCAGTCCTTGATAAGCTTAGCAATTACCATTCTTTTATATACAGAACTACTCTAAGGGAGTACAGCTTCCTTAAACAGCAATAATAGCATATCCTTTGATTTATACTGCAGTTCTCCAGCAATACAACCAACATCCTGTTTTCATCTTAAAGTACAGCTGGGGAGTTTGTCTATGGACTTTATTTATCAGACCCTATAACTGAGTGCCTTGTCATTATAAGAAACAGCACCCTTCAACTTCGCAGTATTTTATCTTCCTAGTTCTTTCCTTATGAAAATTCTTACGTGATACCAACCCAATCTACAGAGCACATGGATGTATACCAAATGCTCTGAAACAATGTTACTTAAGTTTATAAATGTTAACTAAAATAGTAACACATTTCTCCCACCCAGGAAGTCATGTAAAAAAAAACCACCCAAGAAAATTCACAGAAAAAGGAATTTCTTACTTTATGGATTTCAGAGAAAAGGACAAAAATATTGCTCAAATTATCTAAGCTGTAAGATCTCCTAAAGCCTTTAAAACACAAATTCCTAATATCTTACACCATCTCTGTAAAGTTCTCCCTGGATTTACAAGTTTTCCCTGAATATAACAGCAAATCTTTGTAAAATGCCTAAAGGAGCATATGTATAAAACATTTGATTAGAAATCTCCCAGACTATTCTGTGTATTAAATAATTCTGTATCTTGTGTTATCGCAACAGTCAGAATCCTGTCAGAAATACAGTATTTTCCACATTCTTACCCATGAAAGTAACCAGCCAAATAGCTTTTTGAATTATTTATATGCTCATACTCTGTAACCATGCAGTAACTCATGAACATGCCATTCATATGTTGTCACACTTTAGAAATAGAAAGACCAAGAGTGCTTAACTGTTAACCACTGGATTTGTTCAAAACAGTTTTAGAACAAATTGGTGTTTGTTGAATACATTAAATCACTAAAAACGTATAAAATGAGGAAACTTTTGTTAGCTATATCTACAAGATCTCAACATTTTTCATCCATTTATCCTCAAGAAAATGGTAAGCAGCATGTCAGCACAAACTCAGTGAAAACAAAAAGGCAATTAGTAATACCAATATAGGGCAAACTTCTTATGTAGTAACTAATGACCCCAAATCAAGAGCAATAAAGAACCTATGATTTGTCTACACTGGCCAAAAAAGGCCGTGTGGTAGGGGTGAAGAATAGGCAAAATTACACCAACACTGCTACAGCAGAAGAAGCCAAAGTGACAAGGTATGCAGATCAGAACATCACCTAGACCAGAGCTTCTACTCCTGTACTTAGTGGTAGAAGCTAGGTCAGGGACAAGCTGTAGATAGTTCATTTCCTAAAATCTCTCCAAAATTTGTCCTGATTTCCCTGATTTTAACTGCAGTAGATCAGTGCTTTCACAGAATGTTGTCATAAAACTAAAGTTAACATGTGGAAAACCAGAGGAGCCAATCTGGATCAGAACTACATGGGCAGCTATCTACACAGATCATAGAAGCAGAACAAGACACAAACAAGGGAGCATTAAAACTGAAAACTCTGAACTTTTCAGAAGTCCACCTTCACCTTACTGAGTGAAACTATAAGTGAAACTATAAGTGCCAGTAACCCAAAGCCCATCGACGTCTCCTAAGTGCCACTAAGTATGGGTTGGATTTTGAATGCCGTCCAAAGGAGGAAATCCATGGAAAGAACACTGTCTTCTTATCAGAGAAGAGACTCAAATTGTGGGTAATGGGCATCTAGCTGTTCTTCTGACACACATAAAATGACGATGATCAGAATTTTTGAAACTTTTATTACATGGATATAAAGTCACTAACATAATGCTGTCAGCTTAAAGCAGAAAGGCTCTCTTTGGATCCAGAAACTCAAAGGTGACACTTCAAAAACATCCCAAACTACAAGAATATCCTAAGACGAATACAGGAAAAGGAACAAAAGCCTTGTCTAACTTTAAAAAGAGAAAAAGGAATTACCCCAGACTTTCATGATGACCAACAGTTTATCACTGGCTTCTTCTGACTGAAGAAGAAGATATAAAGAAGCTGCAACAAACCCACTCTACCAGTTCAACAGCAGCAGCAAACCTATTCAGTTTAGAACAAGACATGGAAACTTCCTTCTACCTAGATAGGCCATAAGGGAGGTAGAAAGGTATGCAACTGCTGTTAATTATTCAATGACTACCAGAAAGCAATCAGCCAAAAAAAAAAGGCAGAGGAAAGAGGAGGAATGAATCTCCATATCCAATGTCAGATCTCTGAATGAATTGATCTTTCTCATAAAGAGTCACCAAGCCACTTCTTTCTCACTTGTCACTTCAATATTTCAGTGAAAATATTTGTTAATTGAGTGATAAACACAATGGTACATAACATTGGTATAGCTACATCAGTTTGAGGATGTGATTCACCTTTTCTGATGGATTTCATTTTACCATCAGGAGCCAAAAGTATTTTTAATGAGTTGAGCTAAATGACTGAATGTTTACAATTTCAACCAATGCTATGCCATATTTAGCTATGCCTTCTTATCTTTGAAAAAGCATCACATGCTCTTTTACAAACAGACTGGAGATCTTTCTACCATGTTGAGCATTTATTCACATGATACCACAAACTGACTCAGGCAAACACTCAGTGTATGACTGAGATGTGAAATATGATGTGACAGGATGTGGGAATAAGAGTAGATAGAGTTTTCTAGATCTCATTACACTTTTTTAACTATTTTAAAATGAAAGTTAAAACATTATAAAATATTACTTCTAACCTTGGAGCTTTTGATTCCATGTAACAGAAGAACTCTTTATATACGCAACCATTTTTCCTTTACAGGAGTATGTTGTTAGCAAATAAATTGCACACTTTTCAACTAACTAGGGTAGAATTTTGCAATGGTATTTCTATCTTAAGTTGCTAAAGTTCTCCCAGGTGGCTCTGACAAACATTTTTACAAAATAAACAATTCACTGGACACTTCATTTCCTACTGCAGATCTCTACACCATGAGCAGGAAGAGGCAGCATCAGCTTGTCTGAGAATAGACAGATTTCAATCAGGAAACGTGCAGAAATATCCAGTTGTTCTTCTCTAGTGAAGACAGCAAACAGGACAGCAGCCTCTTACGCAGAGGGGCAGAGTGGTGACTGACACTATATAGATCTTTCCACAAGACCACTCAGTCAGGGTGCCAAGTAATTTTACAATTTCCATCTACACTCAACACAAACGAAATACTGCTTGGCATTGTATAGGATGACATATCAGCATTTATGTTATGTGTCATTATTTCCAAACATTCTCAATTATAACATAAAATCTTATTCTGGATTAAGTGCTGGCAAGCAGTCTTAAGAAAAAATAAATCCCATAAACCTGTTAGCTGGCAGGCTTTACATATTGTAACTACAGTATCCAGGAAAATTTTGAGCTAAGTGAAAGTAGGAAGAAAATCTAACAACAGGAGCCTATAAGCGGTATCTTAAAGACCACCACCAGAAAGAAAAAAATAAAAACCTATTGATTTGCTTGAATATTTCTAAAACTATCGTAGTACCAAATCTCCATTTCTTTTTTTAAAATAAACCATTGAATATTTTTAAGGTTTCATTTAACA
The DNA here is from genome assembly GCF_009829145.1 of Chiroxiphia lanceolata. Classification (NCBI taxonomy): domain Eukaryota; kingdom Metazoa; phylum Chordata; class Aves; order Passeriformes; family Pipridae; genus Chiroxiphia; species Chiroxiphia lanceolata. The sequence continues at coordinate 21,118,124 of NC_045643.1, read as the reverse complement.
TTTACAATTCATTGTGCTTCTTTCCTCCCTTACTCATTTGAGATTTATGGATAAAGATGCATTAAAGTAGTGTATTTTGGGAGAAAGACTGGAAAGTTTGTAAGAATGTTTGGGCAGTGGAAAAATGAGAACAGTCAAAGATGCTTAGCAATAAGACAGAGATTCCAGCAGTTCAGACAGTGATGTCAGATCTTTATTACTTTTCCAAAATAAGCCGCTTCAGATTCTCTCCTATACCCCTCACAATTGCCAACCAGCTCTGAAGAAATGCTTATGAAATGCTTTGGTTTTCCATATCTTCTACATTTTCACATTGCTTTTCTACAAAAGTGAACAAGCATTGCCTGCCATGTTGAGCATATCTATGGGGGAGGAGGGAATATGTGTCCTTCACTGCAAAAGAACCATCAAAACAAAACACACAAATTACCTAGATTTCAAAATCCTCTGATCCCTGCAGTTATCGTTTGGCAGAAAATCAGACCCTTCTCCCTACCTGTCCAAAAAACCCCAATCAACCATCAAGAAACAAGAGAAGCATTAAGAAGCTAAAGGAATAAAGACACATTTAACCCAGTTTCATCAGTTCATTTCTACAACAAACATCTTGATAGCCTGTCATGCAGACGTCAAATTAAACATATCTAATTCTGAGGAACGACAGCATATAATATATTAATAAAATTACTGCTACCGGTCCAACAAAGTCCTAAGCAAATTCTGATTTAGTTGAAAGAAGAAAAAAAAAAATCCTATTTCATGTCTCTAGCTATCACTGCCTGCCTTAAGACCTCAGCTCCAAATCCTGCAATGTCCAAGGCATTACTCAGCTGTAGATAAGAGAGCAGATAAGATCAACAACTGCAAAGACAGTCAACGACCCTGCTTTAAGTGCCATATGAAAGGGCCTGGGAAACCCTTCTCCCCTTAAACACTCTGGCAAAAATAGACTCCATGCCCATATAAGTACAAGGGAATAAGATGCATTAAGCTTGGTAAAATGTGACATGCAATATTTAAACACAAAGCCACATTTACAAGAAGAATATATAGTTTCAGAGTGACCTTGGGGAGAGCGGGACACACGGGGGAAAAAACCCACACACACACATCAAAAAAAAAAAAAAAAAAAAAAAGCACCTCACACTAGATGGAAGGCCCAAGCTGAAGGCCAAAGCTCCTCTTAAATATGAAGATTTCAAAGAATGCACAAAGCCAGAATCTAAAAAGGTCCAACTGTCATGCTGGGTTGTAACCCCTTGAAGCAAAAACAAAGTACTTTTTTTACTAGTAGCTGTGGACTTATAAACTTACTTGAAGTTTAAGATTCAGCAAAAAGGGACTTTTTCCAAGCAGTGAGTACTTTTAAAACTAAATGAGGTAAATATAGCTCAAGGAGGGTGGAATTAGTGAGGCTGCTTTGTAATGTGGGTGGAAGGAGAGGATCAAAATTGCAGGCAAAGGGAAGTCAGAGACCATGAATCAGAGACCGTTAGAGAATACAGAAAAGTTTATGTCTGGAGACTTCAGAGATTAAACATAAAAAGTAATCATTCTTAAAAAATTCATAAGTTTGGAAACCTAGGGAAAATTTTCAACACACAGTGGTACCTGGTTTCTGAGGAATTAAAGTTTCTGAATTGAAAAATTTAAAAAAAAAAAAAGAATAAAGTCAAAGCCCAGATTTCTGGCATGGGTTGAACTTCTGATTTTACACAAATGCCTGAAAGTCATCAGAAATTCCACTTCTGGAAATTCCACCTACAGCACTATCATCATCAACTAACACACACCTTGTGTGATGACTTACTAACTAAATAAGTGAAAAATCCATCCATTCATGCAAATCATTTCTACTCTCTCAAAGCCAAAATGGTTACATATTTAACTTTGCACAACATTAATTTTTAATGAAAAGGACAAAATGTTTAAATCCACTAGTAAATAAAGATGTACTTCATCTTTGCTTCAAGGGGTTACAATCCAGCATGACAAGTTGTAAACATTTGTTTTCTCAACTTTGTTATTAACAGACATCTTGGCTCCTCTTTTTTTTTTTACTAGATACAGAGACAAAACATTGTTCTTCCCAAGCAGAAAGAGCTTTCAACATTGCTGTCACAAGAACAGTTAAACAACAGCTACCTCAAGAGATTACCTTCTACCTGCAATATTAGGTTCAATTCTTTTGTCGGTCTAGTTTGACAGTACAGAATAACTGATCTGGGCTTTACAAAAGTCAAGAGCAGTACAATGATAAACAAACAACTGGTAAATAACTGAATGAAAAAAAAAAAAAACACCAAAACAAAAAACACAACCCAAATTTGGCACACCATATTCTTCCCTATTGTCCTTCAAATTACCTTGATACCTATGTATAAAAAGTTTCAGGACAATAGTAACACAAAGTTGCCATAGCTACTCTACTGATGGTCCCACATCCTTGACGTTGCTACTTAATTCACTTTATTCGGCAAAGCTTCCAGCAAATCAAACTGGAGGGCATGGAGGGGACATAGACAGACAAAAAAACAAACTAAAGAAGCAAACGAAAAGTAAAACTGAATGAAACATTAAAAAATACAATTCATTTTGTAAAAAGAATAGAAGAAACAGTTCCTCCAGATAACTTCGTCAATAGTAAGTCTGTATTAAAGGGACAGATGAAGATGCTTATGCTCTTCCCATAGCAAAACATTTAACAGTTACCTGCTAAACCTCATGTATAGAGCATCAGTCTTTGGAAGAAAATCCATCTGAAGATCGGACATGAAAGTCAGACACAATATCAAAAGAGAAAATTAATTGTCAATAGGAAACCAAGGCGGCCCATGAAAAAAACAAGACTGTTAAATCAATACATCAATTATTCAGGAATATTAAACTGAAAATTTATTTAATTTTAAAGAAAAATACCTACATTTCTAGTGCTGTTCCTTTGAGATAGAATGGTGTTTTGATTGTTGGGGAGGTGTTTCTTTCTGTGAGAAAAATTCAAGCTCACTACATTTCTTGTTTAACATAGAGCGACCATTTGCATTGTTTGGGGAGGACGAGAGGCTTAACTGTTATTAAATAAGATTGATCTATAGTTTCCAGAACTCTGTTTCTAGAACAGAAATGAAAATGAAAGAAATATGCAGAAATTGTTTTTAAAACACACCTAAGAAAGCACAGCTTGGAAGCTATTTCTTCAATGAGAACCTCCGTAAAACTAAAGCTTCCAACAAAACCAATGCATTCTCACAGGAGAAAGCTTATGCCTAGCTAAAAATACTCATACTCTATTTTCTTTAACTGAAAATAGCAATCCTGACAACCCTAGTCTTGCAGTCGAGTTGACATTAATGCAAACTCTCAAGGGAGACATTTCATAGATTAGGGATCCATCCTTTAACCACCTATTGCACTTTGATCATTTACAACAACCAAAAGGTACAAACAAATGTACATGCCCCTTCTGAACTCGATAGCCTCCTAGAAAATAAAAAACAAATCCAGGAACTCTGAATTCTGTAAGGATTCCCATGGTATTCCACTTCTGCAGAAAAAAGCATTTCTTGAACCATGAAAAAAAATTCACTTTTATCCATCAGTCTATCACCATGGAGATTTTAAGTCAGAACACATCTACTGGAACTCTAGTTAGTAAATATTTAAGTCTACTTTCATGAAGAGTTGTGTTTTTAATTGTGCATCCTTACATCAGGAGAGAATTCAGGTGAAGCGTTGTCATGTTTTTAATTGGTTGTTACAGCTCAGAACAGCAGGGGTGGTTTTCCCCCTTGAACTCTCCATTGTCCTATAGTGCACAGTAAGAGTTTCCTCTTCATTGTGCTAACACTGGGCACAGCCACAGAACTCTACAGGAATCTAGGAGCCAACATCTTGGCTTCTTGTCATCTTCTAATGCCCTGACGTCAGCTCTGAGTTTTAAGGCAGTACATAGTGACAGCAAATACCTACAGTGAACAGCAACTCTTTCTCAAACAGCAGGCAGCTATGTGAACTTAAGTCAGAGTAGCAGGTCAGCTGTTGAGGAAGCAAGTGAGAGCCAGGTGAAAAGAAAATGCACAATCAGATCTGTTTTAACTTGCAAGCATCCATAAAAGAGAACACCTGGCATTCCTTATATCCACTACATTAACAGAGCAACTCGTCATACTGACTTGTTAATTTCTAGGAAAAAGAATAAATATTTAGTTGAGCATGATAACCTTGCTACAACTCCAAGGGCTGGCTGGATAATCTGGCATCTGCTGCTCCCCAGCACACATAAAACTACAACAGTGGCAGAGAGAAACAACAGCAGTCAAGCTAGAAAAACTTGCATGCTTAGAATTTTTTTTCCAAGCTACAGTTAAGATAGTCAGAAGCAGTACTGGACTTCATGAGACCTATTTATACATTGCCAGATTACAGTAAAAAAAACACTTATTTGAGACTTTAAATATTCTGAGTGAATTATTTTATCTGTCAGATGGCAAGAGTCCCGTTAAGACCTTCAGTTTCCTCTGGAACCTAAGCTTTTGGTCCCCTGCAATGAACTCCTTTCTTATTCCACCCAACACAGATGTGCCCACTCAAAATAAACAGCGATCTTCAGGTTTACATAAACACTGTGACCTCATTTAAAGTACACAAAACAAAACTAAAAAAAAAAAAAAAAAAAAAAGAAAGAAAAGAAGCTACCCTAAGATGACACCTAAAAAAACCCACCTTCCAGTCTCAAGCACCTTTTCCCCTCAAATGCTTTAATATCTCATGATCTAGCTCTCGCTTTTCTTTTTTCACAGGATACCATCACACTTGGACAAAGCTTTGCAATAACTCTGCTGATTTCTCTATTTGTGTATTACGCTTCCACATATTTTTTCACCCTAGTATCCACATTCCTCAACCCTCTAATATTTTCTTGATATCATTCCCACAGCAACACACTCCAACAGCGAATATTAGCACTAACTACTCCATAGGCACCCAGCTATGACTTCAGACTTGACTAAGTTCCAGTAATCAAACCAGCGTTTAAACACAACATTCAGTTCATGGCACCAGTGTCATGCAACTATTTGATGTTGCCTTTATTAAGGTAGATGCATTAAAAAGAGCAACATAATCACCTCAAGAAGTGTACACTCGGAACTCAGTTGGTAAATTGGCCCCTGGAATGATTAGTATTCAAGTGGCTCCTGATGGGCATCCACCCACCAAGGAGCTAACTCCCTGCTTCAAACATCCAGCAATCTCTATGGTCACAAATTCTCAGAATTCTTTCCATTTTGTTATTGCTCCATTAGTTGTTCTTCATCAAGGTCATGGGGGTAAAAAGAACATACTATTATCTTTAAGACCTCAGTCTAGGAGATGAAGCTCATCTGAGATGGAACTACTTGTTAAGCCCATGATAGCCTAACCCATGTAGCACTACCATTTAGTAGCATAAGTACAAAAGGTCTTGCTTTTATTGATAAAAGTTTATACAAGAGTACAGCATACAGAGCACTAGCAACAGATAATTCATTGCAAGAGAAAAATGTAGTTTCAGTCCTGACTTAAATTTCACTAAACTGAGCAAATTCAGACACACACCCAACCCCAGTCTGCTGCTGTGGCTTGGCCACAGAATGCTTGGTTTGAAGCTATTGCTATACCTTCTGTCTCTCCCCACACTCCACAACAGGGAGGACTTTCATTTATACTTGAATAAACCTGTGGCTATGTTGTGAACTAACTCAACCAAATAAAAGGAAGAGAGCTCAAATCAGTATTTCAACCTTGATGCCAGACACTTGCCAACACTTCACCACAGCTGATGTCTCCAGAGACTGAAATTATTTGATAAAAACTCAACAATTTGCAAGTGAGAGAAAAGGTAAATTTCTTGTTCTTCCTGAAAACATCTCTCATTTCCTGAGACAGACCTGGAAACCATGGGAAAAAAGATTTCTCTCCTGTTCTCCTTACTAATTTCTTCAAATACATTCACTAGGCCAAGCAACAGTGAATGGGAGCATGAAGACACACACGAGGAGTGTTTCTGGCAGAAAGCAAACCAAAGCTCTTTGGCTCTGCCCCCTCCTCCATACAACCACGTCTATCTTCAGCCCCTGGAGAGCAGCTCTATCTGCTAAGCATGTTTTCCTTATTCTCGCAATGAAAATGACAAAACAAAGAGAGTTTGCCGGGCTAAAGCAGGTCCGAAGCTGTTATTTTGTAAGTAAGACTACAGCTTTAAATATGACTTAAGGGAACAAATGAAATAATGTGAAATTCTCAGAAACTGATTACAATTGAATTAAAGGTGGATCTCAATGTGCATTCTAATATTTCAAAGGATATCAATCTTCTGTTTACCTAAATCCACACTTGCTCCAATATTTTAATGGGCTATTAAGCTATAACACAGTTCTTCATGGTAAAATCCTGTGTCAACTACTGACATCTACTTGTAATGTAAAAATTTATTTACTCCAGGGTATAGAATATCCAGCAACAGCAGGAAAATTGTGTTCAAAAGGTGGGAAACCAACTACAGCCACTTTTTTTATTTGCAAGTATGAAATCACACATTTTCCTATCATCCCATAACACAGACAACACATAAAGCCAATTCAACTCTGTAATGAACAGCAGCAGACTGTGTCAACTGGCCTGGCAGGAGCACACTGTCATGAGTGCTACTCAGGGTAAGATAGATGAGCTATAAAAATGCCTTAAAAGTAGGTCCAGCCAAGTTTCTTCTGCTAAAAGAAGAAACTATGTGTCATTACCAGCCAGTAACTAGGCACACCTCCTATTCATCATATTCCAAAAAATTCCAGCCAGTTGCTGGGCACACTTTCTATTCACCATTTAAAAAAAAAAAAACAAACAAAAAAACAGCAGAAGCTGTTTTTTTAAAAATTTTTCCTGTTTCCCGTGAAGGTACAGTGAGAATAACAAGGCCGTGTTTTTCACCAAATTCAGACAAATATTTTTATCCACAACCAGTTTTAATAAAAAATTTTTCAATAGGATAGTCTAATCCTGTACTTAAAAAAAAAAAGTCTTCCAAGATATGACAGGATCCTTTCCCAAAGCTTATTCCCATAGATCTGATAACAAAGTTCTATATTGAAGAGCCACCAATAATTAAGTTATGTAGGAGTTTCAAGACTAAACAAACATCAGTGCTTGAAAACTAACAAAACACTTTAAAGGCCTCTAGCCTTCTAAGCAGTGAGCATAAATAAATTTTCTAAGCTGTGAAGAGTTAGCAGTAATTACTCCACAGAACTTCAAATAGTGATTTAAGAACACATTGACTGGTAAATAGTTTTCAGCTGCAGATTATCAACACTTTCAACCTGGCTAGACAATTTAAGAAGATTTATAATGCAGTATATCACATCATTTGGTAATACATTTAAAGAAAATTGCTATTTCAACTGAAATTCTTCCCAGATTGGACAATTTTTCCTATCGTCTCAGAGAACAACATAACAGCTTACTATTCAAAAATGTATCCATGGACCATTTTCACTAAAACTGGGAGTTGCCATTTTTGGTATAACCAAATTTTTTTCCTCAAATCCAGAGTTTTGATGAGCAAATGAGACCATTTCCAGGAAATAATTAAGACTGCCAATAAAGAACTCTTGTAATAAGAAAGGCATAGTAACTTGATTTTCTAAGTACCAAATTAAATGGGAAGAGCTGATAAAAGGCCTGAAAATACACCTGCAGGGCTAACACAATGAGCATTGCTGTTAGCTACATGTTTCTCACAACTGAGATGTGGATGCTGACAGATGCTTGAAGTCACATAAAGGGAACAGACTACTTTTCCTGACTCAGATGTCAAGCAGCAGCCAAAATTCACTATACCCAACAGCATTATGGCAGGCAACAGGCCTAGTGAAACTGTCAGAACAGCTAAAGTTTTAGTTGTGTCTTTTTGCTTGTGTCTTTTTCATGTTTCTGCCCACACGTAAAACTGAGGACCTTCAAGACATACTGTTTTAGCCCCTTCCTAATCTGGAATCAAGCCCTATTATCCTACACTCAGTCCTTCCAATTGTGCTTACATACCCAGAGTCTTAAAAATGCAGTGATTATCTATAAAGTTCATTTCTCAATGGCTACATATAAATATGGAATGGTGACAAGGCCTTAAGTGAATAAGTACCCCTCCCTTTTTGAGTCTTCTATATTCACTACAGCCATGACTTCAAACTGATTTGGTTGCTGCTGCAAATACTAAATTGCCATCATTTGCATCCGTTTATCCTATAGACACTTGGTCAGAAAACCAAGTAATTCATTTTTGCATATAGTATGGAAGCTTTAAGAAAGTCTTTATATTAAAAAATACACTCACCATGTATTTTGTCTCTTCTATTTACAGATAACTCCAGCAGTCTTGCCAGTAGTTCGATTCACTCAAATTCCTACTGAAGTTATTGAGCAAATTAATTTTCTTCAAACGTATCTGACTACTTAAGGAGAAATTATCCTCCTCCTGATCTATAACTGTGGTAGTTTTACTTAAGATTTAAAAAATATATTCTTTAAAGTTACATTTTCTGACACATTATAAGTAAATGTTCAGAGAGGCCTAATATTTAGAAAGAAACAAACCAGCCCTTTTACTAATCCCAACAGATGCCGCTTATTTATTTTCCTTACCCCCCCAGCGTGGGAAGTTACCAGAGCACCGAGGAGGGCCCAGCGCTGCCACGCCGCCGCCACTCTCACCCGGAGAGCTAGAAGCTGACTTCGCACACCTAAGGATGCTCCGGCAAGTGTTGACCCGAGGATATTTCCCCGGCAGAGCCGCGCACCTAGCGGGTTCCGCGCTGGCAGCGCTGCAGCCCGGCACAGGCACCGGGACGGCGATGCTCGTCCCTCGCCCGCCACTGCTCGGCCGGGCACCGCCGAGGAGGGCGCCGGCGGCCCTGCGGGGTAGTCCCGCAGCCCCGGCCGGGGGAGCAGCCCGCGCTCAGCCCGGAGAACCGGCCGAGATGCCGTCGAGGCTCCGGACGCGGCGCTCCGCCCGCTCCCGCGGCCGTTCAACGGTCGCGCCGCTCCATCTGGCCCCGCTGCGAGCCCGCCCGGGGCTCCCGCCTCGCCCCCGCCGCAGGAGCCCCGGGCAGGGGCACAGCTCACCCACCCCCCGGCGCTGGGGAGCCGCCTCTCGCCCCTGGCTGCTTCCCAAACACGCACCTACGGCCGTCCGGCACCGCACCGGCCTCCCAGACCCGAGCTGCCCCCTCGCTCTCACCTCACCCAGCCCCGCGCACGGCCGCGCCTTCCCGCCCGCTACCCCTCCGGAGCCGGGGCTCCCGCCCGGGCCGTGAGCTGCGCTTACCCGGAGGGCGGCGGGGCGGCTGCGGGCCGAGCGCGGGCGTCCATGCCAGCGGCCGAGGGAGGGCAGGGCGGACGCAACCCGGGGACCCGCCCGCACGGCGCCCCGGCTCCCCGCCTCACCTGCTCGGGGCGGGCTGGCGAGGGCGGCCCCGCTGCGCTGCCCCCGGCGCCGCCTCGCCCCCGAGCGCGGGCATTGCCCGCTGTTTACAGCGCGGACACGGGGCGCCTTCCCGGGGCGGCGGCCGCGCTCAGGGCTCCGCCAGGCTTCTGCGGCTCACGGAACCACACCTTGGGCGGAGGGGAAAAAACACACACACACACAGAAAAAAAAGAAAGAAAGAAAAAAAAAAACTTCGCGGCGAGAAATTTGAAACGCGGAACCTTCCCCGCTCCGGCACGCGCGAAGACACAGAGATTCCCTGTTCCCGTCCCAGCGCCTCCCTCCCGCCCCCGCACACCCGGCTGTCCCTCCGAGGGCGGTCGGGCCGGGGACTCCGCTCGGCCCCGGCCCCGGGCTGTCAGCGGCCAGCGGGGGCAGGGCCGCTTCTCTCGGCTGGAAAATTCCTCTCCCCGAGCGAAGCGTCCCGGCGGCTGCCTCGGGTTCAGCTCTTTCCCATTCCAGCCACCAGGGCGCAAGGCGAAATCCCCACAGGTGGGGAGAGCCGAGAGCGGAGCCCGCGGTGGGGACTGTCCTGCCCGGCCACCCGGGCTGTGCCACCCTGTGCCACTGACGAGGGCGCCCGGGACTCGGCTGAGCCGCGACCTACCCGTGTCACGGGTGATGAGCTACCGGTATTAGGAGCGGTTTCAGCCTGATCTTCACTTTGCTCGTTGAGCATGACAGCACCCAGGCTTTTCTATGCAATATCTAGTGAGCAGATCTGGCTGTTACGTGCTGCTTACCTGTGTCAGCACAGACTGCCTTTCCTGCTGTGCACTGGGACCAGGAGATGATATTGCACAGTAAATACAACTCTTTATGCAGGTAATATTTTGGCCAGTGCTTAATAGAAGTTGAAAAACAGTCAACGCAAAGCATTTATACCTTTGGTTTTTTCTCCATAGGGAAGAAATACAAAGTTGCATTCTAGTATAAATGTCCTTTTTCTGACTATTTCTAAGATTATATATCTTGAAAAAAAATAATAAAATTGACCAACTGATTTTAACATTCATAATATTCGATGTTAATATTAATAATATCTACTATAGTACTGTATATAGCACAGTACAGATATTGCACTTTAATAACATTTTACTTCTCCCTGTATGCCCTTCTGATTTGTACTGTGCTTCTTCAAAAAATATTTTTGTCTGCTTTTATTTTTTGCTTCTTCAATGGAGACTAAACCTGAAGTCACCTGTTTTGACAGACCCTAGAAGTTGTTCACACCCTGAATAACCACATCCCATTATCAGGCACGCCCCTTTAATCTGTGTATGTTTCTTAAACCAAAAAATTAATCACTGGTGAGTCAGATGGGATTTCCATGGTCCAGTTTTCAGAGAGACAGTGTTCAACAAATTGATCAACTAAGAACAATCTCACTGAAGACCTTATGTAAGTTTTGGATCCGTTTTCTCTTTTGACAGTCCACTTTCTTTTCTCGTGGTCCTCAAACTGTTTGGCCCTTTCCTAGGTTAGGATGAAGGTTGACAAATTCTTTTGTATGTTGACTGTTTCTGCAGTCAGGATACAGTAACTTTCTGCATTCAGTTTGTAGCCTCAGTTTAAGTACAAAAGAACTTCGCGTTTCTAACCAGCTACTTTTTGGGCAAAACCATTACATGACAATATCTTCTAAATGGTAAGGAAACTCACAGGTTGCCAAGTGTGAGATGATTCAACACTATAGTGCTGTTTTGACTGAACTGAAGACTCTCATAGGTGATTCTGTATTAGTTAGAATAATGACATACATAGGTGTCATGTCATCCCTTCTAATAACCTTTGCTGCACCACCAGCAGATAAGGAATGGTTGTAGCAATCCCTTTGCAATCCCATTTGAAAACCAATATATCCTGTAGTCTAATTGTTTTGGCAAGTACTAACGCCACAAAGATTGCAATCTATAGAATAGCTCACATGGGCTAAAAATAGAAATTTGGCAATGCCAGGCAGAAAAGTGACATCAGAGGAATAACCTAAAAAAAAATTACTAGTGGTAACAATTTCCAATACAGCCTGGGGGATTATCTTAAAAAGCAGTTCACTGAATAATGGCGATCTCACTTTAAGAGGGGAGAGGTTATGCTTATTTTCTTACATTACCACATCTCTTACTCTTATCTTGGTTTTAACTAAACACATCTGAAACCCTGATCACTAGCAACATTGTAGGCTCTAAACTTAAGTGCCTGCAGGCCATGTTCTGAAGTGACAGTATTATGGTAACTAGGCTTAAAATAGTTGGGTTTATGAGATACTAGAGATACCATTTGTCTTAGTTTTAAGAAACAGATTCTGAACTCCTATGGTATTTTGTTTCTTTATCAATAGAAAGTGAGTTCTGTGTTTGAGTTTCAAAAGATATTGATGGAGACAAATTTTCTTTTTTTAATTTTTCTATTTTCATAAAGTTTCCAACTTAGCCCTGACCTCAAGACATTTTTCATATAAAACAAACATAACTCTCAGACACAATAAAAAGAGGACTGTATTAGAGAATACCAAGTAGGATATTAACACACATATTCATTGTCTCTCCTACTGAACAGTCAAAGAAAAAAAACCCACAACAAAACATTTAAAGTTCTCTAGATTTTCCAAGGTAATCCATGAAGATATCATTAACAATTATTGAAGTGGCAGGTTATTAATTGCGCCATTGCAATAATGTCACTTTTTTGTCGATGGGTTGAGGTAAAACAATCTTTTATCTGGAGGCATTAATCCATGTGACAAGTCACCACCCACTGCACTCTCTGAATGTACTTGGTGCCATTGTATATTTAGTATAAATGTTTGCAGATTAATACCGAGTTCTGATTACTGTTAGCATAACCTTCAAGTTATGCATGTCATGAGAACTGTTAATTGCAATTGCTATTTGAAGACGAACTTTTTTCTTCAGCACAGACATGAAGTTCCAGGCAGCTTACTAACTACTGGATTTTCATATAACTTAACATACTAAAAAGAAAGTCCTGCCTGTTCTGAAAAAGCATCAGTATCCCATGGCATTTTTCATAACAGTCAGGAGTTGTCCTAGAATGCTTTAGTGCTGGTGGTTGCTCTCCTCTGTTCAAGAGGTTGCCAGAAATCTGGATACAAATATTTTTGAATAAAAGGTGCTGTAGAAATGTAATAGACAAGATCTTTTTAAATTTCTTAATATATAACAGGTTATTAGTGTCATTTTGTGATTTAAAGATGTAACCAGAATGTACTCCTAATGTACTCTGGAAATCATACTGTGTCACACAGAAATTGTTTTGAATAATATTGTGCAAAATAGGTGTGAAATAGAATATGGAATTGAAAGGTAATTTTTGTTAAATTAATTTTTTGATGCATAATTCAAATATATTAGAAAGCTGAGCTGTTTTATTCTGCCAGTATAACAAACATGATAAAAATCAGGGTTTTACCCTTGTAGTATAAAGATAAAACAAGGAATTATTACATGCTCCTTCCTTTTCTTTAATGAAAACTAAATCTGTATGTAATTTTTTTCTACAAGAGCGAGCAATCAGCTTACATCACATCCTGTTCAACAGTTACCTTTTTTGTGTTTGCATTCCAGAATGTGGGTTAGGTTTTGGGAAGCATGCACACACATGTATATAGCTACTGAAAGTATTGCTGTAGGCACAAGGACAGGTTTTTGTGCCCATTTAAACTGTGCGCTTAATTGAAGAACATTGTCCCCCCCGTACTCGGCACTTGTGAGGCTGCATCTTGAATCTTGTGTTCAGTTCTGGGTCCCTCACTACAAGTCAGACATTGAGGCGCTGGAGTGCGTCCAGAGAATGGCAACAGAGCTGGGGAAGGGTCTGGAGCACTAGTCTTATGAACAGCAGCTGAAGGAACTGGGTGTGTTTACCCTGGAGAAAAGGAGGCTCAGGGGGACCTTACTGCTGTCTACAACTGTCTAACATTACAGCCAGGTGGGAGGCGGCCTCTTCTCCCAAATAACAAGTGACAGGACAAGAGGAAATGGCCTCAAATTTTGTCAAGGGAGGTTCAGGTTGGATATTGGGGAAAATTGCTTCACAGAAAGAGTCAGGAATTGGAACAGGCTGCCCAAGGAAGTGGTGTAGAGTCACCTTCCCTGAAGGTATTTAAAACCTTTAGATGTGGCACTTGGGGACATGGTTTAGTGGTGGATTTGGCAGTGTCAGGTTAATGGTTGGGCTTGGTGATCTTTGAGGTCTTTTCCAACCTAAACACTTCTATGATTCTGTGATCTCATCTGTAACTACACAAGAGGAGTAGTAAGCATTTTGTTAACACCTTTCTTCTAAAGAGCGGGGGGAACATCTTTAATTAGTAAAACGTTACCATCAAAGAGAAGTTAAAAATACAATTTCTATTTCTCATGTTAAATAACCTCAGTGCCTGGACATTACACAATTTGCTAAAATCATGTCTAGTTAGCAACACAATTGGAATAGCACTAATTTATGTCACTACTATTTGTATATAAAAAGAATTATTTCTCTCATCCCACAAAAGGAAAAAGTAGAAAATATATCAAGTTAGAGCTGTCCTATCTGTGTGACCCAAACTAATATTAAAATTACCCTACAGGTGGGTTTGTACAGGTATACAGTGCTTTGCAATGGAGTCCAATTACAGTAATTAAAGCGCCACAGATGCCCACAAATTCCACTAATCTAAATACTGTTACACAGACAGTCCTATTTAGTCCTTATGTTTAATGCTATTTTTAAATAATTTATACATAGGTCATATCTGTGCTGGCCATCTACACAAAGACAGGCTTCACCCTGAGAAGTAGATGGATCATGTTGTTCTAAATTGTAAGTAATGGAGTTGTCTGTTTAACGCTTTGGCCTGATAGTTGAAGTACAAATAAGTCTACAAAAAGGTACGCCATATACTGTCAGATACAGGACTAAGTAATTTTTGCCTTTCATATAGGGTTTCCCAATAGTCAGTACTACACAGAAAACTGTCCCAAATATTTTTTGCTCCCAGTGTGTATATTACAGGCACTTACTTTCTCAGAGATACATTGTCCTTTTAGGTCATATTTAAGACCAGCATGATGATACCATGATGCATTCCCATTACTACCATTATGTTTTCACTCTGCTAGTATTTTATTTTTGCCTTCGGATCATCAAAGCAAATGTTTCACCACTTATGTGTCATGATTTCTAAGTTATTTTGTTTGTTGAGCAGTATTTTGGGGATGGATTAAACAACAATTAGTGAGTTTCACAATTCATGTGGAATAACTTTGTACTCGAGTTATATTAGAAAGTTTCAGACAATGCTGAGTAGTGAGTGATTTAAGATATAGAATCACATATGCTGTGAAGTGTCCTACTGCAATGCTAATTTTAAAAACAGCTTTGTCTAAAGCTTTCAAATCATGTTAATCACAGTAGTTGCAATGAAGGACAGATATTAATGAATTTAAATGTTAGTCTTAGCTAGAGTTTAGAAGAAACTACAAGTTCACTTAATTGCTACCATGCACTAAATTTCCAGAGTGTACATATGAATGTACATATATAACTATGAAAGTATGCTGTGCAAAAATCCTCAACACTAAAGTCTGTAAACTCTAAACAGTAAAAAATATTTCTGAAGAAAATCACCTCCAGGAAAAATACATTCATAGTATCTGTTCAATTGATTAGTAATGCATTAGCTATAGCTTATTGTATCATATATCATCTCACTACAAGAAACATAATCTCCTTTTTCTAGTAGAAAAATACTCTTAGATCCAAAAGAGATTTGGGAATTTCTTAAACAGAGATACAGAAAATGTAGCAATAGCTAAGCTAAAGGAGTTATCTTAGGTCCTGAAATCTATATTGCTGTGGTTGTACTGTGCCATGAAAACAAGATGTATTAGCCAAGGAGAAGCCTTATGCTGCACAAGTATGTATCTCTTGGTACTCAGCCAGCTCGTTCAGAACTAGCCTGGGTAACTTTACAGGGCTAACGCTCTCTGGACATCCTTGGAGGTGCTACATACATTTAGTGAAATCTAGTGACACATATGAAGCTGCTTTTGAAGCATGGAGAGGGAGTTAAACACTTAACTTGTACTTTATGAACTGTGTGCTTTGATTAGACAACTGAATAAATGGGGAGATGAGAGGGAAGAGATGCTCCTCCTCTGCAGTGCTAACAGGAAAGAGAAGCTGTTCTATGTGCAGCATGCTTATTCAGGTGTGCTTTGGGGACCTTCTGCTGGAATGGGCCCAACAACTGAGCTCCAAAGGGAAGTATTTATCATGTCTATTTTAAACACAAGATGGTACTGAGACATTCAGCACAGACAAATCAAAGATAATTTTCATCACATATATGCATACAGTGAATTCTAAGGACATGGAGAAATTATTTTTTGGGAAAAAAAGGCTCATTCCACCTTCATATGTTGAGAGTTTCAAGAATACAACACAGCACCAAGTTCTATTTAAGTCACACTGTAGGCACATATGCTGCTTCATAGATCCAGAAATTATTAGCATTCTAAGCTTTTGGAAAGCTGGATTTTTTTCCCAATAAACCTATGAGTAAAAGTCATTAACAGATATATGAAGGTTTGAGTCAGAATATGTGGCAGAGTTTACCAACTGTGATAATTCCCACAACCTTTTCAAACACATTGGACAGGAGCCCAAGGCTATGTATCACACGTGAATGTGGCTTTAAGTCTAGTATAAGCCTCATCAGAGGGAGATGAAACCTAAGTTGCAGAAATTCTTTGAGGTTTTCATCTGATAATTATTAGTGATCTGAGTTGAGAGTTTGCATAAATAATTTCAAGTAATTTCAAAGCCCAGCTTTGACTGCTTTTTTTCTGCAGTTTGCCAGTGTCTCCTTGCAGAAGTACCTCGTTAGTGAGCATCTATATGTAGTCAACACAGCTTGTGCAAACTTGTCAAAGACAGTTTGAAACTAGCAGCTGTGTGAAGCTCAGCTCGGGCTAACAACTCCATTTCAGAGCCAGGTTTCTGGATATGTAGAAGTGAAGTTATTTGTCTCCTTGGATATGCTTAGCAGCAGTACACAGGACAGGATAGTTCAAAGTTAGCACAAGTTTATTCTCTGGTATGTATCCACCAGTATATATCACTGTATCTGCCCTGTAAACAAGAAAATGGTAATTAAGCAGGAAAGTAGTCTCACACATAACAATAGGCTGCCAGCAATGCAGACTGAGAAAGCTGCCTTGCTTGCTTGTGTGTTGTATAAAAACATAACTTGTAACCATACCTATTTGCTATTGATTTATCAAACTGCAGTGTATATATTTAGCATCTTGAAATGCTTGTAATTTAAGAAGCTAAGTTTTAGCTAAGATTAATTTTGTTTAAGAAATGTCTGAAGCATTTTCTAGCATTAGTTTTTGCATTTTTTTTCATTGAAAGATTGTGTCTATACACCATAGGAAGCACATTTCTTGGCATCAGAGATGCTGTTCTTTCAATCTTCCTTCCTTCCTTCCAAATTGCTGTGCTAAAATCACCGCTTACTCTCCACTGAATACGTCACAGTTTGGAAAATTTCATTTCTATCTTGACACAGTCAGGAGGGAAAAATCTAGTTTGGATTTTTTCTGATATAATGATGCTTAGAATCCTCACATGCTCATTACTATGTATACCTGCAGCAGTTTATGTTGCTTTTTACTCTACATTAACGTCTATTAGTTCCCTCTAGTTAGGTACTGTGTACTAATCAGAGACAAAGGTTGCATGAAATTGTCCAAATATTTTCATTAAAAATAAAGTTAAAAAAAAAAAAAAGCGCTAGACTAGAGCTTTAAATACTTTGTATGGAATCAGCAAAAGAAATGCCCTTAGCTCACCCAGTATGACTTGGGCATTAGACCAAATTTAGAAGACTCTGCAAAATTCTGTTCATAGCAGTACAACTGCACAATTAAAACATCCAAAGATTCAGCTTTTAAGTAGCTAATTAAAGGTATTTTTAAGGTTTTTCTTTGGAAAGAAGAACTCAATTAAATATGGCAAAAAGATTTTGAATGCATCAGTCGGTCCCACTCCATGACCAGTGTGCAGCTCCAGCATCACACATTTATTCCATGAGATGTGAACTTGCCATTGTCATTCTACCTGAAGCCATAGTCCACTGAGCTGCTGTAACAGCACTATAGCTATTTCTGACTTTGTGGAATAGGTCCAGTGTTTTTCTCAGAACTAAAGGTTAGAAAATTAAAAGAGCACTTATTTTATCTCCCCTATCTCTTCCTGGAGAAGACTGGGCAAGTTAATGGGAAAGAAATTCATCGAGTTCTTAAATACAAAGCACCATCTCTGGCTCAGGAAGTTCCTGAACCACATACTGCTTGATGATAGGAATATTTATGGAAGTATACATGCTTTCCCTTCATTTATAGTGTTCCTTCAACATCCATTTTTGGACATTGTCTGAGACAGGATACCAGGCTAGATAAGACATTCAGTCTGACACTGAAAGGCTATTCTTATGTTCGGTGGTTCTTTAGATATATTTGGTGGTCTGACTTGAAAACAGAAAGGCCTCATTTTTTAATAAAGGCAAAAGAATGCTATATATGTATGTGGTTTCTTTGAACTTACTGTAATTACTATTTCAAGATTTTGCCTTCGGTCTTGTTTTTTACATTGTAATGTGCCACACCTTTCAAGCACTTAAGCATTCAAAGAGCTGGTAAAGGCAGTTTGGTGGTGTTAGAAGGTAAATTACAGCTCTGGTAAATGACTTGCTTGGGTACTGACTTTAGAAGCTCCATGTAAAGTGGTGATCTGAATGGCCTCATTAACAGCTTTGAGGTCAGTGTGCCTGAAAGTGAAGGCACAAGGACAAGGAGATGTTTTATCTCTCCCTAGCAGTGTATGAAATGCTTATTGATTGGGTTGATCCTTAGAAGTCAGACCATTATAGTAAAATACAAGTTCTTGGGCTTCATTCCAGGCTAAGATTCACCAAAATAAACATGTATATGCTAATTAAATGCATCAGAGTCTATTTAGGCCAAACAGTTAAAGCGAAAAGACAGAAACAGGGTTGAGCTGCCCAGATGTAGAGGCAGGATAAAGGGGAAATAAAATGTAACCTTAAACGGCTTATACTCTTTTTTTTTTAAATCATTTTATTTCTTATGAAACTACATTTGAGAAATAGGCAGCTGTTGACTCTGATCAACATGAAATCAATTTGAGCTGAGTCACACAACCATTTTTTAAGTGAACTTGATTTTACAGACAGAACCCTGCTGCATAACCCATTTTAAGTAATTCAAGATGCACCCTAGAAGATCCTTGGCCCAAGGGCAGAAAATTTTTGAAACATTTAAAGAGAATGAAAAAAGAACAGGAAGATAAAGCTGCACAGTGGCTCAGACGATAGGTTCCTGTGAGGGCAGAAGGAAATTGTTTTAAATCATAGACTGTGATTATCAAGGTTAAAAGGAAACATGACATTTTTCAGCATAAAATATGAAGACTGAGATGAGAGGAAGAGAATCAACAGGTAAAAATGTCTGGCAAGGCCAGATTGCATGGTTAAGGAACACAAAGGTGCGGGAACAAATTCATAGCACAAGTAAAAATAATGCCCTTGGGCTGGACAGAGGGTTAACCTTGCTTACTGAGGCTTTAATCCCCAAGTCACTCAGCCCTCTCTAGATCACAGTGACTATCAGGATTGACTGTATAACTATTACAATAGTTATATCAACAACAACAACAACAATAATATCTGTTACTTCTTTTTAACTTTTCCAAGCCACCTTTTTTCCACTTCATGTGCCACTGATGAAAAAAATGCAGAGTGGATAAAGAAAAGTGCAATATGAATTTTGCCACAATCTCATCCTTAGTGAAGACTAAAAGAGTTTAGTGATGGTACTTTTCAAGATCTGATGACTTTGACCAACAGTCTGAGTCAAAATATCAAATTTGTTACTGTCTTAATGTAGGAAAAGAACAGAAGTGATGCAGCTGCATCAAGTAGGATCATTCCTACATAAACCTGAAAGGTAGTGAATGTGAATCAGAATTTAGGTACTTCAAACCGAAATGGCAGAGACAATTAAATTCCTAATTGTCTAGACAACTGCAATTTCTGGTTAGAATTACTGAATATAAAATTAATTTTTTCTTATGTCTTTCAATAAAATAACAGTTTTTAAATCCTTCTTATGATAAATTATATCTGTTACAAAATAAATTTTCAGCTGACAAAAAGTAAACTCTAATTCATAAAGATTTAAACTGCTGTTAGTTAACCTGAATACATCTTATACAGTTAATATGATGCTTCTGATTTGCAGATCAGACTATATGTTCTGTTGAAAGCAAAGCAAACAACAAAAGTGAATCTGTTGTATTCTAAGAGTCACATCACGGAAACACGTATTGCTTCTCCAGTTAAACATAACAGAAATTACTCTCTAGAAAGAAGAGAACCTATTCTACTCTATTCTACTGACTCAACAATGCAGAACACACAGACACAATGGACGTCACAACCTACTGACTTCAAGGGCAAGATCAAAATGCTTTGTGATTCTTAGGGTTGCAAATTTACCTGATGTTTCAAGGTTCAAGCATAGGTGATTTCAAGGTTGTTAAGGAGTCTCATTTTTCAAAGGTCATAGTTATTTAAGTCTCCATTTCTCTTTAAATTACTTCACAAAAGCAGGTAAAGACTGGACTTAGAGGGGATCACTTGGATAGGGAATAATGAGTAAGGGGGAATTATCTTAAACTATTTTAAATTTATGTGGAAGCTTTTTAATTTTTTCTTTCTTTTTTCCTAATAGATTTATTATTGTGGACAATATGTACCTTGTTTTATACATGATGTAATACTATCTTGCTTATTTTGTATTTATTAAGACTTTATGTCCTAATGCTACATACAGCAGGTTTTCTCTTGCATAGTTGTTGCTGAGACTTCAATCAGAAAATCGTGCCTGTTCATCTGCACAAGGCAGACAGCTGAGAACTGCTGTCCTATCTTCTGAGCGAATTCGTACCAGAATTTCCATCTGTGCTATGTATGTGCCTGGAAGGATACCAATAAAAATTACTGATCATTGCAAAGATCACCCCTAACTGATGGCTCTTTCAATATAATTTCTTTCAACACAGTTTTAGTTCAGAGAAAGATTTGAATCACAATGCTGAAGGAGAAAAAAAAGCCAGGAGGCAGATTTCAGAGTAACAGTTTTGTAATGTATTGAAGTTCTGCCCTTACAGATGTCCATTTTTCTAGTTTTAACTAAGTCTCTCTTCTGAACTCTAAATTAAATCATGAGATATATTTTGAAAGTTACTTCTGTGAAAGAATCCTAGACATCTGGGGCTTATGATAAGAAAAGAAGCCCTTCGCAATCTTCAGCAAAATAGAACATGGGGGAGATAGCGAGGGTAGCATTCAGAATTCATTATCACAGTCACTGTAAAGAAGATCTTCTCTCAAGAGCTGTAGCAACTACGTGTAGCTAACTGTTAGAAACAGGAATCTATGTTGTACACAGTAACTTTAAAAATGACTAAAATCTGTAAGCTTTCTGTGATGACCATGCAAATCAAATATCATCCAAGTAAAAAAAAAAGAGTAAACAGAAAAGGTATCCAAGTTCAGTATGATATGACAGAGAACACTACAAATCTGTAATGTGCTTAAGCCATGAGAAATTTAACCTGATGCTGGGGAGAAGAAAGTGAAATAATATTTCTTAAATCCTTCTGTGCAACAGAGCTTACTCCTTGTGTTTACCCAGCAAACTGGCCTTTCCAGAGATCTCTCCAGGTTGCACCAGATACCAGCGAGTATCACACATTGCAAAATGCCATCAGACTGCAATCTGATTAGAACTGTAGCATTTCATTTCCAAACAGTCTACATCAGTTACAGATTAACAGAAAAGATTTAAATTATTGAAGGAGAAAATTAGTAGCTAGTAAAAGCAAGGTATGAAAAAAGCATGCTGGAACTTACAGAAAAACCTCAGGACATGATTGTACTATATGTTTTAGCTTAGCGTAAAGTTTATCATTTTTTTGTGAGAATTCTCATCGAGACTAAATATACTTTCCAGAGATTATTTATTTGTCCAATGAAAAAATACAGAGATTCTACTGAATTGTAAAAGTCATTTCAAAACCTCTGAAGTCAACCCTCAAATTTACATAATAGGCATGACAAAAAATGTGACCTATTTGGACTAGTGGAATTATAATCTAATCTAATCTATTTAACTTTTTATGATTGGCACCATGGAACTGGTGGAAAAGGCACAGGGTGGTAATGCCTTTTCCAAATTCTGCTAGAAATCTCACCTCTCGTTTGCTTCAGGATCTACTTCACCAGCAGATCCTGCCTGAATAGTACTCGTGTTTAATCTGCAATACATGACACAGAAAATAAGAAGATAAGATCCCTTGCCAAATTTACAACAAACGGCAAGTTCCAACAACTCCTCCAGTCCTCCCTTTCACTACCCAAGGGCATACAAAAGTCAGTTAACTATTGCAATTTAATCTCTCTAGCAAAATTTCATCCAACTGACCTAAGAGTATTTTTTATGTTCCCATACCTAGATATATGCACTAGGCACCATAAGCCTAATATAATATAGCCTGTTGTAAGGATGGATGGATCCTACAGAAAGAGATTTCTTTGTCAGTCAGCAAGAAAAGTTTTCCTGAATTTCTTCCACCTGGCAATCACTGTAACCCTAGTCACATGTAAAATTGTTAAGGCTCGTAAACCCTTTTACTGGAAGTGTGAATAAGCAGAAAGGCCCCTGTATTAAAAATATGATTGAGAGCATCAAGTCTTAGCACACCATCTGCAGTGAGTGCACTCAAATATTTATTATGTAAGTTCCACTAAGGAATAGTCAATAAGCTTTGTCAGAGAGCTGATGAGAGTTCAGAGAAGAAAGCTGTGTGTCAAGCAGCTTGTGACAGTATAAAGAGACTACAGAAATATATGCATCTAAGGGGAGCACTATCAGGCACTGAGAAGTTGGAATATAGCATTCAGTCACTCTCAGTTTCATGAATACACGCTGGATTATTGCATGAAGGGAAGCTGCAGCTCTAGCAATACTGTGTTCTGCAATACAGGTGTGTCTGCTGCCAAAGATGACCTTCCTGACAAGCACTTTATTCTCATCTCAGTGCCCTGGATTCTCAATTATATACTTCATAGTCACTTTGACATAATGAATACAGACTTCCTAGAATATTGTCTTACACGTTGTGATAAGAATGAATCCACAAAAGTAGAATGCCTAGTCTCAAAAAGAGGCAGACTCCTCTTGTTCCTGTTTCTTAAAGCTCTATTTTCAACTGTTAGAGACTGCTAACTTTCTAACAGCCATCTTCACTTCCAGAGCCATCCAAGGATCAACAACTACCTCATGAATAGATTCTTAAGTGTTCTGTGCTTCAGCTTGTCTCTTGTGCAGAATAATACTGCCCTGCCAGTGTTTGTTCAGCAGTTGCCATTGTCTGATACAATGGGCCTGGGTTACCATATCTCAGACCTGTTCTTCCAGCTAGTCTACATTCCTTGCCCTTGCCACTTCCAGGATGGGGAGATCCTTTATGAAGATACTTCCTCAGCTGGCCAAAGAGGCAGGCTCCCTCTTCATGAACAATGATAATTTTCATAATAAATTTAAAACTGAAACAAATACTTTGAAAAAGATTTGATTAATAGCCCTGATAAAATTATATTTTTCCTCTTATGCTTCTTTGTTCCAAGAAAATAAAATATCACCTTTCTACATTCTAGACTGATTTCATTATGTCTTTTCCAGAATTTTCATATTTGTAACTTTTGTTGCTCTGTGCAAGTGCTGTGCAAGGTTTGTGGCATAACTTTATTAAGGAGGAGTTTAAGAGTTTTGCACTGGGCACAAACTATGCGTAAAAATTATTAAAGTGCAAAGGTTTAGAAATTAATAATAAGAATAACTTAAAACACTTCATAACTAAAATGAAGAAAATAGTTTAGCAACCTTGAAGTACTTTTGCTTAGAGAAATGTCTAACCCTCTCTTACAACTCTTCTCACAACTGCATTTTTCAGCTGTTTCATATACACGCAGCTATAGGTTCTCAGTGTCTTCACGGACGTCAGGTATGCTCAGTAAACCAAGTATCATAAAGCTCCTGATTCATGCACCTTTAATTGAGATAACTGTAAATAATCCCTTCCCTGTCAATTGGATAGGAATGATGTACTGAATAGTATGAATGCCCTCTGCAGGTAGAACGCAGAACTGCTATAGTTCTGGAATTAATTTCAGCCTGTCTATTAAGAAGGAACTACATAAACAGGTCTATATTAGTCCTTATTAGCCTGTTGTGACATTGTCTGAAAACTGTAAATGGTACAGAGGCATCTCCTGGTATTGTTGATAGACAGCTGATCATCTATCCCACACTTTTCACCAGTCACAAAAGCAGACTGTGTCTATATTGTTGAATTAGACAGGAACCTGGAAAAAGATCGAACCCTGGTGTGGTTTGACTGTACTAACCAGTATTCTTTCCCATATCCTCTGTATAAAGCTATCTATAAGTCTTTTACCAGTCCCAGGAGGTGCTGTGTATCCTTCCCATAGTTCTAAATACCTTGAGCTCTCTCACACACATGCACGTGCATGTACACACAAATTATGCCTAGAGCCAGAGCAGTATTCTATTTTATCCAGGTGACATATAGGGCCAACTAATGCATATTGTGGATATAACTAGTTCTGTGCCATTTGACCTCTGATCTAGAGACCAGGCTACTCTCTCTAAAGCCTCAATAACCTACTGCAAGAGCCAGGTTTTGAGATAACCAATACTGCATTTTCCTGAAGAGCCAGTTTAGTTTGGGGGCATCATATGTTAGGTGGCCCACAAGCATCAGGTGAAAACAGCTTTCTGTTGAAGCTATTATCAAAACAGGTGCTAAACCACTGGGCTTATATAGGTCTGCTCTGAGCCTGCTGCTGTCTTTGTCCACTACATATTGCCAGAGGTTTCAGAGCCTCTGTCACAGCAATCTCCTATTCTTCACAGAAAAACAGCAGTCAGCAACTATTGCATGCCTGAACTATGTGACATTCAGCCCGATGACCTCCATCTCAGCATATTCATGCTGGTTTTCTGACTGACCAAGTCTACTGTGGATGGATCAACAAAAATATAAATATATGCACTCTGTTTAAGAGAAGAATGATCTCATCCCTTAGCCAAGAATGAATGTGAATGAAACTGTTTGAAGACTATTACAGATTCAGAGCAGGAAACAAGGCTTTTTAAACAGTGTCTTTACTGGAATAAGAAGGCTGATGGACCCCATGTGAAGTGCAGTACAAAGCAACAGAAGTACTAAAAATCAAACCCAAGAAAGGATGGCAGTGTGATAGAGAAAGACTGCTTAACTTTAATAGTCACCATCATTTTTTTGTTTTCCACAGTAGCTCCTGACCATTTCCATGAGAACATGCCCAAAGCATCTTGTCTTGGGGTAGACTGACTAATAAATGGCCTTGACTTCAAGCTGCACATGAGCTGCAGCTCTAACTTCATGTACAGTACAGAGCAATAGCTGTATTCAAAGGCTCTAGATGTATAGATAAATTACTTGCTTGTACTTGTCCCTAACTTGGCCATGGAAGTTCAGGTATTGCATACAGTACACAAAATCAATACACACCGTTACAATGCCTGTCTGTTCACTGAAAACATGAACAAATTATTTCATTCCTATATTTGAGAAAGCAAAGAGAAGTGTTCTGTATACAAGAGGCTCATCTATCCTCAGAATAAGAACTGAGGAATAGAAAACTATTTGATCAGCTTTGAGTTCAAAGACATGTCACAGCATACATAACTTCCAAAATGGATTATTGTGACACTGGCAGTTAGAACAATAGCTTACTTTTTCTCTTCATGCCTACAGCATACCTGAAAGTCAGTCAGGTCCACATGCATGGCTTTGGACTTTCTGGGTAGTCTGATTCATTCTCAGTCTATCAGAGGTCTGAAGACATATACTTGAGGTCCATGAAAATCACATTGTATGTATGTGCACACAATTTTGAGTTAAATCCTAATTAATATTTTAGTAATTTAATTTTTTTTTCTGCTGCAGATGCAGCAATCTCAGTATCTTCCAGCAGAAAACTTAACAGAGACAAATTTCTCATGAATACTGCAGATGTGCTGAGCACCAACTGAAGAGTGTGCAGATCAACTATGGGAGCTGTGATTACTTGAAAATGCTTTTCCAAAGGTCCTGTATTAAGGTGTCTCCTTCTATGTGCAACTTAACAATAAATAGATAAATCTTTTCTTCTCTGATGCATCTGTTGAAACACTAATGGAAAGTTTATTTTAAGAGTAAGTCTATGACAATAGGCTTAACAGCAAGAAACAAAGACAGATACCTTGTTTTATTTGCATATTGTTCAGCAAGTTTTTCTTGTTTCTAAAGTGCATTTTCTCCTTTCCAAAGAATGCACGGATGGTTTTTGTTTTGTGCGTATGCACATACAAAATTTCTACCTCCCAAACTCCACTGTAGTGCACACTACCTGCATTTTCCTGGAATTTATGTATCCCAGACTTTGTTACTTGTCACAGACTTCTTTTATTAGTAGTGACTTGTGCAGCTGTCTGCCCTGATATACAAGTTTACATTTGTATATCATATCCCTGTCCTGGCCAAGACCAATCTAAATCATCCCTCCCTCATAAAATGCCACCACCACTACACTATTTGTCACTTTTTTGGTGTTTTGTCAAATCTCTCTCTCCTTTCCACCACAGCTACCTCATGGCAGTTACTGCCAATGTTAAGCTTTTACTGTTCAAACAAACTTCTTCATCAACTTGCCAATATATTTAATTAAAAACAGACTATCCATCTTGGGTGGGGCTTATACAGCTCCCAAGTTAGGTTCATTTTCACACTCTGTTGCATAAACTGAAGTGGACATTTATCAAGGTGTCTGCAAGTGAAATATCCAAGAAAGCAGGGACTGTAAAGCTGCCAAGTTTCAAAGTACCTGGGCATACCATCTGCAGAATCTAGAATATAGCATGTCAACAGGTTGTCACAGCCATAGACTGGGACATAGCACGATAGCAGAGCATGTTAAGCTTACTGCATTTTAACACAGGCCAATGCTTACTTTCTGAATATCAAATTAACATTGAATCTTCTCATTTGCAGAAGGTTTTATGGTTAATGTACTGAGTATAAAATTTCCAAGGCTCTTAAGATTATTTTGTATCATTGGAGCTTAACTTCGGCTCGAGCAGAGACTTTATTCAAAAAGCAACCAATAACTATCATCTGCATCTACCACCACTGCTTAAATATTATCACAATTATGCTTAAATCTACCAGACAAACCACCTCAGTTTTAAGCTAAAACTGTTAGCATTTGAACTGAAACTAATTAATATAATAAGATAAAAGACAAAATTAAAACAAACAATTATTGCCAGGAAAAAAATAGTAAGAATTCAGAGACTGATTTCCAAAAAGTGTTGGGTATTCTGTTCTTCCATCCTTATTCACACTTCCATTTAATTCAGAAATATGTGTAATAGTCGTACTATAAAGAACAAAAACAGAAAAAAAATGAACTGAAAATTCACCATGACAACTCAGTTATGCTGCGACTAATTTTCGAGCACCATCTGCTGGTCTGCTTCTAAAACAACAACCGAATTTCCCAACTGCTGGTATTTCCCGGATAAATCATCAGGTCTGTATTGACTTATTACGTATTTTGTTACCTATGTATTAAAAGATCTCACGAGTCATGCACTATCATTATACTAGAGGAAATAACAGAATTCACGTAATAATCGATGGCTATAGAGGAGATGTGTTGGGAAGTTAAAATGGCTGATCTGCAGCTAACATTAGTTGAGACAACCTTGTCACAGTGGGTTTTATGCTGAAAAGGTTTCTAAAGTACATTGAAAATGAAAGCAACTTGGCCACTGTTTTCTCTTAACATACCATATGTCACCCTTACCACAACTCTTGTCAGCAAGAAGAGATATCACTGCAATCTTTTATTTCTTGCAGATTCTCAGCACTGCAAAGAGTTTTAGAGAAACCTACAAAGACGGAACATCATCCTCAAATTCATCATCATGATTATTTCTTGCTCACCTCTTGTTCCTAGCAATACAGTGCCATCTGTTTTTCTTGTCTTTCTCCTTATTCCATTCCAGAAAGAAAAAGACTTCACATTTCCTCTAGGACAGGATGAAAATGTCCCATGTTAGGAGCCTGGATTATGACAGGACTAACTGAAAAAAATTTGGAGCTCTATTCTTTCCTCCTTATCCCTAGGAGAAATACATATTTGATTAATTTGCACGTATGAAAATATTTTGTAATATAAAAAAGCTGTAATTACTTTTTGTTAAAGATAATCAATTCCAGTTTGAATTGCCTTGTAATGTCCAGTTTAAATGAAGACATTTGAATCTTACAACTTTATTCCCACACTTCTGACAATATATTTAAATACCACAAAAACACATAATGCAATTAAAGGGTTTTTTTTAAAACATAAATAAAATAAAAATAGTTTCAGTATCAAACTGACGATACAACTTGCAAAGGCCTAGATATAAAACGCTATTGATCTGCTGAACATTTACTTATCTGAGTGTCTCATTATTGAACAGCCACTAAAATTACCAATTGAATTATTTATTTATATCCTACGAGTACTTTGTCTACTGCCCAAAATATTTTAGCCAGTCTAGATTTAGTCTGTGTAATGATCAATATTTCACAATAATCAGAATAAAATCTTGATTCCTGCAATATTCCAACACACACTTAAACCTTTCTTCTTATTTTCATGTTGAAGTAAATAGGACCACTTCTGCATTTTTAGTTAACCATATATGTTCATAATTGAGACTTTGGAGTCCTGTGGAGGCTCACACAAAATTTAAATTCAAGTAAAGAGCATGCAGAAGGCTGATGTCATGAACGAGTCTTTTCAGCATTGAAATATGCTTAATACTTCAAGCAAAATTAACACTTCATACAGGAGAAAAAAACCCAAGTTGTTGGTCTGGATCAAGATGATTCTAAAAAGAGAAAATGCAATCAATTCTTAATATCCACTGATAATTTGCAGGAATCCAAGGACACTGATACAGATTTCATTTACAAAAGTACTGGTAGTAGAGTTATCCAAAAGTGAAGATCCTGGAATAACAAGTAGAAATGTTCTGCAATTCCTTAAGACGTTATTCCAATTAAGACATTATTTTTGCATTTGCAAAAACAGCACTTTAAAGGTTTGTTTGTGCTCTTTTCACAGTAAAAAAAAGGTAGGTATACTACAATGAAAATACACAGACAACTTTTATTTATCATTGTTCTATAGAGAAGGAAAATTTATAAACATTTTTAACACAACAGCTTATCCAGTTTCCTGTTTGTATCAAGTTTACTTCATCTTCTCACACTAACAACTTCTTTCTCGTGGGTCACAGTGATATCCTTCATAAATTTGTACCAGTCCCACGATACTCTGTCTAGCACCTACTGACATCCTGACACATGGGATATGTTATTTTATAATTCTACACTAGCACTGTTTCCACTTTTTATAGTAAATGGATAGAAGCTGTTGCACAAGTTCTTTAAATCTCATCATAAGCAATAACCACTTGTAACACATTCTTATCTCAACAATTTAAAAACACCGTCCCACTGTAATGTAATTTACATTGTTAAAATACTGATGTGAGTTCCCAGCTTATATCTAACTATAGCACAACAAGCACAATGTTGGGGTTTTTCTTGGCTCTAGTTTTGGAAGCATTAACCACCAGTTGGGAATATTTGCGAATTTTCAACAAAGTTCCTTCCTCAGTTCTATGACGCTCCTCTTTTGATGCCCTACTGAAGTTTCAGGATGTTTTTCTTTTTGCATCCTGCTTTAGTTCCAAGATATAAGCTCTCATGGAAGCACCCTACAAGTTTCACCAGTCTTCCAAGGGAAAAAATTACAATAGAACATCCATTTAAGGAAGAACTGCACCCTAATAAAAGAAGGTGGGAACAGATTACCAGCAATTAATAATACAAAGCAGCAAGTAACAGAACTCAGAAACTCTTTTAGAACAAATTCTGTGCCAAGAAGTCCACAGTTCTTTACTTTTACAGATGGAGTTATGTGTATGCTAGAGGAAACAGTATTTCTATCTATTAAAGATTTGCATTTTGAATGCTATATTGATTTCCTGGTTCAGCTGGTGTTTGACAGCAGAAGCTGCCAAAGTGAAAGACTAGTTTCAAGCTTCCTTTCATATTTCTGCATTTCCCCTGCCCTTTCAGTCAATAGTTGCTGTGGACTTCACAGCAGATAGAGGTGGCTAAATCAATTCCAGAAGCTTGAATTGGTTTATAGCAAGAAGAATTGTTAATATCCTTCCATTGTTATTCTTAGACAATATAAGACTGCATATTCCCAGAAAGTACATAAAATATTAGTTCTTTATTTAAAACAACAAGCTCTCTAGATAAAGTATCTGTATTTTTCATGTGCAAGAGATGAAATTTCTTCTCTTGTTCAGTTTCACATGAGTAACCTCCATGAAATATAACGGCACACCCGCAGATCCACAGGATCCACAGCTACACCATTCCCTCTGTTAAAGCTTCTCATAATCTCGTCTCTACCTACAAAGTTAGAATATTGATCCAGCTCACTCACTCTCATGGTCTTTTCCCTTACAATGCCCTGTAAAGCACTTAATGCAATAGATGGGAAGCACAGAGCTGAAAGAAGGAACTGCGAGGAAGAAATGTGTGTTTGCCATTGATTCCCACTTGCTTTTTGTAGCTGACCTAAATTAGAAAATTGACAGTGCTTCATACCTCTATGGTCTAGATCCCCTTCCTCTCTCCCAATGTGCTGGTTTTAGGCTACTGCAGGCATATGCTTTTCCCACAGCTGGGACAAGTACAACAGAGACCACTAGAAACAATTTTGATATGCCATCAATTATATATTTGCATTTCACCACTGAGGCCTACTCTTCTAAAACCTAAATGAAATTACATCCGATTTATGAAAGAGTGGAAATGTCAATTATCCTATGATAATTGGCTAACTGTACACTTGCACTTGTCCCACCATTCCAGGATGGCTTCATGGTGGTTTATGAAGTCCCTGGAAGGACCAGCACCAGAATAACATAATATGACCAAAGTTTAATAATTACCGCTTACGTTACTACAGCACCTAGGAGGCCCTGTCATCTATGAGAAGCCACTGTGTTAAGCAGTACATGAATACAGAGAAAAAAAATAAGACAGCCCTTGCGTCTAGAAACAAAATCATGAGAGATGGGTACAACATACTGCCATGCAATCTCAGCAGTCAGTCTTGTCAAGACAGCACCCTCTCCACTGTCAGCTTGTCTGCCTCACTCAATACAAAGGACACTGCTGAAGAACCTGCTAAGTTTACTGCTTGTGGCAGGCATAAGCTTCCCAACCTAAAGATAATTTGCACAACCCCATCTAAATGCAGGTTTTACAGAATGACATCTGTAATTTATTCCTTTAGTGTCTAACTTTCTTTTGTCTTCAGCTCATTATTCTGTCTCTGTATTAGTACAGTAAGTTCATGAATCTTATTGGGAATTTCCAGTGTTTTCGTGGTGGCCACTGTCTCTTTTAGGAAACCACATGTGAAAATTCAGACTTTCCTGTGGTTTTCTTCAATGTATGTTGCATGTGATTTTGGAATTCTGTACAGTGACTGTAGCTTTTCCATACAGTATGTCTTATGAAGAACCTAGAATTAGCAATTACTTAGGAGGGAAAAGAAAGATAAGCAGAAAGAGAGAGAACCAAATAATCTAATTTCTCTCAATAAAGAGTTTTGAGTCATGTTACTAAGCATGTACCTTAATCTCATCTTCTCCAGTAGCACGGAATGGCAGAAACTGGAAAGCTCCTACTTATTTCCTTCAGTGGCCTGAATTAAAACCCTGTACATTTTAGAATTTACACCAATTAAAAAAAAATCCAAACAACAACTGATGCAACACATTTTCTAGGCTGAAACTTGAGAATTCCTTTCAAAATTAGATCTCCATGTAATAGAACTGCTATAAGAATATAACTCTTCTGTGCATTATGCTTGGGTTTTGATTCTCCCTCATTCCTCTTATGGGAACGTGTTCAATCCTATGTTTTTCACTCACAATACATTTGTTTAGTCTGCCACTTCTATGTCTCTCCCTAATGTCTACTCAGTGTTCACACCAGTGTCTGAACAAAATCATCATGCTACATGTAACTTTTGTTTGCCAATGAGTCGCAAATACTAAACAATCTATTAAATAAATATCCTTCCCCTATCAGATCCAGATAATGTGTGTAATATGAGATATAAAAGTGTCGTGTGTGAGAAATATATAGACTATGTCCATTTAGCAAACCTGAACCATTTTCCTCCCCCCTCCACAGAGATTCTTGAGGAGGCAGGAAATTCTCTAGGAGTCTAAGTAGTTACATGGGGTTTGGTCATCTGACAGACCTTCAGGAGGAAGTATGTCGTGAATGTGCAGAAGTCTGTGATTGGCAAGAAGCACACTGCTCTAGAAAGTCAGAAACTGTCTGCTTAGCTCCTGTCAGAATGGTAATTGTACATCTGGTGACCTGAAATGCCTTCTCAGCTGGAGAGAAAGACTTTGGAGAAATTGTGAGTCCAGTTGTTCATGCAAAAATTCTGCCAGCAAGCACTTGTGGAACTTCACTGTTCTCCCTCTGCATGGACTCCGTGATGTTCTGTCACCACAGAGCATTTGGAGCTGGGAATACTGCTGCTCCCAGGACTCCTTCCACTCCACTCCACTGTGCACAGCACAGCTCTGCTTGTAGTATGATTTTGGTGAGATACTGCATATGCTAACGCCATTGAGAGTTCCCAATGGATTTTACAAAGTTACAGCAAACCCCAGTCTGCAATGTTAACCAGACAAAACACATAAAAAGCTGAAAATTACTGAGATGAAAAGAAAACTTTATTGTACTGAAATATAAAGAGCCAGGGGTTGTGATTTGTTCAGTAATTAAGCAATGCTACATACCTCCAGCTTACAACCAAACCTTTATAACTACAAACCTAAAGCAGACTCTTCACTGCAAATCTGTCCAATAGTACAACTCAGGGAGTAACCAGGTTTCATTCATTCTCAGTGAGCTCTGCTAACACTACCAGACTGTAAATTGCTGCTTTTGCCTTATATTTTTTTAGTCACAGAAAGACACTTTAGCCTAATTTAGTATATTCACTAGTAGTTCTTTATTGTGGTTATACTCTCTTGCCATAATGTTTCCTGTTAAGTTTATGTGTCTTTCTTTTCTGTATCATCAAGACTTACTGTCATATTTATAACAGCTGTATTTTTATATCCTTAAATACTGCATTGCTTTAGTGATATCTACAAATTTATTTTGGGCTGGCTATCACACTGGCTATCACACTGGCTATCACAATTTTTATTGTTAAACAAAAAGGTGCTTCTTTCTGCATTCAGACCTCCTAGGCCTTAAGAAAGCATAGAGCAGGTTGCTGTTATTTGTCATTTCAATAAACGTAAGTTTGCACTATGCAATACTGAAAGGAAGTGACCACAGCTTTATAAAGCCATTACCCAAACAGCATTTAACTTTATGGTATCCATGACATCTGACTTCCCTTTTTCAATATAGTTATGGCTGGGAGAGCCCTGTCATCACCTGGAAAATTCATGAGTGAAAAGCACCAAGCATATGATTACAGGAATGCAATTATTTTTAGCAAAAGAATCTTCTAAGAGCAAAAGAAGCTTTATCAGCAATGAAACATTTAATGGACCACTACTACCTCTAACTTTACACTTTACAAAATAGAAGAACAATGAAACAAATTTTCTTTAATTTGCATTTGTAAAGTAGAAAAGCGTAGAAAGACTCATCCTTCATCAAGGACATGGAAACACGACTTAATATCAACACGGCCTCAGCAGAATGTTTAAGTTGAACAGGCAATACTACGACACGTTATAAATTATTCCATTGACACACTAAAGCAAAGACTGCTTATAATTAATACTTGAAACAAGGTAACACACTTCACAGTGGAAAAAAATCAGAAAAAAAAGAAAATAAAGCTCATGAGATATTTCTGATTCATCAGGAAGGTGTCATTAGCTGTCACAAGGAAATATTATTTAAGTTTAACTCCATTTGGCATAGAAGAAAGTGAATCTCATCCACAGCTAAGACAAAATCAGCTATTGCTGGATCTAAACTGGTGAAAAATATAGTCTGTCAACTGTATCAGGTACGTAGACAACAGAAAAATTATCGTCCTCAAAGCTGACTCTATATAGGGAAATTAAAGCAGAATAACACTCACAGTTCCGTGTAATTGCTTTAACAGCTTAAGAAAAAAACCCAAACAAAAACAAATAAAACAACCAAAACAAACAAAACAAACCCCACCATTCTAAAAAAACCCCCACTGATACTTAAACATTCATTTGGAAACACTACTTTTAAAAAGTGTATTATTCTTACAAGTATTATTGCCATCTATTGACTCTTGCTTAAAGATCTACTTAGGTAGAAGTCTTGAATGAAATAGCTTTGTCATGAAGTATGAAATGAAGACAAAAACCATCCCCATTAGCAGCATAAAAGTGAAATAGCCTTTTACATCTAGTTGGCAAGAGGAACCACAATGACCACAATAATGCAAAAAATTAACTCAAAGTATACAGTTTGATTTCATAACAAGACATTTCAAAATCCCAGCATTGATATGACTGAGGATACTCATATTACTCAACTTCAAATTACTCATATTCTATAGGCATATGTGAGTCTATTTATAAATATATATATGTATATATCTACATAAATACACACATACATATATATATATACATGAATCCTTGATGTTACATAAATTTTGGAAAACATAACAAATCACCAAAAGTTGGACAAACCATGACAAAGTGAACAATCATATACTGAAATAATCAGAGGACTAGAATGGTAATCAATGTCTTCTCACAGCATTTGCTCAAGCTGCACATACCTGATATATAGTAATGTTTAATTCAGTTTCAGAAATAATACATGGGGTTAAAAATGTAAGAATCAAACTGTGTTTGTTACGCATGTAATTTTTTTCTCTGTCAATCTATAAATTTTACAATGACAGCCTAGTAGAATCTTTTTAAATTCACCTGTGTGGATTTATTCATGCAATATCTTTTAATTAGAAGACCACAAATGTAACCGTTACAATTAAATTTGTCAGTTACAGTTCAGTCAGAATACAAAATTGCCCTTTGACTTAAGAGGCACTATAAGGGAAGCTTTCAGCACTAAAGGACAGTTATTGCAAAATCAAAGACAGACTTAATAAGGGTCTTTCAATTTAACAGCAGAATTTAATACACAGAGATCCAGACATACTTTTCCTCAGGACTTCAAAAAGTCCTCTACTTACGGTGTGCTAATAAATACACATGAAAAGATTATAAAATTAATAAAAATGAAATTAAATCAATGAAACATGGGAGTTGTTTACAGTCCAGAACATTTAATTTATAGTTTTTAAACAGCATTGCAGACCAAGTTAAAAAAATGCAATCTTTTTTTAGGCTTGCAAGTTATTCAAGTAATGTCTACTGAAAGGCACCTCTGAGAATTTGTGTTTCAACAGTTAAAACTCAAGTCTTACCTGGAAAAGGATGGCAGAATAAAATCAAGTACATAAATAGAGTTATACAGTTTAAAATTCTTAGTGCATATAAAAATATGCACTAAGCTCTTTGTTCCACCCTCCTTTAAACTGGCCTGTATGGCTCACTGTGAGATGTACCTGATCTAGTCTGGAGACTGGTGTGGTACCTACGGTGGCAGTGTACTGTTGTGAACAGAAACATTACTAGGGAAGCAGTATAACATTTCTTTCCATGGCTACACTCCTGGGGGTGCAAGACAGTCATAACAAACCCAACTGCCATCACTAGCACACCAAGAGCAAGAATCAGGCCGGATATGAGGTTATGGAATGGTTCCATCGCTCCTTGGACAGCCTTAGATAACACGCTGATGGGATGATAAAAACAAGTGGGGGTGGCACTCAGAACTCCCTGTGTGTGGGGAAACAATAGAAAAAAACCTCATAAGCATGTATATTTAGATGTGAAGAACAAAAACCTAATTTTTAAATATTAGCTTCACTATTGAGTAATTGTTTAGGGCAAAAAAATACTGCATTGATGGAATGCTTGCTTTTGACAGATTTGTATATTTGGCCTGAATACGTGTGTGTTTGTATGCACCCATTTAATTACTTTTATTGATATCTACATTCATACAGAGGCAAATTTTCTGCAATTCTAATGTAAAAACAGAGGGGGAAAATGGGAAAGAAATTACGAACAGTTGTTATGAATAAGAAAAATTTAATGAAACATACATCCTGAACAAACCAATAGAATATTGTTAATTTTTATCTGGTTATAATTTGGAAAATGTTAACGGAGAAGAAACTACGCAGGTAATTATTTTAAAAGGAGGTAATTAGGCAGTTTATCTGCATATTCTGACCCTGTTTTATAATATTACTGGAAGCACGACCTGCTAAATCACTGCTACAAAAGCACTCATTATAGACCGTCTTAGCAGAAACTGCACTGTGGATCAGAACAGTGTACATGTGTATTATGATACATGTATCATAATACACATAGGATGTTATCTATCACACCATGTATTATATAGCCTAAAGAACAACTCCCTCCATTTTGTTTCAGCACTAGCATGCAGTACGTGATTTGAAACTGTCAGTGAATGCAGGGACAGGGATGTAAGGAGTAGTTCTAAAATATTTCTATATAGAAGCAAGGGCTGCCCTTAAAAGTTTTCTACAATCTTCTAACTTTATATTTCCACATCTTTTTATTTAAAGATAGATGACCTAAAAAGGTAAACTGTTAAGACATAGATTGGACTTTTTTTAATTTAACATTTCCTTTTATTAAATGTACATTCTGTGCAAAAATACTGACTTCATCTGGTTAAGTCCACTTAGTCAAGTAGTCTAGGTCTTGAGCAGACTACATAGCAGTTCCAGCAGCCAACCAAAGTTATATAATGTGTTAAAACTGGTTCAAGGCAGCAAGTACCTTGTGTGGCTGTCCCAGTAAGCTTCAGCTCTGCTATGAGGAGATACCAGACACAGGAATGTCTACTGCAAACAAAGCAGTTCCCTTAAAAGTCATACACCCAGATTCTAAAACTGCTCCTGTTAAGCAGGGAAAAATTCCAGTTAACCATCTCTCTGGATCTCACTACTACTGGTTCTTTCTTCTACACTCCTCTTTTTTTTTGCCCCTTTGGTACAGGCAGTCACTAGGATCTGCCCATGTTTAGTAATTTGCCAGCTTCATCAGAGGCAGAGGCTAGAGAAAAGAAATGCCAGATTCAGTATCACTATACAGTTTGGATGAGTATTTTAGTGATCTCTACTGCAGTTTAAATACTTTTGTTAAGTCATAGCCATTTGTCCTATCTCCAAAACTGTTTTAAAATCATATGAACTTCACTTCCTGAACTTTCTCTCTCCTTTATTTACCTGATTTTGAAGCAGTGAATAATTCCTTTTTTTTCCCTCGCTAACATTACTACCGACTACTACGTCAAATTATTTAAGATTTTCAGTACCGCTGTGGATTTTACAGTGTTCTGTTTATTTAAAAGTGATTTTTTTAAATAAAAGAGTATAGAGGTTCACTTACATTCAGCTCTAAAACTATTCCAAGGCAATCATACACTAATGATACACCAGTCGCCACAGCAATGATAACTACTGTCACAACAACATGGAAAACTGTTGAGAGGTTCCCATGGAAAAATACATTGGCAACCACCTGAAACAGAACCACAATTTTTAACTTTGTTTTTGCTCCTTATGTTATCAAACAGATTATTCCAAATCTTCTAACCTTAGGAAACTGAAAGAACGTATGAGAATAAATTGACTGAATTTTACTTATCTTGCTTCAAGGAAACATCTCCATCTGCTTCCAAAAATAACTCATAAGAAGCATTACTAAAAGTGATGAACAATTCCAAGACTGACTTAGTTATACCTGCAGGATTAGAGGACACTTAACTTTCTTCTCATTTGTCCACTACAGAATAAACCAAATTACAATTATTTATTGAACAGAGAGATTTCCTAGATGGAGATGTTTCTAAAAAAAGAAAAAACTATTATGTGTAAAAAGTATGCTATTTTTGGCTATTCTCAGCATAGTAACAACAGTGGTATTTATGCCAAAACTTGGAATTTTAAGCAGTTCTGATATTATTAAGTATTCTTAATACGACATTGGGGTAACACAATAACGAATGTAATACAACATTACATTGCCATTATCTAAAGAGTAGAACTAGTCCCTCATATTCATTGCATGTATCAGGATAAAATATGGTGGTATTTACTACAGATCAACCACAGACTTCAGCTACAATATGTATTAATATGTGAGAATATTATTATTATATAACATTGTTAAAGGGAAAATGTAATAAAGTTCTTACCTCTCTGGTCACAAAACATTCAAGAGGGAAGGTCAGAATTACAGTAACTCATACACAAACCTTCCAAATGTAGCAAGGTTGTCATCTCTACAGTAGTTTCAAATATGTCTCCTGAGGCATAGCAAACACATAATTAGCTTGAACTTCACATCATTGCCTATTTGCAAATTGAAGTGCAGATTACTGGAGTTATTGGAGTAATTGAGACTTAGCAAATCTTATCATTAACAACAAAAGCATTAGTAAAGAATTCAAATCATCAGCTTGCCTAGTGTTTACCACAAGGAATCTGAGGCACAAGTGACAGTGCAAGACAGAGATAAGATGACCCATTAGGTCTTTTCTATCCAATTATAATACTGTCCTCATGATTTACTAATTTTAGGCTCACAATGGCACTGAAGAAGCAATAAGGTGTACTTTACAGAAAACAGCCAAAAGGTGTAGATGGGGAGACAAGGTATATGGAACCCGCTGACACTACAGCTGTATGCTGAGGGACATCTGTAGTCAGAATATATATTTAAATGTCTCAGCTAGTCTGCACTTAGTCCTAGCTACAGTCCATCTAGAACAGTAACTTACTCTGCTGGAGTAAGAACTGGAGGCAGGAAAAAAAGGACAGATCAACTAGTAACCCCCATATAATTCCTGTGTTCTCAACTACATACTACTGCTCATAAGAAAAGCCTTCTACAACCTAGAACGTCACTATTAAGTAACAGAAAATCTGCTTGCTTACAAAATGTGTATTATTCCTGAAAAGGTAATGCACTGAACAAATTTATGCCTTGTCTTTCTGAACATACCTTTTTTACTTCAACAAAATTATGTCAAATAACATGATGCAACATCAGTTATATTTGTACTTTTATGTATATTCATATACCCACAAAGGGGACAGTAGGATTAGCTACAGCAGAACAGCTGTTGTAAAGACAGGAAATATCTATTAGTCAGAGATACATTAGCACAGACAGGAAAAAATATAAGAAAATGTACAGAAAATATATACCTGACACCCTGTAGAAAAATCAAGGCAATTTTTGTTCTTACTGCTCTCCTGCTGGACCATAGATTTTTAGTCCTCAGAAGTGTTTTGGCTATGGAAGTATTAAAAGAGGACTTTCACCAGTGATGCTTATACTTGGGAATCTGACACCTATTAATACGCAGCTGACACTTTTGTATCCCATTTTGGTTGTTGGGTGACCATGAGGAATGTCGTTTCTGTCCATACATACTATGATTTTTGTCACTAAGATATTTACAGCAAAAGTCAGACAGAAAGGCAGAAATGTAAGGACTATAGCAAGCACCAAAAATGAGGGACTAAGTAGTTTACCTTCTGTGTATCCTGTAAAAGTCATATATCCACATGTAGCAAACACAACACTGATTACAACAGCCAGTGAGACAGACACATGTGTGACTTGAGACCAGTTCTTTAATGTGGGTTCTTCCAGAGACCCATATATTAAGAAGCTGTTATGGTTGCAGATGAATGCTGAAACATACAGGACAGTTCAAGCAAATGTATGAATTCACACAGAATGCAAAGAGGACACAGCACTGTTTGAATCTACTCATTATTAAATACAAACATGAATCCTGCAATGAGTGGCAAAGATAAATGGCTAGAACTTTTACTTGCTTAGTTGATTTGATGAAAGTGTATAATCATCCTGATTCTGATTACATTACCCTTAAATGTCATGCCATTTCCCACCCTCCACACCTCCATTCCATCTCTTCCTGCTCTTCTTTTGCTTAAGAACCCAAGCAGATTTGAGACTGGCTTTTTTTAATCCACAGAGTCATTTGCTACTTTCAGACTTTCTATGGCATCCATTTGAGGCAGCAGCAAGCATTGGGAGGCCTCAGATTATCACAACTCTAACAGGAAATAATATACCAGATCCTGCAGGCAGGAATAGATTTCAGAATGAGGACTTTTCTGCTAGAGGTTATCCAAGGGAATGCAGAGCAATCACAGCCTCCTCACTTTATCAGTTAGACTAATCCCATTGATGCAGGTGCTTTGAGATGAGTTGGATTCACGTGCACACCTCTGTCTCTGCTACAGTGGCAACAGCTAGGGGGCAATGGATGAGGATAATGTCTTACACCATAAAAATGAAATTCATATGGATGATTCAGTCAATTTCATTTTTTTCCCTACCAGCTTAACATTATATAAAAAAAAAAGAAAACCAACCCAAACCCAAACCATAAAAAATTCAATTTCTTGGTCCAAAATATTAAATGATTTCTTACACCTGATCTGAACATTGAAAAAAAACCAGAAAAAAATACTTACCAAATGACATCACCCCAATGGCTTGTACTGCATTTGATTTTGCAAATGTCCATGCATTTTCTGATTTGGGTCTAAAACAGATATTTGTTTTAATCGATTATCCTCTTTTCAATGATCAGTTATTAAAAATTACTTAAAATATTATGCTGTAATACAGAACTGCTGCTAGTCAGATCTCCAGAACTCTCTGAAGTAGGCCCCAGTGTTCACTTTAAACTGGGGAGATACCTTTTGCACCTCCCTTGTTTTGACTCAAGTATTTCTGTAACCAGATTTCACAGTAAAAAATGTCAGCCTGTTTCAGTTTTGTAAATAAACTCTTCAAGTCAGCATATACCAAGAAATAGCGACAGGGAAGGCAAAGGCTGTTACTAAGATTATTTCAATCCAAAATGTCTTCTGACTATTTAGAGGTAATTTCTATCTTTGAATTTGCACATGTAACCCATACAGTTTAGAGATATCTTTTCCTAAGCTACAAATCAAGTGAGACAGTCTACCTTTCTTCATACAAGTTCCAACTATTCCTCATAGTAAAGAGATTCTGCTACTTTCCAAAAGACAAAAGAAAGTGTAAGAGGGTACAGACAAAAGAAAGTGTAGGAGAGTATATGGAGATTTTTATAATCAGGCAAGAATAAATATTCCCCATATCTCCTTCTTTAAGGTATGCACACGGTTTTGGTCCACAGTTGTGGTAATTGTAATGCTTAGAGGAGGACCACAGAAAACCAACAACAAACTTTGTTAAAAAACATTTACTGCGTGAACTTAATCTCTGAATAAAGAACCAAAATGAAGAAATGAGGAAGGAAACAAAATATCCTTTTCCAGAAATATAATTTGCTAAAAACATTAAATGAAATTCACAAGCCAGTTAAACATTGTATTGTGATATTAAAGCAGACAAAAAAACAAACAATGCAGAGAAGCATGATCTTAAAAAGTTGGCTGCTACTAACTTTGATTGCTGTTTTTATTTAGAGGAAAAGCTGCTGCCACCTAAGGCTTAGCTGCTCTTTTCCTACCGCCCTAGAAAGCAGTATGGCACTCAGGCCACTTCTGTGAAGGTAACAATGACAGCTTTGTCTCTCCCTCTCTCTGGTGATAACTAGCTGGTTTTGACAGCTATAGTGGCATATGCTGTGCCTGGTTTCATTGCTTTCAAATGTTTAAATTCCACCTCCAGCTCCTAAAATTAAAAAAAAAAAAAGTTGCTGTTTCCTCTTTCAGAACTCTTATCTCACTGTTTCTTGAGTGCTCAAATAGTCAATCCTTCCTTTTTAATTAACCCCCCCCCACATTTACAGTATCTAATGCACATTCAGTTCAGACTTAGACCACCTTTTCAGCTCTTAAGCTGTGGTTGCTAAGTTTAACTTTGAAGTGAACAAAACCTGAGTATAAAAAGAAGTTAATTTTCTTTGTCCTCAGATGTAGGATATTGTTTTGATTGCTTCAACATAGTGCTTCAAGTCTTAAGCAGCTGAATACGGCCCTCCTAAAATATCCTCAGACTCAGCATGTAGATGTAATAAATGCTATGGATGAAATAGAGCTATCTGGCATTTGTCTTGTGAAATAGGACTTATGACCCTATATAGCTGCTGTAGTTCCTTATATGGGCTCCCTTAACTTTATGCCACTGATTTCAAATGACTATCACTAGAAACGCCTGTGGAAATAATTTTGAGTGTATTATTTTTCAGTAAAATCTTCACAGTTGATTGGAAAAATATCAATAATACTTAAAAAAAAAAAGCATATAGAAAACTAAAACTACAACTGTTCCACTCTGTAACCACTAGAGGTCAGCTTTGACAGTAAACATACAGAATGAAAATTTTGTTTATATTATCCTTTGACAGCAAAACTTACCAGTTTTCTTTGGCCCTCTTCTATTAATAATTAAGAATTAGATTATCTAGTACCTTACAAACCAAAATATTTTTAAATTCACAGAAATAAAGAATGCTTCTGTCTGAAACACATTTAATTTCTCTTGAAATGGTACATCCTGTGCAACATTATAGCTATATTATAGCTCCTACAAATAGGGATTTTAAAAAAGGGAACGCAGAAAGCACGGGAATTTAATTTGAAACATTTTGAATAAAGTGACCAAATAATCAATTTTAAAAAAAAAAATCACAGTAGCTAGTTCTCCCCCTGCACAGTGTTAGCTTATGCACTAGCAATATGCAACAGACCAAAATACAGCTTTACTTTAAGGATGAATGGCAAATCAGATTAGGAGTATTATTTGGGGGAAAAAATCCAAAAGAACAAAATCCTGTTTATTTAGCAGCCTAAGAAGATAAATTCCTTCCATTCTAGTTGCAGAATAGAGGAAGAATTTCAGATCCCTGATCGGAACACTAACAGCAGCTTGTAACGTCCTACAATGCATGACAGTAC
Organism: Chiroxiphia lanceolata; assembly: GCF_009829145.1. Lineage (NCBI taxonomy): Eukaryota > Metazoa > Chordata > Aves > Passeriformes > Pipridae > Chiroxiphia > Chiroxiphia lanceolata. Next base: position 21,075,174 of record NC_045643.1, on the reverse strand, counting down.
AGATGTACTGTTTTCTAAAGTAGCTCATATACTGCTGCATGTGCTTTGAAAAACATTTTCATACTGTGGGAATAGAGGGATCTCACACCATGAAAGCACTCAGTAAGAAATTTCATTTCTGAGAGTCAACAGCTGTAGAGTTGTGACCACATCAGTAAGAAATTATCCCCAAGTTCAGTCTGCAGGACATACAGACTTATACAAAGCTCCTGGAAAAGGGTGCAGGTGATATGAAAGTGTTTATAGAAAATAAGACTTCATAGTCAGAAAGAAAAAATTGTGTCAGGGAACAGTAGGTATTAGTTATGGAAGGGCCATATAGTGAACAATCATACAAAATTACTCACAAGGCAAAGGGCAGCTAGTGAAAACATCAAGAGTCAAGGTAAACATACATACATTGATACAAATATAAATGTCTGTGTAGGCAGATGCACACACACCCTGAAAAAGTGTGTAGAATACAGGGTAACATCACACCTGTTGTGCTCTTTCAATCCTGCTGCAACTGTTCAAGACGGATTTTTTTTTTTTTGGACTTTGTTCTGACCACTTTGACCTACATTCTTGTTAGGGGTTGCTAGGGGAAGATTTTAACTGCTGCTTATACAAGAATAGCAGTAGCTACAAAAATCAATGAATGATAAAACCAGCCAGCTCGCTGTTCCTCACTCAGTGTATAAAAACACAGGCTATGCCTGCATGAACAGAAAGGTTTTTTTCATGCCAGAGAAGAAGTATTAGATGAAACAACAAAGGTAACAGAAGAAATACATTTTTGATACTAAATGCGCTTGTTGACAGCTGTACTGTCTATCATACATAGTAGAAGCTTTAACACAAAGTAAAGCCGGAGATGTGATTCTTGGAACAAAAATAATAAAAGATTTAGGAAAAAGACAGTCGAAGGGAGTCCCCAGACAGGAAAAAGTTTCAGCTGAAACTAAGACAACAGCAAGACAGACTGCAGGCAGTGAGGCTTAGTGATGAAGAAAGCCTAAAGTTTAAGAAGATAAGGCTCTACTCAGTCTTCAGCATACGTAAGTGAAAGTATAGTATAATAAGCATGTTAGTGAGTTTTTAAAAGTTTTGAAAATATTCATGTTTATCTACATAAGAGCAGAGGGAAATGAAAAGAACAAATGAACTTGGTAAAGGTTAAGACATCCTAGCAGGGTGAAAGGAATTTCACATCCAGACCATGAGTGAGAGTTGGGCAAATTTGTCTGGCAGTCTAAAATGGCCTATCTTCTACTTCTTGTAAAATACAGCATAATATTCCCCAGCTATCCATGTTATGCAAAAATCTTTTCTGTCATTTATGTAGAAACACCGCCAATATAATATAGCAGCAGAGTGCATGAGAAGCAAAACATCTTTAAGGAAGGCAAGAAAAACACACATCCCTGATCTCAACCCATTTTGTGAGTATGAAACATTGACTGGAAAAAAAAAAGTTAATTTCTACAGAGGCACAAACTCATATTTTTGGCGGGGGAACTACATGTTAGAATGAGTGAAAGATTTCCATTGTTTTTAATTGAAGATCAGGGAAAACCCACCAAGTTTAGATACAAACAGGCAGTGAATCCGGGAACATCTCACAGATTAATTCAGGTTCAATTCAATTATTTAGACCTTTAGGAAATTAATGGTAAAATTTCAATTTAATTCTATTGTAAGATAAAATACCTTTTTAGTTCTTTTTAAGCTTTAAAGGTTTAAAGATATTGAGAACTTTATAGATGCTATATAACTTCAATACAACAGAAAGAATATGAGTACAGCTCACATCAGCCTTGGATTTTATATTAATCAAAGTCATCTTGTGAAAGACACAGAAAAGGAAAACCTATTATGTCAGCCCCACTTAGTTAGAGGTGTTTTAATTCTTCTTTCTTCCTTAATGAATTACTTAGCAATTCTGTAAATATATGGGAGCTTAGTTTTATTTTTAATTTCATCACACATTAAAGTTTATCTTTGCTTATTACTGGATTTTTTTATATGAGGAAAGAATCATCTTTCTACTTTCATGTTTGTTTCCTGAGCACTTGGTGTTTCATCCCTATGATCAGCTGCTAGTTGAATAATTCTCACACTCTTTACATGTAGCAGATGCTCTTGAAGTTTTTCCTAGAGATTTATGTACTATGTAGACACTGACATCAGGACATTCTTTGCAAAAGAACACCAAATTAAATTAAAATGATCCATCTTATAATACAAACATGAAATGTTTCTTTTTACAGCAATGAATGTTAACTTCATGCTTCAAAGCTGAAACTATTTTATGCAGTATTAACATACTGTACATTTACTGTTTGAGATATTCTAACCTATTGTTTTTGACCACAGTAGGTAAATACCCAGCTATGAGCAGATGGAAATAATGATCAGATCATCAAAATGTATTTTTATCCAACATCTTGAAATACTGAGAGTAAACTCTGAGTAATCCAAAACACTGGATTTTATCTGCAGGTTCATTATGTCATTCAGGCAATAATAATCATATGGATGATAGTAATCAAAAGCAAAACTGAAAAAAAAAAGCACCCTGGTTTCTCAGTTTGGTATTTGTTATAAAAGGAAAAAAATTAAACTATATGTTAAACTATCCCTCATTATAAATACAGGGGTTTTTTCCTCTGGAGAATTAACATGACAATAACAGCCCTATAATGTCGCTGGACAACTCACTCCACTCAAAAAAACATCAAACTAAATTACATAAATGGAAGTGTGGCAACTCCCAAACAATATAGTTGCAAGGGATCTTAAGACACTTGCATTTAAGATACATAAAGTTTTCTTCTCTGCTTCTCAGAGGGAACACCACAGGCAGGTGGGGCATCATGATCTCACTTTTATTTGCAGAAAACTTAAGGCAGCCATTGAGCACGATGAGAAGCACAGTAAATGACAAGAAGAGAAACACTAAAGGAATTGCGTTTGTTTAGTCTATTGAAAGGATCCCCAAAGTGGGACAAGTTTTTTACAGGTGTTTTTCAAGCATTTGAAAAAGAATGAGCAGTTTGCTGTCCTCCACGGTGGTTGGGCCAAGAAGCAACCTACATAAAATGGAGTAAGATACACATTTAGGAAGAATGCATAAGAACTGGAATGGGAAACCATGGAATTACCAAGAATAAATCACCTGTCATCAATGACAGGCACATAATCAGTTCAGCCATACAACAGTTGTAGGGATTAAATACTCTTGGCCCAATCAAGTCTCTTTGGAAACTCCAAATTATATTGTATTTTAATAAGGATTCACAATAATGTGTTAATTCACTTGTTTCATTTGTAATATGATCAGACCCATATTAAAATAAAACAGTGTTCTTTATTCTCATAGAAAAAAAATGAGAGATGGCATACCAGGATACAACTAACAAATTAATAGAAGAGAGTTTTAATAATTAACATATATGTCTATACCTAACTGTAAAATAAAAATAGTAATAAGAGTAAAAGTAGAAACGGTAGACATTAACAAATATTTGAAAGGAAAAAAAAATTCTTACTAACATTTGATCAACTTGCTAGATGCATTTTTGAAAACAAGAAATATAAAGGTGAAAATGGAAGTCTCTAAAGAATTAAAAAGTAAAACTTCAAGAATCATCCAAAACCCAACATTACTTATTTCAAGAAAAAATAAAATCATGCATTCCATATTTTTCAGTGCATCACAACTGTGGAGAAGAAACGTTACCATAGTAACAAGGTTATCAGTAACGATTATATATAGCTTCTTCCTTTTTGACAGGGGATTTTGAGATTAACCTTTCAAATGTCCCTTCAACACACAGTATGAAAAACATGCTGCTTCAGAAAGACGGTGGGGAGGGAAGTCCCACACTATTCTGAGTGCATCATTTTGTGGATGATAGACAACATCATCTGGGACAACTTTAGAAACTGCTATTCTAGGCATCTTCCTAGCATTAAACCTGAATACCCTGCAATTAACCCACGTATCACAGCAGTAAAACAAATGAACAATTATGCATAACAAGGCTGAAACAATCCTGGTGGAAGGATCCACTTCTTACAGGCACATAAGATATAAACCTGTTCCAATAAATAGTTTTTCATATTTATTATATCTTCACATTTAAAGGATGAAGAAAAAGGCAGCTCTTCTAGGCCATTAAAGAAGAAGAATAGATTCATTACACTTTCTTGCAATATAACTACAAAAATATTGCCACATATACTTACGTGCACTAAATGGTCTAGAACACTCCAATGGCTAATGTTAAACACCACTTTTAGAGTATGAGTGCTGGAAAAGGTTTGTATGCTTTTCTCAAATAACAGATAATTTTTTTATTAAATTAATTTTTTAAAATTTTCATTATTTGTATTGATTTTTTTATGAAATTATTATATTAACAGAAGAAGAAGTATTCTTAAGATACTAGCTATCTTCAGGTTGTAAATATAGGCCTTCTGACAAATGGACAAAATAAAAAAAATTCCCAAATGACAGACAACCTCACATGCCCATTCAGGACACAGCTGCTGCTAGTCATATCATCTGCAATTTCCAATTAAACTGTAGGGTTTTTGAGACTTTTTCTAGAATTGGTTACATTCAAAAGAAGAAAAGAAAAAGGATAAAGTATATTTAGCTGTTCATTTTGTATTACTATTTGTAAAAATTTTTCAATTATCTGTCTGTCCCAAGAGAGGCATGTTCCAGAATTATCCAAATATATGCAAGAGTGAACTAACAGATTGCATAATCAAAAATTAAATTTGTGACAAGTGTAAGAATACTCACACTTGTGGACTGAAGGTTACAGTTCTCACCATCACAATTATCAGGATGACAATGGTTAAAATCAGAGAGATAAGAGATATCTGTAAAGATAAAAATGTTACTGCAGTCAGTAAGATGCTGAAAGGCTGTTCTTTTAGCAGCATAATGTATCTGTTAATAATTTTACATTAAGTTATGACTGGCACTTATTTTCTAATGGCATACAAAAAAACAAACCACTGTTATGATTTACCTTTCCCAATTTTGCTATGTCTTGATATAAAGATATGGGTAAGGTAAAGATGATGGTGGTAAGAAGAATTATGAAGTGACGGTCAGTAAGCACGTTATCCAGCCCAACTAAAGAAAAAAGAAAATAATTTATTTCCTTAAGAGACTGACATGAGGAACAGATTTATTACATTTGAAAGTTTAGGAAAAAACGAACTGTTGGTGATCAAGCTTCTACCCCCTTTACTCAAGCTAAGTAACACTGAAAACTAGGCATTAACTAACCTTTAGGAAGCCATGCACAGCATGTGCATAATCAAAAGAACTCTGCAAATTCAAGCCAAATGCATAATTTATGGGATATATTAAACTAAAATTAGAAAGTCTGGCATTCCTACATATGGATTAGTGTTAATGTCTTTCATCATGTCTGGGTCAATGTTGGGAGACTGCAAGTAAAACATTCTACTACTTCTTTATGCCATTTACCCTTGAGGATTTTTTCACACTGTGTGTTGACTTCAGTTACTGGGCTGTTGAAGATAGGTCAAATCTTAAAGAACAATCCTAAAATAAGTTAATTTTGAGGTTTCTTTTGAACACCTTTCTTGCCATCAGCTGGCTTCCACTTGCACAATAGATTACCATGTGAAGGCAACAATGTTATAATTTTCCATGCAATCAGTGGGATATTTGTATAACTGGTCGTTTTTTTCAAGTCAATGACAAAATAAAACACATCTCAGTTTCAGTCAGGCTACCATAAATCCTAGGCTTGAATGAACACTTGCTGAATAATTTTGGTTGGAAAGTGACTGGAAATTAACATGGAAAAATCTGTGTTCTGTTCCCTCTTTTCTTTGAGAGATTCTAATGCTTTCCCACATCTTTCCAGGTGGGTATTCTACCAGATGGGTATAAAGATTTGCCATGCTGGGGGTTCCTCCTATGACAGAAGTCATATTACATATAAATCATTAGATATTCACTGTCACTATCAATTTGATCAGGTATGCACAGAACAACAGAGTGTGACAGTTAAAACTACATCCACACCTTGCAGGCTTCACATGCTGAAAACTATAGTCCTCCTGTGGAAATCAAATAGTTCATACAAATACTAATTTCCACTTCATTGCAGATGTGTTCTCTTTTAGTTTAATTTCCCAGCGAAGAATGTTTTAACTTAGCTGGCTTTGTGCTAAAGTAGTGCTCACAAACGAGCACACAAATTGCTCCACTGATTCTGCTGGGAAAACTTAGAGCACAGGAAGGGACACAAGGGCATGAGTTAAAAAGCTCAAAGTGCCACATCTGGTTTTGCAGTGAATATCTAAGAGAACTGAAAGTTACACACACAGTTCATGACCAGCTACTACAGACACGCTTAAGTAAACATTAAATTCATTATATTATTTGCAACTCATCCTGAATTATTCACCAGATGAAGTGCGGTTTCAAGTGCACTTCAAGTGACCATTACAGCAATTATCTAAAAAACATGACAAAAAATGACGTTGTAAAAACAACTGGGGAAGATCCACTCCTATTTGCTTAGTATTTCACTGAAGCATGTGGTCTCTTCACTGACACTGAGTCCACTGATAACCAAAGACTAGGAGTTTTATTTAGGAAGACTTATTGAAACAGAGAAAGAAAATACAACCAAACTAAAAACAAACAAGCAAACAAACAAAAAACCCCAAAACAACAACAAAAAATCTTCAAGGAAACCCACTCATAGAAACAGGCTTCAAGTTCTTAACTTGAACTATTTAAGAGCAATTTAGAAACAAGTAACAGGTAATTCCCAAAATACTAATGCTACACTTCTATCCAATACATAATCCCCCATTCTGAATTTTTAAATGCCTCTTACCTCCAGGAATTCTCTGAAAAACTTTGGTTAAAGTGTCTCCTGTTATTATGTTGTAACTGATCATAGCTTAAAGAAAAATAAATTTTTTTGTTAGTACAAGTCATTTCCAAAATTTTTGATAAACACTGAACACACATATTTTGCAGACTTCAGGATCATATGCCACTGTCCCTCTTATACAAATGCTGGCTAGCACCAACAAGTTTTAAGTTTCAAGTTTGAAACAGAATTAAAAAATTATTTAACCCTTCCTTTTATTTTTTCTTGGTTTTTTTTTTTTTTTTAAACAGGTACAACCTAAGACATAATTCAGCCTGATAAGCAAGGCCATTGTGCTGACTTGACATAAAACTTAGCTCAGAAGAGGTAAAAAAGGCTTTTTAAAACAGTTTTGTTCAAATAGCAATTCTTTGTCAGTTTATTTTCAAATTCTTGTTTCTATTTAGTAAAGTTCCTGTGTTAGTCTAATAATTAGTCCTGCAATGAAACAGAAGGGACTTTCTAGCCAATGCAAAAACTAGCAAAACCTTTAAACCAGAAGAAAGAAGAAAATAGATTAAGATATCAGACATGGACTTCCAGTCCTCCCTCTCTATTAATAAGTGATGTGGACTTAACATTCACATGTCATTCTTGTCTAATTCTACACTAAAAGTGTGTATATTTGTGCATGTGTGTATACACATAAAATATATTTATACACTCGTGTGGTATTCAGCAGTCAGACCGCACACATGTAGGTATTGACCTTAATGCATAATATCCACTGTTGTGAAATTGTAAGTCATTAACACTACTTACAGAAATAAATTCAAGCACATACAAGTGCATAACTAGTTCCATGGTGAGGACTGAGACCTTTACAATTCTTTTTCGTATTATGTACAAAGTAGTTGATTACAGTGGGGGATAATTACATTACATCTCTGAAAAAACAGTAATTCCATATACTCCTAAAGCCGTGTTTTCCTTTTGTTTTAGGCTCATCAACTTTGTGCTCTGTTACTCATTCTAGAACAGAATGTCCTTTGCTATTTTTCATAGCTACTTTTGTCATTCATTTTTACATGTGTGATCATGAATTTCTCTGCTATTACATTTCAGTTCATTTCTATTATTCTAGTCCTCCAATTCATTGAATTCTTCCTTGGTCATTCTTCAGAACACACAAAGTAAATGTAATTATTTTTTTGAATAGTAGAGAGGTATATAGTATATTCTTTACACAGTTCTTAATATTTAACCAGTGAAACAATGAGGCGATATAAAAAGCTTGTTACTTATAAAACTCAAACACTGATACTTTATGTGATCTTACCAATAAATGGATATAAAAACTGAAGAGTTGAAAGAATTATATAACCTGCACGACCATAGGTTTTTCTGACCAGCTCTTGATATGTGTTGGTACTGGACAGATTTCCTCCTTTGATTAGTAGTATAATGGAATAATCTGTTAAAATATAAAGTACTGTTAAAGACAATATGAACCAACTCGTGGGGTTTTACTTATCTTCTTTTCATTCCTTAAAAAAGAAAGTCTCTTAAAAGGAAAACAGTGTCATCGGGAAGATCAGGGATTAGAAATCTCACAAAATATTTCAACCCACCAAATCCAGGAGTTATAGGTTCATATTGGAAGGAAAATATTCAAAATCATAGTACAACCAAAGGTTTGCATTCTGTGGTACATTTAAAAACAGTGATATACAACCCACTCAAGGATCAGTCTCCTAATTAGGGTAAAAACAGTGGACTAAAACATGTCATTATGAGGCACAAATAAAAACATTCTTTCAAATGTTACCTTGACTAGTTCAAGAAACTAGGCTTTATGAAAATAAATGCACACAAAAAGCAGCTTTATACGTTGTACAGTGTAATTCTCTACTTTTGCTAATCTGCTCAAGGGATTAGTGAGGTAAAGGAAAAAATTAGTAATTTTTACTCTCATAGATATACTTGTTTAAGGTATCATAAAGTTCAAGAACAGCCAAAATGTCACAGGACTAATTTTCCCTTTAAAACAGAGACTGCCTTTAGAGTACCTGTGATGTAGGCAACCACAAATAAAAGCAGTACTCCTAGAGGAAAACCAGCTTCCTTCATTGAATATGGCAATCCTGCAAAGAAAAGGAGAGACTTATAGAAGAACCTGTACAAATAATTATTTGTGACAACCAAAATAAAGAAATATTCAGATTTTTTTAAAAAGCTAGGAATCTCCAAAATTGGACCAGCATGCTTAATAACCTCAGAAAGATCATTTTCAGTGGACAAAGTGTTCCCCAAGTGTGAAGTTCTGTTAGCACCTGTCCAGCCTCTCTGATCATTATGGCCAAGAGGCTGTGGGGGATTTGTCACTGAGATGTGATCTCAGCTGACCCCTCTGCATTTTTGTATTGTAAGCAAATAAATATAGAGAAAAATCTTTAGAAACAGCAGAAAGTAAGATGACAGTGTTATTCTCCAAGTTGGATAATCATGCATGAATAAACAAGGCTGAACACAGAAGAGCAAAGAAAAGTAGATTTACCTATAATGCCTGATCCTATGATTGAATTGACAATGTTAAACGCAGCTGATGCCAGATCACTGTTTCCTCCTTTTTTCCTGGGCTTACTAAGGAGGGCTATTTGGTCATCTGTTTCTACCTATTTCAGGAGGACAATGAAAACACTGTACATGAGAAAAAGAGGTGAGAACAAGGATTTTACATGTAGTCTATGGAAGATAAAGAACCCCCACTTTTCATAGACTCAGATTTGTAGAGGTATTTTGATAAATAAATCCCATTTCTTTCAGTGAGAAATCAAAGGGGTATTAGGCATCTAATTCCTGTATAAATCTGACCCATAATCTTCTGTAATTCTTCTCTGACAAAAAAATAAATGGAAGGACAGAAATGTATATAAACTCAGAGGTAGGCTGCTAAACAAAGAGCTTTTTAGTCACATTTCAAAGGCAGAAATGGGAATCAAGTATTTTTGAAAATACTTCGGCTAATACGACTAGTCAGCAAAAATTTGCCCCTGAATCAGGGAAATGAAATTAATTTTAAGAGTTACTAGTAAAGCTTGTCAACATTTGGATATACTCTAATCCAAGGTCTTATCCAGTATTTTAAATATTTCTGTGCCATTCAATGGTTTAGTTAATTACGAATAGTCCCAGAAAGTTTCTTTTGGAAAGTCTGGTACAAGCCAAAATTCAAAGCACAGTTTGTAGCAAGTGGCTTCAAAAATTAAATTTCTAATCTTCATAAAATATTTCTTCATAAGCAAGCAGTGGTCCTCTCCTCAGATCACCACTATACTGTCAGAGAACATTTTAGAATTATTCAGTAGAAAGACAGTATTTTAAGTGAACTTGTGAAATTCAAAAGAGGAACATTTAATGAAGCAAATGCCTGCCTGTGCTCTACAAAAGCAAAACATGGTGTACTTAGTCTGAAAGTAAAACCACTATTTCACGGATGCAAGAGCCTATTTAACTTACATAGCAGGTAGTACAAACTCAGATGCTTGTCACTAATCCTCCTGGAAAAAAAATTATTGAAAAATCTAAAAGTCATCTGTAGATAGAGGCATAAGCTGACAAGCATAAAAGTGCCTGCCTCAAGGAGAGCTACATATTTTATTGGAACCTTCAATCCTTAAGCAGTAGTAACATAAGGGTAATACTGGCTCAGATCAAAGGACAGTATAGCCTGGTATCCCATTTCTGAGAGTGACCATGGAAGGTGCCTAGGGAAGAGCATAAGGACATGGGACATAGCCAGTTAGCAAATAACTTTCCTGTCCCAGCTTCTCTCAGTTTGTGTATTCTGGATTTCCCAAAGTAGACGTGTTCTTGGTGCATTACATCCCTTAATGGATTGCTCTTTGAATTTTCTCTTTTTTGAAATTATGTATAATTTTCAGCATCTGCAATGTCATGTGGCAATGAATGCCATGGTTTAACTATGCATCATATAAACAGACAGGTATTTTCTTTGTTCTGAATCTATCATTAAGTATATCCACCTGGTGTCCCAAAAATTTCTGTCATCACAGACAAAACAACCACTAACTTCTATCTTCTTCATATCACATACAGTTTCATAAGTAACATTCTCCCTCAGCTGTTTTTATCTAGACTTACTGGTGCTACATTTTTATCTCACTACTGATTTCAGCAGCAGGAGCATCCCTGTCATTCTCTCCTGAAATTTTAATGCCCTCTGCTACTTACAGCACTGTACACGTGGAATTGCACTGAATTAGAACAGTCCAGTCCCCTCTCTTCAGTTGCTACAAGAAATGAATAAAACGTGCATTGTGCAACCCTGGTCCCTTCCCCACTTTGAAGCGACCCATTTAAATGGGCAAAAAGGAGAAGAAAGGGCAACAGAAGATGTGACAGAGGTGAAACGGCTCCGGTAGCGCTCTCGAGGGTGCACATGGCCTGCAGACGGGGAGGGACGTCTGCTGGGAACCCGGCTAGAGAGCTGTGCAACGCAGGAGGCTGCGGGAGAGGGAACGGGAGGCGTTTGTTTCTCGCAGGGTCCTCTCCTTGGGCCACTCGCTATGGCACCGACAGCGCTGGGCACGGCAGGAGGTGATGGGGCGCGGCAGGACCACGCGTCACGCCCTGGTCCTCACTCGACACCGAATTTCAGCCGTGCCCCGCAGCCGCCCTTCCCCTGCCTCACAAGGATAAAGCTTCTCAGAACGCATTTTTTCCCCCTCTGCGGTACCTACGACTCTTTCTCCCTCATACGAGTTCGGGGACAACCGAACAGAGAGGAAGAGGCCATCGCTGCCTCCAGCTCGGCCGTGGAGCGGGGACGTTCCAGCGGCCAGTCGCGCTCAGCCGCCACAACCGGCCGCGCTTCCCTCGCACCCCATGCCCGTCCCGCGGACACGGGCCGACAGGGGTCAGGCGGGTGCCGGCGGGCTCGCTGAGCCCGGAGAGCCCCCCGCCTCGCCGCCCCGCTGTCAGCCCGGTACCTGGCGAGCGGCGGCCGCCGGCGGCTCCATCGCCCGCGGGGCGGGGGGGCGGCGGGTCCCTCACGGCGCCGCTGGGCTGCGGGGGCCCCTCGGCTGCCGGCACGGACAGGGACCGGGGCGGCGGGGCTCCCCCGGGCTCGGGAGGGTCCCGCGGCACCTCCGCGGGTGTTGGGAAGGCGGGTGTGTGTGTGCCCGGCTCGCCCGAGCCCGGCCCGCCCCGCACACGGACCTGCTGCAGAGCGGCCAGGGGCGCGAGCGGCGCCCAAGCCCCGCACGGGCGGGCGGGGGCTGTGAGGCGGCGGCCCCTCCTCCGGGACGCCTTCCCTGGAAACGCTCCAGAAAGTAAGTGTCCTGCCTCGAGTCTGTGAGATCCCGAGTTTACCCAGTCCTTGTTTATTCCGAGGCACGAGGAAAGTTTTCTCGGTGGGATGTGCAGCGAAAACTAGCTCAAATGTTCCTGCTGCTCATTCGTGGTTGCTTTTTAATTTCGGTGTTATTGGTGAGGGCTCGCCACTGCAGTCCTTGTTTGTTCTCCTCAGGGAGGGCAAGCCGCTCTTAAGGATGCTAAGTCAGATAAAGAACACACCGAGGTTCCACTGCAAGTACGGGAAGAGGCCAAACTAATTAAAGATGCAAAATGACAGTGCTGAAAAGTTTAGGGTCTGTAGATACCTCTGTTACCTTGAGCAGCCTCCATCAGAAAAATGGTTTGTTAGCATGGAACAAGCCACACAAAGAAATGTACATTTTAAACAAAACCTGTAGGAAGTAGTAAGCACTGATAAAATTGGAGACAGTCATGAATTTTGTGAAGTATTGCTGCACATAAAATTTAGGGCCTACAAGAGTGAAAAAACACTTTGGGAACTTAGTCCAGTTACTAGAGGGCACCATCAGTTGAATGTGAACCTAAAATTTTCAACAAGATTAAATCATTATGGGGGAAAAAACCCTGAGAGATGACAACTTAACAGCAGAAGAAAATAGAGCATGATAATTTCCTTTCTATAGTCTTAGGAACTCTTATATTGATAATACTTTACTAGGGTGAACTGTAGTGGTTAAAGGAGCACATGTGCTGTGCATCAGTAATTTTGTCCTTAAAGATCTATGATGCATGATTTAATATGGAGAACAAAGTGCACATGAAGAGCATATATGACATTTTTGTTCAATAGCTTAAGCACATTAACTTCAACTTCTTCAAAAAAGTCTCTAATCAGCTCCATCCAGATGACTCAGCAGAGAAAAGTTTAGAGGCATAAAATGCAGAGAAAATTCCTGTGATTTATAGCAATGTTATTTTCTTTCTTGAACTGTACAAACAATTCTCTGTAAAACACGTAATGAAGCTGTTTTAAAGCAGAGTGTAATAAAGCATACAGTATGTTTTCATGACAGTCTTCTACCAGAATCTCTATGTTTAGTACTGTAGCAACTTCCTCACAAACCCACGTGCTCTACAATAGTCCCTTCTGAGTTATGTGTTTTTGTTTTAATTCCCATTTGAGGTGTGCATTTGTTACCTTAGAAAATACTTTCTGTTTTATGCAAATACTTTCTCTTGTATGTCCTTGCTATTAATCAGATACTTTCTTCAGGCATCCTTTTGACACAAATTAAGTGAAGCTCCCAGTGTGCAGCTCTTTGTATGTGAGGGGGACGATGCCAAATGTGGCACCCACTTATTTAAGAGTCCTAGAATTTTGTTTTATCAGTCATAGTGTCTTGATTCCAAGTAGTGTTTGTAAACTTACCGGTTTTAATTCAGTGTACTAACAGTGAATTAGGGAAAAGAATTGGCACATCCCAAAAGATTGTATAGAGGTGGTTTTTTTGTGTGTACTATGACAGCTCTGTGCTCCTTGCCGTGCTTTGGGACGTGGTTATTGCATGGAAAGCTTAACACTGGTTTTGGTCTTAGAAGCGTAGGAGTACATTCTGAATGAAATAAAATTACAGGATGCACTGAAAGTCCATAATCCACTGTTTGCATTATGTTCCATGGGAGTTTGCTGCAGGACAGTTTGTACAATAATTTACCCCTAGTTGCAGTGCAGGGCTGAGCTCTGAAGGATGCCAAGACAATTAAACCACAGGGCTAGGACAATTACAAAAAAAAACAACAACCAGAAGACATCTTCCTAAAAGATGGACACAAAGGAATTTGTGTCCAAAAAAGGAACAGAATCATAAATCCTCATGAAATATTTACATATGGAAACATATTAAGGCAGGCTAAAATGAATTAGAGCAACAACCAGCAAAAAAAATCGTTATCAGTAACTGTAGTTTTACAAAGAAATCCTGAGGATCCACAGAAAATTAAGGCTGGGTGGAAAGAGCAATCATAATAACATCAGAACAGAGAAAGTAGAGAGGTTTTTTTTGTTCACTGGAGAATATCTTGGGAAGTAGAGAGGTTTTTTTTTGTTCACTGGCGAATATCTTGGGAAGTTTTCCACAGCAAAACACTTAACACAAGGAGGGCCAAACAGAGGATATGCCTTATATTGAATTATCAACACAGTGATGAAAAACATTAACAATAATGATTTGGGATGATCAGATGTATTCATCTTGGAATCATAAATTAATTTGTGTCTGCGGAAGGAACTCCTATGTTTTTATTTAATATCAATGGTAGTAGTGGTATTGGAAAATGAAAAATGTGACATAAATATGACTTCCTAAAACAACTCCAGAAGTTATCTGGGAAACTGTATACAAACATACCTGACACCTCCACTGGGCAATGTAGTAGAAACTATAATAAATAATAGGATGGGATGATACTGAGCTGTGTTGGCAGAGCTTTGTGGACAAGCCTGCACTGTTACAACTTTTGCTTTGCCAGTGTTACTGCTTGAGAACTAGGTTTCTAAATGCCAATAAAACCACTGTCATCTTTCACAAGCATTAAACATATTAAACCAAAGAGGCATTAAAAAAAACCCAAAGAAAACTCAGTGCTATAACCTTTTTGTGAAGTCCAAGGATATTGTCTCGATCATCTGAAAACATATAAGGTAAAAGATTTAAGATTACACACAAAGCAGGCCTAGAAAAAGAAAAGCCATGTGATGCAAAGTGACAGACATAAAAGGGAGAATTCTTTTCCTTTTACGTCTGTCTTTAAATGAAGGAATAAAACGGAAAAAAAATCAGCATTTTTTTGGTAGGGAATGATCTTTATAATCACATGTCACTTTAATGTCAGCTTCACTAGTCCTTCCTGAAAAGGTCAGTAACCTTTGACTTTTTAATAGTGTATTTGTCTGTGAGGCAAACATATTAAAAAAGGACTAATGTTCTCAACAGTAAATTAATTTAGATGTAAGATACCTAATCTGCCAGTAAGAGATTATGGACCACTTTTAAAAACAATTTTATTGAGAAGTGAGCTTTTGTGATGTGTGTGAGCAATGAGTGGAAACAGTTCAAATATTGTTGTACCCCCCTGCAAGTATGGTCAGGACTACAGGGGAATGTAAGCTCCTAATGATATAGCTGTAGGCAGTTCTGCTTGTGTTGCTTAGTTGATGACTCTTAATAAACACCAAACACATGGTCTCCGTAAGAGTATATAGAGCATTGCAGAAACTACTTAAAAAAATTCTGGTTTGATGAAAATGTTTGTTTACACCTGAAAGCTTCTAACCTGGCCTTCATAAGAACCTGTAGTCTTTGTGAAGTTAGTGGACAAACACTAAACAACTGAACTGGCAGTTACCAGTACAGTTTTTCCTCTCCTATGAGTTGAAGCTACTATAATCTGTTTTGGAGAAGTGTTGGTAACCTTTTGTGGATGGTTCTCATTGTGGATCCTGTGTCTTCAGTCTCATGTGATAACATTTTCTGCCTCATAGCCTGCGTAGTTACGGTCAAAAGAAGCACAGGGAGGAAAAGAAATCTCAAACTGCAACTGGCTGTGCACTACTAGTTGGTTGTGACAAATAATAAACATTTATTTAATTTAAAACTCACATAAAACCAGCTAAATAAGAGAATTTGAAGCTTTACATATGAATTTTTCTTATGGCAAATTTGAAATGTAAACTCATTGTTTCTTTCTCTGACTCATTAACTCATGGCATCTGGGCATCTGGGAAAATCAAAACCAAAATTCTTCTAGTTCAAAATAGCCACAGTGAAGCCCAGAGGGCAGCCATGCTGATGTGGGAAAACTCATGACTCTGAATTGGGAACTTCCTTGCTGTGTTACACACTATAACTCTTCAGCTAAAGTGTATGAACCCCAAAAAAACTTCTTATTGGCTTTCCTAGAAGTTTCTTTCATCTTTCTTGAAATTTGGAGGGTTTTTTTTCCCTTGTGTATTTTTGACTTACAGCAGCTCTACTGTTGATTATTTACTATAATTGAGAAAGTGAGTAGGAGATTAAATTGTTACTCCATATCAAATTACTCTCAGTGGACAGGATGTCGGTACAACTAACTGTGCTAGTGTTTAACTGAGGGTTTAGGATTGATGTCACACTTTTACCTGCTGGACTGCCCTCGTTGGTGGGGAAAATTGGAGCTGAACACAGAAGTCAGTTATGTCTGCTTGATTGTTCATTAGGTATGAGCTAGAATTTGAGTGAGGAGGAAGTTAAAAATGGAATTTTCTTGAAGTGTTGCAGTAGCAGGTCTGGATATCTCCTTTGGTGCTGCTTGAACAGATTTGAAAGGGTATGAGAAAGCAAGCCAAATGTGGCACTTCACCACTTGAAAACACCTTTCATCATCAGTCTGAATGGATATGTCTTACAAATCCTAACAATAGTGCTGAAATTTTGTGCCACGTGTCTCAAACTTGTTACCTACATAAAGATACAATGTAGTGTGGTTATCAGAGTTATTAATGTAGTTATTAATGTAGGTATAAATCTTTCTCAGAGGTTGTAACACCTGGCTAATTCCCTCTCCAAGTGTTGACTCCATAGATATCTATAAATTGTACAGAAGATGTAAAATATTGCCTTGTCTACAAGAAAGCTGGTTTCCTTACCACTACACTTTGATTCTGAACATGTGAATGACATCAAAAGAAGTTCCCAAACTTCATTTAGTAGGGCTGTTGAGTTCTGGAAAAGTTTGCTATTTCTACAGTGCTAATATAGAACTTAATATAAAATCTGCAAGGGAAAAAAATCACTCTAAAAAAGGATACTTTGAACTGTGAACTGATTGTGGAATTCTCACAAGCAGACTTTTCAACAAATGCTGACAACCCCATCACATTTTGCTTACAGGAATGCAAAAAGTATCTGGGGGAAGAAAAAGTATGAAAAAAATCTTCCCCTCTCCTCCTGTCCCCCCAGAGTAAGTGTGCCAGCTTGGTGCCAGGAATGTGGAAGAACAAACTGATTAGTTGGGTAGCAACGAGGAAGGCATAAGAGAAACCCTCTTGTATCCCTGAGGACTTGATAAATTGGAGTGAAGTTGGGAACCATTTGGAAGAGTTGTGAACCATTGGGATTTATGGATTACGTTCTGCAGACAAACAGTTGAAGGCAAAGAGTCAATCACTTTAGAGGTTTTCTTCTCCCATTTTACTTTGCTATTTCATACTAAAATTATCATTTTTTTTGAAGCTGGAGGTAAATGGTAACAGGCTCTGGTTTCCACAAACCAACCAGGTTTGTAGTAAAGGAATGTGCTTGAGAAGACTTTTACAATTTCTTTTGCAAAAGTTTTGGTCTCTCAAAAACCAAGTCAGTGTTTTTAGCCGGGTCTACCAAAAAGGTGTAAACAAACTATATCAATATACCTCATATTCAGTGGATAAATTTTGATGCTGGCAGTTGGTTGAGAAAGTTGACTAGTTGCCAGGAAAAATTAAAGCAATTTTAATAAATAAAGATATAAGAATTGATTTAGGTAGCTGCCTTAAGCTGTCTCCATAATAAGATTACTCAGTTATGTCACCTTCAGTGTTGACTAAACAGCAACAGTATTTGGCTGTAGTTTTGGGTTATTAGTCTGGTTTACCCTGCTTCTCCATTAGATGCTTCAGCTTTTAGTATCTACTATCTTATTTTCCTCGTTTGATCCTGGATCTTACGGTTTTAATTCATAACAATCTCTGTGCCTCTCATACATATTTAAGTTACTTTAGGCCCTTACTGTCAGAATATTTTTTTTCCTAGAGGATAGATATTGGTGTCCTGATAATGTTTAAAGAAATTATAATATTCAGTGCATAAAACGGGCTTACTGAATATGCAATAACTATAAATTGGTGATGTCATGAGAAGTTGAACTGTGGGACCTTCAGGCTTCTTATTTAACCTTCTCTTCTGACTACAGGACTTCAAACATAAAAAAATAATACTACAGAATTATTTTAGATTAAAAAATATAAATATAATGAAGAGTAGGAGACCTAGAGGCAAGAAAGTAAGGTGCAAGTGACTGATAACTTACTAGCCTCCAGTTTGCCTGAAGGCATTCAGTGTTCAGAGAATGAAAGGTAAGGGCACAGAGGCATCTTTGGCAGGCATATATCTATGTTTAAGGGTGGTTTTGTGTAGTGTTCTAAGTTTCTTTGCTTCATGCATGGTTTTGATTTATGCTGAGTGCAATGGCATTGTGGTTACACATAGGTCAGCTTAACTGGTTCTCTTTCTGAGATGAAGCAGAGACAGTTCTGGTGTTCTGCTGGGTGTTGATTCACTGATGGCGTGAAGCCACGTGCAATACTAGAGCTTTTACTGTAGTATTTCTCCAGTTCCTTAACAGATCCTAAACAGAGGTAAACTAAGTTATTTTGATTACTACTTATGTGCTTTTATTTTCAAAAGGTTAAAATAGGTATCATAGTACTAATTTATGTTACTAGGTCTTGCTCTTTGGCTGTGCTTTTAGCGCTTTAATCTTTGAATGTCTTCAGAACAAATACTAGTCAGTGGCATGATTCCCTTGATTATCAAGGGATATATCTTCTGTGTTTTTTAACGTGGATGGTGAACTGATTACTTGTTGTAGGCGTAAAAAGTGCTGCCCTTAATATGGTAAGCTCTTGGTTTATTTGGAAAACTAAGGTCAATTTACTCAACATTTTTTTTCTAGTTTAGAACACAATATACTTTTGAGTATAAAAAAACCCCCCTTTCCTCATCTTTCACGTGCATATCCTTGTATTCGTAATACACAATACTAATTCTTTCCTGAAGTTCTTTGCTAGTGTTTTTAACTCCTCTTTGCAGAATGGAGTGGTTCCTGCTCAGGTGTGTACTCATACACGTTTCGCAGCTAAATCGTGAGGAACTCACCCAGCAAGGGTTAAGGAGCGCAGCTTTTTGCTGGGCCTTGTAATTGTCTATTACCGCAATCCTCCACGCTCGCCCTGCGAATTCCCGCTGAGATTCCCTGCGTAGTTAAGGAATAGCGTTACAGATCCGCCAGGATGCGCGGGCACCAGGGGGCGATGTGGGGCCGCGCTCGGAGGGTCCCGCAGAGTCCCCCCTGGGCGCGGGGCCCGGCAGCGCTCACCCCTCGGGGGTCCCACTGCCCATCCCTGCGGCTCACACCGCCACCGGGGCAAAAGGGTGCTACAAACACGGGCACAATCGAAAAGAAATGGTGGAAACAGCGTCTAAACTCTGAATCCATTGTGGGCGTTTTGACATGCTGAAAGGATTTACCAGGGATGGAAGATGAAAATAAAATCAAATGATACTGTTCCAATTCTTTTTTTTTTTCTAATAAGAGATTATCATATTATAAAAATATGACAAAAATTATGTACAGTAAGTGATAATTGTGTCAGAGATTAGTCAAACCTCCTGTCTTTTGCTGAGATGTTCATAACAATCTTGGTAACTTGGCATTCCTTACAACTGTCTGTCCAGTTATGAGTCTTGATAATTTTCAAACTAATTTCCCTTTGTTTTTTTTCTTTTCTTTATTTTTCTTTGTTTCTCTTTGTTTCTTTGCAGAGTGGTGAGGTAAGATGTTGCAAATCTGAGCAAGGAAGTTGGTGTTTGAATCATGCTATGTAAGTATTTAAGATATTTGCAGTGTAAAATGTTACAGGCAATAAACTGATTATAGTTTATTTATGTACCAAGTGGCAGCATATTTTTGCTGTACTTTTGGAAAATATTAGAACTCCCATGAGTTTTTGCTTGTTTGCTATTTTAAAATATGATTTACAGAGAGAATATTAATGATGAAAACTTGGACAAAGTCAGTGGTGTCAATCCTAAATGCTCTGTGGTATAGTATGAATATAGCATAAGAGCTAGCCAATTCCATACACCTGTAGGATGTAATGGATTACTTTGTTATGCTTCTTGTGTGTTTTTGTTATTTGTAGGTGTGACAGACTTGTTTGTATGTATCCTGTAGTAGGTTCTACAATAATGCGGGTTTGGAGCACATTAGTATGTGAAAGATTGTTGTGTTTTTAGAAGAAGTAGAAGAACAGGTTGTTTTTATTTTGCTAAAAGGCCTAGCAAGGGGAAGGAAAAAAGAGAGAGAAAACTAGAAATGGAATGTGGGAAGTGGTGATTTGAAAATGGTAGGACAAAAATAAGTAGGAGGCAATCACCCTTATCAAATATTGTTTTGCTAATGACTTTCCTGCCATTTAGTTTCTCTTTTGACTGCGCTTGCAGCCTCTGAGATTTTTCTTTCAGAAGCATTTTCTGATTTGCCAATCCTAGTGTTTTATCTTAGTTAGGTGATTAAATGCTTCCCAATCACCATTCACTTTGTAATCATATCTGATTGCTCATTTTAATCCTAAGTGAATACATTACATTGTGAAGTGCAGCCAATAAGAATTTGGCAAGAGTTGTTTGTTTTATTTTAGAGAGAGGTTGAAGAGCTACGTGCAGATACGGTTTCCTTATTTTTACACTATTGTAGAGAAATGAAGAAAAAGGAAAGGTCTCAAGAGGAAAGAAAAAAAAAGTCAAGCAGACCTCCAATGTGTTGTCAACATGTCCATTGAAGTTCAGTAAAATAGCAAAACTCTTTTGAAGTATCTATTTGATATAATCCAAGGGATTTGGTAAACATACAGAGAGCACTTTAGTCCAGCATACTCCTACTGCTATGTAGGGACTCCATATAATCACTTACAGATTTTCCATGAGCAGTAGGATGTGGATGTACCTTAAAAATCTCTCTTCTTTGTCAAAGCATAAATGGCAGTGACACCTTAGTTCTGTCTTCTGCTTCAAAATAGACTTGCTGTCAATTAATGCAGACTAGGAGTGAACTACATTTGCCTATCTATTATTTATTGGTTAGTTAATCCTTAGTATTATTAGCATTTCCCATTTGTTTGCTTGTTAACATTTAGCAGAATAAATCCTGACCTATGACCAGGCTCCTACCCATTAATATAGTGTATGAATAAGATCAAATAAAAAAGTTGCATTCAGCATTTCATTTATTTAACATCATGGTACAACAGTAAAAATATATAGCAATATTTTCCAAAACACTGAAAATAATTAGGAATGAAAAGGATTGTATTTTCAGAAAGTTATTCCTGATTTCAGCATACTCTTCTCTTATGATGTTGCACCTACAGTTCATTATCTGTGCATGAGTTCCCTATTGCTAACAAGGATAATGGTATTTTCCATTTTACAGAAATACTGTGTAGAAAAACCCATTAACATTTTATCTCAGATATCAATGTGCTATATGCTATAGAAAATGCTACAAGTTAACAACAACCACAAAAAAACCCCTCATTACCTTTATTTGAATTTGGAAAAAAAAAGGAAAATATGTATTTTCAATAAGAAGTTAAAGAATAATTTCACTTATATCACTGAGCTGAATTTTTTTCCACTTTTGATCAATTTGGAGAATGACTTATGTAGGAAGAAATCTGAGAGAAGTTAGAAGTTGCTAATGTGGAGCCTGCATGAAGTTGCTAAAAAGGAAAGCTATGTAGGAAGAGCCTATAATTTTCATTCCTATCTTTGGATTTGGATTAATGCCCAGAATAGTGACAAATAGAGCGTCACTGGGGAAAGACTGAGAATAATCTCCATTGGCAATAACAACTAAAGGAATAGATAACTGTGATTATAGCAATAAAGTATTTGCTAATAAAAACAATCCTTTTCTATTTTGAGTACCGATAACTGGCAAGAGAGACTTTTGTAACATTTTCAATGGGAGGAAGAAAAGGAAGTGTTGATAACTGTGTGTGTGCAACTGTGTGAATATATGCATGATATATACACATATCTGTGTTCAACAGACAAATTCAGCTGGAGGTATTACAGAATATCTTCTGTCTCTCAAGGCCAAAAACATACTTTTCCTAGGAGAGTTACTGAAGAGGCACTGTGTTAAAGAGCTTGGTACGACGTGCATATATACCTGAGAACATCTTTTTGTAGGAGTGGCATGTAATACAGTAGTGGTGTTTCATTTGTCCTCTCTGTCATTTAATCTTCTTTGTTAAAAAAAACAAACAACAAAAAACAAAGTATGGACACACTCTAGTTTCAGTGTTAAGTACTTCCACACACATTTTAATCCCATTTTGCTATTACTGCTATCCCTTCAACACCCTGTACCTCCTGCTCCTCAAGAAACACTACCTCATCTGCTGCCCTCTTTCTGCCTTCAGAGAGCTAGGCCTACAGAAAAACACCCTGTGCTGTCTGAGTTGGTAATATCCTCTGAAAAAAAGGGTAATGGACTTTTCTGGCTGTATTTGAAGCCTGAGGAAACAACAGAGGTCCCTGTAGGTCCCTTATTCAAAATTCAAATCATCCTGTCTCTCTCTTTTAGAGGTAAAGTATTTATAACTGTAAGATGCAGTGGTTCTGTCTTATTTTAGTAAAGATTAAAGAAACAGGCTCTGGCAAAAGAATAACAAAAAGAGGGCTAAATGGAGCAAAACTATAGTATTTTGTAATAAATAACTTCACAAATGGTTTTTAAAGCTTTGTTGGGTTTTAGTTTGTTTGGTTGGTTTTTTTAACGTATTCGTATACGTGAAAAAGGGAAGCTCATACCACCTAGGTCTGTGTATGGAACAAGATGTTACTAAAGCCCTGTGTGAACAAAAGTTCCCCAGTGTGTATGGAGGTAATAGTTGTATAATGTTTGAATTTTTTGGATTCCTTGTAGTGCTTCTGAAGCATGGTGGATCTAAAAGGAGAATGTAGAATTGGAAGAAATCCACTACCAATACGGGCCAAAAAGCATCCAGAAACAAGACATGAGATTTGAACAGTAGGCATATTTTCCTTATCAAATGGAGAATTTACTTACAGCAATGTCAGCTTTTAAGTATCCCTGCCACTGCAGTATTCTCTGACCTTACGATTTTCCTCATTTCTGAACACTGGTACCATCTTAGGAAAGGGATAAATTACATGTGGGAAGGGTCTGTCCAGGTTGGTCTCTCTTGAAAGAACAGCTGACCACTGAATCCACTTCATGCATAGTATAACAAAAGGTAGTCTTCCAACACCTCTTCCTTCATTGTAGAAAAGTATGCTAATGCAAACATGTATTTAAAGTTAGATATGTTATTTATTAAAGTTCTTGCATATCCTGCACGTTTTTTCCCAGTACATGTAAAATTTGATTATGACTATTGAAACAATTTCATTTCTAAAAGAATTTCACAGTCTTACCTCTTCTATTTAGGGCACTCCCTACCGTGCATGTGGAGTAAAATTAAGAAAGATACAGTAAATAACTAAAATAAATATAGTAAATATTATGTTTTAAAATAAAAAGAAACATTTATATTTACAGGAGTAATTATCACTATGTGATCAAATATTTTAGGCAATTTAACATATTCTACATATAAAGAGGCAGTATTATTTAAGGCAAAACCAGAGATGTATATGCATATATATATTTTTTAGTAGAACCAAGGGTTAATAGGTACTAGCTGGTAGAGAGATCTACTTTTGGGCTGAAAGACTGCAGTAACTCAAACTAGTGACATTGCTGGGGAGGTAAAGACATGCTCTAAATATTAACTGGTATGAAATATCTTGTTGAAGCCCATTGTTGACACACATTCTTCAACAACAAGAGTCTGTTTGCAAGCAGAAATAGGAACGTGTGATGATACAGCTGAACAAAATACAGTTCTCCATAGTATGTGCAGTTGCTAAGGATCTAAACCTGTCAGTGACATCTCATTTTAGGAGTTCAGAGAACGAATAATAGCTCTATGACTAACTATTAATGATATGGAGTGAAAAAAGAAGCACTGTTGGGTACAGAAGGCAGAATCAGGTAACAGAAGGCAGAATCATTTTACTATATGCAGCGATGAACATTACCTTGCACAAACAGTACAGCCTTGAAGTAGGGTGGGTGGAGGTGCAGCTGGGTGGGAGGCAGAAAGAGGATTGAGAGAATATGATTTATGGGTGTGAAATAAAATCCTGTAAATAAATTTTTACATCAGAAATTTAACACTAGAGATGCTGCAGACTGAGCTGTGAGTTTTCACATCCTCCCTGCTTTCAGTTTTGGATTAATGGCAGTTATTTCCACAGCAACCATTAGTGACATTGCAGAAAGGACTGCAGCTAGAGTTTTTCCATTGTTAAACATAGTTATGGATTACTGGTTTTGTGCTGTTGTTATAAGATGATCCTCTATCAATTCCTTTCCTCTTTTCCTTGATACATGTTTTTACTAACATAACATATGCAAATAAGCATCAAATTTGTATAACTGAAATCTAGCTGAACAGCCTTGCCCAGGCTTTCTAAATGTTGATTTCCTAGCAGAGCAGTAGAGATAGCATTATTTAAATTCTTTTAAAGATTATTTTAAGATTACTGATGCTGTCTTAAAAACAAAAGTACAACTAATTATAAAATTGGAAATATCTACACGATCCAGATGATCGCCAGTAGGTTATGGTGCAGTTAGAATCAAAGAATTGTTAAGGTTGGAAAAGACCCCCAAGATTATTGAGTCCAACCTTTCACCAAAGACCATTGTATCAACAGTTCACTAAATTTGGTTCAGAAGGGCACTAATGTGGTCAGTCTTTATAGGCAGGATAAGCATAGACCTGCTTGAAGCTGAGAAAAACACATTGTTGTGAAGGAGTTGAATATCTTGATTCCTGCTACAGACAAGAGATGGAATCGCACAATGAGTTACAGAACGTTATTTTCACTAAAAATGAAAATAACATTTTCATTATTATTCTATGAATAATTATTATTGAACCACAATGTGATATTAAAAGCTTGTCTGACTGCTTTCTCTTCTCTTCTCTCAGTTCTATTTGCAAAATAAATATTTAATAGTTCTGATCTACAGTGCCAGTTCAGAAAAGAATACTTGCAGGTGTGTTAAATCTGATTTTTTTGCTGAAGTCTCCAGCAGCAGCAAATTAAGGCCAAGGAGTTCTCTCCCATGCCTGTAACTGCTATGTCTCTCCTTTCCCATTGTGCACCCATCTCTGTATGGATGAGATTGCACAGTTAGAACATCTTGCACTACTGCATTACCACACTAGCACACAAGAGTGCAGTGTAGGGGCAGACTGAAAAGATGTTGCAGCCAAGAACACAAACAGAACTAATATAGTAAGTCTAATTTTAGGTGCAAGAACCTCAACAGCTTCTTTCCAAATAATGAGAAACAGGCTTAAACTATCTCAGTAGATATTATACATTGTGCAGTGTTCTTTCCAGTGGTATTTTTTTTTATCTGTCTCTGATTTGTAGTTTGTGTATGTGTGTATAATTTTTCAAAAAAAGTTAATTAATTTTTTCTTCTCAAATTGTAAGATATTTCAGCCACAATTTCCATAGATATTTTGCAGATATGTATTTTATCAGATTTCACTGCATTACGGTTTTTTAATTGATGTTTAATAATGTTAAGAAATATTTATTCCGCTGAAGATGAACACAGTCTACAAAAAAATATCTAGTATGACGCATTTTAAAAACACTTTCTTGTGGGATTTGTTTTGAATAGCTGTTTCTAAAAGTTTTATTTCCTTTAAACTAATGGAAGCTTTTGTATGTACAGCATTTTGAGGTGTTAAGTCATATAGTTAAGTCCTGCAACCCATCTAATACCTAAGCAGGCATAAATACATGGAGTGGGCAGAGAATGGCATGCAGCTAGATACACGTACAAAATGCATGCTACAGTATCAATCAAATCACTTATGAATAGCAATAAATCAATTTGTACAATATGAATATTGGGCAGCCTTGGCTCCAGAAGTATATGTCACCTTTTACCCTGCTGATTGCATGCCCTGTACTCAACTAAATGAAATTCTCTGTGCCTTGAGCTAGATGAAGAAGGACCTTTTGAGTAGTAAATCCTTGACAGCAGGTCTCTGCTTAGTATTGTAGAAGCTGACCTAGTCTTTCCTGACAGCAATTAAGGCATGAGTGATTAAAAAAATTACATTTTTACAAGGATTTTTCTTTGCTTGTTACTTCATTTCTCCCTCATGTCTCCAACCTGAAGGACCAGTGAGTGAGGGGGGATTTTTGTTTGAGTTGGGGTTTTTTGTTTGTTTTTTTTTTAAATTGTGCTTAACTTTGGATTTATTTGGTCTAAAGGTCACTTCATGGAGTTAAAACCCCAGTGATATAGACCTTATATGCAGACAATCCTGATACCAGAAATGTTATATCGGTAATTTCAATTATTCCTCTGAATAATGCACTTAAAAATACGTAAGTAATTGTACATGGCCTAAATTAACTAAAATGTGGAATTAGTAAGTAAGACTCTTGGTCTCACAGCAAGGTTCCCTATAGAGTAGGTAGGTCTCATGGCAAGTTAGCCTATAGAATCATAATTTAGGCATGTTCCCCATGTGCTTTACTAGCAGTTCGAAGTGGGAAAAGGGGTTCATGATAGAATTTGCTTGGCTTTCAGAAGAGTCGTCTTAAAATTTTGGCTTCTTATTGCAATACTAATATCAGAAAGAAAATCCAGCATAACCTCATTGTATAATACAAGGTCAGCAATGGTAAAAACAGTTGCAATGTTTTACCTTTTATATACTGCCCAACGTTTGAGATGTTTGCTTTTAAACACTTTTAGTCTGCTTCCATGTCTGTATGTGTTTGTGGAGACCTAGTTCTGTCAAAAGGGAACTGGTGATAAAATATGCATGGTATTGTTAATAGTACAAAGATAACCCAGTATAAAAACCTCTTCAGAATTTTAGAAAACATACTGAGGACACAGTAACTTAAAGCTGTCTTTACATAAACTCTATTTTAAATCCATGTGCTCTTAGGCTTTGTAGCACTCATGTTTCCTCTCTGTGTTGCTGCAGAAAGCTTTTGGTTGCAGATGGTCAAATAGAAAAACTGTACTCAAGAGTTATTTAATTGTATTAATATTTATGGAATTTGTTGAACCAAGAAAATATAAATAATTAATTTTTAGCCAATAAACTGAAGTTCTTATGTTAAATGCTGAAGAGTAACATTACAGCACAAAGTTCAGTTGGAGACAAGTCACTAACTGATGTGTACCCTGAGTATTGATCTTGGGGCCAGCACTCTTCAACCTTTCTGTCAATCACCTGGTGATGGGACAGAGTGCACCCTCAGCAGATTCGCAGACAACACAAAAAAGGTGAAGAGTTACCACACAATATTGTAAATCCAGTGGCTGTGCTGCCATGTAGATGGACCTGATCAGGCTGAATAATAGACCAGAGAGGAATCTCATGATATTCAACAAAGGGGAGTGCCAAGTCCTGGTAGTACATGCTGGTGGCCAAGTGGCTGGAAAGTAGCTATGCAGAGTGGGATTTTGGAGTCCTGGGGGACAAGAGGTTGATCATGAGCCAGGAATGCACCCTCACAGCAAAGAAAGCCAACTGCATCCTGGGCTGCAGCAGGAAGAGAACTGCCAGCAGATTGAGGCAGGTGATCCTTCGTACTCGGTGTTGATGAGGTCATATCTGAAGTAGCATGTCCACTTCTGGGCTCCCTGGTAAGAGAAATGTGTGGACTTCCTGTACTGAGTTTATAGAAGGACCACAAAGATAATTAAGGTCTTGGAGCATGTTTTCTATGAAGAGAGCTGAAAGAACTGGGAATTCCAGTCTGGAGGAAGAAAGCTCAGCAGAAGTCTTATGTGTTTACCTGTTGGGAGAGAATGAAGAAAAGGGATCTAGACTTTTATCAGTAGTCCCTAGTCATAGGATAAGAGGTGATGGGCACAAATTAAAACGCTTGAAATTCCCTGTGAACAAAATAAACCCCTTTTTTTTTACTGTGAGGATGATCAAACATTGGAATGAGTTGCCTGAGAGGTTGTGGGGTCTCTGTCTGTAGAGATATTCAAAAAGTCTGCAGTAGGTTCCTGCATAACCTGATCTCTGTGACCCTGCTTGTGCAAGGCAGTTGGACTAGATGATCTCCAGAGGTCCCTTCAAACCTAAATGGTGGTTTCTCTTACCTTCAGATAATATGGTGCAAAAAAATTATCAAAATGGCTGTGTATGTACATAAATCCCAAGTGGTTGTGCTTAATGAATTGAAATGTGGAAAGAAGCTGTGGTGGAATCTGTTATTGGCACAACAGTGCATCCTGTGCTTGTGTGCTTTCCCATAAACTTACTGAACTGTGCTTAGACCAGTGGACTCTGGTATCTTTCCCACTAGGACTTTACTGCTCCATACAAATTTGTGAAAGAAACTTTCTAGTTGCAGCTTTTGTGGGGCAGTCTGTCAGCATATAATGGAATATGTTCATCTAACACTGTGGTGTGACAGTAAAAAGAAAGAATGACCTAATAACACACAATTTTCACTTAATATAAACAGGTTTGATGGAAACATTTACAGACAATCTAAGATATTTAATGCATTGAGAGATTCAGAACTGAGAACTATATCAGTCATAACAGCTAGATGGCCACTATAACACAATTTCTTTGCTTTCAACCTACAGAGCTCAGGTTTTTTTCTTTTTTAAGGCCAATTCTTACAGAGATAAGTAAAAACCTATAGCAAACAAATTTTTTAAATTGTTTTTATTCATCACCACCAACTCAGTGAGATAAGACTTTACAGTATATGAATTTTATCTCAAACCTGATTTTTATCATTATGTATTGAAAATGCTTTTATTCTTTTTGCTAGGCTTTTCTGCCTGGTTATGAGCATGTATAAAGTGTCAGTTTTCTGCTATGGTAGATAGAAATTTTCTGCACTTGTAATCTACTGCCAGTGGTGCAGCTACTGGCAGTAGATAATGTTTTAAGCATTTGCATCAGTGAGCACATTTTACAGGCACTTTGAGCTATCCTACCATGCATTTGAAGGAAACACTGTGTCTCTTCTGACCACAAATTGAATTTACTTGCAGGTCTTCATTTTATAAAATATAAAAAGATGTTCAATTTCTGCCAAATTCAGTATTGTGTTTTAAAGTCTCTCATCTTAAGATAAACTGAAAGGCATTTTGAGTCAGGAAAACTTGCTTTCCTGTAAAAAAAAAAGGAAGTTAAATATGGGAGATGAATACTGGGGGGAAGCAGGGGGGACATGTAGAATATTTTTTAAGTGTTCAAAACCACATAGAATTCAAACCTCGAAGTTGGTGGGAATCAAAAATTACTTCTGTTTCTCAAGATAAATTTGCCTAATCCTTCTCCATTCCCCCCCCTTTTTTTTTAAATTATGGTATTCAAACCAACCCTCTTCTACTGTCCCATTAGGTGCTGTGTCATGAATAGTGAAGCTCTGGTGGGTCCAGTGCTGAGCAATATTTTTCACATTCTCCCCTTAAAACTGTCCAGAAACAAATACTGAGAAAGAAGTTCAAGGATACGTAGAAGTGAAATTTAATTTTGTTTTATTTTCAGAAGCTATAATTGATAGCTTCTTTTTTTCCAGGGACTCTTTTAGCTGTGTGCAAGTAGCACTTATGAGGTCTAGAGAAACTGCAAAAAAGGGAATGATAGCCTAGAGAGGAGGAGGTGGGCGCATTAGAATTTTGTGAATTCCTGGAGTATATTAAAATTTAGGCAGTGATTCTTGTTTTGTGATAGGATGCTGCAGAATGTTTTGGGTTTTTAACTATCCTTGTCAGACAAGTCTTTATGCAAAATGGTGCTTTTTGTCATGAAGATTCATTCTTTGAAAAAAACCCCAATGTATGGTCATAATTTAGTGAGTTTTCAGTAAATAGTGAATAAACAAATGGCTTTCCACCTGCCATGTAATGTCTTTTCTAGTGGTCTAGTTCATGGGTCCATTGCTTTTCCTGCTTTTTAGAGCAGTAGTGGTCTACTTTAATTCTGCTAATCCTCTATCTAGCTATGTCCTCTCTCTCTCCCTCTCTCTCCCTCTCTCTCTCTCTCTCTCTGTCCTGTAGGACCTTTAAAGTTCTAGTCCTAGGAAGATTTATTTATGTAATGCTATATATAATTAAAGCTTTTGTGTTTTTATACTTGAGCAACCTCCAGATTAACTTGCTTAAAATTTCTGGATCTGACAAGCATCATAAAAATTTATAATATATCCTTTTTTATAGGTAGATAGAACTTTTGGATAAGACTCTTACACTCTTGAACTACTTAAGTCCGTTGTTTGTTTTAAAAAGGTACATTTCCTTCTGGAAGTTCTGAGTTTAAAATTCTTTAGCTTATGGAATTAAAACTACTTGTCACTCAAGCTAAAAAGGAGGTCTGATCTATTTTTTTAATGGAGCAAGATCTGTTCATAAGTGGTTTTGCCGTACATTAAGAAATTGTTGCAAAATCTTTTGTGCTCCTTGATAAGTAACATCTGTATGTGAAATTAATATGCATCATGTGACTTGTGATACTTTTTTGTCAAACTGCAATGTAGATTTTTAATACATGTGCTTAACTTTTATACTCTGAAAATGAAACTACTAGTAAAGTTGACACCATATGGTATTTCCATTCTGTAGCAGGGAGTAGGTGTTCACCTGCTAGAGTTCCTGGCTCTAATGTGAAGAGAATAGGGAGAAAACAAAGGGATCATGTCAACAATCTGTCAGCTAACCCAGTAAACAGAGATGGAAATGTCAGCAGCTTATCTGCCAGGGGCAATGAATCACTTGTGTCCCTGTCTGGGTAGAATCAGGATGGAGAGAGCTGGCTTGCCAATCATCTGCCCAGAGGTGCTGTCCTGAAAGGGAAACAGTCTGCTGGCTGATAGGGTCCAGGTTAACCTGTAATCTTCTCTCAGATGGTACCATAAGCAAAGGAATGATCTAAGAGGATGATGGTAGAAAGAAAAATCTAAACATAACTTACACTAAGAATTCTTCAATAACAAGATGCATATCATTTAACACATAAAGCTGTTCTACTGGTGTAAAGAATACTGGAGTCAGGCAATTTGAATTCCGGTGTATGTAATCTCATGTGCATGGTAATACACTGAATCCAAAGAAATGTTTGTATGTTTGGGGTTTTTTTTAAACTTCTGATTCTTGTTACTTTCTGTTTCTTGAAGGGGTTTCGATTATTTTTTTTTTTTTTTTATATTATTTTTCTAGGATTCTAGTAATAATTCTAATAACTCCTCCTCAAAGAGTAAAGGAAGGTGTGTAATCATAGTAAAAGGGGTGATTTTACAGAGCTGTAGCTTTTATACAAGTATTCTGAGATTGTGTGTTAGGCTTTGCGTCAATTATTAGATTATGATATTGAAGAGAATAGTTTGCAAGCCATATTATCTCATTGCATTTTAAGAATGTAAAAGGAATACCTCCTGCATGTAAGAATGTGTAGATGATAATCACATTGCTTCAGTATTCAGCCGAATGATTAGTGCATGAAGCACAATTTTCACTCGGCATTATTTAAGGTCTAAAATTGTTTCTTGACTTTTTTTTTTTTGTCATTTTGTCTTACAACTTTCAGTTTGTCAACTTTTTCTTCTTTTCTTCTTGAGTGAGGATGCCAGAATGTGATGCAAGATCATTCCCAGGCTACATAGGGGTCTATGTTACTATTGGCCAAAACCATCCACGCAGACTCTGCATGGGAATGCTCCCTTGTATTAGTAGCATCTCGTTTACCTTTGGATACCTGTATTTTATATAGTACTGACTTTTTTTTTTCTGTCTCAGAATGTCATATAAGCTTATTAAAAGACTCTGCAAGGCATTTGATGTCAACACAGTTACTTTGATCAAATAAACCTGTATTCGGAAAAAAGTGATGTTTGGCAAGACTTAGTTCTCTTTAAGCTGTTCTGATGCTGATCAGTTATTTTAGCATCTCTAATTCTAAACTGATTGCAGTCTTTATTTTCCATTCTATGATTTTACCTAGGATCACTGTCAAAATAACAGTGTATATTTACATGTCTGATCTCTTTTATACTTTGCAAATACTTTGTGTTAATAAGAGGAAAAGGTCAAAGTAGATGGTAATGAAAAATAAAGACATCACGGCAATTTGAAGAGTGAATTTAGGGTAATATAAGAAGCAGAAAGTATATAAATGTACAGCGAGGAAATATTAATATTGACATTTCTGCACAAATGGCAACCTCAGCCTCTATTCTTCGATGTTCTTTTAATGCACCAAGATCAGGTATTTATATAATCAGATAATGTATTTGTATTTTAAATAGCATTTGAGCTTTTAAATGTAAGTGCACAAAGGATGGCAATGTATACTTAATTTTAAAGGAGATCTAGTGTCCTGTGACTACTCTATTTCCCATCCTTGGTCCTTATCATTTGTTCCTTTTATGAATGCTAGAGTCTGTGGAAGCAGAAACCTTGCGCTTATGGTACTGTGCACTTGTCTGTAGAATGCCACATTTTGTCATCAAAATATTTTATATGTCTTACATTAAACAAGTAGACTTTCCATGGGGAAAGTCTAGAACACTTGTTTATGTAAATGTTACATACATCTGTGTAACACATACATTTGGACTCTGAACACAGAATGAAGTAAAAAAAAGATATAACAGTTTCAGCCAGAGGTCGAAGTTCCACGGAGGACGAGCTCATAACTGGATATAGTCCTGTTTACTTCAGCATTTGTGCTTTAACTAAAAAGCCATCCTTTGGAGCAGTGACAGGGATGGAGCTAAATTTACTGAGTATAGTTCCTTAATATAACACATATGAAGTTCTTGCACCTTTGTCTTCCAGAACGTTTTTCAGGACGCTGAGTATTAATTACTTGGGTTCTTTAGCTTCCTTGAAAAACGGGTGCTGTAATGCCCCTTGGTCCTTTGGCAGTTTTTCCTGTGTCTCCCTGTGTTTACCTGGTTTACAAAATCTTTGGTGCAGAAATTATTTTCATTTGTATATCACTTTTCAGCTTTTAATAAGGATCATGTTCAATAAATAACATAAATCCATCCTGAAATGCATGGTTAAATACGAACAGATGCAAATACAATGAAAGCAAAATTACTATCGGTAATGTGTTTGTCTCTTGCAAGTTGAGTGCCTTAATTTTTAATGAATTCCGTACAATGATAGACAGGTCACAGCTTATTTCTTACTTGAAGAATGTTCTGTGAAATTACACTTTCTTTACTTGGTTTATAATTGCCCAGCCTAGTCTCCTGAATTGTTTTACCTCTACTGTTCTTGTAGATTTCTGCATATGCTTTAGTATCCCTCTGTAATTTGTTTTATTCTCAAAAATATGACTGTTAATTATTGCTGTTATTTTAAATTGTAATGTGGCTTTGTGTTAAATATTAGTTAATGTGTAACTGTTTGGTTTTTTTACAGAAATTCAAGGAAAATAAGGGTTTGTTCTTTCACACTTGTTTAAATTTTAATTGCCTTTTCAAGTAACAAGCTTCAAGCTAAGACTTGCAGATGTTGAAAACTAGGTCATCTTGTTTATGCACAAACCCTGCTTGCTGTACTGCAGAGTGATGGTCTATAAAAACACATTAGAAGGACTTTCCTAGGATTAGGCAAATCAATAAGAATGTTAGAATAACTTTATTGCATGTTGTCATGAAATAACCGTTATATTTTATTACTTATTGACCTATTCTGGTTTTTACTTAATTGGATTTACTTTACTCATCCATAGTCTGATATTTAATTTTTAAGGAGATTCTTCACTAAAAATGTCTCATGGAATCATACTGGTATTTAACCAGCATTGATCCAGTGCTTTCCATAGTTTGATATCATTTGTAGGGTACCTTCACACAGGACTGGTCACCACAAAGAGAACAGGATCATGCCAGATTACATGGCCATACACAACCATTACATAGTCTTTTTAGCCATTAAATTAATTTAAAATATGGTGATGTAAAGCTCTTTCCTTCCATCACCCCATGTTAGTCAGACCGTTTGCCCAGTCAGCCATTCATTTTGCTAAAGTGATCTGTAAACAGACCAAAAGTTTTTCACTGCAAACTCTTGTTATTTGGCAATTAATCACAAGTATGAGGGTAGTGGTAAAAAGCTGACATCACAACTACACACAAAAAGTGTTTAGTATTACAGCAACAGTTTATACATAGTTTGTACTGATTTTTTGGTTTAAGCTGTCATTTATGGAGAGAGTATAAAAAATTTCAGGATCACATGAGGTAAGCTAGGGTAAAACTCAAAAGGTGTGGTGAGATCTTTGAAAATTTTGTTCTGCCTTAGCCGTGCTGCCTGTTCACAGCCAGCATCATCAGTGAATTTATTCTAGTGAGTTAAAATGCAAACTGGTTTCCTAATGAAGTCTTGCTTGCAATATAGTTTTGTTTTCTTTTTCTGAATCTCTTGCCACTTTAGGGCAATAATACAAAAGATATTAAGAAAATTTCATTGGATTTCAGTGTGTTTTATGTCAGCTTGGCAAATAGCATAAGAATAATGCTTCATTTACCCCTGCTAGTGTCCAGTCTTGTTCAGAACAAAAAATGCAAAGCTTTTTGAGAACTGAGAGAAAATTGTTAATGTTTTATTAGTCTTAACTTTTCTGTTATTTATCTCAGATTCTGTAAATGAGCAGAGTGGTTATGTTAAAATCTGTATTAATACCAACCTAAGAGACCAAGGGTCTGTATCCAGAGCATACCTTTCTTTTGTATTTGTCACCATTTTTATTACTCAGAAATAGGATAAGAATAGATAGACTAGAATCTTACTGCAATGCTTGGTAGGTTGAGTATAATGCCTACATGAAAGGCTTATTATCTCTTTCCATTTCCCTGCTTCCTCCTGTTCTGCTTGATATCTTTGCATCTGCTTCTATTTCAGAGACATGAATGTATGTAAGTAGATGATCTTGTACAATTTGATTTATTTAGTGATTCCTCCACTTTCTGGTAGTTTGTGGTTTACTCAAAACAGTAGAACTTTAAACTCACTGATAGGACAGAAATGGAGGAAGTGACTTTGTTGTTTAGAACATTGCTTACTTAGGAAATTTATTTTATTATTTAAGATTAAAGTTGCAAAAATAACTAGACTAGGTTGATAGTGTTCTGTTTTTCACCAGATGACTGGGTTTTAACAGAACCTCTTCTTTATGACAAAGGCTATCTCCTTTAAAGCTAAATAACTGGACAGTGGAAACAATCCTGTTTTCATCTGAAATTTTCAGTGATTCAATGTGAGTGATACTGTAGTGAGTAAGTAATTATCAGTTGTGATGCCACCACATTCACTTTTCTTTATATACTGGGTTCTTTGACTTAACTACGTGGTCTGCTGTGAATCCTGAATCTTACTCTCCCTTCTTCCCCCCACTACACTATGAGGAAGAAATAACATTTCCTAGTTTTTTATTCATCACTCCTTTAGAGATCAAGACATATTTTAAAGAAAAGCTTAAGGCTTTAGGCACATTTAAGAGCATGTTCAGTAGCAGCCACATGACTGTCCAGGGACTAAAACAGAATTCAGCCCTTGCTAGCATTTTATTGAAGTCAACCGGTGACGTCTTTTATTCATTTATGCACAGGTCTCAGTTGCATCACTTGAGTAGCTATGCAATGCAATCTGTACAAATGCCATAAAGTAATTGGATAGATGTGTAAAGTGGGGCAATAATCTCTTCATCTCATCTAATCTCATTTGAAATTATTAAAACAACGTTATTGTTTATCAGTGTTGTTGATAATACTGGCTGTGTATGTCTTGTCAGATGCTAGGTTGGAATTGTAGGTACAGGTGATGTGTTTTCTTTGAATCAGTGTTTTATTGTTAATTTTATAAAGAGTTTCCACTATTCATAACTAGAGAGAGATTTTCATTAGAGTGAGAACAAATAAAACACATGAAGTGTCATAGCAGTTTGGAGTTTCTGCCAGGGACCAACGTTTCATGACACTGTTAAAGTTAATCACCAATTAAACTAATATAATTTCATTATATGGTTTTGTATTAATGTATCAATTTCCACACAGGACAGATAGAAGGGCTGTTTGCATTTTAGAGCAGTGTTTAAGCATATTTGAGATTATTTTTCTTTGATGGTTGATTTTCTGACAGTTTTATAAATATGTATATACATGTATGGGAAACCCTTTTGATGTTTGTACCATTGCAGATGCCATTAGGTCTTTACCTTTGCATTGGTGCTTGCTCTATGCCATGTACAATTTAACTGGCAGCCAAAGCAGTAATGAAGTTGTTACTCAGCATCTCACAAAAGTGGTTTGACTGATCTCTCTTCCTGTGTTTGGAAAAAAAAAATCCTTTTTTTTCTTTTTTTAATTTTTTTTTAAATTGCACGAATTTATTGATGTAGTTAAATCATAATTTATAACTGTATTACTATTTGTTTCAAAGTGACCAAGTTTCCAGCCTAGAGTGTCTGTCCAGCTAGAATTACTGCTGTATCTTGCAGAGTATTGCTCTGTGGTTACTTCTTTAGGACATAAACTCATTGTGTACGTCTCACCTACCAGATGGTGGGTTGTATTTATATCTTCCGTTTTTCCTTCAGAAACCTTTAGATAGTTTATATGCAAATAGAAGATACTAATTTTTCTGTAATAAATTGTATAGTTGATATTAAAAAGTGTATTGTAGTATATACCCACAAGATGGCAGGTTAACTTTAACACATGACCTTTAGTTTGTTGAATTTTGGGTTTAGACATGAAGATTTTGT
This sequence comes from Chiroxiphia lanceolata, assembly GCF_009829145.1. Lineage (NCBI taxonomy): Eukaryota > Metazoa > Chordata > Aves > Passeriformes > Pipridae > Chiroxiphia > Chiroxiphia lanceolata. The sequence continues at coordinate 21,038,235 of NC_045643.1, read as the reverse complement.
TTATTGATGTCAGAAAGCCTCTGCCTGCCTGTTAAATGAGTATATGTTGGAAAGAGAGTAACTATAGGCAGAGAGTACAAGCACCTCTCTTTCTGCAGTTGTAAGGGTTAGTCATTTAAACAATAAGTATCTGAGAGTACTGAACCACTCTTAATTTCTCCTAACTTTATGAAAACACTGTCTTCTCTGCTAATCATTTGAAAGATAAAATGTTTGCTGTTTACAAATTATCTGGTAAAGGATGGAAGGACATCTGATGTAATCTCTCCCTATGACAAGGTGCCTCAGTGGACAAGGGACAGGCTATGGATGTCGTCTACCTAGACATTACTAAGACCTTTGACACTGTTTCCTAGAATTCTCCTGGAGGAACTGGCTGTTCATGGCTTGGATGGGTGCACTTTCTCTGAGTAAAAAACTGGCTGGATGGCTCAGTACTGGGGCCAATCCTGTTACATATCTATTCTGATGATCTGGATAAGGGGAGTACCCCTTTGTACCCCCTCAGACAGTTTGCAGATGACACCAGGTTGGGTGGGAATGTCGATCTGCCTGAGGGCAGGAAGGTTTTATAGAGTCAACTGGACAGGCTGTATCAGTGTGCTGGAAAGAGAAGAGAAAGGAGATATTCACTGTGTCTTGCCCAGTGTAAGATCAACCTAAGATAGGGGCATGCAGCCCCATCTCAGAGTTGTGAGGTGCTTCCTAATTCCACATTGTATGCATAACCTGAGGTAGATACGTAGAATAAGAAGGAGGAGATCCCCTGCTCCCATCCTGTTTAGTTCGTCTCTTTTCTTTGCTGGGATGCATTTCACCTGCTTGTTTCATTATTTATACTGTTTACTGCTTCCCTTCACTGAGTGGTACTGTGACAGTAGTTTAGCCAGTTTCTCTGTGATTTTTGGTCAGCTGATGTTTGGAGACTCATAAAACTGGCAAAATGCTGCAAGCTGGACACTGTTAACTGCAGACAAACAGTGTGTAATAATCCTTGTTCATTTCTCCTGGAATAAAAGCAATGTGTGTTAACAATTGCTGCCCATTTTAAATTATTTCTGTAATGACTGCATTTTCAGATTTTGACCATAAAGCATCCCTTTTATTATTTTATGATCAAAATTGCATTTTGAAGAGTGCAAAGCATGCCAATTAATGTACATTTTCAAGACACTTTTTTTTTGTTTGCTTTACTGATTCATTTTCATAAGCCTTTAATAATAAATCTAGAACTTTCTTCAGATTTTATCTTTTGAGAACTGTTGTCATTTTCTTTGTTTTCTGTTAGAATCAGGCTATTCAGAAATGTGCTGTATGCATTCAGCAGCAGCAAAACAAAGCTTTGCATTCTGGCTCATCGCCTCCATTGCAGGGGCAGACAGGTGGTGATGTCTTGTCACCATGACTACATATAGCCCTTAGGGAGGGCTCTTGTAAGATGATAGTAATTCCTGAATGGGGGAAGGGCATGAAGATATTCTCCTTCTAGCTGTGGGTTCCTTTGTATGGGTTGCACATGATTTCATGCCTACCCTGTCTACCCTGTCACGTGCATGTGCGCTCCCTGAAATGCAGGAAGGGGAAGGAATACATCACTGCAGACAGCGCAGCAGGGGCTGCTCACGTTTGCCATTTAAAATCTTCATGTGGATTGGAAAAGCAAGAGGACAATCACAGTTGGACTGTGAGTTGGACACAGTTGGAGCTTTAGCATCATATGAACCTAAGATTTTCCCAGAGTTAGGCACTTCAGAAGGAAAGGTGTTTGTGCTGAGGTGAAAGCATGTTAACATGGCAGTGGTTTATGGCACTGGTCTGAATGGGAAGAGAGAGCTCTGTGGCTATGACCACTTCTAGTGGCAGAAAGTAGGCATGCATGGTGGGAAATGTTAATGAGAATAAATGGGGAAAGTCCTTCAGCTCAGTCTTCCCTCAGTATGTCCCAGCAATTTAGGCAAGTAGAAATAAAGGGTGAGTTTGCTTAGGACACACTGACCACCAGCTTTTTCTTGTGAAGGAGGTCTAATAGCATTTTCAGTGAAGAAATGTGTTTTGACCTTGTTGATGTCATAGCAGAAAAATGAGATTGCATCATCTTTGGCTTCAGGTTCAAGTGGCTTATAAAAATGCCACCTAGTGAATTGCCAGTATTTTCCTTCTACATGCTTTCTGTGGCCTGACCTGGTGTGGCCTCATTTTAACTTCTGAGCTCTGCCAAGACCACAGCTGGAGTTGATATTGCTGCAGGATGCTTGGCATTTCAATTCTGCTCCTCCTTTGCAGCAGCGCAGGTAAACATCTCTGCTACTAGAGGAAGTCATGTGTTTGAATAAGGAGAGAGATACTTGAGAGGTATGTAAGAGAGTTACCATAGACTGAAAAAATGGTAAAGCACTGCCAGACTTCAAGGGACAGAACACATTAATTGAAAGCTGCGATTTTTTGTGGTTTACATGACTGAAATTTTACTTTAAGGACCATTCAGTTGTCACCCTGTTCTGTCTACACGTAATACCAGGTGCAGATGAGCTGTGGAAAAGAGTTTGTAATCTGTGATATTATTAATATTATTCAGTGTTGGAATTTTCAGCCTAAAGTTCAGCCAGGAATGCTGTACACAGACAACAGAAAGGTGTCTCTGCTTCAAATTAATTTGAAAGAGAATATAGTGCTCTAGGAGAGTAAGATGCAAAGAAACCCTGCCTTTTTAATGGGCAGTTATTTAGAGTGAATTGGCTAAACAGAAGAAAGGACTCCAGCTAGTACTTCCTTGAAGTGTGTAAGTCCCCATGTTGAATGAGAGTTACTGCCTGGATCTTTGATTCCCAAGGGGAGAACCTCTGTGTATATTTTCAGTGTGGGAGCAGCAGCAAGCTACAGATAACAATTGATCTCCTTTGTACTCCATCTTCAGATGCAGCATTTCCTTCAGTCTGCTGTTTGTTCCTAATGATTCTGGAACAGAAAAAGCAGTGACCTAGAAAATACAGAAATATCATTTTACTGTAAAATATTTACCATCTCTAGCTTCAGCTAGACAAATTCTGCAGGATGTGAATTGGAAGCAGCCAAGCTAGTAAACTGCATTGTCTTCCAAAACTGTCAGTTGCGTATTTTAATCCGAAGTACAACAAGGACGTTCTTGTATACATGCACAATCTGTAAAATAGAATTGTTAGAACAAGACATACAGGCTTTCAAAATCGCTTTGAGAATTTACTACCCAGCCATCAAATTGCTCTGCCTGCTCCATTAACAGCATAAGTGTTCTGAGCAAGTATTCTGAGATTAACAAAACAATAGGGGGCTTTGTATTTTGGTTACCTACGAAGTTTTAGGACTTGTTTTTGCACACCAATCACGAAGACATACAAATTGTCAGTGTCAGAGTTCTGGTGAACTCAGATCACAGTATGCAAAAAAACTATAATCATGCTGGATTTAGGAACTGAGTTCCCCTATAGGGCTGCCCATTGAGGGCCAAGTACCCCTTAAGGCTATTTGTACTTATATGTTTTCATTTATATGAGCAGCAAGCAGGATATTGCTTCTTGTCCCCGTTTGGAACGCTTGAAATTCTTCTGCTGTGTATCAGGAACCCAGAGGGCAGGGTGGAGGATGCAGGTAATTTAAATACCACTGCTGCCTGCCTATTGCACAGCCTGGATGCACAAGATAATTTGTTCTCATTCTTTGGTAAAAAAAAGAAAAAAGAGGAAAAAAAGTGTGCTAAATGGAGCACTTACAGATTTTTTTATTTCTAAAACATCTAACTGAAAATACATGTGTAAATCAAGCATTTAAAATACAGATTCTGGATTAAAATACTGCATTATGGTGAAGATAACAGTAAAATAAAAATCATTGCTTGTCCTAATTTCTGAACAAACTCTGCAACACATGAATTAAGGATGTGCCTGGTGCAGATGGAGATGTTAGTAACATCCTTTCTACACAGAACACATTCATGGAAGTAGCATATGCTCTGCCAGTTTTGCCTCTTTCCACTTCCAGAATTTGAAAGGAATGTGCTGTTCCCTGGACTTGCAGTAGCAAAATCTCATCCAGAGAATAAATGGTACCTAGGATATCTGTCCCACGTGGTAGGATCTGACTATGCCAATTAAAACTACTATCCCTTTTATCTTCTGTATATTTTTGTGGTTATGTATTTAATTTAATGTTTCTTAGTTGAGACAGAGAATTTATACAGCTTTTGCATTGCATGCTTTCACATACTTCTCAGATCTTTCTCTGCTTATTTGCATGAAGAGGTAGGATAAGGCCTTTGGTATTCAGCAGAGACAAAAAGCTGTTATTTTTTCTGGGTCAATCAATTTCCTTCCTTAGATCAGAGCTGGGATCTCTGAAGTGTATATCAGAACTGAGCTTCCTGCAGTTGTAAAATTAGACCCGTCACTGTCATCCCCCTGTAATAGCAACAAGAGAAAAAATGTGAAGAAGTGTAAATTTTTGTGGCTGTTCAACTCAGTCAATCAGATCAAATTCTCTGAGGAAGAAATTCATAATACAACCACTTACACTGTTTGTATGACATAATTAAAAAAACCTGTGCATGTTATCTTTGAATACAGCTGCTATTATATAGCATGTTATTAAACTGTTCTTTTGGTTTGCTGCATTTTGTATCACTGCATTAGACTGAGGGAAAAAATGGCATGACCCACTTTGATTTAGGATGACCAATTTCACTCGTTAAGATCGTACTTGTACTTTGCTGTAAGCACATACCTGGGGCTATGCCTCCTGAAAACAAACCTAACACTTCTACATCAGGAAAATGGTAAGGCAGAGTGTTAGTGGTCCATGTGCAGGCTATAAGGCTTTTACAAGGCTGCTGAAATTCCCAGGAGAGGCTTATAGTTTTATAAAAAATCCAGCATTGCCATGGAAGGTCTGGTAAATCCTTTTTGTATTTTTAATGTGTGTTTCCTATAAAGACAAAGAATACCTTTTAGGGGTGATACCATTTTCCCTGTTACCCCTTAATGTAGTTATGAGAAAAAAAAAATTAAATGGCTTTTATTATACAGGAAATGTACTTGAAGTGTAGAATGCTTGGGAACGAATGCCTGCTTTACTGCTATAAATTGTTCATGATATGTCTTTTCTTATATGCATCAAACATAGCACTTGCTGCAGAGATGCATGTGATTTGTCTTCTCTCCTGAGAGATGGTAATTGGCTTCAGTTTACTTAGGCTACTGCAGTACAATTTATTTTCTTAACTTAGCCAAGCCTCATGTTGCAGTATGTTTTCTTCTATGAGGGTTTGAAGTATTTAATTTGTTAAGTATTGGAGAGTATGCGTTACATTACAGAGATGAAGCACACCCCTGCTCTGTGGTGTTTAGTGGAAACAGATCACAGCACTTCAAAATGATTAAATTTTTTTTTCAATGAAGTACAGTATGCAATTAATGATGGACTAAGAAATGTTGAGTACTCACCATTTCCATTAACGGATTCATGAATTTCACAGTAAATACATTTGACTATTCAGGATCTTACCTTGCCATAATGGCAGTGCTGCTTTTCTTTGTTGTGGCCAGTCTGCTCCTTCTTGGAGGAAATGGTTGGGCTTTTTTTGCCACAACACACTGATCTCCTCCTTTGTTAATATTACTTCAGTGCTGAATTAGCTTCAGATAGTTCTGTAAGCTCATTACTCTTTTATGACTGTGCACATGTTAGTACTGCCACATTAGTGCAAGTGAGACACCGGGACTTCTGTGAACGCTTCCTTGGGAACAGCATTAAGCTGTGCTGCCCTATGAATTAATTTGTAATGGAGTGAACAGGAATATGTCTCCTTTCTGGGCATCCATGTGGAAATTTTTTCATCTAAAAACTCATTAAGGAAAAGTACCGAGCAATGAACTTATACTAGGAGAGTGACCCAGCTCTACTGTCAGCATTACTAATGCTCTCATTTTGGCAATACGTGCAGATAAGGAGTTTAATACAGAGTGGAAGGCATTTGGTCTGTGATTGGACATGTTGAAAATTCACCTGGATCACTATAGTTATACAATGACAATTTTAGGAGCTAATAAAATACAGGAGCCCCCTTTGCTGACTGGAAACAAAGGAGGACAAACAGTGGAGAAGGACTACATGTATAATGTGGTGGGAGTATATGACCATGCTTGACTGGACTAGCCATCACTACTGGCTTGCCTAGTAGCACGTAGAGAGTTCTTTCAAGTGGCAAATGTCTTTCAAATGTTCTGGAAGCGTAGGAGAAGAGTAATGTGAGATTTAAATTATACAAACTTGATTGATTTCTGTGGGAAAAGGAATAGGTAGAAGGGAAGAAGTTGTTCACAGAAGTAGCAAAGTGTAATTAGGAGGACACACATGCCCTCAAAGCAGTTAGCCTATTTCCAATCCAGGTTAAACCAAGACCCTCAGCCGTTCCTGCTACTGCACCAAAAGGATTGTCAGTGTTTTCGCACATATAGTACTTGGTAATGAAGATGGATACAATAACCTTAATTTGCAGAATACTGTAAGAGACTCCAGGTTCCTGAAAATGAATTATGAACTGTCATTCCTCATCAGGAACACTTGCCAACCTGTTCACAGAGCAAAAGTTCTGCGGATTTTAGATGCTGTTTTGAACAGGTAATATGAACAGATAAAGTAAAATACAGTTGTTAGATATGAAATCAGGAACCATAGAAGCAGAAGAGCTCCAAAAGTATCTGGAAGTAAATTGAATCATTTATAACGTTAGATGAGGTAGTCAGAGGAGCGCTGGAATAAATAATGTACATGACTTTGACTTCAAGGATGTGCATACTGGCACTGACAGAAGATAGAGGATTCTCACATTTGGGCCTGCAGGCCAGGTGCTTGTAGGGATGCCCAGCCAAATGTGGAAGGCCATGTCTTGAGCTTTAACCCTGTATTGTAAGAGGGCCAGGGGCTAATGGTATGAGCAGGCTAGACAATTCTGCATGTTCTTAGTAAGACATTTTTTCTGGTGTAGGGAAAGCCATTCATATAAGCAAGTATGGCTTCCCTATTGCATGGTAACCCAGCTCAAAGACTGCTGCAGCAATTGCTGATGCTTATTGTATTAAGAGATTTTAATAGATTGTAGTGTTGCAATGTTCCATCACTTATTTCATGGTTATATAATCAATTCAATATTTAGCCAAAATATGGGTGATATGGCATTATATCCACATATTAAGAAACACTGAAAACATGTCAGTGACCAAACTCCAGGAATATTCTACTTACTGTTAATTTTTAAATATAATAATATATTTTAAATTCAATAAAATAATATGGTGTTCCAATGCCCTATATCCTTCTGCCCTTGAACAGCTTGACAACACTCTATTAAGTCAAAAGTTACTGTGTAACATCCAGATATTATGGTTATGCACACTGCTTAACACAGCTGAGTTTCAGTATGGTTCCTTTCTTGTGAGATCAAGTGAAATGGTATTTATCGCTTTTGAGAATTACTGGAATAAAAAGAATCACTGTACAATGAAACCCAATTTTTATCTGTTTGCAATGAGCACTTTGGCTGAATGTTACATGGGGCCAAACAAAGGAACTTCGTTGGTGAGTTTGTTTGCATATTTAAAACATGAGCATTGCTCATAAAACATGAGCAGCTTTGGTGGCAGTACTGTGGCAAACTAAAACAATACCTTAGGTACTGAGCAGTGCCTTTATGGTTGAGAAGGGCTCTTGAGGGTTGACAGAAAGGCTGTTAGGTTATCCTGTGTTGTGACAAAATGTAGAAATGAGCAGAGTCTGATCAAAGTTCTTAGATTAGTTTTTTTTAATTATTTTACCTAAAAGTTAAAATAAGGTACTTAGCTCTACTGAAAAAGAGAGCATTCTTTATTTGCACCAAAACCAGTTTTTGTCTTGCTTTAACCAAGAGAAAGACAGACAGAGCAAAATTAGCACAATAAAAAAAAGAAATCTTTATTTTTTGGCTCATTTGTAATATTGTTTGCGTTGTTTATGATAATAACAATTTCCTGCATGCATTTCACCAACACATTACAAGTCAAAAGCATTTGTAAAAGAAAGATTCTACATTTCATGTTAGCTTGTGTATGAAACACAAAATGTCCTGATGTCCTTGGTTATACAAATGTGCCATTTTTTTCTTGGGAAATATTTTATTTGTACAAGCCTAATGCAGCGTGATTCAAAAAAGAATAAGAATAGACTATGTAAACAGACACTGCAAGTTAGCAAGGATTTAACGAACTATGAGACTATCTTGGAACTTCTGATGCAAACAGTGCTAGAAATTTGCACGATCCCCTAATGCTTTCCTTGTTATGTCCTGTAACTATTTGGAAACAAGCTGGGTTCCAGATTTACACAATTTACTTCACATTGAAATATATGCAGATATAATATTAAAACAAGATAGTCTACAAACTCACTTTTTTTTTTCTCATAGTGTGATTATGCCGGTTTGGAATTACTGTGGTTAGAAATTAAGCCATATGAATGAGAAAAGAAATATAAGAAACAGTGATCTAAAGTTGAAGACACTTTTCTTATATACAAAACTGTTGCCAAATGGTATTTCTTTACATTATTTATATGCTAACCACATTTTCAACAGGTTAAACAGTTTGTAATATGGCCTGTACAGTCTGATTCTACACCATATAGCAGCCACTTCAAATTTAAAATGCAAAATTAAAAAAGCTCATAAATAGCTGCAAACTATTGCTTAATGATTTGAAAGAATGAGGTCTGGTTGGACAATTTGATTCACTTCACCACTGACACATGGTTTCCTATAGTGGAGACTGTGGACAGTGGAAGGACCAAGGTACAGCAGCAAAAGCATTGCAATGCATCAGTGATACTCTCCTATCTATAATGACACAGAATATAACATGTCCTGTTGAGCTCTTGTGAATTAACCACACTGTGGTACATATCTGATGCAATTCAATGTGGCAAAGCCATTTAATTCTTTGCTCAAATATGCACATCAGTATGCAGGTAATATTTACATGGAAAAGGGTATTTTATGGATTCATTGGATGTTGGCCATAATGAGAGAAGACAGCAACCAAAGAACAGTCTAGGAAAAAATCTGAGCTGTTTAAAAAAAAAGAAGAAAACAAAAGAGCTCCCAGATATATTTTGGTGAAGCTATTTTTCTAGTGCAGAAACCACACAATATTTTTTGAGCTGTAAATATTTTAACAAAACCATGAACTTGTTCATGTTTAATGATTCACATAAAAATAAGTCATTGCAGATTCCTGTAAAATAGAGGAGGCTTTCCAGGCACATTAATCTGGATGCACATAATCTGGATGCAGCCATACAAGTAGTTAGAACACCTCAAATTTAAGAGCAACCCTGACATGAAAGTTCTTAAAATCTTTAGCTTTGTGCAATGTCATATTTTTATTTATGCATGAGTGACAAGTGCAGCATGCCTATGCAAATCACTTTTATCTGTACATTATAGAGAATCTGAGAGTAGAACTCCTGGTCCTCAAACCTCTTTCCCCAACATAAAACCTATTACAAAAATAGTCACATATAATAGTAAACAACCTGTGAATTAAAAAATGATAAATACACTAATATCGATTTTGTAAAAATATGACAAATGTAGCTGTTGCATTACAAACAGTGAAGAGAATTACTGTTCTACATATTGTGAAACATAAAGTATCCTTTTGCACTCATTTCATGCTCTGTCTTCTCTGTGGAGCCACTTTTCCCCTCATTCTTAGCAGTGTCAGCTGTAGTGAAAACAGTAACCTCTTGTCAAGTTTTTTACCCTGATTGACAGAGTCACAGTCTGATGATGGAGGTTCACTGTTTTGTTATAGGCACTGACCTTAAGTATATATATAATGTATATATGCACACACATGCGCGCGCACACACACACACACATATATGTGTAAAAACTGTCAGTTTGGCATAAACCTCCTGCAGGAGTCCAGTTGTTGCTTCATTCTCAAAGACTGTAAACATGTTGTCCCACAAGAAAATTCTTAGATCATTATTTTTTATTTTCCCTGATGTCTTTACCTTTGTAGTTCTTTTCTGCTTTATCTTCTCATATTTTTCTTTGTCTGGCTTTGTTACACTGTCATAAGAAGGTGGGGAAGTTGTAGAGGAACTCTCATCTGTTTTTTCCGGAGTGGAGTTCCCCTTTAGTTTATCAATAATTATCTCTTTTATAACTTGTCCATCTCCTTCTTTGTTTTTATTTCTATTATACATACTAGACACCTGTTTAACTTTTTGCCTTAAAAGATAACATCTGTAAGCACGCTGAATGATGACAGCAGACACCTCTTCCTGCTTTCGTTTCAATGTGGTTGTAATTGGTTCATAGGAGACTTTAGAAGGATTGGCTGCCATAAACCGATCTTCCATCTGTATTCTGAGGGCATCCATCTCTCCACTTTCCCCCAAAACACGCTTTGTGAAAGCAAATAGGATGTCAAGGCAGTGAATTCTGTCACCGCTCACCATGGGCAGATCCATTGCAATGAGCTGGACTTTGTTCGGTTTTGCGATGAGAAGAGGCGGATCTAATGAAGCTGCAAAATCTGATAGTTTACTATATTCTATGAATTGTGTTGCATCGGGATCAAATTTCTCCCAAACCTCATAGAACATCTCAAAGTCGTCCTCGCTCAAGGGTTCAGCACTTTCCTCAGTAGCAACACTGAAGTTCTCCAAAATCACAGCAATGTACATGTTCACCACTACCAGAAAGAGATGATAATGTAGCTGACAAAGAAGAAAATCCCAACAGAAGGGTTGCCACAGTCACCTTTCACAGAGCTCCCAGGATGATCTTTATGGGGATCACCGTCGGCTCCCCACTGTTCAGAATCGGGGCGAGCAAACCGTCCCAGCCAGCAGACGTGGTTCTGAAACAGGCAGATCATGCTGTTGCCAAACGTTTCAAAGTTGAACATGTCATCGATCCCAACTTCCCTCTTAACATAGGCAAAGTTGGACATGCCAAATCGCATAGATGAACATGACCAGGAAGAGCAGCAGACCAATGTTGAACAGAGCAGGAAGAGACATCATCAAAGCGAAAAGCAGAGTGCGGATTCCCTTGGCGCCTTTATGAGGCGCAGGATTCGACCGATTCTGGCAAGTCGGATGACTCTGAATAGTGTGGGGGACACAAAGTACTTCTCAATCATCTCAGCTAAGAACATACCTAGAGAAAAAAAAGTGAATAATTAAATCCAATTTTAAATTTATTCATTACCTATAGAAATTTATATATTGCTATCTCCAAACAATCAGTATAAGGAGTCTATGTTATAGGAAAACATTATATAAGTTATTACATTTTATTGAAAGCTGTTATTAAGGTGGAAGCATCTTTCTTGTGTTGAATTGCTATCTCAGAGAAGGGAAATAAGTAAGTCTGCCAGGAAAGGGAAGTTTATATCTTAGATACAGTTAATTCTTGAAGCTGAGCCTATAACCACTGTCTTTTATGAAGGACGATGTTGGCTTAATTTTTGCAAATTGGTGATTTTTTAACAGATCTACACTGTATCAGCAAATCTCTCTCAGATATGTCACTCTTTAAGAATAAAGGTTTATCACATGCCTCATTTGCACCATGGAGAGTCATTAGCTTTTAACTGACAGAAATCTATTTACCAAGATCTCAGCAAAAGTAAAGAAAATCTCACCTCTTTCACATAGTTTTCAGTTTTTGTACTGAAAGCAAACCTGTGGTTAGTTTGCATACATCACTGAACATTACTCTTTATATTTGTGCATGTTAATCTAATGTGCCAAACAGTTCCTTTATGTCTTTTGATGTGGAAAGTGACAGTAAATCTAATGGGAAAGACAAAATCTTATATGCAACATTTCATATATTGTATGCCATAAAGTATGAAGATCTGAATCAACATGTAAGTCGACAAGGAAAGAGAAAATTTCATATTTGGTATCATAACATTCTTGAAACAAATGTTCTCTATTCCTTCCACTAGTTCTTTCTGGAAAGGGAATTGCTCTTACCTACTATGGAGAGAATCACAACAACAAAATCAAAATGTTCCAGCCTATAGTGAAATAGTAATGGCGAAGTGAAATCAATTTCAGCACAAATTCTCCGGTGAAAAGGATAATGAACACCAGGTTAATCCGGGATAAAATTGTTTCCATTTCTTTGCTCTGGTCGTCTGTTTCTACCATCATTGTGACCATGTTAAGGCAGATAAGTATCATGATGCTGATGTCAAATACTTGTTTTGTTACAAAATCAAAGATCATGCCTTGGAATTTGTTCTGCAAAAACAAAGATTGAATAGTTTATACTCTGAAAATATTTGGCTTTACAAATGCCAAATGGGAAAGCAACTCCTTCAAGATTTAGGAGTGCAGAGCAAGACCCTAAACAGTATAGGTGCTAATATATGCCCAACTCATGCTGTTTTTTGTCTCATCCTGTTAAGAGTGAATCAAGAAGTTCAACACTGCTGGCTGAAGAAACAGGAAGGGAAACAATGCAATAATAAGAGTATAAAAATGACAATTGATATTATTGGTGTAAAAAAAGCTGTTATAACTTGATAGCCAGCAAGAGTACCAGCCAAATAGAAACTAATTTTCTTATCTTTATTCTCAGATGGCTTTAGAATGCTAGCCCTCTTTCTTCCCTAAACTAATTGTGCTTGGTGAGATCATTAGACCACTGAAGTTACATGTCTCAAACACATCATGACTGCAATATCCTAGCTTTTCTTTAGTACTTAGCGCAATGTTTATTGCCATATGTCTCTCCTTTGAAAGGCTATTTATAACTGCTTGGTGCATAAGGTGCAACAAGTAGTTTATTTTTTCCAAACACTGTAGGAGTTCAGTAAATAACAAGAGTAGTGTCTTATCTCAGAGACAAATTTATCCTAGTTTATGCTTTACTTCCTAGGGCATTCTTTTATTCCATAAGATTTTCTGCATCTGTCTTTTTCTTTCAGATTAGGTGACCACTGCCCTTTCTGTCTTCAGCAGCAAGGGCCAGTGCATCCCCATTTCCTACAAATTCTCTGTGAGGAGAAAAAAAACAAAAATGAAGTTTATCCCTGGTAACAAGAACCAATAGATGATCCAATCAACTGTGATTTTCTAGGACTTTGGCAGGGAATTTTGAAATTTATCACATTAGCCTCATTAAATCCTACAGTTCACACTTCAGAGTGAATGTTTTTAAATGAAACGTGAGTGATCTAATCTGATGGATTCAAAGGGGACAAATTCTACATTTACAAGAAAATAAGTGAAAAAAATATTTTCTTGTCAGACATATAACTTTCTCTTTCAATATCATAATCTCAAATGAATATTTAATATTAGGAGTATATGAATCAAATTGCTCTTACCACTGGCCTCGGAATAGGTTTCTGTGGCTTTTTGGATCCAAGTTTTTTCATTGCATTGTAATATTTCTTCTGTTCTTCTGTCATAAATATATCCTGACCTCCAAAGTAAAGAAATAATATCAAAACTAATTATTATCATGTCCACACATAAAACATTTAACTATGATATGTCTCTCCGTAATATAACATATCATTTATATTTTATTTATATTTTTAAAAAGGGTTTTTTCAGCTATTTATAGTGTGGATGCCCATATACATTCCTAACACACAGAGAAACCTCGTTACTAGTGCCTTGTCCGGTTGACAGTAGAGTTTTTCCAGTGTCTTCACTCTCACATTTGCTGACACAGCTAAAATGGTTGTTTCTATACTGATGCTGGTGAATAACTTGCTGATTAGAATATGTTTAGGGAATAGAAGAGTGACTACTGTCTTCCATGTCCTGTATTCTATATAGATTTTTAGGATTACAGCTAGACAGGTCTATAAGTGGCATAACTTTGAGACAAAAGGTGTGTCAAGAGAGTGCGTCTGTCTCTAATCTGTGTGTTTTAATGACCAAAAAAAATCACCTTTGATATAAACTTAAGAAAAGTAAACCATATAATGCCATAGCAAATTATTAATTAAACCACTACTGGAACCTTGACTAACTCAAATTAGCTCTTGTTTGCAGATGCAAAAGCTGCCAGTCAGATGCACAACTGACTGACTGAATTTCAGTATAAGTAAATTGTGCTTATTGATGAGTCTGCACTGTCAGATGGCAGCACAGCGTCAAAGTCACTGTCTGCTAAACTGGCTGTCACAGCCTGAAGTATCATCATAATTGAAAGTAACCCCAGATGTGTTTATGAGTCTTTTAAGAAGCTAAAAAATATTTTCACATGGAAAAAATTCTGTAGTTCACAATTTTCTATTATCATATATTCTGTTTAGTACTGCTCGTTTTTATTTGGTGATTGCATAAATGCAAATCATATGAGACAGCTTTTTCATACAAAAATTGAGAATGATCGCAAGGTTCTAGTTCTTTTTGGCACTTGAAGGCTAAGAATTGTGAGGCTTCCAAGCATCTTAAATGTGATTAATTGTATTTTTAGATTTTTAAAGTTTTTTAAAACAGAATTGTATGCATTATCAGTAGTATTATTTTAAACATACTTGTGTGTCAAATCTATACAGAAAAAAACACCCTTCCCGTTACACATTTATTATTGATAAGAAATTATAGCTTGTATTTGTGTCTAATGACTTCATCTCATTTCTCACAAAAGTGTGTTAGAAAAACAGAGCTCTTTTGTACACATTTTAACTTGTATCTATAAGCTTATTCATGTAAGGGCTGTTGGATGTATTCTTAATCGACTCTTTAATCAGTTTGCAGATCCATTATCCATTGTATGAACACAATGCAATATTGTATCTTCATTAAATGTCAACAGTTTATAAGATTAATTAATTTATCTTAATTCTTTAAAGTTAATGAAAAAAAGAAATTATTTCATGGCAGATAATATTACTTCTAATCAAACCAGTGATACACATTCCCTTTTTTCATCTTCATTTCAGCTATTTACACAATCTGCAAACTATTATGAACTGACTCATGATTTGTGCCTCTACATTTGTCAAAATGCTAAAATGCAAAGGTCAAAATCACATCCACAGATTTTAAAAGAGATTATTATTAAAAAAGAGACATTTTTACTCAAGGTCTTGGAATTAGTTTTGATTTTTATTAGCCTTAAATAAATAAATTATTAATTAATTGTAGCTAATAATTTATAGCACTATGGAAACATTTTAAATACTTATCTTCTTTTTTTGTTGGTTGAAGTTGTCTATAATGACACCAATGAAAAGATTCAAGGTAAAAAATGATCCAAATATGATAAAGATGACAAAATAGAGATACATATACAAGTTGTCCTCATACTTGGGTTGATCTTCTACCTACAAAATATTATAAATTTTATTACCCATGAGAATACTAGATGTAAAAAACAATGTATATAATTTATGACTAAGTATATGCTATCCCAGCTAGAAAAGCTATAAACTGCACTAATTTATTAAAAAGATCCAACATGTCCAGTCCTATCAATATTTGGAGAACTGGAAGCTGATAGAATTATTGCTCATATGGAATTTTCAAGTAAATGTGCCCACAGATATGTTTGTGTATGTACATATATAAAAAGTTCCTCATATAGAAGGAAGAGGTAATGTGGGACTTAGAGAAGTCATTAGTACTTAAAATTTCAACAGCAGAAATCTAAATATTTTATACTATATTCAGTATACTTTCATGCAACAAAATCAGTAAATTTTAGTGTCGCCTAAATCTCCCTGGAACTCTTTTGGTCTTGCATGAGCATTCTTACATCCAGCTTAGAACAGATGCTTTCAATACATTATTAGTGAATACATGTTTTGTGAAATCCATTAAATTGAGGCAAATGTCAAGGAGGATTTTGTATTGTGTTGATTCTTCTGGATTCCACATCTCAACATTTGCACTTCTACAGCAGGAATGAGCAGGAATATTGAAATTCTGAAGATAATGAAACATGATATTTTATTCTGGGAGACAATATCACTAACATGAGTATTTCTACAGGTTGGACATAGTTTTGGTTTTGTAGACAAGATACAATTCTAATCTCCAGAAAGCTTAACAGATGATCTTCAACCTCGAAATCCAATTGCTCCTAAATATCTAGATAACACAACTGCTCAACCTAAGGAAACAATTAAATGCACAGTCATAAATTATGAAACAAGATTAATATATCCAGATTTAATAACATTATATAATCTTAAATGAATTCCAAAGGAATTCCAAATGATTACCAAAGGAATTAGTTAAAAAAACTCTTCTTTGTTCTTTTACATTAGCATTTTAAAAAAGGGTCTGCCTAAGTTAATTCAGCTTATTTGGCCTAAACAGAAGGAAGTGGGATTAATTCTTTCCAGTAAAAATTTTAAGAATCAGAAAAATATGTATTGGTGCTGATTATAATTTTTCATGCTATTTTGTGTGTAACTGTTAAAATTCTATACTCTATATCAGAATATAACCAACAGATGATCTTTAAAGTCTTACATCTCGTGAATCAACAGCAGCATACATAATATCCATCCATCCTTTGAAAGTAGCCTAGAAATAAAATACAGTTGGTTATCTTCCCTGTAAAAATTCAAATTAACTAGGTTATTTATTTATTTATCTAGACCATAACTGTTAATAAAATCAATTCTAAATTTATAAACCACAACTAAAAACACAGGCATAATAAAACATTTTTCATAGGTTTTTTGAGAATGTACTTTTTAGGTATTTCAAAAATATTAAAAACCAGGCTCTGAAAGTCTCAGCAAGGCCACAGTGTGTTTGGAGCTGCAGATGATTATTTTGCAGGTGAAGAATGATAGACTTAGACAGACATTAATGCTAGAGATGTTTAGGTAGAATCCACTAGAATCACCCATGGCTGCAGCCATTTTGTTAAGTTTACAGCATGAATTGATGAAATCAGCAATACAGCTTCTGGACAGATACCAACATGCATCTGAATGTTTTTTTCTGTGTCTAAACTGACATAGTATTTTTAGAAATGTTTTAATCCCACATACCTAAAAGGAATAGACTGTTCAAAGTAAAAATATACATTGGTTCTTGAAGAGATTTGTTTTACAGAAGACCAAAAAGTGACTGTGAAAGAGCTGCGATGAACATCTATAAGAATTTGGCTGCGTTCCTATAGAGACTTTGTCTATATAAAGAGTAAAAAAGATCTGTCATCATTGCTCTAAGAAGGTGATTTTCATGCATGCAGAATGTCCACTTTCTAAGGAACCCAAAGGGTTGGTGTGACATGCTAGCTGGAAGTGTGAGTGCACAATTATTAGCCAGGGTTTCCATTCTCATTCACAATAAAGAAAAAGAACTAAAAAGCCTGTGAAATGAACAGACAAAGAGCATCACTCCTGAGGAGATTCAGGAGAAAAACCATCCCAAGGAGTATATTTCCATCTGTGCTTGCCAGAAGTAGCTCTGGTACTTTGGTACAGTTGCCAGTTTTCACGGCAGAAAACTTGCACTCTGGAAGTGTTCATATCCTGAATCTTGTAATGCAACACCAGTTTACTGGGAAGGTATGCTTGGAGCCAGGCTTCACAGAACTTTCTGGCTCAGTTGACAATTGTCAGTGCACTTTGCATAGCAATATTAGGAGAGGAGGAGAGTTCAATAAGAGCAATAATGCAGAATAAGAGTGGAGGGAGACTCTTAATGGAGACGATCAGATGAAGAGGTGAAGATGATCAAGGATCTCTTAATCTCTGCAGGAAAAGTAAAGGTCAGAAGGGAATATTGAAATGGAAAATTTGGAAAATCAGGACAAGGAAAAAAAAAAAAGAGAAGAAGAATGAAAGTTCACAGTATTGAAGTAGTCATTAAGACCAAGACTGTCTGGATATGTGATATGGATGAAATTCAGGCAGAGCTTCAAGAGATTACCCAGTTTTCCTTGCTTCTTCGGAGGCAAGTATTGGTAATAAGACAGTTCAGTTTAATCCTAGTGCAAGAATGGCAATGAGATCTGAAGTCCGAGAATCAGTCATCATTCAGTACTACTACTCAGCACATGAGAGTCACATTGCCTTCAGAGGCAAAAACATTTAAGCCAGGTAGTTTATTTTGGAATTAAGGTCAACTAGGAATACTGACCTGCTCGAGATAGAAAGGATAAGCATACAATTCTGAGATAACCTTGATATCAGAGCTGTAACAATCTCATGACATTTCTGACGTGTTTTCATTCAGTGAAGCTGTATGTCAAGTTATAGACAAGTGATTCTACACAGTTCAATCCTCTAAATGTAATTTATGCTTTCTTGCTTGTGTTTGGGTCGATCCCAGCTATCAGAAGCTCCATTCTAAGCCAAGGAGCCTGTGAAGAGCTAAGGTCTTCACTTCTCTGAAGTAAATAAAATATGCTCAGTACTTAGAACAAAGGCATTTCTGTACTACAGTGCACAGGATAAGGAATTGAAGGGGAAACACAATTTACAGATTTTGTATAAGTAGCAGTAATTAGTGGAATGAATATGCCATGCAATACAATAACATCTAATACTTCACAAGGATAATACTATAAGTAACATAATGCTTATTTACTATGCTATAATGACTCTTTAATAAGCATTAAGGAATATGATAGTTCTATACTGTGCACCACTAAAAAGATTCTTGTACCTTTTCCACAAACTATTTTCACATTATTATGATCATCATCATGAGACTGTATTCCCTAGCCTTGGAATGGAAAACTACTCTACTACCATTAATACAAAAATTACAAGAAACAGTGCAATAGAGCTGTGTGAGCTGCACATCGCTGCTACAAAGAAATTATTCCACTACTTAACAGTCATTTTTCCAGATTCTTTAAAAGAAGCAAAAAGAAAATATGTAAGTTTACTTACTACTTGAAGCAGAGCAAAGATATCCATCTCCTACATTATCAAAGTTTACTTTCCGTTTTTCCATCGGGCACTTTGATTGTTTTTTATGAGTGCCTGACACTGAGTATATTGTTGACATCACTGATATCAAACATCTCACCAGTTGTAGTGTTGACACAGTGATAAAATTTTTCCGCAAACAGATTTACTCCCATGATGCTGAAGATTAGCCAGAATATGAGACATACCAGCATACATTCATGATAGAAGGGATTGCTCCTACAAGGGCATTTACAACCACCTAGTGTACAATTAGACAAAATAGCCACTTCGTTAATGAAGAGAAAAAAAAATTTAAAACACTTTAAAATGTAAAAAAGTATTAATATGGGATGAGCAGTTGAAATACTACATCAAGATTTATGGAGGAAACATTAATTAAGGTTTAATAAAATGCTAATGAGATTGCAAAAGCAAGAAATAAAATAACATGGAACAAAGACAATGCAAAAGTCTGAAAAAAAATCAAAAAGCGAAAGAAAACCTGTTAGTAGCAAGATGGATTCTGAGAATTTGTGTGCTCTAGAGAAAAGAGAGAAATAAATGTTAAATTCCAACAATATAATCAAAATCTATAAATAAAAATAAATAGAAAATAAACCAGAAAAAGCTTAAAAATGATGATGCAGAAGACTGAATAAAAATGTCTGCATGTAAAACTATCATTACTAATGATTTTATTCTTAGAAACTTTATGTATATATTGCCAGCACCGTATTTCAGTATCCATATACAATGTAACACAGTACTTATTCAGAAAGTGAAGAGCTATGACCAGACTATAAACATGTATTGCAGCATTGGAGTACTTTTGGGTGAAAAATTAAAAGGAGATTTCTCAATAACTTTTCCTTGTTTTTCCAGGAAATAGCATAGGTCTGCATTTTCAGCAGACAGCTTACAATAGAGGTTTTTTAGGTGGGGTTTTTTTTGTTTCGTTTGTTTGTTTGTTTTGGTTTTGTTTTTTCTCTTTTGGTCAGATTGGCAGAATATGAAAATAATATTTTTCTCAACAGGACAGTTTTAGCTGTCTAGGAGGAGATGTAAGGGTACAGCAGATGCATTCAAATGAAGTAAAAAGACATTAGCTGAGAAAACGATTTCCCATCTCTCCCCTTCTGTACTTCCAACTCTATGCTTATTTCAGGTGTCTGCTCAGAAAATCTTTCCCTAATACTACAGCATTTATTGTGGGACTTTTTTTTTCCCCAGGCAGGTAGACCAGGGAGCACAGTGGGCTTTAGTTTCTCGTGTGTCACTCTTGTCAGCTTCTTAATCTTGTTTTGGTTTGTTTTGTTTTCTGTCTAATCCTGTTCCATCCTCAACCACTGACAAACTAACTGAAGTTAGCTACAGAAATTGATAAAAAAAGTTTGCAGCTAAACTGCAAAAAAATCTCCAACCCTTTGTTCTAAAATCTGTCATGTCCTTTACTTTTCCAGGTCCACAAATCAATGAAAATTTCAACGGTCAGTGGGCTGGGATAAGACAACTGCAGCAGTGAGCACGCAAATATAATGAGCACGAGGTCTGGTCTCCAAAGGTGAGCTGTACATAGGTCTTGTTTATAAGGACATGGTGGAAGGCCTTTTTCCACATGTTTTTGCATGTATTCCCATTCTGGAGTTCTTTGAAGAAGCATGAGTGGAACCATTAACACATTAATTTTTATATGCATACATTCGTTCAGACTCATTCATTTTATCTCACCCTCATTCCTTCAAATCGTGACAAGGCTCTTAAAGGTCTTAAAGCTCTTAAAGTCCGTAGTGATTTAATGGCACCAAGTTCAGAATAGCCCAGAGCATTGGCTATTAAACTAACCAATGAGACCTATAAAATACAGAAACAATATTATTTTAAAAATGTTTCTACACTGTTTATTTAAAAAAAAACCCCCAACAGATCAACAGTGACAAATTGAACAATGCCACAATTTTCATACTTGCTGGAAAGGCAAGAGGTCTCATAAAGGCATGGTTGAAAAAGGAATATATGCTATTAAATATCTATTATGGTTCAATAATGTTTAACAGTCATATGGAAGCACAGTGTTGGTGAAGGATATGATTTTCAGGAATATATAAAGACAGAATAGCCATACTTTCTGTAACTTCGTTAAGGTTTAACCTTCCAAACAATTTAAAATTCTGAATATATTAGAATATTTGACTAACTACTGACAATCTTTTGAATATCCAGAATCACTAATAATATGCTGAATATTTTAGTGGTTAATTTAAAATATTTGTTATAAATATTACTTCTAAGTCAAACACTGAGTTCATAGCAACAATAACCAGGATATTTCTGAAATATGTATTGAAAGAGTTGGTACTTTCTCACTTGCCTGACAAATCTATTTGGTTTTTTATATAGGAAAATATTTTTTATAAGAAAACATTATGGGATAGATATTAACAGATACTAGCCTTATAAATCTCATAGTAAGAGCTTTATTATCTACACCAGTAGTAAGATCCTGATGATTGTTATTGGGATTTTATTATAAGACAATTCACTTAAGTAAGGCACAATTAATTTGCTTCTCAAATGGAACTGAGGTTTAGACAGTGTTAATGTGAAAGAAATTAATTTACTTTGAGCAGTTTTGGAGAGAGGAGTGGTAAAACATCATACTTTACTCATATTTTATTCAGTTCTACCACCAAAAGACATAAATGAACATAGACATATTTCGGTCCTTGAGGAAATTCCTCAAATGTTCATTTCTGTGCAGAGCTCTTCAAATGTTGTACAGAAATAGGCATTCACTGATAAGGGTGGTAAGATTTTGTCCATTATTTGAAACATGGGTATCCTATGTTACTACTTATATCCATAAGGAACAATTAGATTACTTACAAACACAAGAGTTACAAGATCATGTCTCAAAATGACAATCCAAGAGCAGATACAAATCAGTTATTCATAACTATTCATAACTATGATGCTATATATATTAATCTAACAGAAAATAGTATTTTAGCGAATTCATATCACTGTATATTTCAACTGGATTATATGCCAGGATGTAATTCTTTTTATTAAAGGAAAGGATTATTTTATTGCTGTAATGGATAAATGGAACTTGCTGTGATTTATAAGCATATTAGAAAGAAAATCTTACTCATTTTCTGTAGTCTGTAACTGAAGTCTGTTCTCTTACAAGAGATAACATTAGTGTTTCTGCCATTACATTAACTTTGGCATTAATTGTTATTAATAACTGTCATTTGTACACCTTATTTGTCTTGTGATTCTGCAGTGAAAGAGTTCTTTGTTATCCTTAGCCACCTTTAATATATTCCAGAGATAACAAGACATGGAATTTCTGTATTTTTTATAGAATATTCATTTATTCATTCACATCAACAAGATGCCCCGACATGACAATAAACTTTAGTGGAAAGACAGCACATTTTATGAATGAAAATTAAACTATGAAACAAATATTAAAAAAATCCCTCTGGGAGAGTAAGACATCTCTTATAAAACTGAACTCACATTAATGGCTGCTTCATTTTATACCTTTCTCCCCAAACTAGCACCGTGCCTTAGCTGTGTTTCACAAACCAGACTCCTTCCAAGCTAGTTAGATAGAGGCAGCTCCTCTAAGCTCAGTGGCACTGTGTGCACTGGCAGTTCTCAGGTTCTGATCGTAAGGTCTTATTTGTGCTTTCTATTTCAAACTATTGGCAGCTTTCTTATCATGGTGCTAATGCTATTACACCATAAACTTGAAGTTGTTTCTCAGAGAAATACTTCATCTGTTGGAAACAACGTTTCCCTCTGAAGGACAGTTCATAGGAGAAGCAAAGATCTGCTTGGAATTCTATTGGATATACAGCTGTTCTGTACTGCTCTGGTGTTCTTACTCTTCTTAGCTTGGTTTTCTGTCATCCGTTCCACTTGTTTTGTTGCTAGCAGGTGGGAAAATAAATGTCTCTATACACTGATAATTAGATTAATTTCTTTATTTTGAGATAAGAATGCATGCAGATGCAGTAATTTTAAGAAATGAAAAAGAACTCAAAAGATGGAAAAATTTTCTGCATTTGTCTCCTAAAATGGTGAGGTTGTATGTCCTTATTTTTGTTTGTCTTCTAATGTAGAAACTTGGCAGTCACAATTCGCCCTGCTCAAAATCTTCAGTCAGGGTTGTCATCTGAGCCAGATCATTGTTCACACAGCTTCACCTCAACTTTATTTCTATTTAGGCCTAAAAGTTTCATCCATAGGAATTCTGTGCTAATTGGGGAGGGGGCTAATTATGATCCTATGCTAAGATGTATGTATTTCTATATGTACTTAATGAATAACTCTTAATTTAACCTGTTTTACTGGCAAGTAATCAAAATTTATTTTGTTTAGATGCATAATTGCAAGTTATGATTCTGTTCCGTCACTCACTGAACAACAGTGTTGGGGTTTATGCCTATGTCATCTGAATATCCCTTTAAATTAATTAATTAATTAATTTCATTATTTTCTGGATTTTCCAAGCCAGATAGCATACATGTTAGGATGCATGTAATGAAATATGAGACTGGCTAGGAAGAAAAAGTGACATTTCTTTATATATCTGGTTTCCCAGAACATCAGTATTCTTATTTCCTATTAGTTTTATTATGAAATTGTCACAGCATGACTTGCCTCTTACTTTATGTGCATGGCATTTAGTACAGTAGTATAATGTGACCTTGATATTTTCCAGAATGTTGCTGCTGAGTTAATTATTCTGGAAAGCTAATAAAAGGGTTGAAAGCACGGTTTAATTAAATTACTTTAATTGTTTCACAAAAGGATGAAACATTTTAGCTATATGAAAGAAATATTAAACAGGCCATCAATATGACCATCTTTTAATGTACTATGACACAAGCCCAGTTGGAGGATTCTACATTTAATTGTTCAAAATCTGTACCCACTGGAATTCTATCAGGTGTTAGCAATTTCAGGGTGGTCAAATATTTCATTCCACTTACAGACTCATTATTGTCCCACAGTATTTGGCAAATACATGATTTGTTTTAAATGTTACTTATTTCCATTTCATGCATGTATGATTTATTAACACAGTAATTTAAAAATAAAGTGTCTATACCAAATTACAGGACCCACTCATAAAGTTAAAAAATATATAGCATAAAATGTTATCAATTAAAGATTATCTAAGATTACCCATCATAGCAGAAAACTACACAAACAAATGTAATAACTGAAAAATTGATTGGTTACTCCCTGTCATCTTTCCTGATATCCTAGTTAGTTCCTAGCTTGGTATGTGGCAAAGACAACTTAGAATCATTACAGCTGTACCTTAAAACCTAGACAAAATAAACTTATGAGAGATGGCTGTGGAAAGAGGAGTAAAAGCAAAAACCAAAGTACAGTATGACATGTTCCATACAATCTAGTTGTGTTAGGTTAAGACGTTGTTTCAAACCTTTACTCTGCCAGAATTAGCCTCCCTCCAAAAAAGTGAGTATCAGCCTTATTCACAGCTGTCTGCATATAAAATTCAGTCTATTTGCTGAAACCACTGATAAATGTGTTTGATCTAATTTACCAGGTTGTAATTTTGGGTACATAAGCCACTCCACCAAAATATCTGCTCCTTGCTACAGACATTGTTGCATCAGGTAGAAGAGTGGAGCAGAGAGATGGCATGATAAAGTCTTAAACTGAGGTAGGCAGATGTACCAAGAGTCACAGCTGTAAACTGACAGAGCTGAAAATTACCATTTCTTAGTGTAATTATTAAAATCTAATTTGTTCACAGACAGTGAGAGCAACTATGGTTACTTCTCACAGTGAGGGACTCTGGTATCTGAGATATTAAAGGTCAAAGCCCTAAAGGACTATCAGTGTTTACTCCTGAATAATTTTAGAGAATGGAATTAAACAATTTGATTAACTTTAGTCACTTCTAATGAGGAAGGAGACACTGGTGTTCTCACTGGCAGAATGCCACTGAATCACACCTGTTTAAACTGTCTGTTAAAGCAGCATAGATTCTCTGCTTTTCTATAGGAAGATAACATGAGCTCACATATTTCTTTCAAGTGCTGTCTGATAGTGCTAAAGAAATTGCTGAATTAGCCTTAAGCACAGTAAGGCATTTTTTACCACTTTATGGATCATTAAATATAATTCTTTAAAAGTAGGAAGTTCCAATCTCATTTAGTTATGCTTTTGTTTATAAAATTATAATTTACGGGTAAAAAGTTAGCAATATATGCTGCTTTAATTACGATGATATATTTTATAAGTCTAAGGCTAAACTAAGAAACCATAGAGTATGGCTCAGAATAATCTGTTTAGGTGTAAGTTAGAAAAAGTATAATTAAAACATGAGTTATAATTTATCTAAAAAAGAATCCATTCTTAATCCTGTAAAGGACCATCTCTCTACTTCATTAACATCCTCTTAAGAAAACCATTCATTCATGAGTAGAGTAGATTTTTAGGACAGATCTAGATATTAACTGTACAACAAAACTAACTTAAGCAGATTAGAAAAAAGAGGTAGTCTTTCATTTTGAGTTATGGCCAATCTAGGTAGTTATTTTTTTTTTTAGTGGGAGTTACAAATCTGATACATTTCTGCATACTTAAGGGAAAAATATTGATGGGACCAGGATTTATGCAAACTTCTCAAGAAATGTGGCAGCATGGACAGAAATTACTATCAATTGCCCTGAGATGCCATCTCTCAGTTCCACAATGAGGACACGTATAGCCAATGAACTGGGTCAGATAATGTGTGAAGGCAAGAAACCAAAATATTCTGGGAGCAAAACCAACTTTGATCCCTTCTGACAACATAAGCAAGGCCTTTGCACAGAAGTCTATCACAGCTGGGAAGGCAGCCAAGAAACCTTGTATTCTCTTCTATCACAAACCCTGCCAAGTTATAGCTGATTTAACTATTGCAGATTGTCAGCCAATTAAAACTAATTAAATTTTAGACCAAATAGCCACAGCCTTTCTGTTTTTACTAGAAATGATAACAGGATAGTTTTGAGGGAGAAAGTTCTGAGAACTCAGATGAAATCTGGACCAAATGTATTTTGTTTCACTTGAAAAGTTGCAGTGTTTGTAGAAGAAACTTGAACAATGAACTGTCTTATTTGCTAAGGAATAAAGTAGTATGATCAAAGATCCATGTTTAAAAACTCGATTTTTTCCTCATAAAATCTCTTGATACATCGTGAGTATGAAATTATTAACCATCAAGAACGTCCAGCCATCTTTTTCGTTTTGGCATATGAATGTACTTCAAATAACACCTCCAGGTCACTGCAGGCTACTATTAATGCAGTATAACTATACAATGTGAATTATTTTTGCATGTTTATAAGATTACTTAGTGGTAATGAATTTTACAACATCAAAAACTTGTGAATTTTACAATATTAATGACTGTATACTTACATCAACAATCAGGAAGTCCAGCCAGCACCAGGCATTAGTAAAATATATTTGAAAACCATATGCTACCCATTTTAAAAGCATTTCCAAAATGAAAATATATGTAAAAACTTTGTCAGCATATTCCAGCATGGTCTTGATAGTTTTGCGTTGTTCAATATATATATCTTCAAAAGCCTATAAAAATATATCCAGGTATTACTACTATTTCACAGAATATGGATGATAAAATTAAGGAATAAATGATATAAAGTAAGTAGGTTAGAGCTAATCTTTCCCATTGTTCTTCTTCATCCTCTTACTTTCTATCTTTCCCATCTTTAACCATATTACAAGTTGGAGCAACATTATGTATTCTTCCCTGTCTGGAGTTGAATATATATATAGATATAGATATAGATATATAGATATGTATGTATATTTTATTTTACTAATGTATGAAGAAATAAACTCACAGCATGATTTTTTATCCTCTGTGGTGCTAAGAATCTTTCATATACACACACAAAAAACCCCAATCCTTTCTTATACCACATCTAAGATATGTGTATTACATTCTAGAAAGCAGCTAGAGGGATTCCATTTCTATCCTCCATCAATCAAACATATGTCTAAAAGTCAAATTAAAAAGCAATGTAGTTACTAGAATGTACAACTGTGCACATTTATATTGTAGCAACTATTCAACTTGAGTAAAGCTGGAAAGGCAGGTAATGTAAATCTCTTTGGAAAGTGGTTGTTAGGTTTAATTTGCTGCTGCACTCTTCCGTAGCTCCTGCCTTCAAAAAAGGAACAGAATGAAGTAATTATTCCATTTCTTGGTATAGTATTTCATAAGGAAAATTCAAGGAGTGGCTGAGCCTAGAAGGAATTAAGGATTTAAAACCATACATTTAGCTATATATTCACACTTAACAGTCCTTTGTACTCAAATCTCTTGACAAACATGCTGAAAATTGGCAGGCAATTTAAACTTTGAGTGGCTACACTGTCTTAAAGAAAATTGCATGTTTTATTTTTACACTGGTAAGACAAAAGTAGCACTAAAAAGGTGCATGTAAAATTTATCAAACTTTTTCAAGTTTGGGTCAAGTTTCATTCCATCCTGAAATGATAAAACGCAGGGAGTTTTATACAGCTCCAAGGAAAACAAGTCTTTCTGAAGCAAATTTGATTTTTGCTGTTGTTCCTAAAGAGATATCTAAACATATCAGCATCTGCAATTTTGTTCTACTTACTAGTGCTCCACTGCTGAGGAGAATCATGAATACAATGAAAGTCTCAAACCAGTTGTGTTCAACTATGCTGTAGCAGGTCTTTCTAAGATTCCACCAAGTTTTTCCTTTGCCATCCTCTATACTTACTTGACAACATGGAAATTTTTGCACACAACCTGCATTAGATTAAAAGACATTAGGATCCAAAAGCCAATTACTTTAAAGTCAATATTTACTGTCATATCAATATTGTTAGAAGCTTTAACTAATTTTATAATTTTTTTTTAATTAACCACTGGAATGCTGAATAGGATATCACATCACATAGGATGCTGAATATCTGAATTTAGATAACTAATCTTGAGATAAACCAGACAATAGGAGACATAATTATGAGTAAAGTCAATCCAAAAAACATTGATTTTTTTTAACTGTTGGCATGTAACTGTTCCAACTGTTGGTGGAGTCACACAAAAATTTATTTGTTCCAAATTTAAAGGGCCCTTTCAAATAACTGAAAAGCATTTTAACAGCAGAAAAGTTAATGACATTTCTTCATTACAAAATGTAGGCAGTGGCCAGACAGATAAAGTTACTTAAAGCCTAGGGAAACCTTGTTTTTGCATCTGATTTCCAGCATTCTAGGCTAAAAGTATTTTCTTTTGATTTTTGAGGTCAAGAAGGCCCACTAGACTTGAAACCCTCAAGAACTTAAATGTGCTAGTAATAATGTTATTTTAGCAATACATCTCTGAAGTCAACAGTTATTCTACAACCTTCTGTAAAACAGGCTTCTGGTTCAAGAGCTTCTTCACTTTCAATTTCTGCTTGCTCGCCCTCTCCAGGAGGAGCAATATCAACTGTGCTGCCTTCTGATGAGCTTGATGCATTTAGTTTCTGCAAGTAAAGTTCCACAGAACAATTTTTCTCATTAGATACATATTATATAAGAAATGATACTGAATCAAATCATGCCAGTCTGACTTTTGAAGAATGGTAAACTTACAAATATGCATCACCAAAAGTAAAACCACAGTAATGACATGTACATTGTATAGTTCTGTTTCCCAGTTTATCTTCTCATAGGGAACATTTAAATATAATTTAGCTACTAACCTGATCCATGTATATGACTTCTGAAGAATTCTCAATAGAATTAAAATGGAGAGTCTACATGTACCCAACTCTTAAATTACTTCATTTTCTTTACTATTATATTGGATTACATTGAAAATGTGTCTTAGTTTTCTGAGTGAAATGAACTAACAAATCTCCACTAACACACACCTTATCTGGATTTAAAAGCTGTAAATATAATAGCATTTAATGGCAATTTTCTGCACAATTTAATTTTTGCATAAAGCACAAATTAACAGATTCAAAATATCTTCTTTGCATTCCAGTCTCGTGTGCTTATTGAAAGACTTCCTGATGTCCTTTTTATCCCAGATTTTTCTGTCATTCTACTACTTTTTCGTATAGTGAATACTATAGCCCTTACTACAGTAAAAGCACTTCTAGATCTGAAAACTGCAAGAACTGAAGAGTGACATAAAACAACTCAAATAAAGAAACTTTTTACCAAGTACATTAAAATTCTGATCAGGTCAAAGTGTTCATCAGTCATGCAAGACTGCCCATAATTTTGTCCTTTTAAGAAAGTGTATTTTGAAAGGACAAACCTGCTAATAATACACAGAACAAATGCAATAATCAGACAGAGTTTATAACTTGTTTTCAGTTGTCAATACTGTTATGTCTTTAATTGTTTTCATCCAAAATACATTCTTTTTTACTGTGAAATAAGGCTTGTAATCAGAAAGCAACATTAAAAAAATCATGGCAGTGAAATTCTTCTGATTTATCCCATGTAGCTATAGTACATAGGAATTTCAAGGGGGAATGTAGAGTGCACCTCTAACTTAAATACTTTAAATTGTGCAGGTACTGATGTAACAAAAGGGCATTTGGTCACTGACTATATCTGTGGGTTTAGTTTAGCAAATCTGGTCATGTCCTTTGACCTTTGGATGAAGGCCATATGGAGAAAGGATGAAGACCTTTCTACACAGTTTTGTTGAGAGAATGCTTAATACCAACTACATTTCACATTTAGTTTTCAAGATAGTGACATTTTTAGAATATAAAAACCCCCTTCTGTTCAGAGGATTTGAATGATTTTGCAACAAATAATAACAATAACTTGTTTTTTGAAAAAAGAGGCATTTCCATGTAGTCTCTTCTTCTTCAGAGACACTGCTGCAAATTAGAACTAGTTATTCAACTCTTCAGTTAAAACCCAGTCTCTTCAGGAAAATATATTCACAGCTAAGGGCTTTCTCTGCCAGAAATTAAATGGCACATATATCTTAATATAGCTTTGTAATCAATTCTTTCCTCATATTCAACTCTTACATGAGATGAATGAAGTTTAAAATAAAGGTCATGTTGGGTAATGGATAATTTCAGGGCTAATTTTCAAGAAGCTGATTTTTGCACACACATGCAAATGTAGTCAATATGGGGTCATTCAGACATCAGGTTGTTACTGCATTGTGACCAAAAATAAAGGACTTCTCACATAATAGAAAAGATTTCTGACAAGCACACAGGTATGAGTTTAAAAACCATTCTTTCCCTTTTTACATATCATGATCTGTCATACATGGAAAATCATGCTGACAAATGTGAAAAGATTTGGATAAATACATTGAGAACTAGATGCTTCCAAAGTTTAGGGTTTTTGCATAGTAAACGTATAAAATACCTTGTTTCATTTTTTCATACTCCGCTTCCTGTATGATTTCCAAAATTTATATATGTAAAATAGTTACAGACATATTGCCTCTAAATGGAATAATTTATTACTGGTCATGTAAATCTGTAAGTCTGAAATAAAATATTGCATATCTCATATTGTGAGAATATTTTAAATTTCATGTTCTATATTGCATTTACAAACCGAAATGCCCAGTAATGTACACTATATTAGGCATTATTAGCACATCACCTTATTATCCACACATAAGTCTCTCTCTCCTTTAAAAAGGGTAAAATACTTGTGAATTAACTCTCTTTTTATATATCATAGAAATACCAAGAAATAAGAAGTCTGAAACTTGTCATTGAAATTATAGGCAGTTTCTTCATTAAATAAAAACCAAATGTTGTGAACATAATTATCGGTCACATTCAAGTTAGGGAAATTAAAACTAATTCATGGCCTGATCCATCATCATTAAATCAATTACTGACGTAACAGCAGCAAGGTAAAGGTTCATAGTAAGCATCAATTCTAAATCTAGGAGTGCAAATTAAAAGGCAGTCAAAATTTTAACTACATCTTTCCATGTAAACTCTGCTGCAAATAGTCCTGTCAGCATAGCTGCTAAAAACCACGTGACAAAAGTGCAGTTTATAACCAAAAAAACCTACTATAATTCTATTAAATAATTTTCACATAAAGCATTCCCTTCACTATTTTTCAAATAATCCTGAACAACTGCATTATTAAGGAAAAAAACCTCATTAGTTAATAAAACTCCTCTTCTTTGCTTCAAGACCCTAAATTAGGAAAGAACCAATACATTTTAAATAAGGTGACATTAATGATATTCTTTCTAGCAATGAAACTAATAAAGCTAATAGGAAGCTCAAGATTCATGATAGATTAGCACAATCTTCTTTTCAGCTCATAAATGTGATTATCAGCCTCTAGAACACACCATGCCCTATAAATACTTCTTTGCATCTTCAATGATATCACATTTTCCTTTACAAGGAAATATTTGAAAGCGATTGCTTATGATGCAGCATTCTCAAGGCCTGAATCAGCAAAACAACATGCTTGACTAGAGCAGAAGCCTGAGCAATACTGTGAAAATCACACACACACACACACACACAAAATCAGACTACCTCAATGGGATTATATTTTTCTGAAAACAGCAATATCGATATTATTGTGTAGAACATAACAGAAAAAATGCTTCATCACCAACCCAAACACGTGGTTAATGTATGTATAATCAGCTTCCATAATGTCCTTTTAGAGCAATGCATCTCTTATCAACAGCTTCGATCATTAAAACAAGCTTTGACCAACAGCATATTAGTGTGCCCATTTACAAGAAAGCATTCACTTAAGACCCAGTCTTGCTCTCATTTGATTCTATTCTAGATTTCAGTAAGAGCAAGAGTAGGCTACTAAAATTTTAAGCTTTACAAATGGTTTAATGATTCAAGTGACAATAAAAAAAAAGGGATTCAGCCATTACAAATTGCCTTTAGTAATTCAGCCATGTGGTTTTATCCTTTGAATCTTGAAAGCTGCACTGTAATTGAGTGAAAAAAATATACAATAATGAAAATTGATGATTCCAAAGTGATTCTAAACTGACTTTAACTCTCAGATGTGATGATATTTGATTTTTATATAATATTAAGAAAATTACTTTAAAAATCGCTTTCATTAGAGGTTTATTTGATGTTTAGAGCATATCTTGGTTTAAAATTTAATCAGTAAAATCTGAGAATTTTCAGAATACATACCAATTTTAATTTCTTTTGGCATCTCTGGGCAATTTAGACTACAATATAATATAGGCAGATAATACTGCGCTATAATCAAGGGTACAAAATTAACTACTTGGTGGTCCTTTTGAAGCCAGTAAACTCTGCCTAAAGGAAACAGCTTTCAACCCTGCTATAGGACTGAAATCTCGATCCCCTCAAAATTTGGATGCCTAGTTTTACTAAGATAATCTGACCTCCTTAGTTTCATATAACTTTGGCTCCTGTGCTGTCCCTATTCCTGAAGGCTCTGCCAATTTACTCATCAATGGAGGGCGTGTTTGCCTATAATGAAAAAAACCTTAGGTTAAATATATATGGAATTTTATAAAAATTATGTTGACTACTCCATAGTCTTTCTAATTTACACAAAAATTATGTTGACTACTCCATAGTCTTTCTAATTTACACAAAAGTCCCCCAACTCATTTACAGACCCCTATTGTGAAACACATTCCAAAAAACCACTATTTATGAAGGAGTTTAAGATTTGAGAAAAGAGGATTTGTAAAATGTTTTGCTTTGAGAGTTCTTTAAGGAGAGTTATTTGCTGTCATTTTAGCAATTATGAAATAGTTTTCTCTGCTTTCAGTTTATAAAACTCAAGATATACACTGTCCAAATGAATCCAGTGCAGTTTGTAGCATCTTGGATATTTGCATTACAGTGCATTGTAATTTTTACGCAAGTAGCTACTGCAATAATTCAAATGTTATTCAACAAGGAGCTGAAGTCATGGCAGTAATCATTTCATAAATCACTTAACACATTTCATTAAAAATTTACATTTATAAGGGCTGAATCAAAAAGGGTTGTTTTTATTTTTTAAAAACTATGCATGCTCCCTTTTTCTTTGGCTTCTTTAGCATATAACATTCCAGTACTTTTATGATCCATAATTCAAAACCTGAAGAGCATGCAGTTATTGCTAAAAACTGTATTTAAATATTCAGAAAAATCATTAGCAGAGTTAAAAAATATATGTTGGGGTTGCCAGTCCCACCTGACCATGCTGTGATGTGAGTCCCGTGACTCAGCAGAGAGCAGCTGTGCATGTTTCTACTATCTTGCAATGGATAGGGAAGGTACATAGCTGAAGAGCATGCAGGCCAGTCAAAATCCATTAAAAAGTGATTATATATATATATACATATATATGTATAACTTGCTTAGGTAACCTGTGTGAAAGTGGTGACACGTTGCTCTACCTGGTTAAAAAGCACCAGAGCTGCATTCTTGATTGCTCCAGCTTGGTTTTACCCCTGTGAGAAGTAAGAATGGTAGGTAGTGAAGTTCAAGACACAGGATCACTAGTTTTCCTCTTTTTGGAATCTCTAATTCAAACATGGCTTTAACACAATTAAAACATTATTATTAAATATTTTATTATTAGTTGGAAAAAGGGAAATACATACCACCTGAAATATTCAACAAACTTTTCTACAGAACTTGTTAGTTTATTTTAGAGAAATTAGAAATGCAGAAGCTAGAACTAGTAATCTGCACTGAGAAATTATGATGCATAAATAAAAATAGAATGAATAAAATTAACAAAGACATGGTTAGCAGATTTGGGAACTATTTCTGTATTTATATAGTGCTTAATGCATATTAATGAGAATTTTAAGGGGGTTTGTTTGTTTCATGTTCTAGACTTCATTTAATTGATTAAGTGATTATCTCTTTTATTTGAAAAATATATACATACAGTAAGCAAAATACTTTGAAGCTGTATGGCTTCCCATTCTTCCTTCATCCTCTAATAATGATAGAACTTCTAGATCTCGATGAAAATAAATTTCTTCAATTTCTATTCAGATTAAATGTGATGAATTATCATATTGTTTAGGTTTCTAGTTTAGATTTAGTATGCTATACACTTCTGACTCTATAATCTTTATCTAATTGTTTCAAAAGAGGATTGTATCGGTGTCTTACCGTGGAACATCAGTGTATCCAGAGATATAGTTTAAATCATTATCCACAGCTAGTCCATAACTTAAATAATTTGTGACTTTTGAAGATACTGTCCCAGAATTGGTCAGTTTTAGAAAAGATAATTTAGCTAGGACATTTTAAACATGGTAAAGAATCATCCAACAAATTGATCAAATACTATTGGGTTTATTTTGGCTAAGAAATTTATTGAAACGCAATTATAATGCTTAACTTTGTTCTTGTCTTTTTAACTTCACCTAGGCACAAAGGCACTAGTGAAGCCAATCAGAAAACTAAACATATTCCTTGTTATGAAAATTTAGTAGATCAGATGATGAAGGATATTTTTAATTTTATCAAAATCATCTGCAGTGATTTCAGAAGTCAATTGAGTAGCCTTACTTCTCCATTCTGAATTTGTACTTACTGTATATATACTGTAGATAGAAAGGGTTTTGGAATTTTGAATGATAGAGGCCTATAGGTATATGCATTTCTTCAGTTGTAAAATAAGCTTTCTGTAACTGAAGAATATATTTGAAATTATTTTTCCATGTTGAAATGCAAAACTTTATTTATAAAGTTATGAATCAGATATAATGAACAGTTGTTAAGTGGCATACAATATACAATAGTTAGGAGTCATGTTTGGTAAGATTACCATAGTGTAGTCATTTTACTGATTAGAAGCATATTTTATAATAGAAACAGCACCCACAATGCTAATGTTAAAACCCACCAAATTATCCCCATTAGTTACTTCTAATTTTCTCATTATCTTCAAAGTTAATGGTCTTGAGTATCTTATTTTCAGAACAGAAATCTGGGGGGTTTTGTGATGATTATTTCATTGGGTGTTGCACCTCTATTTTCTGATTATTATTTAAAAACCTTCAAATATCAATGAAATGTTCGCTTCTTTCAGGTACTTTCAGCTAACTATTGCTCTAAAGCAGTGGGTAACTTTATAATCTAATAAATATTATTGTCCTGTTTCATCCAAAGAGAGTTCCTCAAATTTCTAGTGATATGTATTAGAAAGATTTTGTTTAGGTCTGAAAGGTGCAACCAGATTTCAGAATAGGTTCTAGCAGATTTGGGAAGTTATTAACTAGGAAATTAATTAGAATGTGTTTTCAGGAAACAAATAAACAAAAAAAAATAGGAAGAAAAAGAACTAGCCTTCCAAAAGAAGCTCTGTGACTAGAGTTATTTTGTACCATAGTATATCTGATAATAAAAATAGGAAATATTACAATTTGTTCCTCACTCACCCTCACTTACAATTTCTATAGTAATTACCTGCTCCTGGCATATTCCTCAGGGGCACACAGCCCATACCCCACTTTTGGCATGACAGACTTCAAATAATCATTCTGCTCTTAATGTCAGTGACAGTCAGTAAGACACCAGAAAAAAACGAATCATTTTACAGTTCCTGTGCAGATGTAGCTTCCCACAGCTCTGTTGTTAAATAAAATGTTATTATAGGGGATGCTTCTTCAAAGTATTTTAAATGCTAAGCGCTGCCACAGTTAAGGCAGGGAAAGTTCTGCTTCATCTCTTACCCCTCCTTTTGCAGACCAGGCCTTCTAGCAGAAATGTTGTCTCAGTGGTACACCGTGAGAGGCAAAACAAAGCAAATGATGGTGTACTGTCCTAGAGAGGTAACTTAAACACTGCAACAATGGACTCTTTATCTTCCTTAAAAGACAATCAGAAGGCAGCAAAAGATTCAACAGTACTGTTGACTTGGTAGGAGAAGATTGGGAACCTTCACCAATTCCAGTCACATGCCAGAACATCTGTTCATATATTAACAAAGCCAGTGGATTTTTATACACACAATAAAACCCTCCCCCTTTATCCTTTCCCTAGAAATCATCCTAAAGGAATAAGGAATCCAGAGCCGAAAGTGCAATTAATACAGCATTCACAATTTTCAGGGCACTGTCTGATTAGATACTGTTCACCATATGCACACTTGCACTGTATGAATACATGTCAGAGCCAAACACTGTGTGTGAGCAGAATTTGCGGGAAGTGTTATAGCTCCAGCTTTGCAATGGTATTGATTGTAAGGAAATACTGAGGCTGCACAGAAGTGCTAAACCTATCCTAACCCCACTGAAAATTTCTCCACGATTTCTTATTATAAACACCATCTATCAGTTACTGCTGGATTTCCCACAATCACCTGAAATTTCCACTTTCGAATTGCTTATACGGACTTTTGGATTTGATTTCTCTTCCTGAAGACATATGGATACAAGTCCATAAAAAACCCCCACAAAATCTCTTTTGATTTATTACCATCCAGAAACTTCAGGATGGCCTTAGAAAACAAAAGCATAATGCCTGAACCAAGCAAAGATGGGTATGAACAGAGCAATTGACTTGTCAAAGTCACCTTGAAATTGGTATTCAGAACTTCTCAGCACAACAACAAGGGCTTTTACTCCTTTTTCTTGTGTACATATATCACATATTCACCTGGAAAGCAGAGGATTTTCTGTCTTAGCATTGCATTTTGTTTTGTCCTCCGCTGTTTTGATGGAATATACAGCAGTACACTGTAAACTGAGCCATTCAATCTACCTTAAAGAAGAAATAAACAAATAATACCTATGGCACAACGAGTGACCTGCCTTTTAGCACAGACCCACAAACACTGAGGCAGAGAAAGGGGTAAACACTGCCAGGGGATCACTAGCCAGGTGTGGATGGGAACTTCCCAAGTTCTTCTGCTGCTGAGGATGACATGTCATGCAACCACACATTTAGCATCTGCATAGACTATAAGCCCCTCAACTTCCTAAATGCATATTACAAACCTTTTAAAAAGTAACATATACAGAAAATTTCTAGGCTTGTAACTTTATAAAATGAAGTTACTAGCAAGGCACTTATCATTGTATTTATGAGAACTAACCACAAGGAAAGCAGTAAATGTGTAGTAAAATATAATAAAAAAAAATCAGAATATATGAAAAGACATAGAAGACTTTGCTAAAAGTTCATTGGAAATGACAATCAACTTTTATTAGATCAGCTTACAAGAAAAATACTGAACTCTCAGGCTGAAACTCTGAATGGCTTTTTTTGTGATACTAATTGATCTCATAACTTACACCACTTTACACTTCCTGTATCTCTTATATTCTTAAATTGCCATGGATAAGCACTACTGCTATACTGAATTATATATCTACATTGAAGAAGTTTGTTTCATAACTGAGCAACTTAGTTGGGTGATAGAATATCTTGTTCTTCATCTTACAGCTGTTACACAGAGCAACATTCTTTGCAGCTGCAAATAAGCACACACTTTTTATGTTCCTTTATGTTCTTTAGCAAAAGACCCATACTATGATTCAGTGGATCATGGCTATCCCCTAATTTCATGTGGTATAGTTTGATAGTGCTGAGGAATACATAATTATTTGCAAATATAGCAACTATACAGCTATGATAAAGTCATGAATGTAGGGCTTCTTTATAGAAGAGCTTTCTTTATGGTAAACAAACCCTTTTGTATCAATGAGTTATCAAACAACATCACAGCTTCTAATCTAATTCAAAACAAAGTTATCTATGGTTCCGGACCCCTTAAACCTCAAAGTTCCTAAATTTCTAATGGTACTGAATATAATTATATTCTGATAATGCATTTATTAGCTTGTTGTTGATCACTACTTAAA
Source organism: Chiroxiphia lanceolata (assembly GCF_009829145.1). Lineage (NCBI taxonomy): Eukaryota > Metazoa > Chordata > Aves > Passeriformes > Pipridae > Chiroxiphia > Chiroxiphia lanceolata. Next base: position 21,000,417 of record NC_045643.1, on the reverse strand, counting down.
CAAAGTTTTCCTTGAATACCATCAGCACCTGTTCATGATCACTTCTGGTATTCGAGCCACCTAGATTTCAAAGCACATGGCATTTGGTTTTTAGATCAGCTTCTGTCAGTTTGCACAATAATAACAGCATAAAGCTTTCAAGTAAGCTGTTTCCACGTGCATCTATATTACAAGATCATTCTGCTCTCCAGCATAACTTGAGATACTGCTTTACCATGACATTCTTTGGTACCTGGATTACTTTAATGGTCTCTGAACCCAAAATCTATATGAATATTACTCACAAAACTTTTTAGATAATTCAGAATACATTACTGATTTGTGATGTCTCAGGGTTAATTTTTAGAACTACCCTAAGTATCAAAAAAAATATTTTTTCTCCACTTATATTTGCTTGGGTGTGTATACTCTTTATTGGTCCTTAGCCTTCTACCCTTATTCTAGAAATTCTTATTGCATTGTAGGCACTACAGAAAGAATGCTTTATGAAATGTGTGCTAGTCCTAAAACCTCGAAAACTGTGAAAGAAATAATCATATTTAAAACCAAACATCTTCCAAATGTTAATAAACAAAGTACTAAAAATATAAACTCTAAGGACCGTCTACTATACTATCATATAGGGTGATTTTTTTTTTCTTGAATTATAATTACATAAAATTCTAAAACATAAAATATATTTACACAGGACATTACAGTTTTTAAACAATTCTAAATATGTAATTAAAACATGAAAATGCATGACAATTCACTTGTTAAGATATGAAGAATCCTACCTGTTTGCTTTCTTCCATATCAGATTCGCTGCTAAATTCTTCTGTATTTAAATTTTCAAAATCTGATTCTCCAACTGCAATGGGCACTGTCACAGTGAGGCCTGGGTTGTTTATAAATGACATATAATCATTTTCATCAATTACGTATTTTTCCACACTGCTGCCTGTGCCCACACCACTGGTGGTTCCATTCCCGTCTTTCAGATAATTCAGATCTTTGCTTATTTCAACAGCAGTATGATTGGAAATGCAGCTGTCTTTCTTGTTGTTTAGCTCTTCAAGTGCTTTGATTTCCTCTAAAGATTTCTGCTTTCTAACGAAGGCTTTTTGGATGAACTCCTGTATCTTTTTTTTGACATAATCTATTCCCTTCTGGATCCTTGCCACAGCAATCTGGAGATTGTTCATTTCATTATCATCATCTGTAGCAGCAAGGTTGTCTGAACTAAATGAGCTCAGCAGCAAGGCCAGAAATAGGTTCAATACCTAAAAGATGAGAGAATACAGAGGTACAGTAAATATATACATATAAGAAGTGTTAGACTTGGCAATGCTAGGTTAACAGTTGTACTTGATGATCTCAAAAGCCTTTTCTAATTTAAACAATTCTATGGTTCTAAAAAAATTAGTAGAGCAGGTGCTGATCATAAATAACTTTCTGGGGCTCTGCACATTTCTGTTGACAGTGTCAAGACTGCAAGGTCATGGAAATGACTGGAATACAAACAAACTGAACTCTATTTTATAAAAATTTAAATCATGTTAAAATATGTTACTAAAAGAAAGAGAATTATGACAGATAATGAATTATAGGTTTTAAGCATATCAGAATGAACCACAAAGTTTAACAATAAAAGAAACTTAAAATAAAGTGTAAATAATGCATTATATTTATATTCTATTTATATATTCTATTTATATTCTATTTATAACATATTCACCAATTCAATATTTATCAATTGAAATTTTACATTTTAACTTGTCAGTTCGATTTAAAATTTTTCAATAAGGTTTCTTGTACAATTTTGAGTTAGAAGATTTTAAGCACATTTTTAGGCTGGATGGCCAATCATTCTGTGTTTGGTTTTTTGGGGTTTACACCTAAAAAGCCCCAAAGTTCAGTACTTAAATTCAAGATATTCTAAACAAGACCAGATACACTATACATTATTTTTATTAAGTCAGAAGTACAAGTGCTGGAGTTAGCTGTAATGAGAGTACTTCTGAAGAAGCAGCTTTCCAGGAGCTTGTGCAGCATAAGCTGTATTATTTCAAGAGTAGTGAGAAAGACATTTGAATTTAAACAGCACCTCTAAATTAGCTGCAGCACTCCCATGATAAGGTGTTTGATTTGACATTTTGGTGTACTTCTAAATTCCTCTACCCATTGTAAGAGTACTTCAGTGTATAAAAATGAGTGAAAAAAGAAGGGAAATATTGTATGTTTTCACCCCAAATTAGTACATTCAGATTAATTTTTTAATTCTAAACAGAAGTATGACAAACATTTCCATTCCACAGCTTTAAGTCCTGTACATTTGCATTAGAGTTAATGCTCAAAAATGTTCATCACGTACCACCAGGTTTCCAATCACCATGACCAGCATGAAAACAATAAGGCACATGGTTTGGCCAGCAACCTCCATGCAGTCCCACATCGTTTCTATCCATTCTCCACACAGCACTCGGAATACAATCAGGAAAGAGTGGAAAAAGTCATGCATGTGCCAGCGTGGAAGTTCACAGTCACTGGAGATCTTGCAGACACATTCCTTGTAGCTTTTCCCAAAGAGCTGCATCCCAACCACAGCGAAAATGAACACAATGATAGCGAGCACCAGGGTCAGATTGCCCAGAGCTCCCACTGAGTTGCCAATAATCTTAATCAGCATATTTAGAGTTGGCCAAGATTTTGCCAATTTGAAAACTCGAAGCTGCAAAACAAAAATGCAGAGGAATCATTAGTGTTAGTTATGAAATAGAAGCTAGGTTCAAGTTGTTTAGCAGAGCATATCAATTTCTGTAGATTAATTTGTTCTTCAGTAGGAACATACTATTATTTTAATGGAAAGCAGTGAACATGAAGTATTTGTCAAAAATGAATTGTTCAACATTTCATTCGAGTGATGCACATAGTAAAAAAATCTAAATTTGTGTTTGTATGACATTTTATTTTAATATTTTTAAACATCCACTTAGAGATGATTGATGAACAATTCTTCAAGACATTTTAGAATTTCGTACTCTTTTCATCACCTTCACTACACCCTTTTTGCTGGTTTGGTTGCACATTTTCCTCAGCACTGCATTAAGATTTTCATGCTTAGTTAGAGGCCAATTTTTTAAACAAAAAGTTGATGCTGATATTGTCATGTCCATTCAAATCATAAACACTAACTTAAAAACAATATTCATGACCCAAACTATGTTATGTGAAGCTGGTTACCATTGCAAGTAGTGCTAATAAATTAAATCACTGCTTCCTATTCTATATATTAGGAGATAACCTAGGTTTCCAAGTAATGTGATGACTACTGGTAATAAGGACTTTCAAATAATTAATCTTGTGCCTCTAGAAAACATCTATAAATTAGTGTACAATACTAATTGATATTAAAAATAAATTTTTAGTAGAAACTCAATAATATCTAAACATAAATGTTATCATAATCAGCTTTTTGACTCTTTGTTATATATAGTGGAGTTACCAGAAGTTTTTTGTTGCTGCCCATTGAAATAAATGTGTAGAGAGGGTCTGCTTAGGGTCTTTACAAGTAACACAAAGTAATGTTCACAATATAAAGACAAAAAATGTCATGATACTTTATGCTGGTGACAATATGTATGCTTTTACAGATATTTAGCTCTAATGATTCTTAATGAAATCAGTGTAATGAAGATGTCCAAAATTCTTAAAAGACAGCAGTTAGGGTAACAAAGGATATCTGTAGAATAGAAGATCAATAGGATAATTTTGATACCAAAAGATATCGAAGGATATCAATCAACAAACACCTTATCAAACATGGCTTGCAAATTAGGCATATAGGAAAAATAATGATAGCTACTGAAGTTTACAATATATATTTAAATATAATGAAATATTTTAATTGTTACAGGCACCAGCACTTTTTTTTTTATTATTTTGAGTGAGACGATTGCATGCAAATATTTAATTGTCACGGTATTTACCAATCTGAATGACCGAAGAACAGATAATCCTTCAACATTTGCCAGACCAAGCTCCATTAAACTAAGGCTAACGATAATACCATCAAAAATATTCCAGCCTTCTTGGAAATAATAATAAGGGTCCATGGCAATTATCTTTAGTACCATTTCTGCTGTGAATATTCCAGTGAATACCTAAAACAAAATGTAATTAATTAATTGAGTTGTTATGAGAAATTTATATACCTGAGTAAATTGCTTTATGCCACACGCATTCTCATACCTGTTACTATAAAGAACAGCTGATTGCTATCTCTAAATGGCATTTAAGTATTTCTAAACACTGAAAACTAGTTACTAAATCAGGACACATATAGTAGGACAGAGGTTTGATAAACATACAAAAAGCTATTGACCAGTCAGCAGCTCAGCTCCAGCTCAGATTTGACTGCGTGCTGGACCATCCATGCAGCAAATGATGTGATGTGATCTGGTGTTTTCGGTCCCATTTTAAGAGGATAGTCCCAGTAAAGTAAAAGAAGGTTTGACAGCAATTTTCTTCCTAGCTCACAGTCTAAATAGAAGCGTTAGAAGATACTCTCTAATGTCTGACTCTCTAAGGACAGATTCTCTAAGGTCTGTCTTGTATGAGAGAGTTGAGGAGTTTGGATGGATAGACAGAGGAGTCTGGAGTTTCTTGTACTGGGCTTTTTGTAAGGATATAGAGGTTTCACACACAGCTACCATGCTGTGTGACAGCTACTTCCTTTTGTGAAAAAGAACTTCAGGATAATAATGTTATTTGAAATATCTGGAAGTGCCAAATGTGAAATTATCAATGCTTCTTAGTGTTTTAAGTCCAGAATGTAACTCAACAATCTTGCAATGAGTAGTGATCAGTAGTTCATGCAGCATAATAAAGACGTTTTGGAGCATGATGTAAAACCATAAAAACATATGAATATTCTGTACAACAATCAAAAGATATCCTATATCAAGTCTACTAAGGTACACCAATGTACTCTGCTATTGCCCTGCGAGAGTTCTTTACCTAGCTTGTTCTTAGTCCTACTACAAAGTTTTATGGTAGCAAAGCTAACTTTTTACAGCACTATATAACTACACTCATAATTACCTATTAGTTTAAGAGGATTAGGAGGTGGATATAATGCTGCAGAAACATTCACCATTGTCCAAGAGTAAATTTTAAAGTGTATACTTTTAACAAACTAGAGCTATAGCCAGAAACATTATACTATTAAATTGATATATAAGAGATGTTTCTGTATTATCAGAAGAATGTAACAGGTATTGCTATATGTGGTAAAAAGAACACAACAAAGAAAATTATTCTTGACAAAACTCTCATATTTGTCAAAATAATTGAAAAAAAAAAAAGCCATGAAAACCATTTCAAGATATTTCCTGTTCCACCCACAAACTACTTTTTCTTCAGCATAACCACATCCTTAAATACAGAAATACACTTTAACAGAAGTAAATGCAAGTTTTCTTATAATTAGGAATTTGAATACTGAATGAATTTTAGTATTATGCAAAATTAATCATTGCATTTTAGAACTACTTCTTCAGTCAGATTTGTCGTATTTAATTTATTTTCAAACACACTGTGATGTCACAAGCAAAGAGTAAATTAACATAATTTGAATCGAAAGCACAAAATTAAGGTTAATAGATTAATACAGCAAGGAACAGAGAATTCAATTGAAACCAACAGGAACAGTATTCAGTGCACATACATAGTCCTAATTAAGGATACCAAATTGTTACAAAGGTAGTTAAAAATATGTTAGCTTAGAGTAAAAAAAAAATATGAGATGGGAAAAAGCAGAAGACCTTGTAAACATAAATAATTGGAAAGAAACAATTTTACCGTTATGACAGACCAACATTTTAAACTACAACATTCTGTAATCTGTCATGAACATAAGAATAAGGTGCAGTTAGATCCTCTTCCAGGAGAAAGGAAAATGTAGTGCACACAAGAACACACAGGTAGTAAGTTCAATTTTAGTTCTATTTTAAAAAAGCATCTCATAGAAGGATGTATTGCCAGTACATATGAGGATAATGTTTAGATTTTAAAACATTCTCTGACTGAGAAATCTATTAGCGTTCCATTTAAACATTAGCTGGCTTTTCAAAACTAATCTTTTTGAGTGATTAGTTCAGAACACTTGGTTGGTTTTGATTTTCAGGACTGCATGCTGTGTGAGTCAATCCAGACCCCTCCTATGTAAACTACTGGTAGTTACATCAGCTGACAAAAACTTAAAATGTATGAATCTGCCTCTGAAATAAACACTTGCAAGGTTCAACCCTCTGCTTCCTCAGCACTAGAAGCAAATGGAGAGAAACAGATAAGAACATGTAAGTGTTATGTTACATTCAGGTATCTGCTGAGAAAAGGAATTACATGTAACCCTAAATCTCTGGATCAGGTTAAAAATGGGAAAGGCATCACCAATAAACTCAGAGATCAAACATGCCTTTTTTTAGAGATTAAATAGTAATCTTCTCATTTATTAAGTATTTTTAGTTACCTAAAGTGGCAAGGACTTACTGGTAACAAGAAATATGCCTTTTTTTTGGAAAAGTACTTTCACAGTAGTGTAACAAAAAATTCTAAGAGAAATTCTGACATCTGAATATTTAATTTTGTACAGAAGAAAAATATTTTCTGTTATGGAATATCAGTACCATAATAAAAATTACATAATCTACCTTAATATTTTAAAGAAAAAACCCAGGGTAGACATCAAGAAATGTGGCATTCCAGTGAAGACTGCACTTCCATACATATTCAGTTATTTCATTATAGTAGTTACAAAATAGATTCCTGAAGGGTAAAGGCCAGCAAAAATTGCTTTACCTGTGAAAATCATATATATAATTTCTAAACCGATTATAAAAAAAAATCGTAGAATAAATTTAAAAGGAATTTATACATTTCTTCTTTTAGAAAAGGGTATTTACACCAATACCACAAACCACTTACCAGGTTCCCCACAGAAAGGACACTGCTAAACTGTTCTGTCATTGGGTAATGTTCCATGGCCATAAACAAGGTGTTTAAAACAATGCAAATAGTTATAGCAAGATCAACAAATGGATCCATCACAACTAAATTGACGACGTGCTTTACTTTTAACCATGGACTCCAGCAATCCCAGATCAAGAAAGTATTTGCAAATCTGTACCAGCACGGTGGGCATTTCTGTCTGGATTCTTCGAGCTCTGAAAAAAAATAGAAAAAAAAAGAATATTCCAATTGTATCCTCTGGAACTTCTTGTTTAAAATATGGAAAAAGATTGTATCATTCAAATAAACAGCTCTCACTAACATAGGTTTTCTCTTACTTATGTTTAGCCACCTAAAAGTAAGGCACCTAATTTATTTAAGCTCCTCTGCAATCAGTGGACAGTGAAGTACATTCACTAAAGGGTGAATCATCTCAACATCTGCCTAAAGAGAGAAATATGTTTGTCTTTCCCATGACAGTAGGGAGAATCTAGACATTTAGTTTAGATTACTTGACTTGCTTACAGCAGATATCTTAATTTTGGATATTAAAAGTTAACATGACTCACTCATCAGAGAGCTGATGTATATAATTTGTATAAGCTTCATAAAAGATTAACATTTTTGTGTTAAGTATATGAGGACATATTTTGATTTCAGATTTTTGTGTTAAGTATATGAGGACATATTTTGATTTCAGATACTAAAAGTATTATATTTGCTACTACACTGAACCACTACAATATCAGAGAAATGATTTGGTGTGCATATCTATAATTTCTTATTTGAATCAATATTTTTAATATACTGAATGCCTATTTTCTTATTTTAATTAGTATTAGCAGAGCAACTCTGTTGAGCAACTGCAGAACAACTGCTTTCAATTAGAATCTTTGCATTTCCATTTCATTGTCAATATTTTCAAAGTTACAGAAGAATATTAACTTCTACTGAGTTAATAATAGCAAGGATGAATATCTAATATCATGGAATGTTTGAGGACAGCCCAGAAGGAAGATTGATGTTTGCCTAAGTGAGAAATACTTATACTAAAAATATGTAAGATATGGACACAAGTTTTGATAAAATTTCTACATAGTGGCATCAACCCAATTCTGAAATTTCCCATTTTTCAGGCATTCCTTAGAGCACAGAGAGATCTCTATCATCATGACACTTATGGGTGATTTTGCTAAAATAACAAGCATGCTGTTTTACAGATTTCCTAATAAGGACTTAGCGTAAAAATCTACATTTTGAGGACTAGTAGATTGAATTTTTGCCTCTAATATTGTTGTATATGGGTGGAATTACTGGAATTTCAAAGGTCAGTTGCCAGCTTTTAAACTGATAGAAACAAACAAGTTCTAACAGAAAAAGGTATCAAGTAGCAGAAGACTTCTACAGTCTTTATAAACCATAACAAACACAGTGCTTCTGAAGGAATATATGGATCAGGTGGAATAATCACATTTCAGAACATCTAACCCAGAGTGCTAAAAGTAAGGATACGACTGGGCTTGGACAAAAGAGGCCACTGAGTTGACACAGGAAACTCCATTGCTGCACTTGGCAACTTCTCAAGTAGTGGAAACCAGATGGGGTAAGGAGGTCGCTACTGGGACAACTTAGTTTATGTTGACATGTTTTTTCTGGTCAGGAGGATGGAAGGACAAACTGTTTAGCTGGAGGAAGAGTGCAGCACCCTCTAAGGAGATATCCTGTTTACAGAGAGGAGAACCAAGAATTGCACACTGAGAATTAAGAGGTCCCAACAGCTCACACTTGCTCTAAAGGTGACACAAACCTTATATTTCTGACTACATTTAGTTTGGGATCTATCTGAGAGCAAAGGGTTTCAGAACTCACTTAAAAATTAAATTTTGATACTGGCTTAATTACACTACAAAGTTTCTTGGTAATTTTCTGTCCATTTAGAACATGGGTTGAAGCACATCTGCAGGGTTGGTCTGACTAGAATAACTGCCACACTTTGCCAGTATCCAGATCCCTTAAGCTTATAAAAATACTTTAAAGGCATATGTGTGAAAAGTGAACATACTCAGTTTCCATTACATAAGAAAAAAATCCCAACATTGTATGATTTTTAATATAGCAAGTATAATATTTTTTTATCTTTGATGGCTAAGAAAGTTTTAGAAATGCTTAAGAAAGACACTGTGTGCCTTGGCATGAGTTGATTACAGCTGTTCTTTTTTTCTTTAAAACTATATTTCTTATTCCAATTTCCTATTGCCTATCCTTGGATTTAAGTTTTAAGGGAAATGACTCTTCTAGCACATCATGACCTTTATCATGGCAATTCCAGGCTACCTTAATTGATTTTTCCTGCAGATGTCTAATGGGAAGAAAATCCCTATATACTCTGTTTGAGTCTGTAGCAATCCCCTAGATATGATTATTTTATCTCTGTTAGTCCACTCAGTAGAGTAATATTTTGGAAGGTGTCATGAAAAATAAATGGCTAAGCATTTAGAATGCATAAATTATCTTGGAAATGCTCAAAAGCCTCTCGCATCTGATGTACAGAGATTTCACATGTCCAGGTTTACATTTACAAAGGAAATTATTTAAATAATTTTTCTGTACATGTAGTTAGCAGAAATTCAATGAGCTGCCTGTCAGATAAAATGCATCAAGTACCTTCCATTGTATTTGTAAGTATGCTGGCTATGCTCATTGCTCTTTGTCTTGCAGCAGACTCTTCCAGCATTTCCATGGAAATTTGATAAGAACTCAGTCTTCTTTTCCTTATTTCTGTTTCCGTAGTGGTGCCCTGTAAATGAAATACTGAGGAATTAGATCATCCTTTTCAATAGCCAATTAACAATTGTAGTGAAAATCAGCTTTGTGCAACATACTAAGCTTTTCTTACACAGTGAAGGTTTCTGTTCCTGTAGAGATTTCTTTCTTCTTCATTGAGGAACTCACTACTTTGTACATTGCTGTAAATAATCAACTGGAAGACCCAGTAACAATGCAATGTGGGACCAGAGGTAGTTGTCATTTAAATGACTGGCTGAACAAAATTTTTGCTAGGTATCTTTTGATTATTATTATTATTTCAAAACAAATGCTCAAAGTTGAAACCTGACACCTTAATTTCCCACAGCTAGTCATGTTAAATAATGAAAGTGTGAGTACAGAGAAAAGTGAACTTTTATTTAAGAAAATAACCTGGATACAAGAAACATGAATATAATTTTAGGAATTAAGTATATCTACAATACCATTTAATGTATTCCTAACCTGATAAGTGTGGTTGGAAAATTTTATAGAAGAAAAACCCCGCATCTTATTTAATATTTCTTCTACCTAATTCTCACCCACCACAATGCTCATACAGAGTTTGTGATAAGTTCTTGCAATGAATTTGCAAGTCCCCTTTGTTTTGTATGGCTTCTAATTATCTTTTCAAAGCAATAACGCTCAACTCTGATTTAAGTGTGACTAACGTGTCACTACTCTGCATCATGTAGGTGTCCTTACAGTTGCTTTGCTTTTCTCCTGGACTGTTACCTAGGGATCTAAGCATAGGAGTGGGATTAAAAAGCTCCTAAATCTTGGTTCTTGCTTTACCACTGATTCTGTGATTCAGAGAAATCACTTACTCTTTTTAACATTATTCTGTCCCCATTCATGAAAAGGACAAAAAAACTTGCAGAACTCATAAGGGATTTTAAAGTTATCTTAGTGTGAAGGTGAAAAATCATCTTTGAGCATTCACTAGTACTACTTCTTTAGAGAAGACTCCTGAGTTGAATGGCTGATTTCAAGTGAATGTATTTCTGAAACAGAACTATATATGCATAATCGCTGAGGTAATCTGATGGAATTTCTAGTATAAAGGTCTATATCAAGACAGAAAAAAAAAAAAGATAAATGTGTAATAGAAGTACTGAAAACTCAATACTTATTTATAATGCAAATATTTTGCAGCTTAGATAACAAGCTATTATAGACATCAAAATACCATACTGAAATCCATAGTAAAATACTATATATGAAAAGGCTTGTCTTTTTGAAAGTTTGAAAGAGCATCTTAGTTTACAGAAGTCTGAAACTGAGACTGCAATGTAATGTAATTGCAAAGGTACATAGGAATTTATGTATTTTTCACATGAAAGTTATGAGAAAAAATTCCTCAAGATAAACTCAGTAAGGAGTATTTCTATTAACTATCATGACAGTAGTAACTGCATTCTGCTTAATTTTACAGATGTTTTCCTGTACATATTTCCAATCCATAGCCTTAGTTATATATAGAATCTCTACCTTTGTTGAAGTGAAACTTTATACAAATTGTCAAATTTGGTTTTTTTTCTTTCTATGTGTAGATCTCTTGCTGAAAGCAAGGAGAATATACTACTTTACTGAGGCTCAGAAATAGGAGGTTGAGGACTTATTTTCCTTTATGTTCTGTTATTTAGAAACTATTCCAAATTATTTCACATTGCTCTAAGAAATTATAAGGAATGCAGAGATAAGGAGTAAGACAAAATTCTGTGCCTGAACCAAACTGTAATAATTACTGGTTTACTTATAATTACCTCTGGTATGAGCTGACCAGTGGGTGAAGTTAAAGTTGAAGGTCCTCCAACCAAGGAAACTACTCCATTGCAATCCACAGTGCTGTGCATCTTCCCATTTACTGGAAGGGCTGGTATCATTCTAGATGACACACTTGCCTGACTAACGTTACTGTTGCGCCGTTCTCCATGTCGATTTGGAACAAAGAGAGAATCTCTTCTGCTCTCATTGTCTTCAAGAGTGCTGTGCTCATCATCAGCAAAGTCATTTTCTGATCCTACATCCTTTGCATGACCTCTGAAACTGAAAATGCTTGTTTTGCTGTTGCGCCTTGGTGAGAACAGAGAACCACGAATGCTTAACAAAGACTGTAAAAGATTTAAAACAAACCAAACAAAACAGCATTAGAACTGAAGTTGTAAGTTCTTGGCTTTTCAAAGAATAGTTACAGTGCTGGAGGAAGGATAGTAAATTTTTTTCCATAGCATAAGTGTGTCCATTAGGTGAATGTGCTCATCAGGGGACCTGAAGTAGAGGGGCATTTACCATAATATAGCAGGACTGAGGAAAAGTTGTACAGAAGATATAAGTAAGGTTGAACAGTTTTGAGTGAAGAAGGTGCACTGAACTGGTATGGACCCACGACTGTGCTGGAGACAGTTTTCAACAGCACTATTAAGGATTTGCAGATATTTGTTTTTTACTCCCTGGATTCCTAGGGATAACAAATAATAACGCTCACTCATCATTGAAGTGGTCTTCAGTTTGGCATTAAATTTAGTCTAAACTGATGTAAAGAACTTGACTGACCTCTTCACAATAGGCTCAATAGTGTGGGAACAGCAGTTCTTCTCCCTTACTACATATTTTATTAACAGCCTTCATGAATAAATAAAATGAGTACTAATTGTGGAGAAAAGAAACCTTGTATTCAGCTTTCTTCAATTCTGCATTTGTACAAATTTTCACATCTTGGTACATCAAAAACCTGGTTTGAGATGATTCTCAATTTTTCACTAGTTTTGCAGGTGGAAAATGCTCATACATAATAGCAGTGGATTTTATCCCAGGATAATTAAAGTGAAAGTGAAAATGGCCCTGAAGTATATAAACCTCTGTTAATACTGTGAAAACCAAACATCGAATATATAGATATATCAATCCATATGTATCTCTGTATATGCATAGTGAGATGTATAAATTCACACATAATATGTGTGCTGAACTAGTAGTGCTGTCTGTTATAAGGGCTGACAGGTGTTTACCATTATGAGATATATTTTTTTCTGCTCTTACAGCTATACCAAATTTTAATATTTAGGGATGAAATTTTCTATGCTGGCTGTCAGCCCCAGGCTGAGTTACTTGAAGAATATCAGCCAAATGGTTTTGCTAACCCACTTATGTAAACTTGGCTGGAGAAAAAGTGCTGTTTTGCTTATACTGAAGGATAATTTTATCCAAAAAAAAGCTCTAGCTTCTACAGAGTATGACATTGAATTTTGACAAAGCAGTGAACGAATTACTACACCCTTTTTACATTTCTTTGTAAACTTATCTGGCCGACCTACAGTCCCTCAAAAAATCATATGCCCACTACCAGTGATACCCTTATTCTTTTAGAGAATGTTCCCATGGCTGCTAGATTTTATTTGCAGGCCAATCTTTCCAGTATGTGTTACCATGTTCTGAGCACAGCTAATTGCATCAGCCCCCTCAGGGATTTGCCTGAGGAGTGATGCCTGCTCTGCAAGTCTCTGCTGCATTTAGACAAAAGATATAAGCTGAAATGGCTATAATTTTAACACATGTAGAGGCAGAAATATATGTATCTACATGCTCTTGGAAAGTAAGGTCTGAAAGGAAGGCTTGACTTTTCTGGCAGGCTGCATCATTCATTTGGAAGTGGAATATTGTGTCAAAGGACAAAAACTCTCACAGGGGCCAACTCAGCAGATTATCTCGTCTTACCATTCTGCCTCATTGTTTCATGCTCTGGACCCTGTCTCACCAGTGAGATACTGCATAGCTAACAAGACAAATGAGCTCTTCCTTTACTAATTCTACTGTTTGCAATTCTTTCATTCTTGTGGCACCTCAGTTTTAGTTTTATGTTGGCAACTTTTGCCCCAAAGCATTGTTACAACTGCAGAAACAATCATCAAGAGAGTCTTTAATTAATAAATTATCCTCAACACGGGTGATACAGGTAGGTCAATGTCATCTCAGACCACACATTATCATTTTAAAGAGATGCATTTTGAGTGACTTTTTCTACAAATGCCATAACTGTGTGCAGCCTTGAAATAAGCAAAGGTATCTCAGAATCACAAAATCATTTAGGTTGGAAAAGACCTCCAAGATCATCAAGTCCAACCTTTGACCAATCACCACCTTATCAACTAGACCATGGTACTAAGTGCCACATCCAGTCATTTCTTGAACACCTCCACCATCTTCCTGGGCAATCCATTCCAATATCTAACAATCCTTTCTATGAAGAAATTCCTCCTGATGTCCCACCTGAATCTCCCCTGGCCCAGCTTGAAGCTGTGTCCTCTTGTCCCATTGCTGGTTGCCTGGGAGAAGAGGCTGACCCCCACCCAGCTACAACCTCCTTTCAGGGAGTTGTGGAGAGTGATGAGGTCTCCCCTGAGCTTCCTTTTCTCCAGGGTAAACAACCCTACCTCCCTCAGCCACTCCCCATATGATTCACTCTCTAGACCTTCACCAGCTCCACTGCCTTTCTCTAGACACATTCCAGCACTTCCATGTCTGCCTTGAAGAGAGGGGCCCAGAAGTGAACACAAAAGGTGCAGCCTCACCAGTTCCAAGTACAGAGGAAGTATCCTTAAGTGATAGAAGAGGTCCTTTGATTTATGGGAGTAGAGCTTTGAAGTTTGGACTAAAGGATTTCCAGAGGTCCTTCATAAACTACTTTTTTTCTACAATTGCAATGATTCTCCATAATGTATAATGAATTTCTAATGGTAAAGAATGGTTTGACTAAATTCTTATAAATACAAGCCCAAACAATCCTTATGTAGTTCATCTTTATTGTGGAGTACTAGCACTACTTCTCTCATTATCTATCTGTTAAAGAAGCTAATTAAGGAAAATAATAGAAACTAATGGTTATGTGGGATTTCCTATGCAGGGTATTTTGATGATGTAGGCTGCTAAAAAGCCCACATATCTATATACTTTTGAAATGGATGCAGAACAGAGAACCTATGGTTGATTAATGCAAATATATGAATACTAATCAAAGAGTCTTTGATACTTTCTCCAGTCTATGAGATACATCTTCAGAAATACATTTTCAGAAATGTGTTAATTGAGTTTACAATTGTTCTTGGTACATTCTTTTTATACCTGTGCTAATAGAATGGGTCAAACCATCTCAAACTGTAACACTGGGAATGGTAGTACCACTGGTTTTTTCCCTTCACTCACCAGTTACATAACTTTCAACATATAAAGCTGCTGTAAAGTCCATGAAAATGAGGGTGCTGTACCTGATGAGGAGATGTGAGCCTTTTTTCATATGTCAGTTGACTTCCTTCTGTGGAGAAGCGGAAACTTTTTCTTCTGATACTGTCTTCTGACTCGGACTTGGGGAATTTATCGCTATCTCCTTTGTCCTCTGCTTCAGACATTTCTCTCTGTCTTCTTTTCTTCCTTCTGTTTCTTCTTTCTTTAGCACTCTTTGAGCTCAACTTTGATGCTTCTGAAGAGCTTTCCAAGAGTTCTCCTAATCCCCCTACACCACTGAAATCTCTTGATGCAACTGATGCCGCTGCTACTGCTGCTGTTGTCTGTCAGGTTACAAAGCAAGGTATTAGCAGGTAAAAAAAAAAAGAATAATTTTATAGTCTTTTATCAACTTTTTTTATTATCACTGTGATAATAATGTTCTTTGTACACTCTTGATTATGTAAGTATCCAAATCCAAACAAATTAAACTGAAGATAAAATACTGAGTTGTAAAGCTCCTCATTGTTAGCAGCATCAGCTACTTGAAGCACCAACTTCAGCAGAACAATAGCCACACTATTCATTAAAGAATTGTTGCACAAGACACTGGTCTAAAATAAAAGTAACCAGAAAAGTATAAACACAGTGCTTTTTCATCTATTTCAGAACTGCTATTCCATTTGGTCTTGAGAAAACCCCTATAGCATGCACTAACTCAGTTAATGCCTTCTGAGTTCTTACAGAGAAAACTAATGCCTAGCATTCACTACATCAGTTAATGTATCATAATCCAAGTACAGCCTACAAGTAGTTGAATCCAGCCTTTCTTCACTGTCTTTATAGCAAGGACACTCCCCTTTCTTTCCCTCTACCTTCACTGGGAACAGCCACACTCTCCAGACAAATCTTCAAGCCCTGCCTTCCTCCCACATTTCCCACGGTATCAGTGCTCTATGTCTTTGTTATAGATATGCAAAGGTACATTTATTGTCGGTGCTGCAGCCAGAGATAAGAAAACACTGAGATTTTTTCTCTGATGGAAAAGAGTAGGATTATTTACTGGAGCAAAGAGTCATCCCAAAACTCAGGACCAGTATCTTTAGCTACAGTGCTCAGCCTACTTGGTTTGCTTCATTAGGGAAACAGGTTCATTTAGTCATCAAAAAAGGAAGAATTGAGAGTATGTTCAGTGGTGTTCCTAGAAAGAACTGTGGGAGATTCAATGAAATTCTGCAGTGGAAAATACGTTTGGGAAGGTAATAGATTGCTGTGAGCTTACAAAAAATGGTGGTTTGATAAATGGCAAGAGACTAGGGTTATATAACAAAGATAACTAGTAATTATCCAGCAAAACATATTATATTCAATGCCAAGTATTTCTGGAATGATGACATACCTCTCGACAGTGGGAAAGGGTAGTTTGAAAGCTCATAGTATGAATTAATGTCTTTCTTTGCCACAATATACAGCCCATGCTATACAAGTTGACTTGATACAGACTTTTTCTGCTAAAAGGAGCATTAAAAGGATTCTGAAGTGTTTATAAATTAAAAAAGTGATACTCCAAGTTTTGTCATACTGGTTCACACAATATCATCCTTCAAAGACTAACAGAAACAAAGGCAGCAGATGCTGAGTCATCACCCATCTACTTCATAATAGTAACAGCAAAGGTCAAACAAGTGGAGCAATCCAAAGATCACTGTGATGACTCAATTTTGTGGATGAATAGGTTCAGTGTCCAGGGGGGTGAAGAGACGGGTCCCAAATTCATTTCTCATTCAACAGCTCAGTGATCTGTTGATCACTGTAATGTACTTTCACTTGTAATGGCTACTTTCTGCTAATATTTTCACAAACAAAAAAGATCCTGACTGTAATAATACTTTACTTATAATGAATTTATTGGTCATTCATTTTAAAAAATGTGACTTTCCAGAGTATTTATTCAACCTGCCTTATAGTCTCTGTTTCATATTCTGTTCTTCCTAATTCTGAATCAGTTTCATCTGTCCCAGTTCTCAAACATACAAACATTTAGATGAGCCTCCTGATATCTTTTGATATAATCTGATTTAGTGCCTTTAATGGATTAAAATAACAGATTTAAGAAAAACCCAACAACATACTCTTTGCTGACATTTAATATTTTAAAATTTAAATTTTACAGGACTCTGCTTTTTCTTTGGTGATTTGAAAGTGATAAGATTTAATAACTGAAATAAAGATTGGCTAATTAGATTTCACAGGTCATACATAAAGATTTCTTTTCAAGAAAAAGATGGAGAATTTCTCTTTTTATTATCACTTTATAGAGTCATTTGAACTTAGTGAAAGTAGCTGTAAAATAGTACCAAAAATATAGTTTCATAGAAGATTCTAATTTGCTTGCATTTTATAAACACTGTCCTGTTGAAAATTACTAAATGCCATTTGAAAAGCAATGGAAAGTCAGTCCAGAAATTAGACAGGTGGCCAACTCACAAAGCTGAACTCCTGAATACATTTTACTTTTGGATAAGAAAGCCTTTCACTAAAGTATCTACTAAAATGTCTTTTTCTCATAAAACTTTAAATAATTTTCTTCCCTATTCAAAGAAAACAAAGATTACTTTAAAAGAATTATGAAGTAATACCTCTGTTAAAAATATTGCTTGTATGGTTATGAATATTGCTTGTCTGTTCTAAGACTATATAAACCCCTGATTTACTTCAGTGTCAGTTACGGATATGTTTAAGTGCCTTCCTGGACAGAAACCTAAAAGAACACTGATTACAATCCTTCTCTCTAGTTGATGAATATTTGTGAAGAACTACTAAGTACAGCAAGCCTGGCAATTCTCACTCAGATATAAACAAGAAGTAACATCACTAGACTTTTTTCATGTTGTTCATAAGATCTGTAAAATAAAAGCATCATGAATTATCACTACTTATAGTCAGGTTTCTAGAAGGCTCTTATCACAAATATTTTACTTTTCCAGTTTTTTGGTGAAGAAAGTATCATTCTTCTCTGTACCATTAGCTTGCTTTTTTTGCTATTTGCTTAGTTCCTGTTTTAATTTGGCCATTTTCACATTTATAACTTGCATGGTAAACAAGACCTTTCTTTTTTTCCGTAATTCACTGCACATTTCATACATGTTCTAATTCATAAAAGATTTTTATCCTTGCCTTAAGAACAAGGCTGTTCAGAAAGTACAATTTCCATCACTACCTGAGCTTCTTCTTGTTGCTTCTTCAGCTGCTCCAGCATCTGCTGAAATTCTGCTTCTTTCTGCTCTGCTTCTTCCATGGTTGCTTGATTCTGTTCTTCATAGGCCATGGCAACCACAGCCAGGATCAAGTTGATCAGATAGAAAGAGCCCAGAAAAATCACCAGAACAAAAAATATCATGTATGTCTTCCCAGCAGCACGCAGTGTCTAGGAAGTGGAAAGCATATGTTATTCCACCACTTATCTTTGTTACTGTAACAGTGTTATGCTTTCAGCTCATGTAAAAATAAGCCTATTTATAAAATTTTGGATGTCACCAACAGTTTACTTTTTATGTCATAACAATTTCTTACCAGCTGATACAGATTTTCCCAGAAGTCCTGAGTCATTAGCCGAAACAATGACAAAAAAGCCCAACTGAAGGTGTCAAAACTTGTGTAGCCATAATTGGGGTTTCTGCCAGCTTTCACACATATATACCCTTCTGGGCATTGCCTACATGAAAACCAAACAGGAGGTAATTAGTCATAACTTTTATTCCCCTCTAGAACATATTTATTATCTGTTGGAACAATATGCATTATTTTTCCACAGGAAATCCATAAATTACAATTAAATTCATTCAGAAGAAAAAGTCCTAAGAAACTAACTAATAACAGCGTAAATGAAAGATACCCTTTCCATCCACTCACTGGTAGAAATTATCTAAATATTAAACTTCTCCTCAGTCACGTTTTGCAAATAGAATCTTTATTCCAAATGAATCAATTCTGAGCAGAAATAATTGCTAAAAGGTTGCTAAGGTTACAGGCAGATTAAACAATACTATTAGCTAAATCCAATTGTAGTATTAGGGATCTCCCTATCTGATATATATAGATATATATATATGCTGATATATACATTTTTAGTAAGCCTCTTCACTGTTGCCAGCCAGATATCCAAGTTCAGCTGACAATTCTAAGGTCATAAGTGGGCACATGTGAATGGCAGAATTTGCCAGTAATGGAAGAATTCAGCTTGAAGAAAAAGATTCAGTCTTTAACTGTGAAGTCACTGTTGTGCTTTCTTAATATTTTGCAGGCTCTCTTTCTTAGTTCTAACTTTTGCTTTCCTCCTACTTTTTTCAATCAGAAAATCACCAAAACAGACTTTACAAGAGTTCAAATTTTATCATTTACATCAACATCATTTTCCAATTAAGCAGGAAAAAAGGCTGTTAATTAGTATTTTGTTTAGACAGAGAGTAAAATATTTTGACTTAAGCAAGAAATTCTTGCTTAGCAGCAAAACTCCATAAGTTCTATAACCCTGCTAAATATGGAGTTGCAACTAGGTTTTGTGTTATTGTTTTTTCTACAGAGGATAACAGAGAATTTTTGAAAGGGTCTTACCCTGCATCAGAGCTATTACCACAAAGTAGGGCATCTCTTTGTCCTTCCAAAATGTAAAAATGAGCTGTGTAGAAAGCATTAGAAATATATATGAATAAATCAAATAAATCTGAGATTGCTACAAAGTAAAATAAAAATAAATTGTGTTAAAGTGTCTAGCTGCTGATTACTTTGTAGCTTGTTTAGAAACCTCTCTGGCTATTGTACATTTTATTGTACGTATTTCATCTCTGTCAGCCAATGACTGTAAGCAATTCTACATAAGGCAGAAATATAAACTACAGAATGTTCTTTGATCAAAAATAGTTACATATTTTAGCCACAAATGTATTAAAAAGTTATATCAGATATTCTTACTTTCGTCCTCTATGTAATCCTTCCAGTTAAATGTGCTCACTGTCATATTAACAAATGTACCATTTTCATTCATTGTGCTGTTAAAGTAGGAAATAATGCTTATTTCAAAAGTAGAATTGTCTGGAGGCCACTGCAGGCATTTATTCCTCAAGTTGCCCATGAACAGCTGCAGCCCTATCAGTGCAAATACACTCAGACAAAACACAGTCAGGATCATCACGTCCGAGAGCTTCTTCACAGACTGAATTAGGGCTCCCACAATAGTCTTCAGGCCTGCAAAGAAAAAAGATCCATAAAATTATCAAAGAGTATCTTTGCCCTTCCCATATAATTAAGATGGCATGCAGACACTTAAATCTTTTACTTTTCAAAAAGTAAAGCTTCATGAGCAGCCTCAGAGCTTGTGAAGATGAATGAAAGAAAAAGATTCCTTTTTATGAATAGGCAACATACATATATTCCAATAAACCAAATATATAATGTTATTCTCAAGCAGGAAATTTTATCAATCATGCTTTCCTATTATAGATTTGATTACATTTCTTAATTTTCCCCTGCATTTAATATTCTGCCAATAATTCAATTTCTAGTTGATATTAAACATGACTTCACAACAGTATGAAGATAGCATGAAACAGAATTACAAGTAACTTTGAGGAAAAACTCATTTGCATTTGATAAATTTTCCTGTGCATCATTTATTTCCTTTTTGGTAGCTTTTCTTGTTGTTACTTCATTTTCTGTAAGACTAATGACAATTTTAAGTGGCAAAATAAAGGAAAAATTCAAAACCAAGAAAGCCAGAGCACTAAAGCTTTTGTAATGTAGAGGCAAGTTTTCATAATAAAATGCAGAAAAACAAAGCAAAATAACCCATAGGCCTCATATTTTATGTTTCATGCAAGCATCTGTTAAACTCAAAGGCTGATTTTGCAAAATAAAAGAAGCTAATGCTGAAAAGGCAAAGAATCATAATCTAGGTTTATGATCCATGCCTTTTGTTTTTTTCTTTTTTGTTGGCAACATGAGCAGCAAACAGCAAGACTTATGCTCAAAGGAAGTGAATTCGACTTCAATGGAACGAAAGTCAGCCTCGGTGTTTAACCTCGCTCTCACCTGGAATGACTGATATTGTTTTCAAAGCTCGGAGAACTCTGAATGTTCTCAACGCTGAGACATTGCCCAGGTCCACAAACTCTGTCACATATCTGTAATAGGGGAGTTCACACACAAACACAATGACAGCACACAAATAACAGTTGGAGATACGAGGGGCCTAACACCTTACACCAACTTCTTCTTACCTGGAATTACAGAAATAGTTTTCAAAGCTCTCAATACTCTGAAAGTTCGAAGAGCTGAAACATTGCCTAGGTTTACAAATTCTGTTACATACCTGTAGGATTAAATCACAGTTATTCAGAATTGAGGCAGAGCTTATACTAATTATGTGGGTCTTCAAAACCTCTGTGGCAATGCTAGCAATCATACTTCAAAATTTACCTGTCTCTTCAGTACATCTCACTTTAATAATTATTTCCCTCAATTTTTCTTAAATGTCATTGAAGTAAAACTCACTGATTTGTATTAGAACAGCTAATTAAACTAACTAGCTTGTAATGGGATGGTGACATGAAGTCAAAGGGATGGCTTCATTTCTGGTGAGCAGAAAAATGTAGGACATGAAATTAGTGTCCCTCTAGTAATTACACTAGTGGCTGACACTGTGTGTCAGCTCCTGCCATATTTTACTTTGATTTGTGCATACTAAAATGTGTGATACAATGTCTAAACTTCACAGGTTGCAGAAATTAAGTGTTTAAATATATACATTTATTAGAATAATATTTACCACTAATTTCATGCCCTAAAAGCTTAAAAAGTTCTTGAACCACTTACGCCATTAAAATGACACTGAAGTCAAGCCAGTTCCATGGGTCTCGTAGAAAAGTAAAACCTTCTAAGCAGAAGCCCCTTGCAAGAATTTTGATAAGTGATTCAAAGGTATAAATTCCAGTGAAAGTGTACCTGAAAATCATCAAAGCAGGAATAATGGATTTTGCATACTTATAGACAGTGCCATTCTTTAGCAAAGATGACTTACAAGAAAAGTATTTAGAAGTGAAAGGAGTAAATCGTTAACTTCACTTGCCCCAAACATTGTAGAATATGATATATTTGCTACTCATTTTCTAAAAGGTTGATTTAATCTCAGTTCACATGCTTGAAAATAATTTCAGACTCTAGTATTTATAGATACATTTCAGGATTTGATATTTATATGTACATTCTCTGGCACTCACAGGGTTGCCTCTTTGCTTGCATTCATAAATCAAGTAGATGTCTAAGTGTTACAAAAAATGAAGAATTTTTTTGGTGTCAAAATCAGAGTTTTGTCAAAATCAGTTCTGGATAATAACTATACTCATGTCTATATTACATGTTTATTTCATAAATAATCATTAAATATAAGAAAGCATGCTCAGACTGTTATTCTTGAATACGTGGAGCATGATTACCAGTTTACCTGTGTGGGAACAACCATTCATTTAACAACACAGAACAGTCAGTTATAACCAGCATAATGCAGGCACTTCCTGAGCCCCACATGGATATGTGTGGACCTTCAGAATAAAACAACTCTACCTACTTACAGACTGTACTGCTCTCTTTTCAGACTCTCAGCAACTCTTAACAAGCCATAGTCACTGCTGAGCATACTGGGAATGGGTTAATAGTAGTGTTTTCTAAACACAGCATTCAGATTAAGGCTCATTAATGCAGTGAAATAAATAAATAAAAATCAATAATGGCTATTTGAGAACAGGAGGGAATGAAAGAAACAAGTGGTCAGAACCACGTTTTTCATGAGTAGTATTGTTTAAAATAAAAACATAAGGGCTTTGAGCAACCTGGCCCTGTGGAAGGTGTCCCTGCCCACAGCAGGGGTTTGGAACTGGATGATCTTCAAGGTCCCTTCCAACCAAAACCCTTCTATGATTCTATGATTCTACAATATTTCAGAGGAAAACACCTATCTGTATTTATAACATGCATTTATAACCATGAACAAGAAAAAGAGATAGTTTGTTTTTTCCTTACTTCCATCAGCTCTTTGTTTCTCCTTCATAGATAAGGCCCTTTCCTCAGCCGTTTGAGTTTGTTGTGGGGGGGGGTTGTGTGTGCTTGCTATATCAGACACTTATGAGTTCACCAGTGAGCCACAATAAATGTCCCACTGTGATAAGATCATGGATACCCAAGCAAAATATGACTGGCCTCACCAATGGCATGCAATGATTTTATATGCACATTTGTAGTTCTGGAGTTCCTTTCCGGATTTACAGCTCAGAATATCCAAGGACAAGAGCTTCTGTTCATATTTCACAGTAGAAGTTCAGATACTCCTCAGACATAATTTTAAAGAACAAGGTGTTACTCTTAAACCCTTTAAGTTTTTCATGAGGAAACCAGAAAGATATTGATGATCTCATGGAATCTGATTCTTCACGACTCTGGACAAGCCCATTCTGTCATGTAACTTTTCATAAATGCCTCTTGTTTGGAGTCACACAAAAACAAAGATGAAAAAAAATAAGTAAAAATGTTTAACTTACTCTACATTCTTTGTCCAGTCTGGAGGGTTACTCATGGTCATAAATACACAATTGGTCAAAATAGTGCACATGATAAGCATGCTGAATAATGTAGGTTATAGTCAAGGCACGTAAGTCAAAAAAGCATAACAGTTTTATAACACTGATATAAAGTAAAATTACTAGGTGTACAGAAATGTATACAAATAACATTGTAATTAACATCTGAAAATAAAGTTTTGCTTATAATTTTATCTATTTTAAATGGTATTCCATCTGGCATGTTACGGTGCACTTCTGTAAAACAATGCATTACTTTTGTAATTATAGCAGGTTTAGGTTTTAAATGAAACCTAAAAACATCCTTAAGTCCATAAAATATGATATGACTACCGAAATGTAATTACTCATTGAAGACAAGGGGATCATTCTAAAAGATCTTTAGTCAGAGGTTGGTTGTTTAAGCCCAAGTTTTCCTTTGGATGTGATTGAAATGTATTTGAAAATACTGTTCTTTATCCTGAATTTTTTATAGGACACCTACCCCAATGCTGAAAATACAATGCTGAAAAAGCAGCTCTTTACACATGCTCTTTTGTCCTTGCTAAGTGAGTCTAGTTCATGAATAGTACTACTGGTCTTCGTAAAAGTGTGACCTTAGATATGTTCAAGTGCAATGGTTTGTTACTAATTTGCCCTTAAGCTGCAGGGCTTAGTATGGCATCAGGTCTCCTCTTAGATATAAAGCCTGATATTTAAACTCTGACAGCTTTAGGTGGTTCAGTAGAGAATTCTCTTGGCAAGAATGAAGATCATACTGTAATTCATGTGTAATATTGCTCCTTTTTTAAGTGTGAACAGCTTATATTTATTTAGCATAGTACACCCCCATGGACACAATTTGTACATCCACATGAAAAGCATTATTTCAGTCATTAAATAGTTTTAAATGGCAAATCTTAAATCAACATTAGGAAAAAAGGATATGAATGTACCAAAATCTTGATAGCAATTTTTCTGATAGGATTAAAAGGAGTTAAAATATACAAGGCAGATGTGGCGCTGAATCGGAAAATTGCTTTTCCCTTATTCAATACTATGAAAGTCTGTAAAAAAGAAATATAAAATTAAAATACAGTCTCGACTACATAAATATCTTTACTTCCTAGTAAAATTTCCATTCTCCACCTGAGAGGTACAAGTTCCATTCTACTGTCTACCTGTGGTAGGAAAATAACTGATTTCTATAAATACAGTTAATTAAGTCTTCCACAGCCAATTCTCCAATTTGCAAAGTTTCCCAGCATGCAGACTGCATTCTGATGATATTAAAATTGGTGGGAACTATAAAAAACAATGACAGTTTATAAATAATAGCAAAATGCAGCATTTTATCACTAAAATATTTCTGTTTTATTTCTAACGAAGTCTTTGATTAAAGTGAGTTTCAAATTAATCAAATACATTCTACCTTGTAAGGAAACACAAACAAAACCAAAATATCAAAAGGGCAATTCTAAATGCCAGTTTGTTTTTGGAACAAATCCTTGACAGAATTATATACACATATATATGGCAACAAGGAGAAATACCTGTTACTACACAATCAACTATAACTTTAAAATAATCTTGCTTTCATTTTATATTTTAAATACTACCAATATCAATTACACTTATATTCTAAAAATATATCTGTGAAAAAAATAAAAAGGATTAATAAATTACCAGCTGGCATAGTTCTGAGCAGTCTGAGACAAACATACACCAGAATTTGGCAACCTATGATAACAAAACTTTTTTTCAAAAAATTGCTGGGTTTGATTCTAACAATATGCTCTCATTTCCCCTATATGTGAGCAGCAAATTTAGCTAGTTATTGTCTTTTAAAGTTTGACCTGATAAAGTTGTGGTTTGTGTTCATTTTATTCTGTTCCTGTTGGCAGTCATTGCCTAAGTGTATTTGTGCGTGAATGAGGTTTACTTGCAGCTCTGGTGCTGCTTGAAATTTCTTCAGGACATAACTATTCTTCATTCCTTTTGCTCTTTGTCGATGGTAATGGCTCTGCTTTGTGTTAACATAATAGAGTCTTTGTTACACTCTCAGCAGAGCTATACAGTATCACTGTTCTCCATGTTGATTTCCGTTCTCTGTAAAAAGCTGGCTGTGATCAGAAAAATGCTGCCCTCTCCACGGCCTTTACTGCCTATCTGGTCTGTCATCTCTGGCAGGGCAAGCAAACCTCTCCACGGTGGGAAAGAAAATAGGTAAAGGAGTGTTGCTGGTGCTTGTTCGCAGAATAACATCAAGGAAATGCTGAGGGTGGCAATGAATGGACACATACTCATTGGCATTTCTCTCTGCCCTACAGTCCTTCACCCAGCTGGAAATGCTAGAAAGATGTTGCCTGTCCCAAGGTCACTGCTCCAGCAGAGCCTGAAGACAGACTACAATCCACGTATGATTTTCTCTGCACTGACGAGTCAATGATTAAGAGTAGTTTCTGCTCTACATGGGGGGAGGGATGACTAATTCTAGCCCACCATTTAAGATTTGTTTTCTGTTAAGCACAATTAGACTGGTACGTAATATAAAGACAAATGTCAGCTGTGACAAAAGATTATATTACTAATTGCTCTCATAGACTAAGAAGTCCATGAGTAGCCTGAGTTTTTACACTTTTGCTCCAAAAAATCATACTACTTTTTCTGATAAATGGAGGTTAGAAACTATGCTTCAGTACTTCTGTTTTCTGATTTTTCGCTTGCGGAAGGCTTGTTCAGATAACTTTATCCCTGAACTTATTTATGCAACTTTATTCCCATTTTCGTTTGTTTGTTTGTTTGTTCTGCTGTTTTTGGTTTGGGTTTTTTGTTTTGGTTTGGTTTTGTTTGTTTGGGGGTTTTTTGCTTTGTTTGGGGTTTTTTTGCAGTTAGTCCAGAAACTTAGTGCGGACAATTATATTGTAAATAATAATTTGCATGGAACTGTTGATATAACCTAAACCATAAACATTAAAATAACCCTTGGCAATGCTTCTTCTCTGAACTTTGATTTCTTTACATTTCCATAATAATGTTAATATTTGTGCTATCTACAGCACAGTTTATTTAACTTCGGCAACTGTTAGGTTACACAGTTACATACAGATTCTAATTTATTTTCTGCTTTTTTTTCCTGTTTCCGAATCCATAATTTTTAAACCAGTTTTGCAAACCAAAGGCAACCACAAATTTAGCCACAAAACTGAGAGTATTATGTGCATGATTTTTTTCCTAACAAACAAAGTAAGTTTCTTTAGACTTTAAAATATTTTATGTCTTGATTGTTTTATAGTTGCTCAATGTCAAGTTTCTTATCTTGATGGTAGCCTGGAATGCTTCTAGCCATCATCAGAGCAACTGTGTCCATTTCTGTTTCAGCGAGACAGAAAAAGATAATCCCAAGGATTTATCCTTCTGCATTTTTTAATTTAGGGGTGTTATCCACATCCTGATCTTCCTTCACTCTCCTTACCCACTACACTTTGCAGGTCTATCAGGAACTGAGAGAACATCTTGATACTGCTAAAAGAGCACACAGAAATAAACAAGAATATAGAGGAAAACCTGCTCTTCCTGTCATACGTACCTTTCACTAATCACTGCAGGACATAAGGTACTTTTAACTATTCCCAGGCTGGACAATTTCAGACCCTGGAGGAGTTCAAAATGGTCTACAAACTAATCCTAGTTATGGAGATGTACTTGTTTGTTCCCTGTCTTTCTCTTAAGTCAAATAATGGTAGTCTGTTTCCAGACTGAATGGATCATTGCTACAAGACCAAAAGACACACATTCTACTGCACATCCTGTCTTTTAAAAAGTCAAACCTTTTACTTTAATGGAGCTGTTTGAACTACCCTTTCTATATCCAAGTCACTGGCTTGCAGATCATGTGAAAAGTAAGAATCTGTATGACTGTGGAAATTTTAAGGGAAAATGCACCTGTTTTAGGAGTTTACATTCTTCATGGAGCAAAACTATGCTACTAATGGTCCAGTTGTGTTACAGCCTTACATATGTAACTCAGAAACATTGCATTTATCTCACAACATGTAACTCTTCACTCTGCTCTTTATGTAAAAAAACTCTTTAGAACACCAGAAATGTCTTTTTTCGATTCTTTACTCAAAACCCAGCTTTTCCATGGTGTCTGCCACAGACTTGTAATTGACAGCTGTCCACTAGAGATCTACCACAGCAATGTCAAGCACCTCAAACAATAGTTTTCATTGTGGTAGTTTCATATGAGCCAAGATTTACACAGAGTCTCTATATGCTACATATATAGAGATAGATATATTTCATACATACATATATATGTTTACATATGTTATATTGCTATAGCAGAAACAAAGAATATGGTTACAGTCCTTTATTTCACTAACTTGTATGGATGCTACCTGGCTATCTACAACTATGTCCATTGCAAAACCATGCTCAGAACATCTCTTGTGTCTTATCCAGTCTTACTGCTATATTGAAATCAGGAAAATTCACTCACATTCTCAAGTTCAGGCAAGATCATGGAAGTTACATCTTCCTTACAATGAAGTAAATTACAAGTCAATGGAATTGAAGCAGTCACAGCACTAAAGAGCATAAATCAGTTTGGTTAAATGAAAGGATGTTTCTGTATATTAAGAGGATTGATAGCTCTAACTATCATATTTTGTGACTAAACTTTCCTAGTGTAAAAAATTAAATTCTATTCTGTGCAAAACATTATTCACTCACTTTTTTATTGATATAATATGGGTCCAGGTCTTCCAAAGGTTCAGATACCATTCCTGGAGGTATGTCACCGTAAATAAATGGCAGTGTCTTTCCTGCCTCCAAGTCACTGTTTGGTTTTGGACCATTTTCATCATCATCGTCTGTATGTTCTTGCTTGGGCTTTTTAGCTTTTTCTTCTGCACAACGCTTTTCAATAGCTGCGAGAGAATCTCTAGTAAAATAGCGGAAGCTTTCAGGTCCAGGTGGTGCCAGCAGTGCCTGTGCCATGTTTTCATCCTGCAAATTTAATTACTTTTAGCTTCTTGCATAAGAATGACCTATAAAAGAAAATTAAATAATTTAGTCAAACTAAATTGTACCAATACAAAAAAAAGCCAACATTTGGTCAGAAACTCTTTCCAGGCGTAAATAGAAGCAGCATATTTCAAGGTTGAACAAAAGTTAAAAACAACTGCTCAGAATTCATTTATATATTTTATAAATTATTTTTTGGCTTTCTCCTGCTGATTCAGAAAAAGCACTATTTCTGCCCACAAACACAGTTTTGCCTCTGTCCTTGAACTCTCTCAGTTAAAGCAAACTGCTGATATGAGCGTTTTAACAGTATGGTTTGGGGTTTATTTTGTAACATCAAGTGTAAACACATGTTCTGTGAGGTACTCTTGAAAACTGTAAACCTATATTTTACTACTTAGATTTTATCTTCCCATATTTTTTCAAGTATAAGTAATAAAACTTTACAAATGCAAACACAAATTAAATTAAAAAGAAAGTTTTGCACAACTAGTGCTGTTTAAATGACAGCAACTGAATTATGGGAGGAACAAGCATAATTCTTTCCTACTGACAGTTAACTGTGGTGAAGGCTAATAATATTGGATACCAAAGGTTAGGTTGCATTTATTTACTGTCTGTGAGCTGTGAATCAAAACCACAGGCCTTTTAAGTAAAAGGAAACAGGATGTACAATCAAGACTATGTGGAAAAAAATACTGCTTCTGATTTTTTGCAAGGCAAGTGTTACAGTATTATTTCAGACTGAAAGTAGTTTGAAATCTAAGACTCTGGTTCCCTGTGAATGTCTTTAGTGCCAGTGCTGGATGATGATGCTTTTTCCTGCTCTCTGCACTGAACTCTCCACTGTACAGCAGGTCTCTATATGAAGCCCTGCAGTGCATCAGCTGAAAGTAGTGTTATTTTGTCTCTTCCATGTCCTTCTGCAGGAGGACCAGTTATTTAAACTGATGCACTGTACAGCACAGCTGTACTGTAGACATGAAGAAAGCTTCTCTCAAGGAATATCCTGAAGAACTATGAGTTAATGTAATGTGCATAATGAGAGATCCTGGAGTGGCTGGAGGTACAGATGCAGTATAAATGGAAAAATAAACTGGAAAGCCAGCAGGCAACCTTATCACAGCTTTCTACGCTGAAACTTCTGCTACTAATTTTTACTTTGTACAAGATGTAAGCCTTTGCTGATCCCTTTTTTAAAAAAAAAAATTAATGTAAATCCCAATTATAAGAATCCTAAACTCAAAATTGCCCTTTATTTCAGAATTAAAAGAACTCTCTGGATACAGTCCACAGTCCTTTGATTATTACTTTTGCCCATGCAGGATTAATAAACTAAGAAGATATTAAAAGTTTCCCTTTGGTCTTTCTGAATAATTCATTGCTTTATTCCACACTTTACAGGTCTGTGATTCAACTTCTCAAGCTAGGTGCCTTTTCTATGAAACTAGTCTTAGAAAGTGCATCCAAAAAGAGTCATCAATGGGTCTGTCTTGTCTTTATAGTTTAGTGCATTAGTTTAGGTTGCTTTTAATGCGTTAACAGTTACAGGTATGAATGCTACAACACAATGGAGTGCCCTCACTTGAAATAAATGCATTTGTATTGCTAGAAGTCCACAAAGAGGCCGAAAAGTAACATAGGAAAGTATTAACAGCCTTGGGGTTTCACTGTATTTCTCAGACAGGCAAACAAAGGTGCTTTAAAAAAGTTTTCCTGACAAGTTGGAAACATTACTTGAGACCTGCCTCCTCTACTCTCTAGTACAGTTATATCTTTCCTGGCTGCTGCTCTTAGAGAAGAAGGGTTTTCCTATACTAAATGTGCCCCAAGCATTTTTGTTCAGATGGCGAAGCTTAATAGAACAACACAGAAATAGTATTTGATTAGTGTTGCTATACATGCATTAATTTAATGGAACAATGAAACAAAAGTTGTTCTGTTCCCCGTACTGAGCCCTGAACAAGCCCTTCACAATCCTTGAATGATGAACCACTAATTTGTTAGTGATAGCTTCCCTCTCCTTCCTTCACTGGTTTTAAAATTGTTTCTTATCTGGAAACTAGACTGCCAGGACATGAATGATACTAGGCAGAATTCAGAATAACTTTCATTAAAAAACAATCTTTAAAGAAATAGTCTCAAAAATATGTGTGGTGCAGGCCTCTCAGTAACCTATGCTGCTCAGCAAAGAGTTTCAAGCATTTGAAATACAATTTGGGCCTAGGTACCATATGTATAATGGTCTATAATTCAATAAATTTCATTAGAAAAATAAGGTTCCAATTTATTAAAGACACGCTTTTGCCAAATAAATCCATTTAGCTGTAACTGAGCATTGCATTTCATAAATCCTTCTCCAGTTTTCCTTCAGTCGCTTCCTTTAAATAATAAGATTGAGTAATAAACAGTATCCATATGTTCTTAATTTTACACATATTTCAGCTAATTATATTATGTCTATGGATAACTTGTTAAACTTTTAAAAAATATAATTATCTTCTCAACGTTTACACAGAAGATGAGTCAGAAAGTAAGTAAAATATCTGTGCTAACAATGTCATATTAATTTTTCTGTGTCTCCAAAAAAGCCAGAAGTAGTGGCCTGAAGGTATCTATTTTTGTGGTTTTTTTAAATAGGGCAAATGGTAAAAGTGAAAGTATCAGTGTAAGTAGCAGGTAGATACTAGGATTATTTATTAAAATCATCGGGTTATCTAACAGGTTATTTGCACTTTTCATGAAACAGTCCACACACACCTTTCAAAATTTTCAACATGGAGAAATAGCAAACCGTGAAGTGGGGGGTTTTTTTCCCCCCTTTGGAGAACTGGCATGAGAATTATTTCCCTGCTAAAACCTTGAAAAAGCTGACTACTGAGATTTTGATCCCATTAAAACTGAAACCATTGGTTAGGGTTGGAATAAGTGCAAATAATAGCAAATGGAATCTGTAACATGACCAACTATCATAGTTTTCTTATGCTAATCTTTTATTTGAGAAGCTGTAATTTGGGACTAATATCTTCCTCTGTGCCAAGCGCTGCAATAGCCTCCCAGATGCTAAACCCTGGATTAAAAACTCCCCTCTAAATCACTAGTGTTAATAAGACTAGCTGTCTTACATTGAAATAAAGCTATTTGTCCAAATAAAACAGGTGGGGTTCCCATGGTAGGAGAGACAGAAACAACAGGGCTATTGGCACCACCTCAGCATCAGCTGGGGATTACTTTTTGCAGGTTAGAACTAAAAAGTGTAGCTGCTGGGTGCTGATATCATCAGAAAATTACCTCAACTTAAACTATCACTGTCCTCAGGAGGAAAGGGGTACAGAGGGAGCGTAGGGACAGCCTAAAGAGGTAAGTCTTAACTCCGTCTCTTAGTATTTGGGAAGTTGCTCTGCAAAATTCAGATATTGGTTTTCTGGAAGTGAAGATAAGTTACATGTTTAAGTTACTACCCTCTGATCAAATTACAAATCAGGAAATGCTGCCTTCAATTTGTTCTAAAAACAAAAGGATGAGCAAATATTAGTTTGTTGTGGACAAGATCTAAAATGAAATATTTTTATTGACATTTCTCTTGGCATTTAGACTTGGCAGAGACTAATTTCATGAAGGAAAATCAATCCCTTTATCTGCTAAAGTGCTTTGAAATATTTAAGTTATAGATCACTGTCCTTTCATAGCTGGCATATATCATGTTTTTCCTGGCATATCCACCCTATTTTTTACTTCTTTAAAAATATTTGAGTAAGAAACAGAATTTTGAAAAGAAAACAAGAGACCCAAAATGTCACGGCTGTAGTTCACGGTGGTTCACAGTGGTAAACGCAATGCAAGGCAGATTTATTTGAGATATCTAAAGAGACATCCAGTCAAATCTATCCGTGGATCCTAAGGCAAGGAATCCATGCAAGTTGGCTTCACAAAAGTAGGTATTTCAAGGAAAGGCATGACTTCCTTAAAGCTGAGAACAGCCTCTAGCATTTAGCACCTGGTCAGAACCTGCCCCTTCTTTAAACTGTAATCTACTAATTTAAACTATGATAGTTTGTGTTTACAGGTCCTCACTGACTAACACACAGGATTTATTTTCCTTTTTTCCATTCAATTCAACATTTACCATTCATCCATTGTGTCATTTTCTTTAGACTATAATTTATCTGTAGCAATGACTATAATTTTTGTCTGTATTTGTACAGTCAGCCTCAGTAGCCTATAGGCATTAGTGTTACATAACTATTCAAAATAAAAGTAATGAAATCACCACCAGGTATGTATTAATAAAATTAATAACTCACAAAGATAAAAACAGTAACTTGTTGTGAGAATATGAAATCAACTAATAATGGTATGTCCCAGAAACAATATTCCTTAATAAAAACTTGCTTTAAAATTTTTTAGAGTGGGGTAGTGATAAGTACTGGTAGTTCACACTGGCTGAAACCTGACCAAAGAACAGCAAATGCAGTAAATACTTCAGGTGCTTTGGGGATATTACATGCTATTTTATTTAATATCCTCAGTAATGCCTTGCAATTAAGTATGAAAGCACATTAACTAAACCTTAAGAACCCCAACCTCAACAAAAGAAAACACTGTAAGAGTTTGGAAATCTGGTAGAACATATTATATGAGGTTCAGTCTGAGTGGTGAAAGACTAGGCAGATGGGAAAACACCCAAAACAGATTAGATTAGAGACTGGAAAGCAATTTCAGAACTATCTGAAAGATCCAGAAGCTGCATCTTGGGAAAATGTTGGACACGGCTCACTCTCAGCAGACCTTGCTATGGATAGCCATTCCCCCTGCTTATTTGCCTGTTTATGCCCATTGCCATCCCACAGCCATCTCTTTTCTTTCCTCTATCTCACTGCAACATTTGCTTTTGAATTAATTTGTTCTTATTTATTCTCTCCTCCTGCCTAGGAGTGACAAATAATGGATTATGATTCCTCCACCAAGGCCAACTGTACGTAGTAAATGGGAGTAAAAACTGATAGGTTATGTAAAGGCACGAATCTAGATTCCTCAGTTATGTACCTGCAAGTTGCAGAACTCCCAAAATAAATCATCTGACCCATTTATTTGTAAAAATTCACTCAAACCTCTAGGAATTCTTTAAATGGAGGCCTGCCTTATATTTTCTTCAATACCATAAGTTGCCTCTGAGAAGGTGTGAAAAGAGATCAAGTGTCAATACTTGAAATATTGTAGAAATCTGAAGGAGAAATGAAAACCATGTGTAATTTAAGAGGAAGAAGAGGGCCTCTTTCTTAGCCCATTAACTGAGTTGGAATACAGTACTTAATTAACATTTTGCAAATACCTTCCAGTGCTAAAGATCCTTACATTATAATGAAAAATAGCTACAACATAAGTAACACAAATTTTTATGTCTAGACCTCATTAACGGGGTTCATTTCATTTTCCCACTGGTATTTTAGTGAAGGAATGCAGTGCTATATCAAAAGGCCATCTTACGAAGTGAAACATTATTTCCGGCTGAGAAGAAAAGATAAGTCTTACCTTTATTTTTCTAAGAAATGCCAAATCTCAGATTTTAGCCCATGTATCTTGTGCTAATGTGAAAAAAAAGGCTGCATTTCTAGCAGAAAATGGAATTGGCAAGAAAGGTTTCTCCTTGGGAGCTGAAGCTTCTTCAAGACTGAAGTTTCATTAAGACTCTCTCATTCTTTGCTCCTGTGTCCAAAGCTTCTCAAAGTTAATTGCAGTAGACAGAGATAAGTTACATATTCACATAGACATATTTTTCCAACCTAAGAGCACAGAGAGGTAGGAAAAGCAGGATTCAAAATAGATTATTCCACAAAACCTAATACAGACCAAAAGTACCTTTAAGAATATTCTGTAGGTGATATGAGTTTCAAAAATTCCTTTTAAATTCCATTTAATCTTTTACCTGCATGCTTTAACTAAAAGAGGAAAATTAGTCTTGTTGACATTACTGCATGACTAGTGGAGTCTTTAGTAGACATGGGATAAAGATAATTGTGTGCCCTGTCTAACAGGAGTGCTTCCATCTGGCACTTGGGGAACTGCACAGTGTATCATTACTCCCCACTGGATTTACTGTCTTTAACCAGGAATAGAAGTTAATTAACCCTGTATTTGCATGAAAATACAGACACTTCTTCAAGTTATTTTTCTTAGAGATTGTTGGTTTGACTGTTTTTCTTTGCATAAAATTTTTTTCTTCCATGTCAGCAGAAAAAGACAGTATCTTCAGGTTCCTAAATTTAAAGATTGCATCATTGCAAGAGCTGATCAAAGGCTGGTTGTGGCTTCCTCGGTCTTTAATAATCTGAGTATCTAGTTAATTAAATAGTCTACTTACATCTTACAAATTTTAGTCTTCAGCCATTCAGATTGAGATGAGCTGTCTTTGAGACATTTATTCTCATTTGGATATCTCATCTAGATGTATTTCTGGCTTTTTTTGTACTTTTTATATTGTTGTTATTTTGCTTTTACTCCTAGAGAAGAAAAGAAGAAGACATTCCTCTCTTTTAGGTCTCTGCTCCCGCCAAAGCAGCCCTCAGTAATACTTTTATCCAAATATATTGAGAATGAGCAGCCACTGTAGAAACTCTGTAGATAATATAAAGAAAATCTGAGTAGACATAGATCAGGTCAAAGAGAACACAGAAGGTGGAAAAACAAAAAGCGAAAGCTTTCTATTAGACCACTGCTTCTCCTGGTTTTACATTAGAAGATCTCTAAGTCCTCTGACAAGAAAATATGTTTCAAAAACTAACCTAGAATTTACCTAGTATTAGGTCCTATCAATCTAGAATTACATTTACTGTGGTAGCAGTTAGTGCTACCACAATTAGAACTTCCATTGTTTAATAATGTAACATCAAGTCATTCCAAGGATTGCTAAGAACAAATTCTTTCAGTGCCTTGGTCATTTTGAGTAAGGCACTGATTCAGCACATTTTGCTGTGGTGAGTCACTACTGGAGAGGCTCCACTGAAGACATCTGAAAGCTGTGTCTCCAGTACTAACCTCAGGGGATCATGACTCTGCCACCAGTGATATTTATCCACCAATGCATATTTTACACTGAATACAGCTTTCCCTGGGGGTACGTAGGGGACTTCCCCATCCCTTTGCCTATTGGGCGCATCTGAATTCTGCCTCTGAAGCAGCGCTGTGGCTGAAATCTGATCTCATGGTCAGATACAGCAAAATGTTTAAGTGCTGTTGCCCGCAAGTTTAAAAAAAATATGAAAGGGATTCTATAGCTTCCTATTAAAAGAGGAATCACTAATACTAAACATTCATATAAAATTTATTTTCAAAAGAGTTTTATAACTATCAAGTTGTAAAATATTTGCCAGTTTGAAAAATGCTGAGGAAGCAATTTTGAATGTGAAAATTGTTAATAACATTAGCCATGCAGGTAGTTTCAATAAACCTGTATTTTGAATTAAAGCACAAGGCAGAAAACTTTTTTCACATGTAACCCTATTACCTCATCTCTATCTTTATGCATCACGGTAGTATAGCAGTATCAGTTTAGTCACAGCACAACTTGAAGGAAGGAAGTTGGTTGAATTGTGAGCCCTTGGTCCTGAATATATAATAGGCTTAGGCCATGTCAGTGTAATTTCATTACAGGATTTCAATTAATATCTCATCTCATATAGTTTTTAGCTTTTTTTTTTTATAACACAAATATTTGCAATACACTAAAAAACCAAACAAACCTTTGGTATTTTTTTTCTTAAATGCATGTCTTTGGTTCTCACACCAATACCAGAAATTTTCATAGGTGGGTCCAGATTATACAGTTTTACTGTAGCTGAAGGTGATGATAGAGAATTATTTTGACTGATAAAACATTGATCAAAATAATTTTTATTTAGGGTAGCTTATCTTGATTCATCTCCCAAGAATGAATCATAGGTAAAATCTCAGGCCTAGTCAGAGGTGATTCCTGATGGACAGATATATATTATAAGGCTCTTTCCTGAAGTCTTCAGCATATATGGCATGAGCATTTAAGACTGGTGAGAACATCTTTCAAATTCTGAGATGTGATATTGCTTCAAAAAATATTTCAAACTATATCCTCACACACTTGAGCTCCCTTTCAATGTAATAATAAAATGGAAAAGAAAGAAATGGGATTATTAAAAATCAGATATTCTCATCAAGACCATTATAGGGCAATATGCCAGGGATGGTGTCAACTAAGTGAAATCTAATGTCAGAGGCAAATGCAATGAACAGAAATCATGGGCAACCATATGGACATTTGGTGTTAAGCAATTATGAAAGCGTCAACCCAGTTTTAGATTAACAAGAAACGGAGTTATCCACAAAATTAATTGTACCTAATTCAACTAATTCCTAATATTTTGTGTACTCAAAATTTAAATGTGCTGACAAGTGAAACACTGGTACATTCACCAGTATCCACTAGGAAGGTGTTAAAAAAAAGTTACAATAAAACATCAATTAGCAATATCTAAATACATCACAGTATTGATTTTGCTTGTAAAAAAAAAGAAAGCTCAGTTTGTAAAGTAATACCAGCTTCTAAATTTTTCCGTGTAAACTTACGAAAATGCATTTGCAACAGAAAATATTGCTTATGAACTTAAGAAGAAATAACAAACTAAACTCAGAAAATTAATTGAATCATTAAGAACCACGCAGCTGGAACACTTACTTTCCTAGTCTTACTATGCCCCAGAAACTAATCAATACAAAATAGGAAAGAATAAACATCATATAGCACAAGATTAATGGACTGTATTTAGAATTTGACAGTTGTCTAGGAAACCGAAAGGGAAAAAATGGAACTTCTATTTGAGAGGCTTACACACAGTTCTTGGCTGAATGTGATTGTTACTACACAGGGAGGAAAATGCACAGAAAGTCAACATGAAAATAGAATGCTTTATACTGGGGTTTAACACAGCATATGAAAAATGTACATAGATTTCTCTAAGGCATTTATTCTAGTATCATGGAAGTGTCTAATAAAACTTAACCAAGCCTTAGGTTTGGAATGTTTTCCAAATGTATTATGGAAGTATGACTTCAATCTAGTCACCACCTACACATAATAAATCCAAAGGTGCAAAGCCTATGAGTTACAAGTTCTACCATCTCTTTAAAAGTTATCTCTTGTAATATTGAAATTTCAGTATATTAAAAAAATATTGTACTAATTAGAGGCCTACAGCTTTAAGTAACACACATTACAGAATTCTAGCTAGTGTTACAGCAGCTCCTCAAATTCTAGTATTCTTCCTATTATAACACTAACTAAAGGAAATTGATGTGTAGGAAATACATAGCAAGAAACTTAAACTGGTATAAGTAAAAACCTTTCAGGAAGGCTCCTTAAATACTCAGTTACAGCTTCGCTTGGTAGGTAAGAAATTCCTTCATAATACAGGTTGAAGTTTATTTATATTGCTTTTGGTCAGAACTTCTGACTCAGGTCATATTTCTTCAAATGAGCATTTTTGGCTTTAAATATTCGTGACAGTCTTTTCTTTAGACATTTTATGTAAATGATAGTAAACATTAGGATTGCCCTTCTTCAGTACAATCTGACTTTGGACTCTTGGGCCCTTTTGAGATTACTACTAATTTCCATCATCAAGTTTACACCACTCAGACCTAAAAATAACGTTATTGATTGCCTTTTTTACTGTAAACCCTAGTACTTCAGCTTTCATCTGTCATAAACAAGTTCTACAGATGATTGGGCTATTAAGTTAAAATAACCTTAAATTTTTTTTTAAAAGATTCAAAGCTGTTTGTTATGAGCGGAGTTTGCTCCTTGATAAGATGCAAGAGTGCGAGTTAGGTGTA
This sequence comes from Chiroxiphia lanceolata, assembly GCF_009829145.1. Lineage (NCBI taxonomy): Eukaryota > Metazoa > Chordata > Aves > Passeriformes > Pipridae > Chiroxiphia > Chiroxiphia lanceolata. The sequence continues at coordinate 20,961,901 of NC_045643.1, read as the reverse complement.
AGTGCTCTTTATGTAATGTAAAAGCTATCCCACAGTTTAGATTTAGAGAATTATTTTTCTCTAAAGAATGCTATTCAATGGAAAACACACTCAATTATCTGTTGAAATACAAATAATTATCTGTGGTGAGAAATGTCTATCTCTGAGTGTCACTGTAGACACTCACTGTAGCCACTGTTAGGTTAACTTGGCTAAAATGTATAGGGATTCTTTATTCCTATGACTTAATATCCTAATTTTGTAGTCTACCAGCTTGATCCTTACTATCTAACTGCTGCACAGTCACATATACATTCAAAAGTAAATGCTCTTCATAGTAATAACTGTGGAGAAATCTCCATGCTCAAGGAAATCAAGTTGGTATAATGTTAACTGCATCTGAGAAAAAAAAAATCCTGTGTTTTTAGGTGGGACGGAGGCAAATTCACCTTCAGATTTCAAAGACCACCAAGCATAGATTTCAAATATTAATAAAAAGGGATAAAATACTCTTGTATCAAAGTCTTGGTACAGTCACACAGTTGTCCTCTGTGGCTGGCCTCTGAGAAGGCAATGAGAGTTGTTTGCTAAGTGCACTCATTTTAACATCTGAAAACTTCATACTTGGACATATTTAAAATTAAACCAAGAAATTTGGTCTTCTGAGAGCATATTTTGAACCAGTGGAAATTTGGAATTCCTCAGTTTGTCCAAACATTAAAAGATAGCACAATAATGCCTAAGAAAGGGCAGAGTTTTCAAGATATTCAAACCAAAGCAGTCAAGAATTTGGGACATGTGGGCCCAAAGTCAGGCTACATGGACTCTGGAAATTTCTGCTTTGATTCCAGGACAACCAGGCAATGAAAGGATATGATTTATGAGAAATGATGGCAGATTATTTTCTCAATTAATACAGAAGCCAGGTCACATAGTGCTATGTTGCCCTGTATAAAAGAATTATTTTTCTTGTGAGCAATTCATTTCCTTATTTAATTCTTCATCTGCATTTTTGTAGTGATTTTGAACACAGACTGTAACTTCCTAGGAACCAATATAATCATACATAATAATGTTTTATGATTAAGAAGGTAAAGGAAGTTTCTCACTTCACATTGTTCTTAAAATAAATTATGCTAAAAGACCATAAACATCGCTCCCCTCTCATATTGAAAAGGGGGTCCTTAAAATGAAATAAGCATCATCTAATTTAAGCATAAATAATCTATAAATGGAAATGTCCTGTAGTGTATACCTATCCCAAGATCACCCTGTTAATTAACAGTGGTTATACTATGGTATGATAAAGGGGATCACAGAGTCAGTAGTGCTGATATTCTTCCCAGCCATTTTCCATACTGGCATCTGTGATAACCTTTCAGAGTTACCAGTGTGCCTGATACTTTTGTTCAGGAAATCCTGCAATGAAATACGAGGATGTGCCTGAGGCATTGCAGGGATAGGGAGTCAGCTGTATGTACTCTTCAGACAATCTATACATATGCAGTAACTTCAAAACACAAAACATCAGCTTTGCTGAGCAGATACAGCAATCAAAATATCTGTGATATACACTCAGTATGTACATATTCAAAATCTGATGATTTGATAAGGATATATGACACTGAGCAGGTGGACCTAAAGAAGTGGTAGGAGAAACAATTCCAGGTTGAAAAGGGGACCTGTGAACATGGTAGCTCTATGATTACACTTCCCTAAGTAAAACTACTCAGTAAAAAAAAGATCAACAGCAATAAAGGTTAATAACTAGACAAATAATTAATCTGATCATAAATAAGCTTTCCCTTAAGGTTTTACATGTGAAAGAGCCCCATAAAAGCTCAAGCTTTTTAATTCAATTTTAATTTTTTAGTTGCATTTTTCACTGTAAAACACATTCTGTGCTTTGATTTATTTGATAGCATAATTTTTTGTAAGAAGACATTACAAAACTGGTGACCACATTAAAATGTAGTAACAATTTGCAATCACAATTTTGGGGTAGATTAGCTCGTGTTTTTTAAATGTTTGGGTTGCTTTATGGTTTGGTTTCTGTTTTTTTTTTTTTTGTAATGAACAAATGAGATACTAGATACTTTTGTGACCTAGAATTTAACTTGCTTACTCCTCTTTAGGATTACAGTGGTAGTACACACACATTATGGTTACTCCAGAGCATATGGTGTTCCTACTCTATATTTATATTCAAAGTAATACAGCACTTGCCTGAGCTGCTCTTATCCCTATTCCCTCTGCTTTGCCTCGTCATAAGACAAGGAAAGTCAAGCAGTAACACTATCATAGTAATATACTAGGGATTCCAGCTGTTCATAGAGATAATTTTGATGAAAGCAGATGAACTGGTTGTAAGATGCCAGCTCCAGTATCCAGATCCTATGGCAGTCCTATTGGTCAATATCAAACTTAGAGAGATGCCACTACAATGTGCTTCAGAGTTTTTAATCAGGCGTAGGAGATGTAATGAGTAACATCAGGTTTCCAATTAAGAGGATGACTTTTCCTATAGATGGATTTTGTGGTGGTTGACCCTTGATTTGATGGACTCATTGAAACCACAGTTCAGTCTGTACATGTGTTCTGTAACAGTCTGAACTAGTCAGCACCAATTTTATTATGATACTTCAAACCTTGTGAGGATGAAAAAGCCAATATTTCCTGCAAATGGCAACAGTGTATACTACTGATTAACAGCTATAAGGTAAATAAAAAACACCAGAGAATTACCCTGAGTGGAAAATAAGCTAACTAGAATTTGGAATGTAAAGTTTCTAACTTCTAACTAGAATTTTGTGATAAAGAACAGAGTAAAGGTAACTTCCTGAAACTTATTTTCAATAGCCATTTTCAGAGTTCAGTAAACAGATCATCTTAGCAAATAAAATACCCAATATCAGAAACTTGCATTTATTTTCCTTTAGGTATAACTATAGCAGAGTTCAAGCAATTTTTTTCATTTGTCATGTTATGGCAAGAACAGCATATGGGTAAAAGGGGCCAAGATTTGTACTTTAGAGAACAAGGTCACAACTTGCTTGCCTTATTCAAAGAACTCTCTTAGTATCTTCTACTCTCTGATTCATCAAAAGTTGTGGGACTCCAGTAATATAATTAGTACATCACATAGACACAACAAATTATATTGGGCAAGATGTGAGCAGCAGAACGAAATGGATATCATCAGTCAGAAAGTTCCATCTTACATCCTACCGCCCTTTTTCCTTCTAAAATCCTCTCTCTTTTGAGGGAAATCTCTCCATGCCTAATCTTCATAAGGTACAAGTTAACTCATCTCATGCTATCTGTGAAGAAGAGGTAGAAGCACAAAATGTGTCACCAGCATACTCATTAAAATCCCCATAGTTTCTATACTTCCTTCTTTCCCTTGATCCTTCCTCACTCCGGGTTACCTGATAACAAAGGGAAATTACCAAACTACCACTCTGACAATCTAAAAGGGCATAGGGGAATTGCTTTATGTTCTCCATTGAAAATGTGAAATTGTCTACCTTTGCTAGCATCTAGTATTATCTAAACAGAATTTTGCAATACTGTGCTTAGTTGGCACAGCTCAGAAAATTGGTATAGGTGCTTAACTTCTGCTTATTAGAGGGAAAAAAACATCAGCTGACAACACAAGCATAATTTCTGTAAATATCAAGGCCTAATACAAAACAGACCTGTTTAATAGGTGCTACGAAGCTTTGAATTACTGCAGCAGCTCACATTCTTGTCTGTAACAATCCTTCATTCCCAAATGGAGATGTGCAGGAGAGCAAATATTAAATATTAAACTGTTGGAGTTAAAAAGTCTCCTTCTGAAACTGTTTTCTTGACAAATCAATTATAAAAGCACAAACATGATATATTTCTAAAACAAACATCATCATTATTAATGATTATTTATTTTGAAGTTACACAAGGACACCACAGGAACATTGATTTGGCACCATAAAAAGATACAAATTAAAAACTTCATTCTTTCGTGCCACTACTTCAGGTACAGGCCTCACTTGCTACTCTGAGTACCACCTGAGACCCAATCCAGCTTTCTTGTCATGTATGGATTGAGGTGGTGATTTGTAATCTGTGGGTTTCTTATTCTGCTGTATGGGTTTTTCGGCATTTTTTTATTTCTACTGTTTTCTTCTGGAAGTAATTTCCAAATCAATACTAACATAACCCATATACTTTCAATGTCTATGCGTCCGTAGAACCACTAGTGAAAAAAAGAATTCACATATCAAAGTGATCTTCAATAGATATTTTCCATTTACCTTTAATAACTGACAGCTTTAATTATCACTGATAACAATGAATGAGACAATACATGAATGGAAAATAAAATATAATAATTCTTGTGCTGATTTCTCCAAACAGTCCTGTTAAGAAGCATATATTAAGCTTGACAGTAATGTTACAGACAAAATGTGAACTATATATTCAGTGTGGACCTCTGCTTAGTTAACAGTTGGTGAGCCCATTCTCTCATACACACAGACACACAAGCATGAAAAAATGGCAAAGAAAGAAAATATTTCCATATATATTTTTTGCAAAATTTAGCTAATAAGGGAATTTCTTCAAAAACCATATATATATATGTATATATATAAAAAATAGCAGTAACAAACAACAGATTTTATTCCTGAATCATCAGAATCTGAGATGCTCAGAATCTTATGAGACCTGCTGTTCCTGAGTCTGAATATCACCAGATTTTTCTTCCTAGGAAACAAGGAACAAGGTCACTTCAATAAAATGCTTGGAATTAATGTAGTATACTTTGATGATAAAATGATCTGATTTTGCAAGTAAGAGTACTGCATCACAACATCACATGAAGAGTAGAGGCCAGATACCAGATTTAACGAGGTTAAAAAGAAAAAAATCACACCATCATCACAGTCAGTCAGTACAAAATGGCTTTGAATTCCCCATTCCATCTTTGGCTCTACCTTAACAGCAAACCAGAGGGTACAATCTAATTCTGAAACGTGGAAAAGATCATGTTGCTATGATTTATTATGGGTAAAATTAAATGTTTTTCCGGCTTACCTGATTGAAGGAGAATGAACAATCACAGCAAAGCCCAGCATCCAAAAATAATATATGTCTTCTCCTGAAATAGTCCAGATTTCCATCCACAAAGCTTTACTAATTAATTATAATTTCTGTATTCTCCGTGGAAAAGAAAACACAGAGACCTTTCCAGAATCCTCTCTGATTCTGCCTCCGCTTCCTGTTCTCAGTCTCACTCTATGGTACCCAACATATATCAGAAAACAGCTTATTAGGAGAAGGGGGGCTGGAGGGAGGGGGGATGGATGGAGGGGGAGAAGTGACGAGCCCGCAGCACCTGACGTGGCAGCTCCACCTACTGGTGGCCAGAACAACAGGGACCGAGCGCAGCCTCCGAGGCTGCTCCATCCCAGGCGTTCTGACCTGCACTTCAAACAGCTCCTGTGTAATAACTTCCTTCAGGCAAGAAGCAGAACAGATCAACAGAACCATACTGATTATTGAATAGCCCCTTAAAATACTTTTTCTGAAAATAATTAAATTTAAATTGTCTATATACATGGAGCAGACCATTTTCTTTTAAATGTGCTGTTTCCTTTAAAAATGCATGGGAAGGGAAGAACGTGTAAATAACAGAGCATAGCTACTGACTGCCCCCCTAACTCGTGTATGCAGAACTTGCTGATTATCTTGATACTGTCTTATTCATTAAACACAACTATGCATTTTTTGGCATTATGTTCAATTCTTTCACATGTATAAAATGTACTATGTCTATGTAAAAAGCCTAGCTCAAAGTCTTTCCCTGAGACAGGATTCCTGGGTATGTGCAGATTTACATCTGCTTACCTAGGACTCCTCTGGCCCTCCTGAGAAGGATTATTAGAGCAGTGGTTCCAGCATTGCCTGGTCCAAGGGCAGCATCACTGAGTGAATAATGTCCTTCAGGCAGCATATTATTTTGTCCTGCATGTCAGTTTAAGGAGTATTGTGTCCATGGAAAGGAAAGCATAGGAACACTGAGCAATGTCAGCAAGTGTGTGCAATATATTGACCCGTAGCCTGGGCTTAGAGGCCACTACAGTTCCCAAAGAATTTAAAATCAAGCTACTAGCTTTGTTCAGTCGTGTGGGATTTAATGAACAAATATTATTGCACAAAACAAGAAGACAAGCATATAAAAACAATGAATATTTTGCTTTCTTGTAGCTTCTGTAGTTCCTTTAAATACCTTCTCTGCAGTGCCTAGAAACAGCCCAATTCTCTGTCCCACTGGTCACACACTTCTTTTTGGAAGTGAGAATCCCAGGGCACATATCCAGCCTGATGGTCACTACCAAATCACAACTGCACAAAGCAGCAGTAGTGGTGGTAACTGCCTATGATTCATGTCCTGCATCTCTAATATCAATAGACATCCCTTTTTCAGTTAGCATTTATCCTTAAGCATTTGTGCCAGTTTTGAGTAGTCCTTTAGATTTCAGTTACACTTGCTGTGTGCTTGACAGACATCAATACCAAATTCCTGAATCTGGCAGCAGCAAACAGAAATACATTTTTAGGGGATGTACATATTCTGTATGTACAGGATAATGGCTGTATATTAAGTGAAAGAGATGTATCCCCACCTTGAAAATGAGGTTTTTGATAAAACTGGACACACAATGACACTCCTGATCACCTTGTTCAAGTAAATCCCCTTTTTGTTTCAAAAAGACTTTGCGAGCATGAACATATACCACATTCTTATTTAAAATAATAAAACTTTTCTCCCATTGATTTTAATATTTACATTTTCAAATTTCTAGAAGTTAAAAAGAAATGTATTTTTAATAAAAAAACTGTTCATCAGCTCTACAGCATAGGTTTTGCTTTCATGAGATTATGCTAATTTAGCAAACCCATGAATGAAGAGAAGCTGATGTCTACATTTTAAACTGCTTAGGAACATTGTTTTGCAAATGCATTGTGTTTTGAAAATCAAACCAGTCCTTGGGGAGGACCTTCATTTGCATAAACGCTGCATTTCTTTTATGTATCATTTTTAATCTTAAAAAAAATTCTTAGGGGTCTTCGAAAGTTTTCTTTAGAAAGTCTTTATGTTATTGTCCAAATGTAATCATCATCTAGTAACAACATAGTTAAGGAGGAGTTATACATGATGAATCTGTTTCTCTTGGAAAAATAAAGAAATTCTAATCTACATAACAAACTTTTTCAACTTTGTTAAAAAAATAAGAAACATAGTCCTTAATACTAGCTGTGTAATTCCAACAGAAACGGGTGTATAAAAAACACTTCTGAACCTAAGCTGGTTCAGAGATTTGAGTCTCTGATAAGTTTTACAGAAGTATAGTCTTAGAATAGCTAATTTTTGTGAACTAGCGTTCCACAAGATGGTTATATTAACGTCATATTACTAGAGAACCCCCAGTCCTACTTTTTTGTGGTCCTTATATTTATTACAATTTTCTGTGGTATACCAGTTGATACAATGACTGTACATAATGTATTTGTTGATACCAAGACAGCCTTCTCATAGGTATAGGACTGATATTAGAGAAACGTTCTGCCACTGATTTAAACAGTTCAATTATCAACTCTCACACTACAAATAAATCCAGAAAATATACTTTTTGTTTGTAGAAATACTCATGCCACACAAATTTATGGTAAATATTCATTTATCAATATTGCAGGATGATGGAATGGTTGGGTTGGAAGGGACCTCTGGAGAACATCTAGTCTAACGCCCCTGCTAAAGCAGGCTCCCCTAGAGCAGGTTGCACAGGATCACAGACAGGTGGATTTTGAATGTCTCCAGGCAAGGAGACTCCACTGTGTTTTAGTTTGTGTCCACTGTCCCTTGTCCTGTCACTGGGCACCACTGGAGATGAGTCTGGTCTCATCTTCTTGACATCTGTCCTTAAGATATCTGTATGCATTCATAAGATCCACCCTCAGTCATTTCTTCTCCAGGCCAAACAGGCCCAGATCATCTATAGCTCATTTATGACCTATATTCTTCTTTAATCAACGTCCAGGATTGCCTGTATAGCGATTCAAATTCACTGAAACCAGTCAGAGTCTTTGATTTACTGAAACAGAGTTTGAATTATGCTCCTAAGAACTCCTTACCACTCTTAAAATCTATCAGTGGAACAACAGGGAAGAAAAAAAACCTACATACAATTATACTATAAATACATCAAACCATCTATACGGAAAAGCTGCTCCCCAGAACCCTGAATTTATAAACATGAAAATTTCATTTAAAAAGTCCATATAAAATGTATATATGTGACAGATACTATGTATACAAAATATCTCTCCTTCCTTTCCTCTTCCTCACTAGATTCCACTACCAGATCTAAAAATCAGAAATGGTCATTCAACAAACAGGCTGCTTTGACAAAAGTAATTTATAACAATGCCAGCCTGATACTTGTTTAAATTTACATTATTTGTACAACTTCTAATGAATCATCAATTCAGAAATTACATTTAAAAATCTAGCTTGAAAAGCCTTGACATTTCTAAATAATCTGTCTGGGAATCTTGCCCCAGGTGCAGTTATGCTCTCAGTAATGTCCGAATAAATGCAAAGCTATTCAGTCACTTTTAACTAAACAGCTGAAATACAAATGTTGAAAAATCTTAGTTCCAAAGAGAAAAATAGTTTTGAAGTGTTAAACATGAATGAATACAGCCCCTGTATGGGGTCTCATAGGGACAAGCCCATGTAAGTTTTCATCAATGCAGTCATCAGCCTGGTTATAACATCAAATATATTGTTTGATTAATACAATTACTTTTGGACAATAATTCTCTTTATTAATTCTCAGGCACTTTTGTGAACAGTAACGTGTACTTAAGGGCACCAAAATAGAAGACTTTATGTCATAACTATTTCTTCAACTACTTACCTGTATTAGCCTTTGAAAGTGGTTGCAATTGCAGTATTTAGCTAAGTGTAATGAATCTGACTTCAATTCAAGACTGTCTAAATGTATAAAACTCTTTTTCTTCATCATTGGTTTCTCTCCTTTTTTCTCCTTTTGTCTCTAGCGTGCAGAATCAAAAAACTCTGCTTTTAATAAATTTTGTCCCCCCTACTAATGCATATTTACAAGTTGTGGACCTGACATAGTGGCTTTTCAATTAATAATCTCCACTTTCACTTGAGGATATTTTTATTTGACTGCTGCATACAGTGGTAAGCAAAATTTAGGGAAGTGGAACTGCAGTAGAAATATCTGGCCTAACATTTTAGGAAGATCAGTGGTAGACATGCAAATGAGTTTCTACCGTTTCTTTTTATTCGAAAACTTGTAGGTTGCACATGTGGAATTTCAAAACTGGGAAAGAAAATACAAAATGTGGCTAGCAGTCAAATGCTACAGAACAGAACTGCAGAACTTCTTGGGATAAAGACAAACCTGAGGATACAACTCAACGCCACATCCTCATTGCATCTATCATCAGTAATAACATAATGTTCTGTTGGTACAGGCTCACTTAAAAGTATAATGACTTCATAGTAACTTAAGCCTTTGACCACTAAAATATTTTAATAGGCCATAGAGCACACTATCTGAAAAATGAGCTGCTTTAAATTATTCCTAATATCATAATAAAGATATGTGATGTGCAATCTGTACTTTAATGGTTGTAACTTTTAATGATAATAAAATTATTTTAAAATTAATGTTAATAAACAATAGTTAGACCCTTCCAACTCTTGTAGAAAAAACTATACAAAGGCCATACAAAAATGGACTCAGTTGCGATAATTCCATTGGTTTAGTAAAAACAAAGTAAAAATAAGCCACAAAGCATAAACCACCCTAACCACCCTCCATATGTGCCTAAGTGCTTCCAAAATATTAACCTCAGGTTACAACTTTCAGATGAGCTACAATCAAAGTTATAAAATTGTCATGAGCTGAACAAAATGTACACAGCAATCACAGCTCAGAGACGTCTTAAAATATTCAATTTATATATGCACACACTCTGTTCGTATATTTAGAAAGAGTAGGAATCCTGTTTTGAAGAAATGAGATCATCATGTGAGACTGATGTCTGTTTAGTCTAAGTTCAAGATAATTAGCAGCAGGCAATAATAAAGTAACTGGTCAACAAAAAGATTTTTTTTCTTACACCAGTGATCCTCAAGCTAGAGGTAGGTCTAGGTGGCACAATGCTTGGCTTCAGGAGCTTCACAGCCAACTCTACTTGGCATTGATAATTATTTAATGAGAGAGTTGGTGAAAAGTTCCGTAGGTTAAGTGGAAAGACGTAGCTTTCCCACCATGTATCTTCTAGGTGTTTCTATCCTCTAGCATGTAGCAGGCACTGCAGCCGCTGCCACTGCAGAAGTTTCAGAATTTCTGATTACTAGAAGAAACATTCCTTCTAATCATGTTAATCTTGCTTGATAAGATTTTTTATTTTATGTCCATTTTGGTACGACACAAGAGAGTCATAGAAGGCAACTAATTGCTTAGGAAATACTTTTTTGCATGACATGCAACATACCTGAAGGACTTCCAGAGATACAGGCCAACAGCTTAGGAGGATTCTGAAAAACACTAGATATTTATGCGAATAATAAGAGTTAGAACAGGGAACAGGCACTGACTCAGATAATAAGGATTCAGTATCTAAGGCTTGCAAACTTCTTTTTTACTTTCCAGAACTTAATGCATGTATGTGTCTCAATTCCTCAACTATGAAATGGAGATAATTCCTGACTTCAGAAGGGGCTATAAGATAAATGAATTTTGTTAGCTAACCAAGCTATAGAGATCAAGAGTGAAGAAATATTTTAATATTCCTTGTAACGTCCAAAGGGGCCAGCCAAGCCTAGGAAGCTATTATTTCACGCCCTGTATATTCACAGGACACAGACCATGTTCAGAAGAATCTACTATATATATGACAAGACCAATAAACAAAGATGAAATGCAAACAATCGATTTCAGAGTGAACCAATACAATTTAAGACAGGCAGATTTTAAGAGGTGGAGAAATGAATTAAATGATACCTCAGCAACAAGTGCCCTAGTGCTCTCAGAGCTAGTAACAAAATCTAATAATGTCCTCCCAGGACACCTATAAACAGAGAGATTGCATTCATACGTTTTCATTCCATTTATTGCTACTGAGTCATGTGGTTTAATTGGTCAGATGAAAGGTAATCATCACTTGGAGAGAGGGGAGGTTTTGCTAAGCAAACCTCAAGTTATAATTTATTTATTTGCTAGTCTTTAAAAGCTGAAATGCTAGAATAATTGCTCTGTTTAATAACATATGCTTGCCAAGTTGATTTTGCATTAGAAAGTTTCTCTGCATCTCAGAATGCCTAGGACTTATCTGCACTAAAAACTGTACCTTTATAACTAAAGTGTGAAAATATATGGCAGAGAGATGACAACAAATTTCAAACAATTGACTCATATATATTAAAGAAAAATAGCTGTACTTTGATCTGCTTTCAGCCAAGAATTCTGAGGATACAGAACATGTAAACTATTCAGTGCACTGAATTGAGAAGTAAGCACAAGCTAATGCCTTAATGGTTCTACTATAGGCATACAACATCAAGGAGAGCAAAAATGGAAGTGAAGTGTACTTTCAAAAACTGTTGTACACATTCCTCTTCAAATCTGTCTTCCCTGTTGTTCATTAAAAGGGACTTCACTGTTAGCCCCAGGTAGCCAAGAAATTACTGGCTTTACATTTTGAAAACATTATGAATGTGATACAAAACAGTCCCTTCTTCAAAAATAATTAGCAAGACCAAATAGTTTTCGTTACAGAGAAAAATATTCAGAAATATTTTAAATTCCAAAGGTATCTTTCTTAGGCAGAGGTAAAATCTGGCAGCCTGCAGTAATACACCTCAGATGCAAAGATTTTAGATATGACAGAAAAGCAACAGAATAAAAAAGACTGATGATGTTTACTAATTTCTCTTCACCAATTTCTCTTTAAGTAACCCTGGAACAGGGAAAAAATTATACATCATATTTAGAATAATCTCAAAGTTCAGTTTCACTTCATTGAGTAATTTGCAAAGGTGACTCTCAGACTTTAAAGGCAAGAATGATAGGCTTTATGATTTCATCAGAACTAAATGACAAAGTCTAGTAACTTTTGATTGAAATTAATTTATGTCTTTTAAAAAGATGACATATCAAGGAACCAGGAACCTGTTCAATCTGCAGACCTGTCTTTTGCTTTAGCAATTTAGAGATTCAGCTCTAGAGTTTGAGAGTTAAGAGATTTGTGGATTAAAAAAGACAAAAACGAAAATAAAAGGTTCTAAATATCTTCTTTGAAGCACGTAAATGGCAGGTGTAGATAAGTGTCTGTTGGCCAGAATAGCTGCTAGCATTGCTCCTCAATCTTAACATCCCATGTGCTGTGGAAACTGGAGTTTGACCTTTTGCTCCATCTATTCTGGGCAAATGTTTTTGCATGATTTAATAGAATGGTTATTTTTTATGCAGATGACTGTTAGCCATGCTCTGAGAGGCAAAGAGAAATTTCTGGTAGAAACGAGCTCTATCAGCATGGTTGAATAAGCAAAAAGATTCTTCCAGCTATGCTAGTTTTAGGACATTAAATAAAAAAAAAAATCATGAGATTTGTTCAATGGATATTTGTTTTCATTCCTGTATGTACTATAATTACTATGATTAATAACACCATGAATAAACCATGTTGAAGGTGTTGTTGGAGAGCTTAAGGAGACTTAGAATCAGCTCTGAGAGATTTACTGGAATCTCTCTGAATCTCTTCTGAATTTTTCATAGAAAAACTCTTTATTTTCTCACAGACATGTAACTGAAAGTTTGTGCCACTGAAAAATGCAGTTTTTATGGGAAAATGAAAACTTAGAAAAATGCTTTGAATTTCAGCAGTTAAAAGTCTATTGTCTTTGACATATTGTGGCATTTTATTGTGATATATGTGAGATATTATCATATCTCATTTTCACTGTGCTCTTCAAGAAGATACAGAAAATCAAATCTTGCTTTGCCAATGAGCTTTACCACTAAGGTGTAATTTTCATAAACCTACAGATTAAAGAAGTGAGACCATAATAGACTGTAGAAGGATTAAGATTACAGAATACAAAACAGAATAAAAGTGTCTATGAGTTTGTGAGAGAAAAAATATCCTGTATAATGGAGCAGAAATGCATGTTTCTTACCAGTACACTTTTAACTAAATTGTTACACTACTGCTAAGAATTATATATTAGTGTAAGTAATAAAAATTCATACAATCTTCAAGTCTCTTATAACAGTTTTATCTCACTTTTAATATTTCAGATTTTATTAGTTCAAATTATGTATATTTTTAGATAACCTAAAAGTTTTTGTTTTATTTATGAAGTTGAATTAATATTTGAAACTTTAATGTTACATATTCCAATGAAATTATTGTTTTGTGAAAAGTACCTTCAAGAAGTGACTTTAGAATTAGGTTTAGAATATCAGCTTCACTATTTTAGGTCTAAAGTAGGCCTATATTAATTCATATTTATACAAAGTTGTCAAAGTATATTCCAAAGTATTTCCTGCTCCGTGCCCTCGAGAGTGCGGGAGCCGGGAGGTGCAGTGCCCGTGGAGCCAGGCCGTGCTCCAGCACCGCGGACAGCGCTCACTGCGGGCAACGCAGGCGACCCTTCGCGGGGAAATCCTTCAGAAGGCATAAATATTATTTTTGCATGAAATAGTACTTTATAGGAAAAAATCCTTAAAACAAAGTCAGTCTACAGTGTATTTTTTTTTGTGACAATAGGATTTCTAAGATGCTCAGTCCATGCTCGCATGTAGGTGTTCGGACCTATTACTGTAATTACTTGAACTATTTTAATATTTCAGAGTTCTTACATGGTCCAAGATCTCATTGTAGGGATTGAACAAGCATAGAAATGGATCATTTTCCTGAAGACACTCCAAGGGTTTGTGATAACCACGCTGAATGGTTTAGTCTAATGCAACTGCAAGTTGTTACTCCAAGGGACTGTCTCTCGAGCTACTTCCCTGTGTTGACATCAGTGATTTTTGTAATGAGTCAGATCACGGATCCTAATTAAAAATTCCATGGTCTTCATCTAGATTCCATGGTCTTCATCTAGATTCATTCCTAGTTAACTTTTGCATTTTATCCTCCCCCAAACCCCCCCCATGTTTTGGTATGATTAAATTTTCCTCCACAGCTGAGAACTGTTGAGCCAACTCCATGTGCAGGTGGCTGCTGTGTGATGTGACAGAGCAGGTGTACGTGATAGAAATAGAAGATAAAAGTAGAAACAGTCAGCTACCCAGCATTCCAGTATAAGGTATCCTTTAGTAACAGTAAATCCAACACTGCTATTATGGGAATAGTGGCTAGAGACAACTGGGTGAGGCAGTCAACTTGTACATTAGGCTTTTACAACTAACAGTGTCCTGAGTATGAAAGATCAGTTTAAAGTCGCTATAAAATGCAATAGAGCCCTGTGTTAAAATATATAAAACAGGTCACTCTAAAAACTCTTTACTAAGCAGTAATGTAATAGTACTGGTGAAATCCAAGCATCCATTCCTCCTGTCTTACATAAAGATCTTTCTTCCTTTGTCTTTCAATGAGGATATAAATGTAATTTATAATTTTGCAGAATCAATACTCAAAGGGAAAATAGCAAGCACTCTTATTTTCTACTATTTTGTAGTTTTGGGGGGGGGGGGTTTCTGAATAAAGAATGACTTCTTTATTTCTAAACACAAAGTGTATTAGGACATAGTAAAATAAAGATATCTGGCAGAACTTGAGTTTTCTGCAATTATTTGTATATTAATGTATATTTCAATGTAAAAAAAAAAAGTTATGGAGTTTAAACCTCAAACCCATTTTCAAATATCTGTAAGCATTTATTAGTCTTACTTTATTTTAGAGCTGTGCAGTCAGGGGCTAACTGCGATCCACACCTCCCCGGTGGCTGGGCAGGGTGTGCGGATCCAGCGGGCTCGTCCTGTGCCGGTAGGTGGAGCCCGCACAGAACCCGCGGCCGCCTTGTTTCCTCCCCCTCCGCTCTTCTCCCCCCTCCCCCCCTTTTCATTTCCCCCACAACCAATTTTCTGATCGATGCTGGGATTCAAGGAGTGAATCTCAGAACAGGAAGCAGGCGAAGAGACTACAGAATACTGCAGAGGTTCCTTTGTTGCCTCTATGGGGAGGTTCTTTCTTTATTTCTTTCCTTTTTCATTTCAGTGAAATTAAGAGTTTACAAGCTTCTTTGCCCAGGAACCTGTACCTGCAGTAGGAGCCTCTCATCTATCTACAAGTGTATGGATATTTCTTATGCTATGATTTTTAATTCTCTTTTAATCAGGTAAGACACTATTTTATTTAATTGGAATGCTTTAGACAACAAATTCCAGTTGTTTTATACCAAGATTCTTCTCTTGTGGTGCCACACCTAGTTTTCAATTAATATTAATAGAGCAAGAGGAAAGAAAATCATAGCCATCTTTGCCACTGCATGGATTTTTCATAGCATTTAATTAGGTCTTAGCACAATAATAAAAATGTTGTTGCTCTTTGGAGGTTTCTGATCCGATTTTTTTTAAGCTTGCATGTTTATAAGGATTACTTTTGAGTTTGTGTTTTTCATCCTAATTGTGGTAATTTGTTGCTGTTATTTTGAGGTGGTCATCCACAAGTGTTTTCTTTTTCTGCTGGAGGCTATACTGTGCTGTATTCAGAATACAAATTGGAATGTGTTTTAAAGCACACAAATACATCCCTGGGATTGCACAGCTTTGATGCAGAAATGTGCTGTTGCTTCTTTTTGCTATCTTCAGACTGAGGCTTTCTTTACTTCCTAAATTCATCATTTTCTTTCTGTGAGGCATTGGAGATTTACAGGATTCTCCCCTCTCTCATCTCCCAAAACAGCCTCTCCCTGATGGAAGACAGAATGGAGGACTTGTCTGTCACTAAACATGGTTTTGCACTGCTGCATATACCATATGAAACACATATGTTTTGTGAATTGTTTTACATATACAAGAATGAAATTTTTATTAAAAAAATTCATTCCGTATTGCATGAGAGGGAAAAATTATTCCTTTCGTTATTTTTTTTAGAAGCATGATACACACTGGGAGAGACAGCAGAATGACTCAGGAGGTGGGAAGCTCATGCAGCACCCCCTGACTCTTCTTTCAAACCTTCGGGTCTTTTTTCTTACCTTCTTTGAATTACATCAATAACATGTTTAGTTGGGAAAAACAACATAGAAATGCATAGACTTACACAGTCACAGATCAGAGAAGGGGCTCAGTAGCCAATTTGTGAATAAATAAAGAATGTGCAATCAGTTTAAATGCATTTCGCTTTTGATTATAAGGCGGTAAGTAGCACTTAATCAAAAATTTCACACACCTGTATAAAGGTAAACTTTTTTCTTTTAGTGGTGATTAGTGAAGCAACAGAAAATTGGGATTTGAATCCTGTTGGGATTTGAATGCTGGATGCTGCGTTGGGTTTAGATGATTCCACAGATACATGTGAAATGTTAAGAAGGTTCACGCTCGTTCTCACCATCTGTGCAGGTTGCCTGCTTGGCTGTATTTTTGTGACTGATGTTTACAGTATGTATATCTGTGTATGGCTCAGCCATTGTAGTATCTGAAAATCTCTTCACTAGTGGTAAAGGATCCTCAATTCTTGAACAGATCTGGAGAAACGATGAATAATCATGTCCAAATGATCTGCAATTTCCTCCAGTGACAAATGCATTAAATAAATTATGCTCTCATATGTCTATAGGCCCCACTTCAACAACAAACAGGCATGTCAATGGGATGACTCACATTCTTAATATTAGGCAAGTGGACAAGTACCTGGCTCTGTATCTTGATTTTTAGACTGCACCAATTTTAAGGGAAAGAATAATTTTGTAATCACAGAAATTTTACAGTGTTCATAAAATGCACCTAGTAGGCCAAATGAGCATGTAGCTTCAAAGACAAGCTATAGATTAACTTTTATGTAAAAAAAAAAAAAAAGAAAAATCCATAGAGTTATTACAGGTTTTGAGTATGTTCATTGTGAGCATTAGGTCTTGGGAAATAAGAGGCATATAAATGGACATATTATATCAAAGCATGATCCAGTTACCTTTCAGTAGGAACGAAGTTGGATATTTCTGGAGAAGTGCAAGCAAAACTTGACCCTAAGAGAAAGTTGGCCCTCTCTACCTTTTGTGAAACTTAATTTTAGAGGGTATTTAACCCTTCTTGGTATTTTTGTTCATCTGAAATACTCTAGCAGAAGTGTACTCTGTGCTCACATAAGCATCAGATCTCCACAGGAGATCCCAGCATACCTCCTCTGCAGCCAGAGCAAGAGCCCAGCGTCAGCTACGCTACCAGGGCTGCTTGCTGATGATTTCTTTGTCACAGACCTGGATGAATGGTTTCACTGGGTCACTGCCTGCAGCCCCGCTCTAGCCCCGAGTAGCCCTAAAACTCTCCCACCGAAGGGACGGAGAGGACACTGACATCTCATATAGTCTACCTGCTTGAATCTACTTGGTAGCAGGAAATGCAACCATAGTCCCCTCTTATGCATACAGCTCTTGGCTGGAGCAGGAAAATCTCAAACAAGATTTTACTGTGTTGCTTCCAATGTTTCAAAGCCATGCACATGCTCACACCAGCTTCTCCAGAGCACAGTGTGGATCCTTTGCAGCCGCAGACCCTGGTCCAGTATTCCCCCTGAGTGGGAGCGGCCTCTTGCCCATCAGAGCCCTCCTGTTCTTCTTGCCCTCAGTCCCAGCTTGCCAAGCAGGCGTCAGGGATCCCAGGGCCTCCTTTCTAGAGGCTTCCTGAAGTCACTCGAATAAATCCGTTCCTTGTGCCTACTGTTGTCTCACTGACACCTACCAGCCTCAGAAATGCTGGGTTAAAAGGCATTTCTGCCAATAGTGGCCTGAATCTCCTGTTCTTCTGTAACTGTCTTTGAAAGGCAAATGTACCTGATTTCCAAGAGGTGTTAATGATGGGAGGCAAAACACTGATTAACCACATTCATGTTATTCAGTTTGAATTCCAAGTTTGCAACTTTACCTCTCTTATTTCTGCTCCTGAACCTACTATTGTTCCTTTTTTCCAACCCTTACCTCCAGCTGAAGTTAGGCTGCTTCCTCTTTCTGCCTCTGACTGGTTTGGGACCAGCAGAAAGGCTTTGTTTCCACTCCTGGTTTCCATGTTTGATGCCTCAGCAGCTATCACTCTCAGTGCTGCTGAAGGGGCTGCTATTGCCAGGCAGAAACATAGTCAACATGTGGCAGCTCTGTAAGTATTTATTACAAGATGCTAAGAAGCTTTTTCTGAGCATATTTAGAAATTACTTTAGAGAAGTGCTGAATGGCCAGATTTCAATAAATTTAAAAAGGAGCAACAAAATTCAAACTCTTATATCGCCCGAGCAGCCTACTTGACACAATTCAGAGTAAACAGATTGTAGCAAAAGTTCTCAAAAAAATGGCTGGAAATACATTTTAATGCTGCAATATTACCATCATGCTCATTAAATAATTACAAAAATAGTTTTTAATCTTCCTATTAAAAAAACAAAGAACATAGGTTCATCGTTCTTGCCTATTGGTTGATTGTAGATCAACTTGTAGATTACTGAAATAATGGTTTCAAACTTTTTCCAATAAGCAGACTACAAATGTACTTTTTCTATTAAATGGTGATGATTTTGTTGTTATAAGCATTCAAACTGTATCACAAGGATACATGAATCCACATTGTCAAGTTAAGCTTTTCTTTCTAACTTCATTGAAAGAAGTATCTCACCATTTATAGTGTCATTAAAGAAATAAATCCAATCTCAACAATTAATGTTTGGCAAAGCTGAAGAGGCATAATGAAGAGATTAACATGATGGAAACTATTAAGCAAACAAAACTCTGTCAGCTCTGTTCATACTATATGGGAAAAAATGTTGGGTTTTTTTTTAAGAAATCGTGAATAAGTTATTTTTTAGGTCTCTAGCTGAAGTTCAGTGATTGTTTCTGTATGAAGTTTTCATAAGTTTTGTGTAATTGTGATCCCATTTGCTGCTCAGTTCTTAGCTTGGCTTCTCTTAAGTGTGAGCAGAATCTGATTTTGGCCAGAAGAATTGTTCTTGAACTGCTAATGGTTCTCACTCATCTTTTTGGAGACCCTCACAGGTACTTCCTATTATGCATTAAAAACGCAAACTTCCCCTACCAAGAAACAGGATCATGTTCAATAAGATAATGATTGCTCTATGCAGGATATATTTATCTTACCTGCACAAACTGGTAACATACAGCGTGAGCAGGCACGCATTTTAAGATGATGGACGTCCAGGTTTTCAACATAGAGCAAGTGGTCTTCTCATCCTCTAAAGTGGCCTTGTCATATCACAGAAGATGCCTGATTTTTATGGCATATGGTGCTGCTTGTCTGGTCTTAAATGGAGTTGTAGCGTATGGCTTTGAGTAATTTGGAAAATGTCAAATGACCCACTCTAGCCAAAAAAATTGGGTACCATTCAACCCTGCAGTAAAAAGCATGACGGCAGTAGGTCTAGCCAGCTCTCAGCTCAGTACTTTGGTTTCAAAGGCAGCATTTGTGCTGTATGGAACTACACAAACCCACCTGATTATTTTGGCCTGCTAACTTCTGTAGCTTTCTGGTTGCTGGTACTGAGTTAACTTAATTAAAGCTACAATATTTCCAGACCTAGTGCTGTCATTCCTCTGACAGTAGGGTGAATTTTGCCTCTAGATGAATTACTACCAGCAGGCTTTTACAGTGGGGCAGAAACAGTCTTTCTGTCTGAATAGGTGTTATTTATACCTTTTTTTTTTTTGCTATACCAACCTCACCACGTCTCACCAGCGTAACTGCAAAATCTTCCACAGACTTTGACCCCAATGTAGTTTTGTTTGATGATAAATGTAAATGACTCACTCTGAAATTAGGATTCTGACTCAAGTTCTCTAAAGCAATACACTGTGTTCTAGACTCACCCATTTGTCTCAGTAGGATCCCAGATATATTAGGAGCTAGATTCCATAGATGTATATAAAATGGAGTCAGATGCATCCTGAAAAATTTGACAGTCTGTGATCTTGACAGAAATAGTGGCTGGAGTTTAATGCATCATAAATTGCATGTAGCAAGGTTAGAAACAAATGTCCTTTGCCTAGACACTGGGATTGGGATGTGCTGTTTAAAAATGAGTTCCATAAACAGGTGCAAAGAGAAGGTTGAAGGAGCACCTGAGTATCGAAACAGACTATGTGCTTATAAAGAAGTGCATGGCAAATTTCTGTACAAACACTATTATGAAACAAAAGCTCTGCCCAGGGTAGTTGAAATTTGACAGCCTATCTCTATGTATATTCATTGTATTTTGTTTACTGGTAAATATTTGTACCAAGTAAAAACCAGTAGAAAATCCTACCTCTTGGGCCACAAGGCAAGCTTTCTTAGATCAGTTTTCCCTACTGGAAGTCTCTGGCAAGGTTATTTTAACTGGGACTGTGGCACGCAAGGTCATATCACAAGAGTATAACAGGTGTATTTGTAGAGTGTGTGAGCTCTGCGTGTTTCTCTTTGCTGAGAGTCAATAATGCAACCATGGAAACTAAAAGATAAGTACTGACACCAGGCAGAATGAAAAAATCTTCCATCTGTAGTTGTGTTAACCTGAAAGCAGACATGGGGCAAACACTGCACGATTGTTTGCAGATTGAGACTTCAGTGATGGCTGCACAAACACCCTGTGCAAATGCACTCGCACAGGTTGGATTTTGCAGTGCAGAGGCTGGTTTCCATTTTGTAGAATGGGAAGCATTGCAAAAGTGCTGACAGAAGACAGCTTCCAAGGTACCACGTTAATACTACTGAAAATAGTAGTATTCTAATTCTAATTCTCCCAGTGAAGCCGTGAGAATACACTTTGAAAATAGGGTGCAGGTTGAGCTAACCTTTTATTTCCGTCTGGCTTCTGGAAAACACCGATAGACAAAATGGAAAGCGCACAATTTTATTGTCAGAAGCAATGGGGAGATGCAAATGTTAAAAATTATTAGGGAAATCAATTTGATTAGAAAGCAATAGATTGTAAATGTTACTAGGCCACACTTATAAGAGTCACTTTTCAACAGAATAACATTTTACATCTTGCAAACAGTTTACTTCAGTAGTTATGTTGGCTAAACATATGTAACAGTCAGAACATTTTCAAGACTTATTGTTTCAAATTATTTTTTTAGAGTACTTTCAGTTAGAGTTAACATTTAAAGCGCCTCACAGCCTTTACATTTGCGACTGTAAAAAGATATCTGTGCTTTTGCCAGCTGAAGTTTTTATGAATTACATGATCTTTGATCTGAAGCAAAGCTTCGGCCCTCTAAGCCAAGCCAAAGGCAGGCTAGTCTCACAGAGAGAAATCTGGGACTTTACTCCGCTAGTATCCTTCGGGGGTGGGGGAAAACTGAACATAAGCCTCAGGGTGTGATGATGATGATGACCTTTAATGTTGCATGGAGCACTTGGGTGCTATTACTCATGCTGATATCTTGCTCTGTGGAGTGGTAGAGGCTGGGAACCCAGAAGCATTCTCCATTGCTGCAAAAGGGATTATATAGCTTTTCTCAGTATTGACCTCACTTCCAAATTAGTTTAAGGATTCATACATTCTCAAAATAGTCTGTCCTTAGTGAGAAAGATGATGGATATGATGCAGAAATTGAGTGAGCTGGTATAAATATTGTGAGGATGGGTGAATGACTCTGGAATTGTGGTAAGGAAAGGAAATATCCCCTGGGAATCTAGAGAAGAGAGACAGATGGGGGAAAGCAGTTAAATATAAGAGGGGGGAAGTGAAAGTTTAGGAGGGTACACAAATTCAGTTTATATGAGAAAAAAGTAGAATACATTACAAAGGAAATCTTGACATGTGTATGTATCCATGTTCCTTTATGGAAGTAAGTAGTGTGGCATGCCTGGCTCCAGTGGGAAAATCTCCTTGCATTGGTACAGCTCCAAGTCGCAGGTGATGCTGTGAGAAGGAATGAACCCTTTGGGGAGCTCCTGCATTCCATCTAATCAGAACCTGTTTTGCTGGCTCAAACGTAGTGGGAAAGGAAGAACTCTCCTGAGGAGGTTTACAACATCTGCTCCCTTGCTTTATTCACATATACCAACGGATGCAAATGGAATATACTCTAAGAAAATTTACAGTTAGGAAATTATTCTAAACTGGAGAAAATTATCAAACTCCACAGAAGAAATCTCAGTTCCAAGTCACCCAGTTATAATGAGCTGCAGTTCTATTTTAGCCTACAATTTTGTAGATTATCCTCAGCAATCCTTTTCCTCATAGATATAAAATACTATAATGAACAAACCTCTACTCCTTTTCTTTTTTTTTTTTTTTTAAGTTACCTTGAAACTGAATCTGTCCTTTTAAAGAAAATGACTACACTTTACAGCTCTTGGTTGTTTTACCCCTCTTATGAAAAAAAATCAGGAGCTATAAAAAATTAGTTTGGGGCAGATATATGATGTAACTATTCAGTTTTCCATTTCTGGCACATTTCTGTACTTAAAAGGAGAAGTGGTACAGAAGTGTTCTTAACATCACTACCCAGGAAAATGATGTCTAAGTATAAAGCAAGCACCCATGTTATTGCAATAATACTTTGCCATCAGGTAACTTACTAAGGGATTCTCATGAATTTGGCATGTTCCAACTGAGGCTCATTTTAAGTCAGGAGACTGGTATAATCCATACTGTGCAGAATGTCAGAATAAACACACTCATAAACACCTCCTCTCATCCTACATTTATGAATCTGTGTTGCTCCTTCCGGCCTTTCAAGTTTCTTGATGGAATACTGATACTACCTTTCTGCTCTTACTTAACTGCATGTGTCTGCCATATGCATTTTGTCCCTTAGGAGAGCCTGATTCAGAGAGATGTTTTTAGAGTGTTCAGTTCTCAGTTTATGTCTTGATGTGACAGTTGGGTTATCAGGACACTGTAAAAGGAAAACAGAAATTGGGCCTGGTAAACTGTTTCAGGGGGTTTTAATGGCATTTCTATTTAATTGTGGGCCAATTAACTACTCTGTTTCCTTTCAGATTAAAAAAAAAAATCCTCTAAATTTAATAGAGACCTGTTTAATGCTTCTAATGTTATATGTCTGACTGAGCTTTTCATTACCCAGAGAAACAAACATGCTGGTCAGGTCACCAGGGAGCAGTGGTGATGTTTGCTGTCTTCCTTTGCACAGGAGGGATGAAGGTGCAGCTCTAGTTTTCCAGTGGTTCCTGTATGATGATCTGGGAAATGCTATATCACTGCTTGGCTGTTCTGCACAAGTCACTAACCATATTACTCATCATGGGACCTAATTTCATGCTGTTTGGTCTAATTTTTCCTTTTCAGTTGCCAAATTCTGAATATACATCCAGCCTTGTGTGTCTTACACTGGTGACATCTTCATTTAAAAGATGTAGTTACTCAGCTGTAAAAATGCCTGTAGTGTGAAGTTTTGGACAGTTGGCAGAACTGTAATACATAATAACTATTAAAATTACAGTAATTAATCTATATTGTTAAGTACTACAACAGGTATATTCAATTCTCACCCTGTCTCTGTTATTGGATATCTGTCCACAAACCACATATATTTTCATATGTCATTCTGGTTCCAAAACCACACACGGTTCTTCTTCTCAAAACGCAAAGTAGGAATAATAGTAATAGGTGCAAAGTAAGTGGCTGATATTTAATAAAGAAGTGTGGAAGTAAAAGGATCCACTAAATATTTCACATTTTAAAAATCACATTAAAAGTACCTTAGTAAGTGACAGAGTCAACCAGTCAGTTGTGGAACACTAAATTAAGGCTGTCTTTACCTTCTGGAAATCACACACATGATTTGTAGCCACCTGTGAAAGCAGCAGTTTGAGTGAATTGCCTGCCATCAGGCAGTACTGAGTAGGATTCATCTCATCTCTCTCCCTTTCTAGTGAGTCGCGAGAGACAGGCACTTCTAGAGCAAAACTTGCCTCATCTTAAGGTAGATATCTGAAATAGGTCAGAAGAATTGCCTTTTAAAGGACCTATTTTTCTTCAGTGAATATGAAAGGAGTTCAGATTGGCTTAGATGTGGATGCCTAAAGATGCAGACACCTGATGCCAGAGAAGGGGAATCCTCCTTCATGACACAGGCAGAGGTGACACCCAGTTCCCCAAGACAGCGTACAGATCTTACACAGAGGACAGTGCTTTTTGCCCACATAGTTATCATCCTTTTTTCTCTTTTCTGCTAGTCAGTTCTGCCAATCCCTCTGCACCACCAATGAATCAAGGAAGTCTCCTCCAAAATTAATCTCACTACTTGTAAGAGCTCATTCATATTGTATACTGCAGAAAACTGAATATTGCATTACTGTATCTACTGACAAATGGACCAAAAGTAAAGCAGATCTCAATTTGAGTATATGCTGTCATTTGAGTCCTTCTGCCTGCAGTAATAGGTGTTATTTATTGGACTGTTCGTACACAATTTTAGGGAGACCATATTGATACCCATATGAATGATCAGGAGTTATTTAATGTACATTCACACATACTTCAGAGCTCCGAACTTGTCATCTTTTTAGTTCTTTATAAACTCATTTTCTCATCTTCATATCTAGCCTTCCAATTAATTCCAGTCCAGTTATCTCAGCTTTTTATTCCCTCTCTTGCCCATTCATCCCAAGCTGTTTTGCTTTGTCCTATCTCAGCATGCCCCATTATAGTGGCTCCCCTGCTTCCCTTTTCCTTGACTTTTTCCCAGCCTGGTCTCCTTTGAGGTCAAACTGATCAACTTACATGAATTTCTTGATCATAATAATCTACAAGTCTTTGAGCTTTTCATGTCTCTCCAGCTAGCCTCCAGGACTATTGCAGCTAATTTCGAGACAGTCTCTTTATCCAGGCAGACAGTTCTTACACGTATCATTTCCCTGGAGGTTTTTTATGCTGTCTGTCTTCAATCTCAGATATTTCTTCCTAAATGCCCCCTTTTCCTTTTGTATTTCCTTCTAGATTTTGGTGGAGTTTTTATTGCTTGTTTTTGTTTTATTTGGTCTGGTTTTTTTAAGAAACAGCATATAGGATGATTTGGAACACAAAAATGAAAGCATTCCCACTCCTGAGTCAGCAGAGCCCACAAAGACAGACTTCAGCTGCAGGAAAATCCCCTCAGATGGACAATGAAATATTAACAGGAAAAGGCATTATCTCTGTAATTCACACTTTTAAACCTCTGGGGTGTTCTTTAAATATATGAAAACTAATTTTTCAAAATTTTTCGACTCTGTGCAAGTATTATAGATACCATTCCAGAAGAAAAAGGCCAAAATTCAGAATCCTGTTTTGCAAACACTGCTGCAGGGGTTCATATTCCTGCTTTGCAAATAAGCAGCTATAAAATTTTAAGGAGAAATAGATATATGTAGCTTTTTCTTGGAAATGGTTCCATCATTTGACTTGAAGCTTCCCTTCAAAAATCAGTCTGAGGGGAAAATGGAAAATTTTAGCCCCAGCACTTCCAGTTTGGCATAACCAAGCAAGGGGGGAACAAAAAAAAAATGAAAAAAGGACAGGTTGAGCATCTCAGTAATAAACAGTACCATCAGCCTCATCTGCAGTTATCATGAAACATGACAACCTGTAACTAGTAGTTGGCTTAGACCCATCTGCACTCTGTCCCTAAGGATATAGTAACAACTGCTACCCCATAAACCATCATAAGACTAAAAGAATATTTAAAGTAAATATGGGACCTCATCTGTGGCTTAATTTCGAGAATCACTGAAACCACTTTGCTTCTGGCTTATTTAAAGTGGCACTTTCCTGAAACAATGCCAGTTCTCCCAGTGCAGTGGCAAAGGGAATCTGGTGGAGACCATGCATGTGGAGAGGAGTTGTGCTTTGTAGTTGTGCTGTTTTGGTTCATTTCTATCTGCTTTGGAGACCTTCCTATGTTTCCAGGTGCAACTGCATAGTAGGGGCATGAGTAGTGCATATGAGGAAACATTTTGTGGCATCCTGCCCTTGAAGGCTGATAGATATCCAGGGAGTTAATGCTTCTTTCAAGCTGCATTAACCCCTGCAAGATCCCCTTGGCAGCTGGTGCAGTGCAGCTGCAGGGAGCCTGTCAGCTTCACTACAGTTCCCGGGGGGAAAATTCTCATCTGTTATTCATGGAGATATTTGTTTCCCCCATGTGGGATGGCCCTCACGCTTTCCGTGTCTATTGTGTTTTGGGTTTGGAAGAAAGTTTCTCAAGAAGCAGTTGTGTTGTTACTACTAAGCAGTCTTTGCAATTGCAGGCCCATTTAGAGAGTGCTCCGTTTAGATCCAGATTCTCTTTGTTTATTTTGTGAAGTTACAAACTGATACGTACCTTCTTCATGCCTTCTCGTATGTACTAAACTGAAACCCGGGGCACGTAGTGGAGGTTTTTTCTTAAAAATGTACCAACAGCTTGAAGTGAGTGGAGACAATGTAAGAACTGTCCCAGCGCCCCACTCCCCATGTCCGTTTCTACGGTTTTACAGTCATCGTTTCCTATTTAAAAAAACTCGCAACACTCCTCTCAGCCTGGAGAAGGTGAATTGGCTGGCTGCAGGCAGTGAGCAGCATGGCTGACTATCTGTATCCAATACAGGCGGCTCACACATTTAGCAGGAGGAGGGATGGCGATCCCCCGGTTCCTTGCCGCCCTGGTGGTAAAGCCTGAATTTTGCTCCGTCGCTGCTAAGCTCAGCTCGTGGGACAGCGGGAAAGGACCTCGCCCGGCAGGGCTCCAGCCCCGGACTGGTCCAGAGCCTCGAGTGTTCCTCGCGGGCGGCTCCTGAAGGGCGGGTTCTCCCCATCCCCGCTCAATGCGGCCGAACCCCCGCTTCTCCATAGCAACCCCCTCCACGTCCGCCTCTCCGCGACCTGCCCTATCTGCCCTTCACTAAACGCCTGCTCCTTCCCTCCTCTCCTGCTTCCCCCGTCTGATCAAGTCCGGCTGAAGCAAGCGGGGGTAGCTTTCCTCCTGGAAAGGCCCCGTGCCGAGGGGGTTTCTCGGGGAGTCTCCGCAGCCCGCGGGCGGTGGCGGCGCTCCCCCCGCGCCGCGCGGTGCCGCAGCCGCCGGACCGGTTGCCTGGCAACGTCCCCTCGGCGCCGCGCCATTGCGGAGCCCGGCAGCTCCCCGTCCGCCTCCCCAGCCCGCTTTTCACTCGGGATTGTCGCTTCCAGCGACATCGGGCTGCCCACCTTCCCTGCTTTTGGCAGCTGGGGGTGCCGAGACACGGGGCGGTGGTTCGGTGCCGCACCTGCGGCGCCCGCCGGCGGGGCGAGCTGGGCGGTGGCGCCCGGCGGGCTCCGCCCTGGCTTCCCCCTCCTGCCTTTCACCCACCGCCTTCGCCTTCTCCACTGCTTTCCGCATCGCTCTCCGCAGCGCCCGCGGGATGGGCATGTTGGCGCTGCCACGTTCCAGGGAGCGTGTGGAAGTGTTTTGGGTGGCAGTGGAAGCTGGTGGCAGCGGTTCACTGAGGCGGAGGGCTCGGTCCTTGGCCCTTTGTCCCTGGCTTGAGAGGAGCTTGGCCCGGCTTCGCTACCGGGACCTGATGTGGGCTTATGTAAGCTATAAGTGAAAAGGGACAGTCTTGTTCGTAAGTTGTGTTTGCAACAGAAGACAGAGGCTTTAAAAATGGAATCACACTGTATTTCCCACAATCACTTGTCAGTAGGTTCAGAATCATGATTTATGATGGTTCATCCAAAACTGCTAGGCAGATGTTAGGGGGATATTAGAATCTTCTATCTATCTGGTGTCTTGTATTCAAAAGGATATAAATTACTTACAAATTTTCTGTAGCCATGCTATAGTTAAGATTAATGGAAATTTCATTCTAAACATCTTTACATAATGCCCGTACTGGGAATGTTAAACTCTGAGTTCTGGTTTGTCAGGAAAGAAATCACAGCATGTTTTATTAATGGCATAAGTAGTCAGCACATTCTCCTGTTCAGGCATCTGGAAATATCTAGCTCATCCCATACATATGGCATTTCTGTTATCATTACATCTTTGAATTGTATATTCACTCTCCCCACACAAACACACTAAAAATGGATATATCTCTAGCCTGACACACAAGACTGTACTTGTGGGGATATGTTTTTCACAATGGATATCAGGGCAAAGATTGATTTAAGAAAAGCCCACAGCAACTAGATAGCTGAAAGGCCTTAATCACTTAGCCAGCTTCATTAGGGATTTGGTGAATAGTCTTGCATTGCTTTCCCACATTTGCTGTTTGCTTTGGAGACAGTATTTCTCTTTTTGTCAAGGGAAACTTGAACTATTGTTTTGAATCTTTCTTGGGTGGGAATCGGCCTTTGTTTTTCCTCTGGTCGAGGAGAACTGGAGGACCTCACTGGAGTCTGGCAGAAAGTTTATTCCACTGTATTAAAAAAAAAGATTAAGAATGGTATTTTCATCAAGTGAAAAAATCAAATTTTCTCATGCTAGAAGGAGAGATTTAAGGGCCTCTTATCTGGAAAGACAAGTAGCTTTTTTGTTCAAGCACTGACATTTGGTTGAAAATCAGCAATTGTTCAAAGGCCATTTCTGATAAAAGAGTAAACTGGAGTAACTTTAACAAATGCAAGTCATTGCCCATTATTGGTTAACAGTAAGTAAAGATAACAATCTACTGATTTTTACCAATGTGTTTTTCATATTTCTTTGGAGTACCTCTTGATATAGCCCTGTGGGTAGTTTTCTGAAATAAGTTTTAAAGAGAGTAAGAAAATTGATTTGAAGGACCCCCAAACTTTCCCAACAGGGATCTTTGTATACCTGTTTTCACATTAGAAGATCCTTGCTGCACATTTCACATAAAATGCTGTCCTGACGTCCATGTTGAAAGGTAAAGAGTAATCCTGATCACCTTCTGGTCTTGGAAGAGCAGTCCTGAGGCTGCTGTAACTGAATGCAAATGCAGTTTTGATCTTTAGATTTGCTAGTGTTTGGGCATTTTAATAACCCTTTTTGCTTTGTTGTCCTACTTACGCTGGGTTCTACGCCAGGTACAGGCTCTGTGCCAGTATTTGTTGACTACAACTGTTAGAGCCCTGTTGTGCTCCATTATTCAAGAACTGGAGATCCATTTATTCGTGCTCTGGCACCTTAAGCCCTCTTGAGTTTGCACGTAGGAGAAGCACTAAAATTTGGACGACACCAAAGGTAGTCAGCTAGTCCTTTGCACTCTAAAAGTGCCTCTTAACTTCTTTTCTGAAGTGTGGTGGAACAGTTATTTGATCTGTCTGAAATCTGGCCAGTTATTTACAGTTTTCAGCCAGACCAGTGAGCTGATCTGGCTAAAATGCAGAGGTGCAGAAATGCTCAGACCAGCATAGTGGCAAATGAACAGGGTAAGAGCGGGTGGAAAATGCATCTGTCCTTTCTGACAGCACTATCTCATATTGGCTTAAGATTTTCAGTACCTGCATTTTCAAAGGTGATTTGCTAGTTATACATCCATTTAAAATGTTGGAAAATGTGTAGGAAACTGTATTTTTATATAGCTCTTCTAAGAGCTATTTGGAAAGATTTGTTGTGCGGGAACACCTACTGTTCAAAGTGCACAATTCACCACGTCGATATTGTATGAAGGAACCTCTGTCACAGCTCTGGCTACTGAACAGACAGTGCAGCACTATATGAAACACACAAACCTCAAGCACAGGAAAACTGATGTTTATTTGCTGTCTAATTTCAGCCGTGGAGTAGTGAGCCCATAAATCTTAGCAGAGATACTACACCAGCTGTAAACCTTCTACCTTCAGACAGGGCCATCACATGTTATACAATCTTTCATGCTGTGCCATGGAGTGCTGACAGATCCAGAAGGGTTACAGAGATAATACTCTGTGAGACAGAACAGGGTATTTCCGGGATTTATTTTACCCATGTATAAGAATAACAGTAATGTGAGCTGCAAGTAAGAGAATGGACTAATATAGCTTTTCTAAACTTGATTGTTTTAATTTCTTTTTGTCAGGCTAGGTAAAAAGGAAAGTACTGGAAGGAGAGGGTAAAGAAAAACTGGAGGCAGATCTCTCCTATTCCACACTAGTGCTTCCTTAGATACTCTTGTCCCTTTCTCTCTAAAGAAGTGTTTAGAATTTCTTGCATGTGATGTCATTTTTTTCTACACTGCACCCCCACTGAGTTTTCAAGAACTTTCTCATTGCAAAGTGACTGAAATCAAACCCCCTTTCTTTTCTGCTTCTCTGGTATATAAACAATAAGCTCTTGCTCCCTTGAGGCCTGGGGAGAAAAATAATAGATGAAGCAGCACAAAACAATGATAAACCTATGCTTATTAAAACCCTAACACAGTGACGGCCTGTTAAAAGTTTCTTGATTCTCATCCTGATCAGTTTTGCTATAAAACTCACACTGATCTTGTTTTTTCCAAGGTCTAGCCTTTCTTAAAGCACTTAAATGATTGTTGTCTGTCTACTCTGTTCATTCTGGTTTTCAGTGGTAAAAGGTTTTCCTAACAAACCTCTCTTGCTGCCGTTTAACCCCACAACCAGTTTGTATATATGCTAGATAAAAAGAAAACTAATTCCTCCTTTTCCTCAGAGGAGCTTTCTGGCCATATAAAGACTGTCACTGTGTCTTCAGTCAATCTTTCCAATGTAAAATTAAGGCAGAAAGAGCTCAAATCCTACATTTCCTTGGATTTTTTCTCATAACTTACGTTTTATTGCTGTGGTCTGAATTCTTTCCATACTTTTTGAAATGTAATACGAAGTTGGACATACTGCTCCAAGTAGAAGAATAAAAGATCAGTTCAAAAGTTTATAAATCCAAGTACTTGCTTTTTTTTCCCTTGCAAGACTGACAATTTTCACTCATGCTTGGTCTGCGATGTCATAAGTACTCTAGATCGTTTCCTGCAGAGCTATCGTTGGATTCTTTCCTCATCCTATAATTTTTCTGTTACTTATTCTTGCCTAAATAAAAAAGGTGGAGCTTTTATCTCTCAAGTGAATTGGATCACTTTTTGAACCCGTTGTGTTATTTGCCAGTACATTTTTATTCTAATACTATCCTCCTGTTTACCTGTAGCCCTCCCAGTTTCATGTCATCTCAAAGCTAACAAACGTTTTTCAGTCATCTAGATCACCATGAATAATTTAGTAGTATAGTGTTTTAAGTAGCATGGGAGGAAGAGGTGACAGGAATTCAGTGTATTTGATTAAATGGATATTATTTACAAGAAGAAAAAGCTCTACTTTTCTACCCCTTTTGCTTTTCAATTAAAAAAATACAATTTCATTTTAGAGCATAAATTTCAGACTATTTTTAAGATTAAAGTTTTTAGGGTAGTACTAACATATCTTGCAAACTACCACAAGTATCACAGTAACCTACACTTTGGCTGAAGTTCCTTGTAATTGTTACAGTTTTGGGACAGATTTTATTTAAAGTTTAATTTATTATTTCAGCAAAGAAAATGGACAAACACCAATGTATTTTGCTCCCATCACAAAGTTGGAAGGCATTGTCAGAGACTGAGCAAGCTATTATACAGAAAGGACTAGATGAGCTTGATGACCGGTGTTACTGGAACAAGATGAAATTCAGAACTATAATTGAAAAGTCATGCACTTTGGGGCAATCTCATATAGTACAGGAACACACAGCTGGAGAGTAAAGGGATCACAGAACCACAGAATGATGGCAAATTGCCACTTGTGCATTTTAATGCTATGCTTTACCATTGAACAAAGACAGTTAATTTTTACAGATTTCTGAGGAGAAACTGTCAATGTGTTTTTCTTCTGATTTTGTTAATGAGGATTGTTTGTAGATGAAGAGCTGCTCAGCAACCAGGAAAAGACTCACAAGTTTCTCTTTGCTCTGTCCCGTCAAAAATCCTTCACCCTCATGTAGAGTTTCTTTACATATGACACTGAACACTTCTTCATCTCTACCCTTTGTATGGGCCATGTGTTTCACCGAGTCATTAAAGGATAAGGTCCACTTCAAGCTTTCAGATGTGCCATAGTAGAGGGAGGATGGATACCACTAGTGGTACAATTGTTCATAAAATGTACCCATCGCTGTAGATGGGAAGCTAGACAGTAGCCAGAAGTTACCTATTACTGGAATTGTTATACTTATTTCATATTTATTTTTTAGGTAAATTTTGACAATATTTGAACAATAGTTTTTAAATATAGGCTATGTTGGATTGGGTTTTGATTGATATTTGCTATTCAATTTAATAATTTTCCCTTTCTATTTCTATTAATTTTATCCGTTACATTTATTATAGCTATGTAGTAACTAATTATTTTCATATACTTTTAGGATTCTTACTTGCTTCTTTAGACGTATTATTGTGTTCTCATCTGTAGAAGTAGATATATTTCTCTTCTAGACTGCAAAGATCATATTGCATTTCCTGTCTACTCTGTCTCTTTAAAATATTTGTTCACTTCTTTTTACAGCCTAGTAAGACTAGACTCGAGCATCTAAGGCAATGGGATACAATGTGTCACTGGCTATTTCCTTTTTGTCTTCACTTTTCCCTGCCTAACGCTGTGCATGTAGATTGTATAGCACTGGTGGAAATCACATTGAGATCTTGGGTAATTTCAGTCCCAGACGATACAAAACAAATAATCAGATGCTGTAACTTAATATGCCACTAATGGAAGAATGAAGCTCCTTTTCCATATTGCGTGAATGAGCCCAGCTTTTCAGGTATTTGATTCACCGTAACTTTCATATATAAGCAGCTGCATAAACACATACGTGCATATCCACACGAATAAATAATCAAAATGCTTTTGTAGTTAGAAGCTCCTTTACTTCTCCTGTGAATCTGTGCTGTCTCACAATCCTCTTATTTTGAGACTTCAGAGCAGCTCCAAGTAAACCATAGTTCTAATTAGATCCAGCCAGAAGTTTTCATCCAGACTTCTTTTTAACAACAACATTGGTTAAGTGGAATTGTTTGTAAACTTTTTGTTGATTTCATTGAATCATCTGTGAAATTAGAAAATCCTCTCAAATAAAACACTTTTCTAGAAAGGCTTTAAACATTATTTTAAAATGTTGTGTAATACTTACATAAGTCAAAACTAAATCAATACTTTTGATGTGTTTGAATTACATTGCTCATTCAGCATATATTTTCTTAATTGCTGAAAATTTCAAAAACCTTGTTTTGATTAAGTCAAACTGATCATTCTATCACCATGATTACCAAAGAAACAAATTATCAATATTTTCCTTCTCTTGATTGTTTCTTTTTCAAAGCCACAGTGGCATTTCTTCAGCTACTATATTCTTTCCTTCTCCAACCTCTCTCACTTTAGAATGACCTTTTGCTTTTTATTACTTTCCACAGCTTTTTCTTGTCCTCTTCACAGCTGAAGGAAGGGTGATGGTAGGGAGTAAATGACTGCCAGAACATCTGAATGTACAGATACAGCAAGACCTGTGTGCTTGAAAAGTTTGGAAGAGATTTGTGTACATGTGAGAGAAGGAGGGAAGGGCAGAAGATCAGTGGTGAGGTAGGAGAGAGGTAAAAAATTTTATTAGTGCAATGGGAGAAAAAGGACAAAAATCAGTAAGCAAAGAAAATAGAGAGAAGGCAGAAGAGTGGAAAGAGGCAGGATGGCATTTCGGTGGAGTGGTGCCCAAAAGCGGTGTCTTACTGATTTGCTACATGAGAGGGGCTTACAGTGCTCCTGATCACCTGCTGTAGCAGGGAGCAAGAAGAGATGATTTCTGTACAGGAACTTACCACTGCTGTGAACACTCAAAACTGCCCTCCTTCTCTCTCATTGCTGGCTTTCCAGATTTGGAAAGAATACACATTGAATATATTGTATGCATTTATTTTAGAAAATTTACACAAGCTGTAGTTGAAAATAGTCTAGACTGAGAATAGTACGGTTTCAGCAACTGCTTCGGTTGTACACTGCCATTGTAACCTCCATTTTTTAATTTCTCTTACTTTGCTATCTCTCCTACTTTCTTCCTCTTTCACCTTCACAGTTTTAGCTGTGGTCTCCTCAGCAGTAGCTGCTATGCATTCAAAAGAACTTTTGAGAATCCCGAGACTTGGCTGGGTATATAAATTTGTGTATTTTAGTCCCAGAATCTCAGTTTAAGCAAATGTTTGAGCATGCAAAAATTCTTTACCATTTCTGACAAGAATTTATGGGTGTATATCAGTACCATCTACTGGCAATAAGAGTTACAGCGCTTAGTAGGCTCACACAGGAAATGCCAGATTTGACTTCAATAACCAGGATCCTTCAGCAGGAAGTTAGGTGTGGTCTGCACAAGGAGAATTTAAAAAAAAAAAAAAAAAAAAAAAGAGGGAGAAAAAAAAAGAAAAAGGAAAAGACATGATGGAATTTTAGCTGCAGTCTTCCTTGGTGCCATTCCAAACCCACATAAGTGCAAGATTCTTCACTGGTAATGAATTTTTAATTGTTTCCTGCAGTATTAAAACAGAATTATGCTTTTTCGGGTTTTTTATTCTTTTTCCTTCTGTAATTAAAAATATAATCTAACAGGATTCTGCTGCAGGACCACTTTCATTTTCCTAATTAACCTTTCTGCTGTTACTAGTCAGTGCAGCTTCCAGCAGCAGTTTGCTACAGACCCTCTGTGACAGAATGCACCAGGTGCATTTTCCTGCAGTGGGAGAGCATGCTCAAGGGAGACCTGCAGGAGTTGGGATGTGTGTGGATGTTTGTGTAGGTGTAAATGGCTGTGTGCATATGGTTGGAAAGGAGGAGAAAGCATCATGTTGCAGCTTATTTAGCAGCCTTCAAAAATATGAGTTTGTTGCGGCTGTGCTGGAGTCTATGTGTTAAGCGAGGCAGTAAAATAGGATCCTGCTGATTGCATTCAAACTGTTGTATCATTTTAATTTGATAACTCTTTCTGGGTATATTGTCTTACTCAAAATTTGTTGCTTTATTGCATTTGCCATATTTTTAGTGTGCTTACTCAGAAGGACTCTTGAGAAAAATTCTTGTAGACTACAGCAGAGATCCCGTTTGTGATTTCAGATCAAAGTATTTGCATTGGGAATATTTTCCACTTGTTCTTTTTAACTGAACTGTCTGGAGACATTAAGGAGAGATCGTCCTGCTCTTGCTAGTGAAATTTATGAAAAATATATACAATTGATATTATATATCAGACATAAAAGATCTAAGAGTAGTATGTAATGATTAAAGAGCATTTTTATTCCATTCAGCAATTCTTCCAGTGCACAGTGTGTTGCCAGGCAGGGGATCTGTATACAGGTGCTTATGCTTGAATCTTGTTTCCTGAGCTGGCAGCTCTGCAAAGGCAGCATCTTTGTATCCAAAGAGAAGGAGAATCTCGTGTTGCTTTCAGCTGATCCCTCTGGCTATACATGGCAATAGTGAATTCTAGGAGTCATTTCTGGTCCATATAGCTAGAGGGAGGATTGGTCCAAGACGTAGTTTCCAGGATAATAAGGAGGTGAGTTGTCTGGAGTCTTGCTCCTCAACAGCGAATCAAACACTTCAGAACTGTTGATTCCTCACACTGAATGTAGTGGAAAATATCTCCTACTTTAATCACTGGAATGGATAACATTACCCTTAATAAAGGCAAAAATATGTTATTGTATTGTATGTGACTTTTTTATCAGTCTATAGAACTGACTATCATTGCAAGCACTAAGTTAATTCAAGTGAATTTTAAACTAAATGTTTGAAGAATTGATACCTTCAAGACAACTTTAAGAGGCAAGCTGCAAAGGAAAATGGTTTGTCTTGAAAAAAAAACAAATTTAAAAATTCATTTCACAGCAGCCTCCTCTTGGATGATGACTATTGAATTTAACAAGATGTTCCACAGAAAATTCTGTGGAAGTATATTCCTTTACATTGTTTGTAGCTGTCTGTGTTACTCTAAATTTTTTCTGTATTTTTTATATTTTTAGCACTTTTTTTATGAGAGAGACTAAACAGTAACTAAGAGGTGCAGGATGAAAAGATGGCACAATCAGTGCTGGTACCACCAGGACCCGACAGCTTCCGCTATTTCACAAGAGAATCACTTGCAGCTATTGAGCAGCGTATCAATGAAGAAAAAGCTCAAAAATCCAAACAGGAACGCAAAGATGAGGATGATGAAGATGGCCCAAAGCCAAATAGTGACTTGGAGGCAGGAAAGACACTGCCATTTATTTACGGTGACATACCTCCAGGAATGGTGTCCGAGCCCTTGGAAGACCTGGACCCGTATTATATCAATAAAAAAGTGAGTGTGTTGTATATTTCTATCAGACTGTTAGCAGATTAAGTAAGAAAGAACCCTTTGCACAGTATTTCTAGTTTTTTTGATCCAGTCCTTCAGTCCTTCCATCTAATACATTCCCCCAACAGCTGATCTGATTGGCAGAAATCTCCATTGTAAGAACAGAAATTAGTAATGCAAGTTTGCGGGACCTGGTCTGTCAGTAGAGGTACATTTAGATTTATTTTAATATACCTGGCATTTTACAAAAACTGTAACTTTCAGGGGTTTACACACAGGCAAATTGAAGAAGTAGCACAAAAGTTATCTTTAGAATTATTACGAATTGCTGTATTAAAGATGTGAAAGGAGCAGATCTTCAATATGAAACCCATCTCAAAGGTAGCCAGACACCTTGTTACTAGATTTGTTCATTGTCATGTGGAAAGTCTGGGTTGCATTCTCTTGGTGCTGGGAAGGATAGGGGAGTATGTAAAGGTAATTCCTCAGGATATGATGAAGATCATCCTCTTCCATATAGAGGCATCGTATATCCAGCTTAGGCTGGTTGAAAAAATTTTGACATCCAGCTCTATATTTTTTTATGATTATTTTCAAAGAAGAGGTGTTTAAAACAGGGACATAAATAAAGAGGAGGTAGGAATTGCTCTTGGAGTGTTGACAGAATGTTACATAATTTTAAAAATATTTCTCTGGAGATGTTAGTTTAAAAAAAAAAACAAAACATGTTTTCTTTTTGTTTAAAGTAACAACAACCGTTGTGGCCAGAACAAAAGTGCTGAACTTCAGAATTGTGTCCAGATGGCCTTGGTTTTCCTCCAGAATTTCAGTCTCTTAGATTTTGGCATCATATGTATTGCACCATCATTATTATACCAGTAAAGAAGAAATTAACGATTCTCTTTCCTGTTTTCATAATTTTTTTCTTGTGCTTTCTTTTCTTTTTCTGTGGAAACTAGCTAGCGAATAAAACCAAGTGAATTTAAAAACAAACAAACAAAAAACATGAAAGTGAAGAAGCTACTTTAAAGAAAAATGAAGAAAAACCCCAAGAATTGTCATGAGTCAAACTTGAACTAAGTGAGAAAATACAAATGAAGATATTTCCTGCAGGAATTAGGGGTATGCCTCATCAGTAATATGTTGAAGTAACAGTGATATAGGCATACCATGAGGAACTAAACAGAACAGCTCATAAAAAATCAGCTGTGCCTGAAATGTTCATTGCAGAATTTCTAAAACTCAGTTCATGTATGGAGAATCATGAGTTAAATTTGAAAACAAGGTTTGCAATTAAATATCATGTTCTGCTCCCTTTACTCAAGTGATTTACCCTGTTGAAGTCTGGAAAGCAAATATTATTTGGGTCAAAGTACTGATTCTTTCCTTCTTTCCCTGTTCTGTAGTAGTGAAAATCTAAATTCAATGCTAGAAATCCTAAAGTTAGAGCATGTATTATCATGCTTGGGAAACTGGAAAAGTAATTCTGCAGTTAAATGTGGATGTGGGGTAAAATCCTGAGGAATGCTTGTTCCTGATTGAGAAATGCACAGCAGTTGTCTTGATCTTTTCCAAAAGCATAGTGGTTTCTAGTAGGAGATGCAAGACTTCAAGCTATATGTTGCAATCATAATTCCTCCTATTATTTTTCTTGGTGTTCTTTGAATACCTTTGAACATCCTTGTTTATGTCAGGCTCCATTTTTTCTTTTTAATATGTCTTGATGAGTCAGCAGCACACAAATGATACTTCATCAGACATTTTGTCAGAGTAAAGGGAACAGAAAACATAAGAACTCTGATTATTAGAGGCTATATTTTAATGGACTCCAGGAATAATAGGAAGAGAGTTGAAAAATGGTGATAGTCAATGGCACATTACAGACCAAACCTTTCTCCCCTACAATAAAGGACCAAAGTGTGGATTGAGAATCAATAGTTATGTGGGAATGCAAACATGCTCAGTTTGAAAGTTTGAAATTTATTATTTCAGGCAGGGAGAGGCATTGTGTTTTTAGGATTTCAGCTGCTCTGTTTGCCACACCTGCTCAGAAAAGTAGAGCATAATCTTTACAAATGCTGCCCTCTGATTCCAGTTGAGGCAGATCATGGCTACTGGCAGTGTTCCAGGTCTGCATGGCTGATATGCCCTTTGGGCTTTCTAGGACTGCCACAGTGCTGGCTAGATCCACTTGCTTTCGACAAGCATGAACTTTGACCCATGTGTAGAAAGAAGAAATTATAGGAATGGATAAGAATTTCCCCAGATGTGTGGGAATCAAAAGTAATTTAAAAAACCTTAAAGACTTTATTCTTCTTTGTTTCCCATTTTTAAAGAAATTTTTACATTCAGAAATGCTTTTTTAAATGTTAGTAATACACAAGTTATTGCTGAAACTGTGGAGAGGCAGTGACAATACATGGATTAGTGAATTCTGTATTAGGTAAAAATAAAGCATGACTCAAGAAAAATAGACAAAATTGCAAGTATAAAGCAATAGTTGGAAAGGGAATACATTATTCTCGGAGTACAGCAAAAACTACTGAGTACATTAGTGTTACATTGAAAAACTTGTTGTTGAACACTCTTCCATATTTTCATGATCACTCTTGGAATTTAGATACTTTGAGGTATGATTGTCGCTGATTTCTAAATGAATTTATTAAAATGTTTTCATTCAATTATATTCATCGTAATTTGGCTGGACTCGATGATGTTTGAACTGGACAAGGAATTGTGTAAATGAAAGAAGAACATATTGGCCAAATACAATTAATGATGAAATAAAAATTATTCTGGGTTTGTAACTTGTTATCTTGTAAATGCTGTTTTTCATTCTGTTTTTCTTTTTCCAGACCTTTATAGTATTGAATAAAGGGAAGGCAATCTTCCGATTCAGTGCCACCTCTGCCCTGTACATGTTAACTCCTTTCAATCCTCTTAGAAAAATAGCTATTAAGATTTTGGTACATTCATATCCTTTTCAAGTGGTTAGTCTAAAACTGTACTGAATGAGATGTTGCTTAGTATTTAAATCATTCTCTGGCACATGTCCCAGGATCAATATGATCTGTAGTGCTTTGTCCCTCTTCTATCTACTATTTCTGTCTTCTGTTCTTTTTCTTATTCTCTTTTTACATTTGTGTTCATTGCTGGATTCTAATATAGTAATACTAGAAGCCAGACAACCAGTCATTGTCCTTTACAATTTCTTTCTCTGTCCTCTTTCTTCCCCCACATATTTTTTTCCTTCTCTCTTATTTTTCCTGTAATCGCCATATCTTTTTTTCATCTTTTCCCCTCCTCCACATTTTTCATAAACTGCAGATATATTGCTCAAAATACTTACAGTTCTTCACTGATACCGTGTGTTAAAATCATATCTTTGATGCCAGGTCTGTGCTTGCATGAATATTTAGTGAAAATATGGTTTCATTATTCCTTTTCATTTTCTTATTCTGATAACAATTGCAGAAAGGTAGATTCATAAACCAGCTTAGGTTTCTTGTTTTATTATACATTCTCAGTCCTATATGTATCTCACCTGTCTGTTTTATTTCTTGATCATTACTGCATTATACACATAATCCTGTTGATGTTTTAATTTCAGTCTTCCGGTAGGTCATGGGATTTCCACATTCCAGGTAGAGATTTGAAAAGCTAAATTATTATAATTACTTACATATTATTTTGTCTTTTTCAATGTTATGATAGCTACCTATAGTAGGCATCCCACTGGTCTGATCCCAAATGCTCATAAGAGAAATGAGGGCATTGACTTCAGCAAGTCTGCTTACTTAAGGAGCAAATACAAATGTTTGCACGCTTATTTTTACAAATACCTAATGTAAGCACACTGAAAGTAGTTCTGTGTGTAGCATTGCATATAGGGATCCTAAGATCATGTAGAATAAATCTTGAAAGGATTTCTTCCAGTCTTGTTATAGTGGAAGTCTGATAATTACAACAGTTGTTTTGTGTTAGATGTTGTTATCAATGGCTAGCCTACAAATTAGAATCAATCATAATACTACATAGCCTGTTTTGAATTTTCTTGCTACAGGTGCCACTACAACTAATTATTTTTCAGTTATATAACACTCCTTACCATATTCTAGAGCATTATTCAGTTATGTGGAATAATAGAAAACTGTGGGGTTGAGGTGATGGTGAAGAGTTAGTCACTGAAGTCAGAATGTTAGAAAACGTTGTTCAAACTTGTGGGAAGGTATAGTTATTTCTCCACTGATGAAAGAATAGTGAGGATTTGCAACTCTGAGAGGACATTTCATCAAAAAGGATTTTGAAAGCCTATGTAAAATACAGGCTGGGAAAACTCTTAACATGGGTTATGTTTTAAATATTCCTTTCTCTTGTGAGAAAACCCAAGGAATTGTTGAATTTAATGCCACAGTTCAGAAGGCAGAGGTATTTATTGTCGTTTGAAGGTTTTTTTTAATTAATGTAGACATGCAAAGAAAACTTCATGAGGGGAACCTCACTGTACTTCTCACCCCATTATATTGGGATTTCTGTTTAGGAGCACTACATGAACCTCCAGCTAAAGCTCTTCTCAAAATCGAGCTTTGTCCTCTCTCTAGTTTCAGGTGATGGTGCCATCATGTGGACATTTTGTGATTCACCTATGTGGTTTTCATTTTGGTGGTTGTGTTTTCATATCTTAGAAGAATGTCAGCAATTCTGAGAGTGACAGATTGTAGATCTAGAGCAGTTCTCTTAAAATAAATTATTTATTACTTGGACCTATTCAGGAATTCTTTTTAGATTTCTTTTTTTTCCGAGGGGAGGAATATCATGTGCCTTCCCTTCCAACTGCATTTATATTACAAGAGTCATATAGAACTCAAACAACAATAAATAATAATAAATAAAATACTTTTCTCCCTAAGACTTCCCTATGTTGTCTCCTATTATGTTTCAGCTAGTTTTAATATATGTATCATAATGATAAGCAAAAATTTTGATATGGGCCAAATTTTATGGTGAAACAATGAAGAAAATGTATTTTTCATTCTTTTGTATGCATGAAGCACATCAGATTTGTCTAGATCATCTAAAAGTAATGAATTAGAAGCTACTACTTCAAAATTTCACGTTTTTATTCAAAAAGAAAAAACACGATTTCCTAAAATTAAGAGACGGGTCTTTCCTTTTAGTATCTTTCAGATTTTCTGATTTTTCGTAGATGATTGTTCTCTTTTAGCTATGAAGTGGTGACTGTGAAAGATTTAATATATTCAAGGCCTTTCCCTGGCTGTTAAAAGGGCTGGGTAGGGTTAAATTGCTCCTGAAAGTGAAAATCTACCAAAACAGTGTGTTATTTGATACTCTTTTTATAAGATTTTTTTCTGGCTTATATTCCTTAACTCTTAACCTACATTATTCAGCATGCTTATCATGTGCACTATTTTGACCAACTGCGTATTTATGACCATGAGTAACCCTCCAGACTGGACAAAGAATGTAGAGTAAGTTAAATGGATTTTCTCTGAATAATAGTAATCAGAAATACACTGCTGTAAATTATTTTATGTTAGGATGGCATCCCCTGGCAGCAGGTACCTTGTTGGCATATCCTTTCAACAGCTATTCTGATGCTGGTTTCTTCACTGTGGGGTTAAATACATGTAATTGTCTCATGACAAGTTGTTTAATGTCCATCTTCTGTTTACAGTATTAGATAGGGGATGTAAGAAGAAAAGCTAGTCTTATGATCATACAGAAGAAGTTAATTATAAATGTTTTTTACTGCATTCTATGTTGCATCTGTGGAAGAATGCGAAAAAGGCACTCTTTCATCTCAATTGCAATAACCATTAACAGATAAAGGGATCATCTTATGGATGGCTGTATTCACTGTACTGCAGCTTTCTTTTACCAAAGCCAATCTAACAATGGAAAGCATGTATGCAAAATAAACTATTAATGAAAGATTTGAGAAGGTTAGCTAATCATTGGCCAAACATGATGTCAGTTTGTTGGCTAAGTGGTCCGGTTTGGTGTCAGCTACATGGTGCCAATGGACAATGACACTTCCAATGCAATAGCATTTTATGCTTCTGATGCTTTTTCATTCCTTAGTGCTTGGGATGATACATACTTATTTAATCTCCAGTAATCAAAAGTGAAATCATAGGGCTATTAAAGTCAACAAAGGCATTCTCATTTTGAGTTCAGTGCGAACCTGTATGCATGTCTAGCATGTAGTAAATATTTGTGATAAAGAGTGATTGCTTGGATATTTCTTCTCGGTTTTGTGTTGTGCCATTTAGATTTACAAGTTGTCCTCATCTGTTAAGTAAAGTTGTGCAGGAGACATTTTTTAGTGATTGAACTGAAAACATTTGCAGTGGAAAACAGTTTTCAGGTTGGCTCAGAGTAAGCTTGTTAAGCAGTTTAATTTGAATTCTTTTTCATTAATGATATAAATTAAATTAAATTTCAAGATGACATCATTTGGATACAGAAGATTGAAATGACACAGAATGCTGGAATTAAATATTTTTTTTAATTTACATTTCAACTACATTTTTTTAGTCAAAATGAGTAGCTGAATTTTATTGGCATTCATAAATATTTTTGGTTGTTCTTGCACATGATTTTGCATCTGAAATTACTTGTTTCATTCCAGTACTGTGTCTTGCTGAAAGTGAAGTACTGGATATACCTGCTCTATAATGAATGAGGGCTGATGAAGGTTGGCACTTGTGAGCTCATGGTACTAAGCAACATTTCAGCATAAAAATAGCATTGAAGAAAGAAACTTTTAGTCTGGAAGCAACTTCTGAAATCCTAACATATTCCATCTGTGTGTTTTGTTATGACGTGAGTTCAGACTGGACATAAACGTGCAGCAGTGAAGTAACTGGGAATTTTGCATCTCTCTTATTGGTATAGATTACAGAATTTGAACTTAAGATATGGGTTGTTATTTAGTTTTTTAATCCTAATTTCATTTCTCCTTCTTTATGGTATAAATTATGCTTAA
Source organism: Chiroxiphia lanceolata (assembly GCF_009829145.1). Taxonomy (NCBI): domain Eukaryota; kingdom Metazoa; phylum Chordata; class Aves; order Passeriformes; family Pipridae; genus Chiroxiphia; species Chiroxiphia lanceolata. The sequence continues at coordinate 20,918,414 of NC_045643.1, read as the reverse complement.
GAAAAAGTTGATTGTAACTGCCATTAAATTCTTATGCCTCTTAAAGAGAAGAAAATGAAAATAAACTAACTAGAAAGCATAAACTGTGAAGATAATGTGTGTACCTGTAATCTCTGTCTTGCATATTTTCTTCAGATACACTTTCACTGGAATTTATACCTTTGAATCACTTATTAAAATTCTTGCAAGGGGCTTCTGTTTAGAAGATTTTACATTTCTTCGAGACCCATGGAATTGGCTAGATTTCACTGTCATAACATTTGCGTAAGTCTTCTACTTTTTTTTTTAATAAATATTCTTTCTGATAGCATGAGATTAGTGACTAAAAATTGCCTCATATCTTGTCAGCCAGAACATTTGGAGCCTGGACTTCCTGTGGTTTCAATATGTTTCTTCTACCTCTTTTACACATTTTAGTATTTCTAACCAAGCATGTGCTGCAGAGGCCAGGATGGTGTGCCAGCCCCTTAGGATTGGGAATGCCATCAGCCTGAGCTGTTCATATCCTGTCTCCTTTCTGCATACCAGAATTAAAAGGAATCCTCTTGACTTCATGCTAATAGCTGACCAAATTAGGTTTCAAACATCATGTCAGTGTGGTTTATTTTGATAAAACTTTATTTAATTTTATGGGCAGAAGTATATTTATAACAAAGGCAAAATACAGTGAACGATCAAGAGGTCTTGATCAAAGACCCGAGCAAATAGGATAAAATCTGCCTCAATTCTGAGTAACTGTGATTTAATCCTACAGGTATGTAACAGAATTTGTAAACCTAGGCAATGTTTCAGCTCTTCGAACTTTCAGAGTATTGAGAGCTTTGAAAACTATTTCTGTAATTCCAGGTAAGAAGAAGTTGGTGTAAGGTGTTAGGCCCCTCGTATCTCCAACTGTTATTTGTGTGCTGTCATTGTGTTTGTGTGTGAACTCCCCTATTACAGATATGTGACAGAGTTTGTGGACCTGGGCAATGTCTCAGCGTTGAGAACATTCAGAGTTCTCCGAGCTTTGAAAACAATATCAGTCATTCCAGGTGAGAGCGAGGTTAAACACCGAGGCTGACTTTTGTTCTGCAAAGGCTGTATTCACATTTTTAAAGCATAAGCCTTGTTTGCTACACATTGTCAACTAAACAAAAAAGCAGGAATCAAGACATGTAATTTTATTTAAATTGATTCATGCGTGTATTAGTTGTATTTTCTTTTTAAAAAAAATCAGCCTTTGAGTTTAACAAATTCTTGCATGGGATATTTGCAGTAAACAGCCTATTGTGATTTGCATCTTATGACATCAAGCTTTCCTTTACATGTTTTAAATATAAGTTAATTTTAAGCTTTCATAGTGATGCAAATTTTATCATTTATTGAAAGCACTTGATGTGGCAACTTAATTCAGTTTTAACTCACGTATGAAAAATTAAACTCTAAAAGATAGCATGGGCCATGCATGGGGTATTGTTTTAAAGATGTCTTTCTTCTCCAAACCATCACCCCTCTTATATTGTAAGAAGATTATTACAATGTCATTTAAATATGCACTTATAATGTCTTTATAATGGGTTTACTAATGTAGAATACATTATAAAAGGTTCATATAAGAAAGGTTTGGGCAAGAAGCATCAGCAAAAAATGAACAGTGCTATTCTATGTAGGGTTGATATATAGCATGGATAACAGAAGCACTTGTTTTGGCATAAACAATGTGTTTGGAATTATCTACTTTTTATTTCTGTACACTATAAAATAAGCATAAACTTACATCTTTTCACTCATCTTCACAAGTAATAAGGCTTTTCATTAAAGTAATTGTATCACAAAAATTTGAGTAGTTTACTAGGTTTTTTGCATGAAATCTTTATCAGGAAAAAAATGACATGAATTTTTTTGTGTGTGTTTAGTATCTATTTAACATCATAATAAAAATCTTTTCTCTTTGCAGGCTTGAAGACTATTGTGGGAGCCCTAATTCAGTCTGTGAAGAAGCTCTCAGATGTGATGATCCTGACAGTGTTTTGTCTGAGTGTATTTGCACTGATAGGGCTGCAGCTGTTCATGGGGAACTTGAGGAATAAATGCCTGCAGTGGCCTCCAGACAATTCTACTTTTGAAACAACTGTTATTTCCATCTTTAATAGCTCTATAGGTGAAAATGGTACATTTATTAATACAACAATGACAACATTTAACTGGGATGAGTACATCGAAGATGAAAGTAAGAGTTAATTATATAATCTGCTGCATTGGTTTTCTGGAATTTATTTAAATAGATACAAGAACATCAGTATCTTTCTCTTGCCTTTAAAAGTGTGTAGCCTGGCCAACAGACATGAGAGAACTTATTTTCTCTAGTAAATAAAAGAACAGTCATAATATAATGTAACATACTCATAATACCATAATGGATGCCAAAATATGTTTTACCTTGTACCGAATATGACTTTTAAAGTAAAATCATATCTTAGCTTAAACCAGAAATTTCCATGCTAGCTTCAAGCCTCCTGAAGCAGAGTGACAGCCCTAATATAGGATCTGAAATGTAATAGCTGGATTAGTGCAAGTCAATGCCCAATGTCATAAACCCACATTTGAACATCAGTTAGCCCATGAGTCCTGCCATAGCACGTCAATGCAACTATGTTGTTTCTTTACAACTTGGTGAGTGTCTCTGCATCACACTCTCTTGCAGAGCACAGACATGCCTTTATGACAATACTGGAGATTTATCCCATGCTTCTCATTCTTGCAAAATAAGAATTAGATTCCATATTTCTGTCTTTTAATTTGTTTCTTTTCTTTGGAAAATCAGGAAATGAGCATGTTCGTCTCCATTGTATCTCATAATACAGTATTCTACTGTTTTAGGTAGTTAATGTCGCCACTGTGTTAACAAAAATAGTTTTAAAATTCAGGTAGAACAACTGTGAACATATCTATAGTAGATTGCTATTCTGTCTTTCATCATGGTAGTGTTCGTTTCTCCTACTTATCTGTTCAGCCTCTTCTATTTATTTTAGTGTATTTAGTGTTTTAACTTCATAATTAGGTATAATCTTGGGGTTTTTATGAAGTCTGTATAAATGTTGTAACTGATGACTGTATCACTGAAAGTTAGAAAACCTCAGTTTAAGAACTAAATACTTTTGGATCCAAGTCTCATTGCCTTATAATCTTTTAATATACTTATCATCTCAGCATGCTTGTGGTATACAAGTATCATGGAGAAATTTTGAATGATAAGCTATTCATAAAACCATCTGAAGACCAGATCCATTCCATTCCCCTTTAGTTGTTTCTGGTACTATATTACACAAATAAATTTTTTTTTTTTCTAAATATCTGACCTACATTTTCCTAACTTCAGATTGAATATATTACTGCTTCTCCTGTAGAATTAGAAATAAGATAATCATAGACTAATTTGTATTAGTCTTTATGATCTTTAAAAACTCTTATCTTCTTTATTTCTGGTCTCTTCTAAGCCAAGCCATGCTATTTGCTGGTTTGCATTTTCTATACCTATTTTCACTTCCTTTTTTCTATTTTGGACTCTTTCCAGTTAGTCTGGGAATTTTTTTTCTTGTTATTCCATTGCCTTTTTTTGTTATGGGATTTGGTTGGTTGGGGGGTTTTATGAGATGTTTAAATTGGGTACTTACTCCTCTAACAATTACTTCTAATTTATATCTTTACTTCATGTGCCATATATGCAACATTCCTACTAGCACATTTCAAAATTACCTCAGTTTTATGTCAGCACTGTATTGCTGATTCACAGTCAACTGTGACAGTCACTGCATCTTTTTCTACTGTGGTGGCTGTGGCCACGTCCTGTCTGTTTTACATTTACGTATTTGATTTTGCCTTGTCAAGTGTAGGATTTTGCACTTGTCTCTATTGGAATAAATCCGTTTGCTTTTGGACCAGCTTGTCTGTTTGTGAAGGTCATTCTAAATTTCAGTTATCTCTCCTAGCTTGATGTCTTCAGAATACTTGATGCATTTTTTTCTGTTGTTTCATGTCTTAAGTTGGTAATGAAACTTGTTATGAAAACTGTGTCTAGTACAGATCCCTGGAGGATCTTCAGAGAGGTATCCTTATGAATTGACACTGGGTCACTGGTGACTCCTCTCTGAGAATTTTTTTCAAGTATTTTGTGGTATTTCCAGCCAGAAAATGTCTCCTTTATTTGCATATGGAAGTGTCATGTAGGGCTTGTACACATGACTGTTGTCCTGTTATTAAATTGGCAGGGGACAGGAATAGTTTTATATATGGCATATTTTTTACAAACCCATGATGACTATTTTTATTACTTTATCATTATCTTTTTTTTTTTTAAATCTTATTTAAGTGTTTTCAAAAATAGTTGGCTGAGAGTTGAGCTGACTGGATGGTTTAACTGGATTCTCTGCTCTCCAGAGGAGAAGCTGTGCCACATAAGAATATGAATTAGGCCGACAGGCGATTTTGAAAGTCCTGCTTGGAGCCTATTTGCATCTTTAAACTTCTTAAACTGTTTAGGTAGAGGTTAGATCTCTCACAGGGTCTGACTGTGTGATCACCAGAATATCTGAAAATCCTCTGATTTCTTATCTGAGACTAGGTTGCTGATGTATAAATTATGCACATAATCTCTCTCTCTGTTTAAAACAAGCAGATTTTATGCTGCCTCTGTCGTATTCAGGTGGTGACAGAGTAGAAGCAGTCAATAGGAACTGGTTGCAATTCCCTGCTTGTCTGCTTAGCATTAGTCCTCAGTTAGTTCATGCCAGCTAAGATAGTCTGTGCCAGCTGGCAGTGAATCTCACAGAACCATCTGCTTCCTGGGAACAGCCAGAACATACCTAATTCTGGCAACTTTAGCTTAATATGCCACCTGACCCAAAAATCTCCACTAGAGATTCCCATTTTACCATAAGAATCCCAAACTGGGAATCGAAGGCAAATTGTCTTTCCTTTTCTGCTGCAAAGCAGAACAAAGAAAATAAAAGAATGTGTCAGGGGCTTTTAAGAGTTTCACCTCTTTAAATTTTAGTAGTTAGCCAGTTAAAAAATACATATAGGTTCTTGAAGTCCATTCCTCTGCTGTAGAATTTTGTGAAGTAATTTTGTGTAATGTACAATAAAAGCTTGATTTCTCCCCCAGCTAGTCAAATTAAGATCCAGCTAGCAATTTCTTGAGCATGTTGTGTTCTGTTTTCATGCTGCAAAATTTCAATATTTTTTCAAGGAACACTTGGATAAAATAATATGTAATGAAAAATTATAAATTAATAATACTAAATGTTCTATATCAAAATGCACAAACAAAGGCAGAGATTTACTCTCATCCTTTGCCTTGTTTTCCTGCTGTTTTTCTATTTGCTGACATACACAATTTGGTATTCCAGCCATTGTATCTTAATAATTTGGTTAGGTTTCTGAGAATTAACTGTGCAACTACCTTTCCATTTTCTAAAGAAAGGCCAACTTTAGGACTCTATAGAAAACCACTTTCCTGTCAAGACAGTATTTTCCGTGCTTTTATCATTTCTAACCATTGTATGTTGCAGTTAAAAAGTTTGTTAGCTCTGCTAATTTCTTTCAAGTGTAAAAGTCTATATAATTGCTCAATTTCCATTGGGCATAAATGTTACCTTTCTCATCACCTTTTTGATTTTTTTTTTTTTTAATCAGGTCATTTCTACTTCTTGGAAGGACAAAATGATGCACTGCTGTGTGGCAATAGCTCAGATGCAGGGTAAGAAAATGATCATAATTTTTCATTATGCATAAAGAAAAAAGAATTAGCTGCTTAGAATAGCTCAGGTGTGGTCAACTTTAATATCAACTGTACTGTAGAGTTACAAATTACCAATGTTTTGCATTTGAAGCTATACCTAAATATAGCCATCTATGTGATTTGAGTTTACACAGGCACTTCCATCTGCATCTTAGGCTACTTTTCTAAAGGTAACCACATGAATGCTATGTGCATAAATGTTGCCGCCAGCTTGCTGGCAACTGTTTATCAGCCATGCTACTTGATGTTCTTCTCTTGTCCTGGTGGAGATGTGTTATTATGACAAATTGTGGGGAAAGGTAGATAGAATAATACTAATTATATTATTAAAGCACTGAAATATCATTAGGAAATGGAATTAAAAATTGAAAAACAATAAGATATATATTTTTATCTTAGGTATGTAGAATAAAAGTTTACTTGTTCATAGTTTTGTTAGCAACTGGTACTCCTGAAAAATTTTGTTTTACTACAGCATATGGTAATATAGAGTAGTTGTTAAAAATAGCATTTCCTCTTCTTTTGTAGTCAATGTCCAGAAGGATATATATGTGTGAAAGCTGGTAGAAACCCCAACTATGGCTACACAAGTTTTGATACATTCAGTTGGGCATTCTTGTCACTGTTTCGATTGATGACTCAGGACTTTTGGGAGAATCTTTACCAGCTGGTGAGGACTTATTAAAATAAACAGCACCATCACCAATACCATTACTACATAGTACTTGCATAGTTATTGTCATTCACATGTCCCTAAGGCCTTTGGACCAGAAATCATCTTTAATTTCATGTATGTAAGCTATTGTTTTAAACAGTAAGGCCCTTATTAATGATTTAAGTTACCATGTGCTACTTAAATACATAATAAGGAATAGCTTTTATGAAGGTGGTTAAACGTTATTGTTTGTTTTCCCAAATGTGTAAATGAACTTAAGTTGTTAAAGTTTCTTACCCAAACATGCTGTAAAAAATACTAGTGACATTGATTTGCAGTCTAGTAAAAATATGTTCTGTTTGAAAAGGTTACATTTTGTCCCTGAACTACACATATCCTTAGTGTGAAGGACAGTAATTTTGTTCACTGTGACATTTTATGTAGTGCACTGTCTTTGTGGCAATCTAGTTTGGGACTGATGAGACAAGAAGGTAAGATGCTGATTGGCCCCACTACTGTTAAATTTAAAGGCTATAATGTAGATATATAGATTGTTGTTGGTATAAGTTCTGAAGTATTCCGAATCTGATTTCCCTTGACAATAGTAGACATAAAAGTTAGATTTTTGCATATATATTCAGGATATATTATTATTTCTGTATGGAAGAAGTAACTAAATAATCTTGTGCTAACACAAAGCAGTCTTATAATGTATTTATAGATTATAACACAGAGGCTATCATATTATGTAACAGCATTCAAAGTCTGCTAAAAATGTGTATTATCTCTTTTTCTCCAGACACTGCGTGCTGCTGGGAAAACGTACATGATATTTTTTGTTTTGGTCATTTTCCTGGGTTCTTTCTACCTGATCAACTTGATCCTGGCTGTGGTTGCCATGGCCTATGAAGAACAGAATCAAGCAACCATGGAAGAAGCAGAACAGAAAGAAGCAGAATTTCAGCAAATGCTGGAACAACTGAAAAAGCAACAGGAAGAAGCTCAGGTATCCCTATAAAGTAAAATTTCTTCTTCCATTCATGACTGTGATTAGATGCTTTATGTCCAAATATGAGAATACTTTTACTCTCCTACTCCTAACAATGTACTATTCTGTCTCATAAATTCCTTCTTATTGCAAACAATCTTTAATGTTTTCCATTGCACTGTTTCTGCTGGCTCGAGTGAACCTGTTAATTTGTGACAAAAATGATAACCAACAAGCTAAAACACTGGATTTTCAAATTGGAAGTGAATATCAACTTTTTAACTGAGCACTTGAACAAGTTGCCCAGAGTGCTTGTGGAGATAGTCAAGAGCTGTCTGGATATGGTCCTTGGGCAACCTGCTTCAGGTGACCCTGTGTGTACTGGAGAGTTGGACACGATGACCTCCAGGGCTTTCCTTCTAACCTCAGCCATTCTGTGATTGTCTGAAATGGCGATGGGGATGTGGGGAGAAAACCCTAAACAGTAATTCTGTTTATATAAGTAACAGAATCAAAACTATTGTAGGTGCTATAGGAGAAATATTTTGCTTCAGCAATATTTGGCTTTTCCTACTCCCTCCCCATCTCTCCCAGCAGAAGGCCATAGTGTTCCAGTTTTAAAGAAAACTGGAGAAAGTGGAGAAACTGAAGAAAACACTTCTGTGGTACAGATGTAATGATGATATACTGCTTTGAAATTCCTTTTCATTTTTCGAAGGCTGTCAAATCTAATAATTGATAATGTCTAGCATGTGGCCACCGACATAGAAGTTGAACTATGTCTTCCATATAAGGACATGACTGAAGTCAGCAGTTAGGGGTTTTTGTTTCATTGGTTAGTTGCTCTCTGTTGGGATTTTTTGGTTTGGTTGGGTTTTTTTACCACAGCTTGTAAAGAAATGTTAATAAAATGCTCCACATATTTTGAAAACCAAACAGCAACAGGTATCTAATAGTCTGTAGTTTAACACAATTCTCTGATTATGATCTGCAAAACTGAGATATCAGTGCCACACCAGATCTTTAATAGACTAGAGAATATTCAAAATCCATCAAAATGTTGTAAGAAAGTGTTGCTTCCTGTTAACAGGGATCTTACCAGTTGCTTAAGCCTTGAATCCTTACTTCTACAAAGTATTTCAGATGAAAAATTCATTGCAACATGTTGCTCCAATCTAAAACAGATGCTTATTCACTTGTTTATCTGACAGCACAGTTTTCATTGGGTTGCTCTAACTCCTGGTTTGTGGAGCAGTGGCAAAATTATGCTCCTTGTAGTATTTCACAAATTATTTTTCTTATGATATACTGGGTTCAGCGAAGTCGAAACATTGCTTTTATTTCAAAAAAATGACTTTTTTTAAGAATGGCAATAAATGTAAAATAGTGAGTGGTGTGTGTTTTTGTATAAATGTTGTAAATTGCATATATGCTTGTACGTATAGGCGGCAGCAGCAGCTGCAGCAACTGACTCAAGAGATTATAGTGGAGTAGGTGGAATAGGTGGATTCTCCGAAAGTTCTTCTGAGGCTTCAAAACTGAGCTCAAAGAGTGCTAAAGAGAGAAGGAATAGAAGAAAGAAAAAAAAGCAAAAAGAACAATCTGAAGGCGAGGAGAAGGATGGGGAAGAATTTCACAAATCTGGATCAGAGGACAGCATCAAAAAGAAAGGTTTCCGATTTTCCATTGAGGGAAATAGACTGACATACGAAAAGAGATTCTCTTCCCCACACCAGGTACCATAGTATTATTAAAGCTTAAACAGCTTTGTTGTCTACTCATCATATAAACAAAAGCCTGTAAAGTAGTTTGGTTAATTCTTGCAAGATACCACAGATTCATTAGCATCTTAAATCAAAGTATGACCAAGTTAAAACTTGCAGTCAGATATGAAAATGTAAAAATGTAAAAATTTATTCTAAATTTATATGTGAAAATTCAAAATTTGTGTGTAATCAACATGAGCTGTATTTCAAGTTTCTTAATGCAAATAGACCTATCTCCCCATGAAGTTGGATGTGTTCAGCATGATCAGTGGCTTCAAAATATGCTGCACACATAAAAAGAAATGTAATGTTTCAAATGAGAAAAGCACTAAAATTTGGGATGCAAAAAGCTCATCAGAAATTACATAAATGTTCATGTGAAATTTGAAAAATTAATTGATGTGAGACCATTAATTGTATTATCTTAAAGAAGGTAGAAATATGTGTGGCAATGTGTCCTTGCATGTGTTCCCTTGAAACACCAGTGATTCAGAGTACCATCTGCATCTCCCATCCAGACATTTATTTCCTTTGATAGTTTTATGTTATCCCTTCTACAGTTTTCAAAGCTCCTCTTTGTTTGCCCACCTCTCACTCTCCCCTCAGCACTTCAAGTCCAGATCTCACATACATTCTCTCCTTTTTCTGCCTCTTTTTGTACCTCAGTATGCTTCTTCCTTTTATCCCCACCTTCTCAATTCTCCCTGATCTTTGTGATTTGCTTTCTCCTTTTTAGTCATTATTACTAAACTCATTCCTGTCTTTTAATCGTCTTCTATTACTGCCTCTGGAAAGCCTGTTTCATCCCTTAATAGATCATGAGCATTCATATTCTCTTCATGTATCATTTTCTCCAGCTCCCATTCTCAAAGAAGCTCAGACCTCTTCATCCAGTGTTTTCTTATTAAGGACTGTCCTTCTTAGATCAGACCACGGTGGGAATATAATGTTTCCGACTTTCTATTTCTACCACTCCTTCCACTCCTGTTGTACTTCCTTTTTCAATAGTATTGCATCCTTCCCCATCTCACCTCCTTGGTCTGCCACCATTTTGTGTTGTTAACTGTATAACTAGTCTCTGTAAGACTTCATTGCTGAATTTAGTTAGTTCGTGATTCATTCTGTTTCTTATACAAATTTTCACACCTGTATCAATTGACTTCAACTTCCTGTTGAAGACCCATCTTCTGATCCCTTAGGTGCGTATTCTTGCCTGTGTCTTCATTCAAACAGCAGCCTTATTCAACTGCAGCTCAATTCATCCATCTTGTGAGAAATGAAGCATTCCTCATACAACTTGCTCTTCTAACCTTTTCATCTCCCAAGTTCATTTACAGCTGTTTGACTATGACGGTCTAGAAATCCCTTCCCTCTGGTTTTCCAAACTTAGTTCCTTTTCACTCTGGATTCTAACCACTATTACAGAAGTTCCACTCACCAGTTTTTTTCCTAGAGAAAACTCAGTTTTGTACCTCATCTTTGACTTTTTCCTTGACATTTCATTTTCTTTCAATGTAAATGACCATTTTCTTCCTCTTGAAAGCTTATTCTTCCTAACATTCATGATTTTTTGTCCTCTCAATTCTCCTGGTTTAGCTGTGCTTTAGAAGATCTTTTTACCCCTTTGACCGTTTCAAAGGGATTTCCACAAGTTCCTTTTTCTCTCTCTCTCTTTTTCTTTCTTTTTTTTTTTTTTTAACTCTATTCTGGACCCACAACTGTGAATCATGTCTAACTTGGGCCTCTTTCCATTTCCCAATTACCACTGTATTCATCAAGAACGTTGTTGCAAAGCGCACTAACCTATCCCATTGCTTTTATCAAATCTGCTAGTAAACACATTTACCTAAAGAAATTTTTTAGTACCATTAAACATAATGTACCTAAAGTTCCTCCCAACCCACCTTGTCTACTTACAGTAAACAAGTGAAATCCCAGCTTTGACTGACCCATGCCAGCACCCATAACCTCCTGTTAAATTTTCAAACTAGTTTCTTTGAGCTCTTTCTGGTATGCTGCCCCTCATGCTTGGAAGACGCTCCCATGAGTTTTCACAGAACACTTCATTGCTTTCCTCAAATCCCTCTTTAAAACTCTCTTTTACCATGCTGCCTACAGAAAGCTTGACAGGGAAATGACTTCAGGTGAGCTAAGATGACTGTTTATCATACTCATCAATTTGCCTCCTTGTATGCCCTCTCTTTTTGTATTCATCTGTTGTGTTACACTTAGATGATAAATTCTTTACAGAGTGCCTTTTTGTTCTGCATTTTGCAGTACCCAGAACAGTATGGCTCAGATCCACAAAGATAAGTTGCAGAAGAGAAACAAAGACACTGCTTTGACTGCTTTGTTATGTATCACCTCTGCTGTTCATAGAGGTCTTGGGTGAAATCAACTGCTAATGCTAATCAATCAAGCAAGGCAATTACTGATATGAATTAAAATTAAGAACACGTAGAATTATTTGTAAGATTAGAGCATTATTTTTATTCTGACCCTGATAAGATCCTCGCATAGCAGAACATTTACTCACACGAGTAAACTGATGAAGATTAGCGAAGCTGTTAATACAAAATTACAAGCGTATCTTTGCATATTCAGGATAGCTGAGACTTTAAAAAAAAAAATCAAACCCTTTTTATGGCCTACTTGCCTAGTATCTAAAAAGAGATGTATTTTTTTAAACTAGGCAGTATTTGGGAGCTACCTCTGTGTGCAGACTGAGTCACAGGCAATTTGCCTAAAATTTTATTTACTCAGCCTGTCAGACTAATGCCAACCTGGAGTAAACAGTATCTAGATACACTTACTCAGTTTATGAACAGTTGGTAATAACACAGGCAGAACAGCAGAGGAAACAATTCTGTAAAGCAGTTTCTTTTACTCTAATTAAACCAATTGATTTCATATATCCAAAGTAGTAAAATAACTAGTCTTTGTCTGTCACTTATGTGCTCTTTGTTTACTACCCAAAAGGGAGTGTATTAAGGGGGGACTGTACTAGTTCATTTCTTTGTAGATTACCTTACCCTTTAAGACATTATGGGTTTTTTCTCTGTATGAAAATGTTGTATTTTAGAGAAATTTCGTCTGATAAAAATTGTTTTTATTTGCCTACAGTCTTTGCTGAGCATTCGCGGCTCCCTGTTCTCCCCAAGGCGCAACAGCAGAACAAGTCTTTTCAGCTTCAGAGGTCGAGCAAAGGATGTAGGATCAGAAAATGACTTTGCCGATGATGAGCACAGCACTTTTGAAGACAATGAGAGCAGAAGAGATTCTCTCTTTGTTCCTCATAGACACGGTGAACGGCGCAACAGTAACATTAGTCAGGCCAGTAGGTCATCCAGAACAATACCTGCACTTCCAGCAAATGGGAAAATGCACAGCACTGTGGATTGCAACGGAGTAGTGTCTTTAGTTGGTGGGCCACCAGCTCTGACCTCACCTACAGGACAGCTCCTGCCAGAGGTGATGATTGATAAAGCAGCCTCTGCTAGCAATGTAAGGAAGTCTGCAATAGCTCAGGCATGATGTTCTCTCACTGTAGGATCAGCAACTGTTTCTACAAAATTTAGTCACTTTAGCAATGATTACCTTTCTGGCCAAGCTGTGAATGCTCCTTTCATATATTCCAGTTATAAGCTCAAGGAAAAACTGAAATTGTCAACCACTCATTGACTAAATATGTGAAAATACATGCTAATTTTCTGGGAATTAACAGAATTGCATAGTAAACTTAGTCTGTGTAATCTTACACCCATTGATTTATTATTCTTAGACTTAACTGGAAGGTTCTGTACTTGAAAGGATATCCAAATAGAAAAAAATTAATTATATTTGCTTAATAATATTTATTATATTTAATATACAATACATTTATTGTATATAATATTATATAATATGTCAGTTATATATAGAATTATATCTTTAATATATATGTTTAAATGAATTATATTTACTTAAAATGGAATATATTAAATGAGTATTAACTTCCCACTGACCATACATGAAACTTTTGATGTAACTCTGATACTACAACTTACATGAGTTGTGATAGTGTTCCTGTAACGTAATTAATTTTTCTGTGGGGTTTTTTTTCTGTCAACATTACTAAATATTTTTTCTTCTATTTCATTTGAAAAAATGTGCTAGGAAATCAATAATTTATTCTAAATTAAGAGTTATCTTAAAACGTAGTTACTCTTTGTTCTTTTACTGCTAGCTGTGTGGGCTGTGCATTTTCATGTTTAGAAAAAGACTTCACTGCCTAATTAGAAAGATATTTATGGCAGAGCTCATTGACAAGCAGTGTGAAAAATTTTATAGTTTAGAAACTGTTTATAGTCTAAAATCTGTTTTCATGTCCAGCCCTGTTTCAGCAAAATACTTAAAAACATATTCTTCAGGCACAAGAGCAATCCTACTGCAGTATTTGACTATTTGCTCTATACAAAATTAGGTATACATTAGTGTATTGCAAAGCCACAGCATGAATGGACCATGGTGTGTGACAGCAGTATTTTAAACCAGTATACTTCTACAATAATTTAAGTGCTATTCTTATTAAATGAACCATCAATTAGCTATTTTATCGGTGTTTTATTTTCAGGGCACTACTACAGAAACTGACTTAAGAAAGAGACGATCTAGTTCTTACCATGTTCCTATGGACTACCTAACAGACCCTAGTGCAAGGCAAAGGGCAATGAGTATAGCCAGCATGCTTACAAACACAATGGAAGGTATGTAACACATATCTTTTTGTATGACAGTGCCTTAAAGTGCTATTAAATGTGTGAAACTTTAAGTAGTAGTGGCATTTTGAGGCAGCTATGTCAGCCTAGAGGGTATAGACAAGAAGAGATTTCTATATAGAGGTAGGTTTTTTTTTTGTTTTTTAATATGGAACTGCTAAATTTGGAAAAGCAGTCAAGCTTGCAGTATACTGATAGATTTGAGGTGGAAACAGCAAGCTTCTAATTTAAATGCAAGTGAAAACAATTGTTCAATGTAGTCTTTCTCTAGTAAAGTTGTGTTTTGGGGTAAAAGCTCTTTTTAGGTTACTGAAATGGCTATGCTTCTTGCAGTAGAACAATCCTCTTCTGCCAATTCAATAGACATACTGTTTCACAAAGGAAGGATCACATTCTTCTTCCTGTAAGGCTGAATGCAATGAACCTGAATCAGGGAATTAAACAACTATTTGTAAGAAAGGACAAAACATTACTTTGAGGCTTGAATTTCTGTGTTCAAAATAGCAGATTGGAAGGTAATAATGAGCAGTTGTGGACATGTGGACCATAATGCTGTTTAAATAGTTATCTGACTTCAGGTTTGCTCTAAATGTTTATCTTTCATGAGGAAACTTTAAAAAAATTTGTTGGAAGAGACATTAAAGATCACCTGGTTCCAAACCCCCTGCCATGGCAAGAAAACCTTTTACTGGACCAGGTTGCTCAAAGCCCCATCCAACCTGGCCTTGGACACTTCCAGGGAGGGGGCATCCACAACTTCTCTGGGCAACCTGTGCCAGTGCCTCACTATTACAGTAAAGAATTTTTTCCTAATATCTAATCTAAATCTACCCTCTTTCTGTTCAAAGCTCTTAACCCTCATCCTATCACTCCACTCCATGATAAAGAGTACCAGGCCATCTGCAGGCCTTCTTTAAGTATTGGAAGGCTGCATTAAAAGGTCCCCTTGGAGCCTTCTCTTCTCTAGGATAAACAACCCTAGCCCTCTCAGCCTGTCCTCATAGGAGAGTTGCTCCAGCCCCTGATCATCTTTGTGGCCTCCTCTGAACTAGCTGTAAGAGGTCCACATCTTTCTTATGCTGGTCACACTTCTTTTGGTGCTGCCTACGAAGAGATTGGCTTTCCGAGCTAAGACCAACATTGTTAGGTCATGTTCAATTTTTCATCCACCAATATCCCCAAGTCTTTCTCCATTAGGCTACTCTCAATCCCCTCATCACCCAGCCTGTATGACAGATTTCTGAAACAAATTTCTCTTTTGCATCTTATGTAGCTTGTGAATAGTTCTTTTATCTGTTGAATCTTTAGTATACTTTTTTCCATTTTTTACAAATTACAAAAGAAGTTGTAGTTTCTTTTGACTGACTGCTGTCTTAGTTTCAAAGTATCAACACAATTGATCAACAGTACCTTGGAAAACAGCATTTAAGCTTCAAGGAAATACCCAGGTGATGCTGGAATAGAGAAACATGTTTAAAATGTTATTTTCATTTTTCTCTCTAGAACTGGAAGAATCCAGACAGAAATGCCCACCGTGCTGGTATAAATTTGCTAACACTTGCTTGATTTGGGACTGCTGTACTCCCTGGCTGAAAGTCAAACATATTGTAAATTTGATTGTGATGGATCCATTTGTTGATCTGGCCATTACTATCTGCATCGTCCTAAACACCCTGTTCATGGCCATGGAGCACTATCCAATGACAGAACAGTTTAGCGGTGTGCTTTCAGTAGGAAACCTTGTAAGTCTTTCATCACGTGCCATGTATGTGAAATGCATTTTTATTTAATTCTTCTGTGACCTATGCACAGAAGAAAATGTTGACCAGATATTTGTAGGCTTGGGATGGTTGAATTTAATTTACATTTAAGCTGTTGACATTTTTGAATTTCACAACTCTTGCTTTACAGAACAAAAGATAGTAAAATTTACTGATTTTTAAAACCTTCAGCTTCTGTCACTGAAACTGGTTAAAGAAATTTTTATTTTCTTCTTGGATGGATAGTTACAAATCATAAGAAATGTTAGTTCCTTTCCCACAGTTATTCTGCTCCTCACTAGCACCTCCTGAGGTTCTGGGTGTTCAGGGAATTATAGGGGAGAAAGACCCAGTAAGCATGGCAGATTTACTGCAACTCTGCAGGAACTGGAGAAATGGAATGATAGTGCCTTCCACAGGTTATCTGAAGAAGAACAGTTCTCAACTTTCAGTGTAAATTTTTTTCTTAATGAAATAATTGTCCCTATCATAAACTTATCTTTATCACTAGAAGCAAAAAGATGGCCTACATGCAAACATGACATCTACAGGGCATTAAAATCTGAAGAGATTCTCTTTATTGGCACACATGCATGTTAGCAGGCTAGATAAAACCCTCATTTTCCCATGTACCTCTTTTTTTCTGGAAACCAACCGTTGAGATGCATATGTGAGCTTCAAATCTTGAATTTTATTCCTAACCCCAATGTATGGCCATTTAAAGAAACTATTCATATTTATCATGAATTGCTTGCTGAAAATATAATTTACCAAAAGTTGATACCATTAATAATATTGCCTCATTAAATTGGAGTAAGAAACTGTATTTTCTTTGCAGGTGTTTACTGGAATTTTCACAGCAGAAATGTTTCTCAAGATAATTGCCATGGATCCTTATTATTATTTCCAAGAGGGCTGGAATATTTTTGATGGTTTTATTGTGAGTCTTAGTTTAATGGAACTTGGCCTTGCAAATGTGGAAGGATTATCTGTCCTTCGATCATTCCGATTGGTAAGTATACTAAATAAAATGTATTTCTATGTTATTTTTTTGTATTTGTGCATGTATACTTCGTATATTTTTCATTGTACCTTATATATTTGGCTAAGACAGAAGATCTTTTCAGAATTACAAATGCTTGCATACCCACTAGATGGCATCTATTATGTCAAGTTTGTTTTACATATCATCTTAGTAACATCTATTTCTCCTTCAAGACATTGTCATCATCAATTCTGTTCCTGCAGTAAGTGTGCTTTAAGGGTTAACTTTTTTTAATAGAAGTATCTCTTAGAGTCTTCTCCCTAGATGAGGAAATGAAAAATGCAAGAGCCACAGGCCCTCATTACTTATGCCTGAAGATTAGTAAATCAATTAGTAAATAATGGGTTAGTTAGTAAAAGTTTATTGACAGTTTTAGCTTATAGACTTCCATTACCAATTGGCTTGCATGGTTAGTTTTAAAAAGAGAGTAGTGTTAAGATTTTCTTTGTAAAGGGGTCATTTCATCACTGCCAGCCTTCTTGCCATCCTCTGCAAGGTCATCTGCTATCTAACAGCTTTTCTGTTCAGAAGTCACTGCAATGTTTCTGTCTATTATTAGATATTCTCTTTCATTAACAGGAGCTTTAAAAACCTGGTCTTGCCTGCAGACTAGGTTAGCATGCAAGTAGATGCCAAATCCTCTTCTGAAAAGACCTACACAGTAAGAGACATGAAGCTAGAGTTCCTAGACATCAAGCTGAACTTTTGCCTTAAATAAAGCAAAAAAAAT
Organism: Chiroxiphia lanceolata; assembly: GCF_009829145.1. Classification (NCBI taxonomy): domain Eukaryota; kingdom Metazoa; phylum Chordata; class Aves; order Passeriformes; family Pipridae; genus Chiroxiphia; species Chiroxiphia lanceolata. The sequence goes on along the minus strand of NC_045643.1, from coordinate 20,900,931 downwards.
ATTTAACTTTCAATAAAAGTTAAATAAATCCCCTTAAAAAAGGAGGGGGTTTAAATACATATATTTTCTTGTTCTTGTGTAACATTATACTCCACTTTGCCAAAAGTCTGATATCTGTCTGGATTGACTTCTCTTGCAGTAGTAGAATTCTGGTTTTAAAATTTGCATGGTATGTATTTGATTTGTATCTCAGTCTCGTGACATAATATTTAGTTTAAATTCATTGTAGTATCTCCTCTTGTCTGAACACTTGCTGTAACTTTCCCGTAATTTCATTTTTGTCTGGTTTAAGTTGTACTTTAATATAATACTTTCCTTTTTTTTCTCCTCTATGTTGTAGGACAAATTTTGTAAGACACAGTACATTTATTTTAAATGACAGAAAAGATATTGTTAAAGATATTTGTGAGTAACTTGTATGTCTGACATTAACAACTCCAGCTTGTTTCTAGGAAAAGCATTTCTTCTATCTCACTGCCACTTAATATGAAAGTGATCTGGAAGTGTCTATAAATTTATGATCCTATTCCACTGATCACATTTCATATGTGCTCATTTATTTTAGTAATATTCTCTTAGAGTTAACTAAAGGAGAAAGACTGTTTTGTCCACCTTGTCTGACAAGTACAACTTTTTTGTAAATATCTAAGATCACCAAAAGAGGCAAAGTCTGAATTGGAGTGATAACTGTGATAATTGCAATGTAATTGAAATAAGCGTAGAATACAGTATTTTGATTTGTTATCATTTAAATCAGGACTTAAGACCTAATGTGTTGTCTTGTACAAAGAATTGGAAACAGAAATTTTGTAACTAAAATTTCTAAAGGTTACATAAGACATGCTTTAGACACAGGGTAACTGAAATATGAAATGTATAGCAGTAAGTTCATTACAATTAGCAGCATGAATAACTGTATACCATTCTTCTGTGTTTGCAGCTTCGAGTTTCAAATTGGCAAAATCTTGCCAACTCCTAAATATGCTGATTAAGATTATGGGCAATTCAGTGGGGGCTCTGGGCAATTTGACCCTGGTGCTCGCTATCATTGTGTTTCATTTTTGCTGTGGGTGGGATGCAGCTCTTTGGGAAAAGCTACAAGGAATGTGTCGGCAAGATCTCCAGTGACTGGTGAACTTCAACGCTGGCACATGCATGACTTTTTCCACTCTTTCCTGATTGTATTCCGAGTGCTGTGTGGGGAATGGATAGAAACGATGTGGGACTGCATGGAGGTTGCTGGCCAAACCATGTGCCTTACAGTCTTCATGATGGTCATGGTGATTGGAAACCTTGTGGTATGTAATCAGTGGGGATTTTTTAGAACTCTTAGAACGTACTTCCTATTTTTTATTATTTAAAAATCAGAGAAGAAGACTGGAGGAGGGCTTCAGGAGATCATGTAGTTCATTTGCCTTTTCTCTAAACCAGATTCAAATACACCTTGATCATTTATGAAAAATATTTGTCTGAATTTTCTTTTAAATCTCAGTAAGTTTATAACCTTTTTAGCAAGATCAGTGCTGAATTATGCTTAGAGTTAAAAATGCCTTTTACATGCCTTTTAAAAAAAATCTAACTGAAATTACCTTTTACAGCCAATTAAACTAACTGGTCACAATAGTGGAAACTGTTAGTCTTCATGACAACATTTATAATATTAAAAGCTTAGTTTCCACTTTCAGTCTTTTCTTTCTGAAACATACCAAGCCTAGCTCTTCAATTTTTTCTCATAGATGATGATTTGTAAACTATTTATCCTTTTTGCTACTGACCTCTGAATTCCTCCTGAACAACATTTTGAATAGAGACCTAAGTACTAATAATGTGGAATAATTATATTTCCATTTCTTACACCCAACATTCCTTGTAGTACATCCCCAAATGACATGAAATTTCTGTACCAGCATTGCTTTCCTGATGCAGCCTTTATGCCCTTTTCTATAGTGCTTCCACCTTGCAAGTTTTCACACCTTCTGTATATATACACTCTTTCATTTTTCTAAACAATAATTTCCTGTACCGCTAGTACTTCAGAATTAATGTCACATTAATTTCAATTATTTTACCTGATTTACCGTGGTTATACTTAATTGTAGTTCTTACTTGTTGAGTGCTAGCATCCCCTTCTCTTTTGCTGTAATCAAAATTGTATAATATCCTTATCCACAGGCATAAATATCACTCTTACCAGACTATTGTGAGACTCCTGTGATATACCTTCTAAAATATTCTTCAGTTTGAACAAGAAGAACTGACAAATATAATTTAACTTATTTTTAATCGGTTTTGCATGGTCTGCAATAATTGCATGCACTCCAGATTTCTCTTGTAGTTTGTAAAATGTCATGCAAATAATTCTGAAATAGTTTCCTGAAGATTGAGGTGTATCTCACCTGTGGACCCTTTATCACATAGCAAGTTTTCTTGCTCAAGACCAAAATAGACTCATACATTCTTGCCAAATATAGGTTTACTGTATTCTGAATTAGAGACACTGAAACTATGGTCTGTTGAACAGTAAAAGACTCGTGTCTCCCTGCATTGTCCTGGCCCATGAACACTATGGTGGATGTAGCTTGCATAAATTACTGTATTATGTTGTATCTTGCCTCCTTGTGTCATTCTTCTTCTTGAGGAGCAGATCTACACTACCAGTGTGAAGGAGAAAGTCAAGGAACAGCTCTGATTTTCACTTAGTGAAGTTAAACCAGCTTAAAATGTTTTTGGCCAGATAATAAAATGTGGGGAACAAGGATTATGGACTGAAAAGAATAGCAGGACAGTGGGTTGAAATAAAGTACTATCTGTGAAATAAAATTTATGTCATACTGCACAACTCATAATGGAATTGCTTTTATGACTTAAAATAAGAGATCCAATATATTTACCTTACTGTCTTTAGGTACTCAACCTCTTTTTGGCCTTGCTGCTGAGCTCATTTAGTTCAGACAACCTTGCTGCTACAGATGATGATAACGAAATGAACAATCTCCAGATTGCTGTGGCAAGGATTCAGAAAGGCATAGATTATGTGAAGAGAAAAGTGCGTGAATTCATCCAAAAAGCCTTTGTTAGAAAACAGAAAGTTTTAGATGAAATCAAACCTCTCGAAGACCTAAACAATAAAAAAGACAGCTGTATTTCCAACCATACAATAGTAGATATAGGTAAAAACCTTGCCTATCTTAAAGAAGGGAATGGAACTACCAGTGGCATAGGCAGCAGCGTGGAAAAATATGTTGTTGATGAAAGTGATTACATGTCATTCATAAACAACCCAAGTCTCACTGTGACAGTGCCAATTGCTGTCGGGGAATCAGATTTTGAAAATTTAAATACAGAGGAGTTCAGCAGTGAGTCGGACCTGGAAGAAAGCAAAGAGGTAAGACTATTTCTAGATTTAAAAGACTATGATGCTTTTCTTTTTTTCCAAAGGTTACTAGTGTTGAATTGAAATCTCTCTTTAATTCCTTTATAACAGCATATACAAACTTGTAATGTTATTTAAAATGAATTGATGTAAGGTTGCAAGTTTTGAGTGAGATGGTGGTACAATATTGCATTTACAGTAATAATCAAGATGCGTAAGACAATATTTTAGAAAATGTTTATTTAGTTAAATCTTTAACAAGCAAAGGAATCAATTACTAGCCCTGAATACCAGAAGTCATATAAAGTATGTGTGGCTGGTGTGAGTTTCTCCATGCTTATTTCATCAGTGCAGTTTATTTATTCCTTTATCTGCTTTCTGGAGTGCCTCCTGTCAACTCAGCAGTTCATTCTGATGTTTTTAACCTTACTGATATTGTTGGAATACATCTACATACATCATAGATAGGTACATTTGAATACTGGACCAGCATCTAAACAATTTCATATAAATCACTAGTAATCCTTCTGATAGTAACAGAACCACCGAAGAAGTGAAGTAATGGCTTTTGGTAAAAAAAGCTTTATACCTCAGTATAAGATCCTTTCACATGACTACCTATTGTTATTTTCAAAGCTTTAAGATATTTGCATCTACTGAATCTACCTACTCTGACTGTAATAAAATGTATCTCTTTCTGGCACAATGTGATGCCAAGTGAATAAATCCAAGCTAACACTTAAAGAGTTACAGTGGATGCCAAAGCATTATTGTCGTGTTTAACCCAGTGGTCTGTCCTGCACAACTGAAAGTGATGGAGGACACTATCTCAATGGAGTAAGTTTATGCTATGCTTAGTACCAATGCTAGATCATTTGGCATCAGTATGGGTATTTTTAAGCAGTATTGCATGCTGTGGGGTAGTTAACAGCTAACATAAAGGTTTTCATAAGTGATTTTCTCATGCTTGAACCTCAGGGTATAAATATGGGTAAGATTCAGTAATTTTCACCCTGAGATCCGTTTTTGTACAAACTGTATTACACATTTAGTCATATTTTTTTTTAATCTCAAATATCTTTATTGTTCTTTTAAAAATATTTTTTTTCTGATTGATTATATTAATATTTATCTTACTCTTCAAAACCATGACTTGGGTGTAGAAAAAGTCAGAGTTTATTGTAGTTTAACCTCTAATTTTTCTATGTAATTTGGAGGAAGTTTCATTGAATGTAGAATTTTGGTTGATTCTATTCTATCTTTGTACATAAGATAAGAAAAAGAATCTTCTCAGGCACCTTTAAGCCACATAGATCTAGAGCATTGCTCTGTCCTTCCACTGTTCTATTGTCCCATTGCTAACTGTTTCAAAACTTATTGCTGTCAAAGGAGCAGGAAATTCTATTGCTGATCTGGTGAAATTCCACCCATCAGTGAAATCATCTATAACAAATGCATGTGACAGTAATGGCACAGATAATTTTTCTGTGTTTTTGTGAATCATGTACTTTCTTAGTGTAGACCTGGTCCTTCTGGGTTTGTTTGTCTTTTCAAGTCCAGCTTTTTCCCTGCTTAGCAACTAGTGATAGCCAGAGGATGTCCTGCAAGTTTGGGAATAAAGTGTTTTCAGTTCAAGTTCAGTACTAGGAAACATAATACTTTGGATTTCTTCATCACAAAGTATTTATTGCTGTCTTGCTGGCATAAGAAATACCTATCTATCGAGCTGTATTTGTCTTTAAGGTTAGTATAGTATTTTTATTGGTTTCCAGGGTGCTGTCAACCTAAACCTAACACTTTTTATAAAGCATTTTAAATACCTAAATTGGAAAGTGTGAAGAAGATACTGTTATTCTGCAGATATATTATAAATGATATTTCAGATTATATTACTCTATGAATGACATTAGAAGAAAATCTGACACAAACACAGTGTGAGATGTTGACTGTGAAATTCCAGTACATTTAGAAGCATGCACCCAAGAAAACTCTTCTCCCTTTGCTGCTTATTTTGTGCTCCCACTCAGATTAATTCTGATGATGTTACTGATTATGATATTACCACTATTCGTGGTAGTAGTAAACCATGTTTTAATTGTCATAAACTTTTCCTGTGCCTGTTCACTTTTAAAAGTTATTAAGTTATGTATGTATTAACTGAAGATTATAGATTATAGATTATAGTTTGATATAGATTATAAATTGATAGTTTTCAATTGGCAACTTCTCTGCAAAAATTTATTTGGCAGTGTAATTGGATTCTACCAATTTAAATACTATATGTCATTAAAATGACTGAAAAGTAATTTTAAATATTTTCATTAGTGATTATTAGATTAATAAATTGCTGAAGTCTGTTTTTAAAAATGTATTCACAGGACTGTTCTGTACTAGTGGAGTATTCTCCATTTCTTTTGCTGAAACTACAGTCGTGCAGAAAATAAATTGTGATTCACTGAACAGTAATAGCAAGAAGGAACTTGCCTAATGATTAAGGCATCTGTTTTAAGAATGAAATGTTTTCCTGCTACAAAATCTATTAATACTTTTTTAAACAGTGAGTAGTCAGTGGCTAAAATATCTTGAAATAGGGACCAAAATCAGATGAATTCCCTGATCACCAATGTTCTCCCATTTGCTTCTTTTTGCCGTAGCTCTTTAACTCTTTGCTGCACAAGAACATTATGTCAGTAGAAGAGATGGAGGATACACCTCATACAAACCTCTGTGCTGCTGGTTAGCAGGGCTGAGTATGACCAGAGTGACAATGGTGCACCTATTACTTCTTTGTGTAACAGGATGGGATGACTGCTGACTGTTTTCAATAGCCAAATCATCCCTTTCTTCCAATGGAAGGACCCTAATTGGGTAATTCTACAGGGTGACAAAAAGTATTGAATTCCTATAGGGAAAATTTTAAAGAGGTTTATCCCCACATTTGACAGAGTTCCTATCATTAAGCTTCCCCCATAAAAGGAAGGCTTCCTACTCCACATACCATCTTTAGAAGAAAACAGTATCCTCACTGCATTCTTGGAGGCACTTAATCCTGTTGTTCTTCAGGAACTGCAAACTGATCAGACAAAGAAATGCGTATTAAGTCAGAAACGAGCTAGTGCCAAGCAGTTTTGACTGGTCAAGCTGAAACTTGTCTGAGCATATTCAGGACCAAAATTTCTTACTCTTGCAGAAGCTGTAGGTGAAAAATTGAAGAGAAAGGTTTACAAATTTCAGGAACTTTAAATAGCGACAGAGCAGTAAGCAAAGATTGTGATCATATTTCTTATTGAAATGCCCAGATTTCAGGTAGATTTGAGTCACAAAAGCACATTTTTAAAATATTAATCCTAGTTCCTACTCTTCACTAGATACTCTTATCCATGATGTTTTTTGATATAGAGTGATGACTTATTAGTCATTGGACCAACACTCTTGTGAAAATGATCCATAGCAAAAGAAAGCGTTTTTTAAATTAAAAAAAAAAAGTGGCTACAAATGGCTTTTTGTTTAAGGCTTCTTCTTTTTTCCATGCTATAATGTGCCTTACATTTCTGCCCTCTCATGTTTTTCCACTTATATGATACTGCTGTTTCTGAGTTCATCTGCCAGAGACTGCACAAGACAGCCAGAGGCTGACACAGAGCGTACGTGTATGCTTCTCCTGGCTTTTATGTAGACACAGAATACACATATTCACCCTGGTATAGGGCAGTAAACTGAATTTCAACAAAGTAGTTGTGATTTATTAACAAGTTTTAATTAAGTATATTAATGTTGCGTGCATTCTTTATTGTAACACACATAGATTCCAGTATTTTAATGGAAATGTTAACTAGATTACACCGTTCTAGAAACAATACATACAATGTAGTACATGCATAGTAGGTGTGAATTAACGTGGAATTTTATAGAAAATTGCCTGAAACCTAAGATTAAATTAGTTATAAGAACACTGTGTCCATAAGAATGGCAGTGAGTGAATGCAGTGTAATAAGGGAATTAGAGAACAAATACTAAATAAAACTTTACCATGGAAGTAGAGCTATTAGTAAATGTGGGACCACTGTGCTGAGTCTGTTGTCCTATACGTAAAGGTCTATGGATCTCAGCTGCATTACTGCTATCCAGCATAGAAAGCATAAAGATAATTTTGCCATTTTAGATGCTTAAGTACTACAGAGATGGTATATATGGAAAATTTTGTAGTACCTGTATGACTGTGTAATAATTAGTTAAAATAATAGTAATAAAAATAATAATAGCTGGTAATAATGTATACTAAATATAACTTCTAGGCCAGTAATTATGCTAAGTTATACCAATTATAAGATATTTTTAAATGGTTTGAAAAAATGGAATCTCCTAATGCTGTTGCAGACACATTAATAATCTATATTTTACTTTAAGCAATATTCAGCGCAAAACACCAGAGGTGCTGTGTCCTGAACTTCCTTTCCTACCATTCTTACTTCTCACAGGAGTAGAACCAAGCTGGATCAGTCAAGCGAGCAGCTCTGGTGCCTTTTAGCGAGGCAGAGCATCGTGTCACCAATTTTACACAGGTTACCTAAGCAAGTTATACATCTTTATGTATATTAATCACTTTTTTAGCGGGTATGGACTGGCCTGCATGCTCCTCAGCTATGATCCTGCCCCATCCATTGCAATAAGTACCAACATGCACAGCTGCTCTCTGCTGAGTCACGGGACTCGCATCACAGCATGGTCAGGCAAGATCGGCAGCCCCAACATTTCTGTGGTACAGATGCTATACTGTCCATGATATTTTAAAAGTATTTTACAGTGCATGCTATGTACCTTTCCCAATCTTTATCATATAGTTTTCAGGTTTCTGTTTTTGAAGGGTTTTCTTTTGTTCTGAAGGAAGACAGAATATGTAACACATATGCTATGTTTCTCATCAGAAGCTTATATAAGTCCATCTGGAAGTCACGTTGATAATGAAAAGCTGCGAGCTGTTTTGGAAAACATTCATACTTTTGTATTTTAGCTTGTAATGGAGGTAACTTGCAAACTCATGATAGTCATGTTTTTATTTTTCACTTTTTTTTTTAGAAATGCTTTTCTTTAGTACTTGTATAAGCATTTAGTTATTTTGGAGATTAATATGCAGTACTTGAAGCACCATAAGCATGAAATTAACTTAATTTCTGCAGTCAAAGCATGTGACCATAATTTGGTTAAAAGGATTCATGCAAAACTGGTATTTGGCTGGTCAAACATTCAGAGATCAGTTCTGCTCTTACTTACGCCCACACTTACAGGTGTAGAGGTGCAAAGAGAAAACTAATAGTAAGATCTGGCCCAAATTAGTCTTACTATAGCTCTTTAATTTTTGCTCACAAATTAATTACCTCCCGGAACATCTAAAATTGTCTGGCCTGAGAAACTTGAACTTTCTAATTAGTAAAAAATAAAGTTCAGCAGTCTAGTAAATAAGCTACTGAGTTGGGACCAAAAAGTCCCCAGCTTCAGTGTGATTTACATCTCACCTATTAAACATTGCCATAATATTTACAACACCACAGCCGTATGACGTTGCTTCCAGTTTGGTAAATCAGTGGAATTAAAATATACTTATTGCAGAGCTTTTTCTCTTTTTTTTTTTTACAGAATAATTTATCTGATGTATTTTGATTTAAAAATACTCATTATTCAAAGTCTTTTGATGCTTGAAGAATTTAGGCTTTGTATTGTTTGTGAATTGGTCACATTGTATTGGCATATTGTGATTCATAGTGGATTATGTTAAGTCGTTAATGTTAGAGTTAATGGGAGTTTGCTTGTTTAGTCTTTGCAAACAGAAGTCCCTTACTCTGTTCCAGAAATATCCTCTCACTATTTCTTGTGTGAATTAAAGAGCCTTTTTAAGTAGCTTCCAGTGGGAGAGCTTTTTCCCACTGGAGCATATTTCCACTGCTACTTATGATGCTTTTGCATTCATACAACTTTTTTGCAAATATTTTCATTTATGAAATGCTCATAAATAAGTAGATAGAAAGAATTTTGAATATCAACACACTACAGAGTGGGCTATAATTTAGGGATCCTGGGTTGCAGTATTCACAGCCAACAATCATCACAAAATGGTTTAACCTTGATTAACAGTGTTCTGGTATTTTGTACTGATAGACTTAGTATGCCTGATTGTATAAGAACTAGAAAGAGTGACATCCAGATGCCACTTAATTATACCAGGGGAATCACAGTGCTATTTAGCACTTCACTGTTTTTATAGGTGATATATCTGTACTGAAAAAGACTGGATAGTTGGATATAATATTGCCATTTGTATCACAGAACATCTCATGTTCATACTGGCATCCACACAGCAATGAGAAAATAAAAGCAATGTAATTTCCATTATTTAACATTTTCACAGGTATTTGGGAGAAAAGGAAATTGAAAGCAAGACCAAAATGGTGGTTTCTCTTGGTGCCATCTTCCTGCTTGTGTCTGTTCTGCTCTTTGCTCCTTCAGTCTCTTAAATTATGATTTCAACAGCTATTAGTGACATCCTGGCCAATCATGAAATTTCAGGCTTTGTTAAAAATGTTAAGCTAAGAACTGTTCAGCTACTCTCAGATAAACATCTTTGAAACAAAGAAAGAAAGAAATGTTAGCAGTTAAAAGTGTCCTGGCTGTAAGTGAAGCAGAATTGTATGAATCTGTGAGATGTTAAGGTTCAGAAAGTAATATTGTAAAAAACTTCCTGACCTAATCTTGGCTGCTGCTTTTTGTGATGCTGCTCTGATAGGCAAGCTGCTTTCCTATCTTGAAAGCTAAACTAAAACCTGTATCTCATACTGTACTGTATTGCTGATAAAGCACGACTGGCAAGGCTGTTGGTACATGTGATATAAAAGATATATAAATCTCTGTGATAATCAGTATTCTGCTGCTTTAGAAACATGTAAGTACTTTTGTCCCCTTACTGTCTTCTGTTTAAAGGAGATGGAGTATCTACATTCTAAGGTTTTGAAAAACAGATTTCTCTGAGAATAATTTCCTTAACATACTATTCAGAAAAAAATCAATGATCATAACTCTCAAAGAGTGTCTAATGCTTGATCCTGATAAATCTCTTATAATCTGCATGACTGAGTACTTTTGAAATCTGGAACTGTGGTATAACAAAAAACTTAAAAGGGATTTACTGTTAGATCAAAGCTAGCAGTTGAGTTTGATGATTATCTTGTTTTTCTACAGGTTCATTTTTTTTAAAGGCTGTATACGTGTTAAGTATATAGTCATTGCCTAAATCCAGTTTTTATAATGCAGGTGAGCAGAGAACAGTTTACCAGGTACAAAGGTAACTTTCAGATATATTAAGGTAAAGAACCGGGATATGTCAAATACCTAATATATCAGGGTCTGCAATTAGGGGTAGTCTGGTTATCCAGCTGGATTCCATGTGTGAACATCGACAAGTCACAATAAGTGGTAGAAATAGTCTGCCTATGTATTAAAGCATATGGACAAAGCATAATCAGCAATAACATGGTCCATTTCCAGGTGATGTTGTGTTGAATACATAGAAATCAGTACAACGGCCCTGCGTCAGTTGTTATGCCAGAGCACAAGTTTGCTGTGGAAATATGTGATTGCTACTGAGAAGTTTTCCTAGCATACTGAATTTAACTGATTTGATAAAATCCTAAGATTTTGTATCATAAAACCTTCCTGGCTGTTTGTAATGAGTACTGAATTTTATAAATATTGTGTAGCATGACATACAATAAGTTCAACGTTAAACATAACATAGCAAAATGAAAGAAGTAATTATATCTCTTGAAAATGTCTATTTTTTTCTTCCCCAAATGATACTGAATTATTACAGATTGAATTTATTGAATGATTTTTTTAATATCCCTCTTTACATACTGCTCAGGTTGGGGCTAAATTCAGGTATAATAGAGCAGCATGCTGAGGAAATGCTCTATTAATCAAGAGAAGAGTAACTGAATTCTCAGTGGGATAAGGCATTTAATTGTTGCATTTCAAGTATCAGCTGCTGTCGATTCAATTTAGAATTTTTCTGTTCAGCTTAACTCCTGTGATTATTGTTACAGCTCCGTAAAGGAAGCATACCAGATTTTTAGTGAAAAGAGATGTGTAAGATACAACTCACCATATGTAGTGCCCCACATAAATTAAGATGTCTTTTTGATGTTCCTGGTAATTGACAGTTCTACTGATAATTTTCTGCCTTTTCTGTCTCATCTTTTTGATCTCTCCTTATAGTGGATATCTCAATTCTTCCATGTTAACTGTTAGTCTTACACAATTTCAGTAATAGGAATTCATTATCGTGTATGCTTATTAAACTAATTTCATAATATCTGAGTTACTGAACTTTTCATTTTCTTGTAAAAGAATGGACAGTAGGTTTTTCAAACTTATCGTTTAGCCAGTTCATAATTTTTGTTTGCTCTGCTACTACTACAGCATTCTGCTAGAAATGCTGTCCAGATTGGAATGATGCAAGCAACATTTTAAGAAAACACTTCATAGTAAAACCAGATAGTCACTTCTCAGTTTAAAAATAATTTACTGTATTGTATTGATAAATGGTAATTTTTAACACCATATATACATTTCTTTGGAATGTACCTTGCATTTATGGTATTTCTGGCCTTTCTTCAAACTGATGATTGACTTCCATTGATGTTTAAATGCTGTAGTCCTTACTTGAGGACTACAGTTTACAGTTTTTATTCCATACTTTCCAGTTTCTCAATTTTAGAGGCAGTATTCCACAACGACCAAACTGCCATGCATTATCTATAATTTGAACATATTACAGTGGGAAATTTATAAATAATAATCTGCAGAAAAGTGTGCATCCATATCTCTGTACACTGGACCTGACCTCGTGGATGCTAAAATTTGTGCGCAAACATGAGACATTAATATGTAAACTGGGATTTTTAAAAAAGTTTAGAGAAAATGAGTGTGCAGATATCACTGAAATTAAGTGCATAATACATCCTACAATACATTTTTCCATTTGTTTGATCTTCCTCTAAATTGTGCTCTATAGTGCACCACAGTACACAAAAATCAGAGTTAAGCCTATGTCAAAATCACAACACAATATATTGTCAATGTGATTCAGTAGAATCGGGGGGGGGGGAAGGAATGAATCTTCTTTTTGTTTGAAGAGCATACTGAATGTTTGCTGCAATGTAAAATTCCATTGAAATCTTAAGTTACTTTCTGTATCCACAGATTAATATTGTTTACATTTCCTTTACAAGAACCTGAAGCTTTCTCAAAGATGTTTTAAAGGAATAATGCCTCTAACTTCAGATTTAAGTGTCAGCAAAAATACGTATCTTTAATGTTACCATGGACCATCTCTGTTTAGTATTAATTCTCAGTAGTCTCTATTCTAAATCTGCTTACATCATTCCCTTTATAAGATTAGCTACTTATCAATGCGGCCATTTTACTGATGTTATACTCCACATAGTGATAACATTAGAAGAGTCATAGAATGCTATGATCAAACTACTTATTATAGTACTCATATTTGTCTGTTGCCAACATAATGTGATGGTGTAAAAGAATAACTTTTAAAGTTTGAATTATATTATCAGTATGATTTATTGGTGCAGTATTATTTTATGATGGTATTGTTTTAAAAGCATTTGTTTTCACCTTAGTCTTCCAAAGATTTTTTTTTGACCTTTTATGGTGATTGGACATCTATGTGTACTGTACCAAAGTAATAAGTAGTTTAAAAATGCACAATAAATTCAGAAAATGCATTGGCAAGTGAGAATGCAAATATCAGCTACTGCTCTCAAAGTAATGTGCTGCTCTTTTGGAAACAGAGAGAATTAAATTATCCTATACAACTTATAACATGTGTTTTCATGTCAATGATAATAAAAAGTTTATGTTGAAACTTTTTAGATTTAGATTTTTTCTGACTTGATAGAATAACATTTACTTGAGACATGAAAATACATCTGTGGAGCTTGCTGTTGGTTTGGTCATGACGTTGGAAATTTATTTGTATTAACACATGCTATCTGGTGTCATCTAAAATGCAGCCACATGATTGGAATAATTAAACAGTACAAAGTGTGGAAGGCACCCAGTCCTAACTTACTGAAATTTCCCTTCTAAATTCTTATGTGTGGCTCAGAATAGTAGTCTAATAATTTCAGCAATTCCTTGTATGAAAATATCAAAATATTTTCAATAGGGAAATGCACATGGTGTAGTTTCTGATCTTGTGACCTCACCTGTAGTAGAGCAATTTGTCATTATAGATTGTAGATAAGAAGTTATTTTAATGTCAGACCATTGAATACATGCAAAATATTTTGATATGCATTTCAAACATTAATTTCTATTCAAAATAACTGAAATTGAAAAAAAATAATTATGTGGGGTTTCATTCACAGAAATTAAATGCATCCAGTTCATCAGAAGGCAGCACAGTTGATATTGGACTACCTCCAGAGGGTGAACAACCAGAAGCAGAACCCGAAGAAGTTCTGGAGCCAGAGGCTTGTTTTACAGAAGGTAGGAAAAGCGAAATATATGCAAGATACTTCGACCTAATGGTATTGCTTTACACTGAATTTTATTTTTATTCAAAATCAGAAAGAAGCTTTGTGATTATAGTTGTAATTTCTATTTGCATTAGTAAATCCTTCAGAGTTACTGCTGTAGATTACTGTTCTCGTGTGTGCTCTCTTTCTCCTTGGAAGGTATAATAAAAGGCACAAAGCTTTAACTTCAAATATTGAAACAAAAATGCTTAAATAGGAGATACTTATTTACAAGCATCTATTGCAGTAGCACTGAAATAAATGACTACTGTTCACTGTAATTCCTAATAAATACTTACCTTATTCTGACGTCTCAAAATTTATCATCACATTTAGGATGTGTACGGAGATTCAAATGCTGTCAAGTCAGTGTAGAAGATGGAAAAGGGAAAATCTGGTGGAATCTTAGGAAAACCTGCTATAAGATTGTTGAACACAACTGGTTTGAGACCTTCATAGTCTTCATGATTCTTCTCAGCAGCGGTGCTCTGGTAAATTAAGTGTGAAACTATTGTGACTATTTTAAGCAGCAAGCATTTAGAATTTCTGTTAATCATATAGCTGCAGGGAACAAATCAGAATTTGATATCCGTTTCATAAATGTTATAATGTAAACATGTATCAGCAAGTATTTGGCATATATTTTAGACTACATAAGAGTTTGCTCACAGGCTATGAAACAAATCATTTGGCAAGTTCAAAATTTAGATTTAATGGAAATAAATAGTTTTATCAGACTGGTGTTCACATACCTTCATATTGATGATAATAGCTTTTTTTTTTAATATACACATTTAAATAAAAACACAGCTGACCTAGGAACTTCTCAAGAGCAACTTGAATTGTCAGACTGAGAAGTAGGGTGCCAACATGATTCTGTCAGGTATTTTACAGATTGGTGTTAAATTAAGTGCACTGAGTAAGTACTGAAGTAATTAGTTCCCCATAGCAGGAGCAAAATGTAATATTCTTGCTATACTTGGTTCAATGCCCAGTGATTCACGGTCATTGCAGACATTTTCTTTTGAGAAGAGAGTTCTCTCTATTTAGGATTGTTTTGTGGGTTAGCGTGCAGAGTTTGGTTTCAATTATTCATCAAAAATACTGTATCACAGAGTCATTTTTAAATCCTTCATAGAATTTTGATATAAAGTTGTAGCTACCACAAAGGAAATCCTTATGTTAGTAAGCCATTGCTCTCTGTAATGCATTGACCCTGCCTGGATGCCAGGCACCCACCAAAGCTGCTCTAATCACTCCCCTCTGCAAGCAGAGAGGGGAGAGAAAATATAACAACTCTCATGAGTTGAGATAAGGACTGGGAGAGATCACTCACCAATTACTGTCATGGGCAAAACAGACTCGAATTGGGGGTATTAATTGAATTTATTACTTACCAAATCAGAGTAGGATAATGAGAACTAAAATAAATCTTAGACATCTTTCCCCCCCCCTCCTTCCCAAGCTCCACCTTCTCTCTCCCAGCAGTTCAGGGAGATGGGGAATGGGAGTTACAGTCAGTTTATCACAGGTTGTTCCTGCTGCTGCTCAGGGAGAGGAGTCTTTTCCCTGCTCCAGTGTGGGATCCCTCCCAAGGGAGAGAGTCCTCCACGAACTTCTCCAACGTGAGTCCATCCCATGGGCAACAGTTCTCTACGAACTGCTCCAACATCGGTCGCTCTTCCAGGGGGTAAAGTACTTTAGGCACAGGCTGCTCCAGTGTGAGTCCCCCACAGGGCCACAAGTCCTACCAGGAAACCTGCTCCAGCTTGGGCTCCTTTCTCCATGGCTCTGAAGGTCTGGGCCAGGAGCCTGCTCCAACATGGGTTTCCCACTAGTTCACAGTCCTCTTTCGGGCATTGACCTGCCTTGGCGTGGGATCTCCTCCATTGGCTGCAGGTGGATCTCTACATCCCATTGACCTCCATGGGCTGCAGGGGCACAGATTCTTCACCATGGTCTGCACCATGGGCTGTAGGGGAACCTCAGCTCTGGTGCCTGAAACACCTCCTGCCCCTCCTTCTACACTGGCCTTGGTGTCTCCAGGGCTGTTCCGCTCACATGTTCTCACTCCACTCTTCCCTGGCCACAATTAGCTCAGTGCAATAACTTTTTTTCCCCTTCTTAAATATGTCATCCCAGAGGCATTACTATAATTCGTGCTTGGCTCGGCCTTGGCCAGTGGTGGGTCCATCCTGGAGGCAGCTGGCATTGGCTCTGCCAGACATGGTGGAAGCTTCTGCCAGCTTCTCATAGAAACCACCCCTGTACCCTGCTACCAAAACCTGGCCATGCAAGCCCAGTACAGTATCCATGGAAACAAATTAAAATTAGGTTGGAGAGTGGTACTACAGTAAGTTTTGCGTGTCACTGTTCAGCTTAGCTGAAAGCTGAATATTGTGTTTGGACTGAGCTTTATGAAAAGTGTGAAGCGAAAGCCAAAGTTACACTTGAGGGAAGGATGTATGCCTTATCATCACATATATTTTTTCAATTCAAATTCTTTCTTGGCCATTATATACCACACTGCAAATTGTGAAGATATTTAATATTATATCTTCAAAAATCTTTTTCACAGGCATTTGAAGATATCTACATAGAACAACGTAAAACTATCAAGACTATGCTGGAATATGCTGACAAAGTTTTCACGTACATCTTCATTTTGGAAATGCTTTTAAAATGGGTGGCTTATGGCTTTCAAACCTATTTCACTAATGCCTGGTGCTGGCTGGACTTCCTGATTGTTGATGTATGTATTCTTTTTCATGTCCTGTACTACAGGCTCTAAAAATCAGAATGTTATGTTTTCAGGATAAGATTTCTGTTCTATTAAATGAAAACTCTATTTTAACTGTTGATGTGATATGGTTTATAATTCTTTTCAGAAAGGAAAAACTATTCAGATATACTTGTTACTCTAGAGATGTTGTATTGAAATTCTCTACTTTATGAAGTAGTAATGCTTTACTGAAATAATGATTTTTACTATCTTATTTTTTGATGGTATGGAAAGGATCCTCTTAAGGTTTTGCTGTATATGGAAGCAATTTCTTTAAGGGTTTCTAATATTCTAATCAATTACTGTAAGTGTCCTATCGCTTACTCTGTGCAATATGAAAGGAAAATACTGCTAGGAATTCTCAGTTCCATTGTACTATTCAGTACTCTTGCACTTTTCACCCTATTGTGGGTGACCTCAAAGAGATGCTTCATAGAACCATAGATGAGCCCCCTTAAAATGGGTTCTCAAATGATTTTCAAAAGGCTGCACTACCAAGGAGCAGATACACATTGTCTGAAAGAGACCTACTGATAAGTGCATTGTGATTTCAAGTCTACATGCTCAACAATGTATGCATGGTGCTGGGTAGCACAAATGGAAGATTACAGGTCTTCTACCATATAGCAGATATTCATTTCCCTTCCATCCCCAATAGCCTGACTGTAATAATAGGCATCTCTCTGTTCCACGGATGTAATTCCCATGGAAAGCAGGCTAAGAAGGTGTCTTGATTCACTTATTCGCTCATTTCAAAAAGCAGCAGAATTCTATAGGAATTGCTTTGTATCTCCCTAAAACTACAATGATATGGAGTCTTTACTATACAGAGCTTGGAAAACATTATAACTTTTAAATCTATACCAGCATTGCAAATCCTATGATAAAACATGACTATATGCACATTTAGTATTCTGTGAATGAGCCTGTACCTTTGTATAAAGCAGCGTGTTGGCTCAGTCATCAGATGTGTAAATTGCCATGACCAGTAGAGCTTGTATTTATCAACAAATGTTTTATTCTAATTTGATAATCAGGGACTTAGTTACTTCTGTGAAATTTATAAATAACTTCACTAGTTTTTCATGGCAACCTTAGCCTGTTGCAATTTTTTTCATGAAAAAATTAATATCTCAAGCATTCCTTTTAATCTGTAGTCAGGGATTGAGATAAAAAAAGTGAAAAGATCAATTTGGAGATGGAAGAATTGAGAGAATAGGAAGGATGGAAGGAAAGGGCATTAAATGAAGGGAAATAGGGGGTGATTTGGTTTATTTTTTCTTTATTAGGGCCACTCCTTCCCAATGGCTATTATAAATACATTTCCAGGGATTATTGATGAAAGATAATTGTATTATTTATTTTACAGCTATTCTAGTTTATTTACTCATCTGCCTGCAGACCAGACCAGCGTTATGAAAGCCAGAATTGATGAAGTGGTTAAAGGAATCACAGGGAATGTAATGAAGTGTGGATATGCCTAACAATGAAGCTTCTACCATTGTCTAACAAACAGTTGGTTCTCAGTCTTGATTAGTCTGGTTAAATGTGAACAGCATTGGTAGCTATGGCTATTGAATGAGATTTTCTGGACACTAGAAAATTACATTTGACCAAAGGCCGGGTCTGGATGTGGTTTTTGAGAGCTTTTACATTCTCATCAAGTTCTGAAGATATCATGGGAAGTCCTGACCTAAATTGGCCATTCCAATTCACCCAGCTTTTGAGAGTTTTCTTTTTGCATGTGACTTCAGTTTTCTTTAAATACCACCAAATGTTGACTGGTTTATGTGAATGTAGAAGGCATTTTTTGTACCGTTCTGCCAACATGGTTTCATCAACAGGTACCTAGAATATACTTTTATTCTACTTTGTCTGACTTGAAAGATCTTTCTGCATTATAGAGGGATTCCTGGAGAAAGAAGTCCAGCCTTGAATCTTCTTGAGAAGTTCAGGGCACACATCATTCCCACCATATGTCTCGAAAGGATATACAAGATGAATGAGCAATATTGCCTTTCTGTTTTTGTGTAGGTCTCTTTGGTTAGCTTAACAGCTAATGCCTTGGGCTACTCAGAACTTGGTGCGATTAAATCCCTTAGGACACTAAGAGCTTTGAGACCTCTAAGAGCCTTGTCACGATTTGAAGGGATGAGGGTAAGACAACATGAAAGAATTGAAATGCTGCATGCATACATGGAAACAATGCATGCAGAATACTCAGCGGCAAATCCATGCAGAAGTGCTACACTATCATCCTGTATATTTCACATTTATCACTAACATATAAGCAAAAGGCTTCATCTGCTTATATGAATTCATGTGTTATTGCACACATTTTACACTTATTTAGGCTCCTTGGCCTTTCACCCTATTTCATATTTTCATGGATGGCCCAAGGATTTATGAACTGCATGGATCTATGCAATATTACTACAAAACTGAATTTATCCCATACAAATACATCCTACTATAGTCAGAACAGTTTTAAAAAAATCAATACTTCCTCTCAAAAGTGTGTGCACATGCGCCCATGTATATATGCACATGTGTATTTCTTACAAGTGTAGAGTATCATAGAGAGTCTATCAAACATCTTTTAACCTACAGTTCTGTGTATCTTAGTTGGGAATGTCTGTTACAACTAAAAGTTTTGTAATGAATTTGCATGTTAATAAGTAAATTGGCAATATACCTTCTCTCTTTCATATTAGAACTATTGCATTCTATTTAAGAAAACTTTTCTAACATATCAGAGATTGAGCTGGTTTTATTTCTGGTTGCGTACTGCTTTCCATATTGATTCTAAAATGTTGATTATAATCTATAGAGCACTAAGCAGCCTGGAAACATATCAGACTTCTGCTGTCAGAGTTGGGTATATTCGAGAATAACCTGTCCCCAGCTGTTCATTAGCAGCGTGGCAGTTATACAGCTGAGCCCCTCAGCTGCCCAGTGGGGTATGCTCAGTCTGTTCCTGCGTAAAGTCAAATTCATTAGTTTGGATCACTTCTTCAGTGCACTGAAATGGACAGATCTTATGCATTCTGCTGTGACTTGAAAGCTCTAGAAATATTTCTCTTAGGAGTAGTAGTGTACAACTGGAGATGGTAGATACACGTAGCTCTTTGTAGTACCCGCCACAGGAAGATGTCTGACGTACACCTTCGGGGTCCATCTGTCTCTCCTGGACATACTGCTACAGATCTAAACAGCAGATGCACCTGAACTGGAACCCTATTGCTGTCATTAAAAGTGATCCTTTTGTGAGCTCTCTGCTGTGATCACTGATCTTTGGCACCCCAGGTTGTAAGCTGATTAGCAAATTTGTAACTCAGCTACAAATTGGTGAGAAAATGTGATGCTCTATGTGTGTGGAAAGTAAGAGAAGAGGCTTCAATCAAAAAGAAGACAGGCTTTGGTGAAACATTATAAATTCAAATAGGAAATACCATTTCCTTGTCTCCAACACATTTCTAGAGCTTTACTAAAGCAAATTTGAAAATGTGGGATGTTTATATCAGGTGTAAGGTCTGTCTAAAACCTCAGTAGTGTGTCACTAAAAACTGCATTAGCTGGGGGTTTTCTTTATGACAATGATTAGGAAAAAAACCAAACCAAAAATATTACAAATTTTATATGCACAGTAAATTGCATATAACGTGGCAATTTATTGTGGCAAGGAAAAAACAATCACTTTGTCATGAAGGTTTATTGGTAATTGTCAGTCCCATGAATTCTGTGTTGGTGTAAACTTTACCTACTGATTGGATCCTGATCTGCCAGCTGTATCTTTGTAAAATACTCAAATATGGAGGAGATTTATGACTTTAGAAAAAGATATAAAAAAAATTAGATAGTGTCAAACTAGAAATATGATCTATATTTTTATTAGTTAAGCAATTAACCATTGAAATTTTCCTATGGATATAATGAATTTTGCCTTATTTAAAGTAATTAATTCTAGGTTTAGTGTCTTGAAAGATACAGTACCTGAAGGTGATGAAGGAATTAGTATGAGAACATTTTAAGGTCTGAGACACGGAAATTCAAGATGTCTGTTTATAACATAGTCATTTCCAGTGATGCACAACTGTGTGTTTTGAGTGTCTTCAAATGATTCATATTACAAGCTGGTCCTCTATAGATTCAGGACTCAGACTAAAACCAGAGAAAGTAGGTCAGCTGTAGGAATCCAGCAATTAAAAAATGAAGAACATGACTGGACCTGCAGATGTAGCAGAAACAGGAACAGAATTCTCAGGTGTACTGAGACTGGAAGCTTGAGGACAAATATTTTTACTTCATTAACTATCCCTTTATATCTCAATAATGGTTCCTGATGGATGATATCACTTCATTTAAGAAATCTACTTATATTTTTTAGGTAGAAGAATTGAGATAACTTGAAATAAAATTTATGTAAAAGTAATGACTAATACATTTGGGAAATATTTCCAATTTAAACTAATTCAGTATTGTTTTTAGAATATTCATTTGCTTAGGTCAAACAACTCCTTATGGCCTTCCACAGTCATGATGTTGACAGTGCTGGTACGAGCCTGTGAGCACAAGAAAGCACTGTTAAAATAGTCAGAAGAGATTTATCCGTTAGTCAGGGAATCGTCTCTACCCAGTTGCTCAGTGATAAAATGCTATACTGTTTTTGCTTACTGATTTATAATAGGTATTGCCAAGGAGATTTTTAGTATGATTAAGAAACTATTCTAATTTTTTTTAAATTTCCCCACTAGAAATAACCAATTATTAAAATTTGATTTAAAATATGGCGGGGGGTGGGGAGCAAGCAGAAAAACAAACTAAAGGATGGCAGGTTTGGACTTAATGCAGCATTCTATGCTTTTATAGAGTCATGGAGTAATTTACATTGAAAGGAACCTTATTTGGTCCAGCTTCTAAATGTAACATAAAAACTACTTCATTGAAGTCCTATAGGATCTCAAATATAGTCCAACGTATGTATCACCCAAAAGAGGTAGTGTTTTGGCAGGAATGGAGCCCTGAAAGTAAAGCAGGTATTGCTCCTTTCCTTCAGCCCAATGCAACTTTAGAGGACACGTGACAGTGGTGTTCACCACCTACTCTAACATTCAAAGGTTTTATTTTCTGTTCTGTAAAATGGCGAATGAATGAAAGGCAATTTACCTGGATGACTAATTTTATAGTTAATTGATTCTATGGATGCTATTAATTGTAGATATAATTGTAATACCAAAATACTTTACAGGCTTAAACTACATATTTGTATTTCAAACAGAAACAATTAGCTTAGTATGCTAGAGGATCTGCCCTAGTGCCTACATCATAGAAACTAATTAATTATAAGCTATTCCGTCAACATAATAACTACTGTTCTGCATTTAAAAAAAAATCTTCATTAGGGTCTAAGGATCTGATTCAATTGTTTTGGCAAAGTTGGCAGCAGTGCTCCACAGTTACTAAATTTTATATTCTTAGAGTTATTTACAGAAAGATTTAAAATAAGAATTAGCTAATTTAGTGGTTCATCAATTCCATCATTAAATTAATAATTTTCATTCATAATGGACCTACTTTCTCCCTAATTTTATTTTTCTTACTGTTTTATTTTCAATCTGGCATGGTTTTTATCATTGCTTATCATCATACATGAACTCATTTTCACATTTTTCTTTCCTGAAGCCTGATTTTTCCCAAAATTCATTTGGGAATTAAATCAAGTCTCTTCTTCAAGTTTTATCTGCCACTTGCCTGAACCCTAACAGCTTTGGTGTGTTCAGACACTCAGCAGGTTTCCTGATTTGAACACTGCTTCTTTTCTCATTTTGTATGTAACCATCCAAATGAACATGCACACATCCCTGAATTTTATTTTTAAAAAGACTTAAAATTAATTTCAGTTAAAAATTTGCTCAGTAATAGATTTGAACTGTTTACCCAGTATACATGTAATATAAAAAATTTGGTTTGTTTGATTCAATCAGTGATTATAATTATTATGGGCATGATTTTGCAGACATACATTAAGTAAATATTCTAAAAAGAACTAATAGATGCTTTTTTTTCTGATTATTTTTTTAGTTTGTTTTATCTGTTTGTTCTTATTTTTTCCCAGTCTTTAAAGTTACCATTTGCTACTGTTTGTATTTTTAACTTCTAATTATGTTGACATTTTATCTTTTCTCTGTACTGCTTTTCTGACTTGTGACTCTCAACAATTAAAACAGTGTAACACAGATATTGGAACTATAACAGAGTTACATTTAAGAAAGGCTGATGATGCATTTGTAAGGTACTGATGCCTGTGTTCTTACAATGTCTCTCTTCGGTTTCATTTGTCCTCTAGGTTGTTGTGAATGCCCTGTTGGGAGCGATTCCATCTATTATGAATGTGCTTCTTGTTTGCCTTATATTCTGGCTGATCTTCAGTATCATGGGAGTAAACCTATTTGCTGGAAAATTTTACTACTGCGTTAACACTACAACTGATGAGAGATTTGACATCAGCCAAATCAACAACTACAGTCAATGTGAGGAGCTCATACAAAACAATGAAACTGCCCGGTGGAAGAATGTCAAGGTTAACTTTGATAACGTAGGCCTTGGTTATCTTTCTCTGCTTCAAGTGGTAAGTCACCACTCCTTAATTTCTATTTCTCTTTCTATATCTCTGTTGCTGACTTGTAACAATAAAAAGTTATTTCTTATTGTTTTTTTTTTTAATTTAGAAATTTTGTCTGTCACTTCTTGGTTTGAATTATGAAGTGTGGGATAAATCCATGACTCTACAGAAATCATTCAAGACCCAGGGGCTGTGCTGACTATGAGAAAAAAATACGTAATTTAAGCCTAATACACCTGGGCTGTATTGAAAAAAATAACTTGCACAAAAAATAACTTTTACATCAGATATTACTTATAAGGGATAAAAGTTCTTAATAGGTGCTATGTCCTCTATAGTGAGATACTAGAATTCGCTTGCAATTCTTGTGCATGAATAAAACATGCAATAGAAAGCAAGAGTCAGCTATTAATGTTGCACTGTGCAGGTTTGTACGATGAGAGCTACTTAGTCGTCAGGTCTTAAACAACATTTCTGACAAGCCATTTTCCAGGAAAAGTGTGATGTAAACACCAGTGTTCTTTTTATAGGCTACATTTAAAGGATGGATGGATATCATGTATGCAGCTGTGGATTCTCGTAATGTAAGTATAGTCCCTTGACTCCATTTGTTTTGACTGTATGAGCTCCGAGATTTGAGAATGTAATTTTAACATCTTTCAGAAATAACAGTAAAAATGAGAGAAGAAGGAGCTATTATAATTTTGTAGTCAGAGAAAATGGAAACCATAGGAAAAATACAAGAGATAGGGAAAGCAGAGGAGCAGTCCTAAAGGATTCCACGTTCTCGATGGTATGGTTGGACCAAAATTCCTCAATCCCACACCAGACTTAACTGTTGCCTGAAACGCCTTTTCGTCCTCTTATTGTGCATCGAGGAATTATTTATATTTGGAAACAGGCACTGATACAGAGATAAGTTCTTTTGTAATACTGATCTTTTTTTAAAGCTCAGACTTTCACTGTGCTCTGCAAGCCACTCCTTTCTTTAGGGCACAGTGCCTATTTTTAATTTGGCCTGTGCATTTTTTTACCCTTTTGCCTCCTCCTTGCTCCCTTGGTGCAAGTTTTTCTGTAGTTCTAAGTAGAGAACTGAATAAACTATACTGGTAAAGCTCCAGCTACACTCACAGCAGGCCTGTTGTAGCTGTACCAGTGTGCATAGCTGTACCAAGAATATATGCTTAGTCTAAACACGGCTTGGATGCCTCTTTTCCATAATCTGGTGCAGTTTCCTAATTCCCATAGCAGTGAAAGCTCTGCCTGCCCACATCAGGGGCTCCCACAAGATTTACACAAAATTCTGCAGATTTAAATGCTGGTGTTTCTCCTCATCTGTAGACTCAGATAGATGGAACTTTAGTAGTTTAAACTAATCGTGTCTTCAGTATTTATTCTACACTCATACAGGCCAGTTACATTTTTTAAAATGAAATATCAAGTTTGATAGCAAAGTTCTTTTTCAAGAATGTAACTTAATAGATTGAAAGTCAGTGGAATGGATATGTCAGAACTTGACTGTGAGAAGCAAAGATCAGAGTGATAGAGCCCTAATTTTATCCAGCATATATTTTGTGCTCACTGTTAAACTAAGGTTTAGTTTCTATGCCTGTTTTTGCAGGTTTTGGATCAGCCTAAGTATGAAGATAACCTGTACATGTATCTTTACTTTGTCATCTTTATCATCTTTGGATCATTTTTTACCTTGAACCTTTTTATTGGTGTCATCATAGACAATTTCAACCAGCAGAAAAAGAAGATAAGTACTTCATCATTATTCTGCAAAGAAATCAAACAAATGCTTGGTTTTGGTCCAGTCATGAAAATTTTATTCATTAAGTATTTTTTTTCTTCTAGTATAAATTAATATGAGCTCTGCATACTAAATACATTGAATTATTAAAGCTTACAGCTTGACTTGATGAGGGCTTGATGGACAATTGACAATATATGTCTGTCCATGATTAGTGAAATACTCATTGTCATTTTTGTAAAGATGTGGATTTGGGGCTGGAGTCTACAGTAGACTCATAAAAAGTCTATCCATTGAAATAGCAAAATTAGCTATAAAAACTCTTTGCTATATTACCTTCATATCACAGAGCTCAGCAGTGTAAATTTCTGAACTTTAATAACAAACTTTGTATTATCTTCATTTGTGCTCTTTAGTCTTTTTGTTTTGTCAACACTGCATCAAAAGGTATTAGTGTTTCAGCTGCAGAATTAACCCTTTGTGTAGCTTAATACTTAATTTATAAAAATAATAGAAGAGGATTTTTATATCTGCCCTAAATTTTCCCACAGATGAAAATGTGAACAAGAGTGATTATTACTATTATTTTTAAGTAATCGATAAAGATACATGATTGTAACCAGTTTTTGTCTCTTTGGTTTACTTTGGAGGTCAAGACATTTTTATGACAGAGGAACAGAAGAAATACTACAATGCAATGAAAAAATTGGGTTCAAAGAAACCACAAAAGCCTATACCTCGACCAGCAGTAAGAATAAAAATATTTTCTGTTATTTTTACATCTGTATGAAAATTGGATTTTTTCAATTATGCCTTAGGCTGAAATAAGTTGTAAGCTAAAACAAGAAGTGATATAAGAAAAGCCTTATTTATCTCAAATACTTTTTTTTTTCTCTTTTCCCCCACCCCCAACAGAACAAATTCCAAGGCATGGTCTTTGATTTTGTAACAAAACAAGCATTTGATATCAGCATCATGATACTTATCTGCCTTAACATGGTCACAATGATGGTAGAAACAGATGATCAGAGTGAAGACATGGAAAACATTTTATATTGGATTAACCTGGTGTTTATCGTACTTTTCACCGGAGAATTTGTCCTGAAATTGATTTCACTTCGCCATTACTACTTTACTATAGGTTGGAATATTTTTGATTTTGTGGTTGTCATTCTCTCCATAGTAGGTAAGAGCAATTAATTTTTATGAAATGTCTAATTCTGTAGAAACAGAAACATTTTTGGCATGTAAAATCTATTTATATTTTGGTTCAACTTTGTCACTAGAAAGTCTTATCCACAAAATAACTGAAAAGTGTATGGTAAGAAATTGTTTAGCAAGAGGCTTCATACATTCCTACTTTTTTATTAGTTGAAATTAGATCTTTATTCTGAATTCAATAGAGATTTCAATGCATACATAAAAATCAATTTTGATATAGACTTACAGTGGCAGTTGCAGGTGAAAGAGTCCAGCAGTCCAAAATCCAAGAGCAAAATCTGTGTGGGACTATTGTTGGCTAGCATGCACATATCCTAGGCAGCAGGGTAAAACCCTTAGCTGACTTCAGAGTTTTGTTTGATCTGGAGAGGTTTCATGCCTGAGCTGGAGTGAGAAACTGGAGATGCAGAGCTGAAGCAGATATAGTAACAAATAATGACTCCACTAATCTTTGTTTTACCTAGAGCAGCAAACCTGAAAGAGCTGAGTAAAAATTGTGTTATTTTAACTTTTCAGAACTCCTTAATATGCGAATCGGTTTTACTATATTTATATCCAAACAGGATGTAGTTAATTTTCTGCTTTGAGGCACATAATATAATGCTCAATTTTTCTACTCTTCAATGAGGTTTAACAAACATTTTTATTACCAGTTTGTTTACATTTGAATTGCTGTGTCACTAATAATAAACTTGGGTTCATGTTATTTTATGTACGATTAAGAGGTTGCAGTTCTCTACAAACACACGTATTTTCTTTGAATACCATAACTTGATTACATGACATTTTAATACTACTCTACATATAACCTTTCTTCTGATTAACTGAGATTATTTTTGTTACAATTAAACAGAAGGGTATTCCTCTGGTCTCAGCATTTGCTAATATACATGCACTAGTTATCAGTTTGCCCTAAAAAAAGATTGATGTTGTGTATTTGTTTGTCTGTTCACATACATTCTCATGCAATTAATACTCAGAAAAATCACTGATGCAGTTTTCCATTATCCTGCAAATTGCTTCAGAATTTCTATTGGGATTTGTTAGTTTCCAAAGCATACCAAACTATAAAGGCTTCGTAAAAACAACCGAATGGCTAATTTCTAAAAATCTGTGTAAATATCCTATTCTTCTAAAGTTCTACAATATTTGTAGAATAAATCTTTAGCAGTGGTTTTTAAATATAATAATACTCTTTACTGATTTAACTTGTTTTTCTCTAGGTATGTTCTTAGCTGAGATGATTGAGAAGTACTTTGTGTCCCCCACACTATTCAGAGTCATCCGACTTGCCAGAATCGGTCGAATCCTGCGCCTCATTAAAGGCGCCAAGGGAATCCGCACTCTGCTTTTCGCTTTGATGATGTCTCTTCCTGCTCTGTTCAACATTGGTCTGCTGCTCTTCCTGGTCATGTTCATCTATGCGATATTTGGCATGTCCAACTTTGCCTATGTTAAGAGGGAAGTTGGGATCGATGACATGTTCAACTTTGAAACGTTTGGCAACAGCATGATCTGCCTGTTTCAGATCACCACGTCTGCTGGCTGGGACGGTTTGCTCGCCCCGATTCTGAACAGTGGGGAGCCCGACTGTGATCCCCATAAAGATCATCCTGGGAGCTCTGTGAAAGGTGACTGCGGCAACCCTTCCGTTGGGATTTTCTTCTTTGTCAGCTACATTATCATCTCCTTTCTGGTAGTGGTGAACATGTACATTGCTGTGATTTTGGAGAACTTCAGTGTTGCTACTGAGGAAAGTGCTGAACCCTTGAGCGAGGACGACTTTGAGATGTTCTATGAGGTTTGGGAGAAATTTGATCCCGATGCAACACAATTCATAGAGTTCAGTAAATTATCAGATTTTGCAGCTTCATTAGATCCGCCTCTTCTCATCGCAAAACCGAACAAAGTCCAGCTCATTGCAATGGATCTGCCCATGGTGAGCGGTGACAGAATTCACTGCCTCGACATCCTGTTTGCTTTCACAAAGCGTGTTTTGGGGGAAAGTGGAGAGATGGATGCCCTCAGAATACAAATGGAAGATCGGTTTATGGCAGCCAATCCTTCTAAAGTCTCCTATGAACCAATTACAACCACATTGAAACGAAAGCAGGAGGAGGTGTCTGCTGTCATCATTCAGCGTGCTTACAGACGTCATCTTTTAAGGCAAAAATTCAAAAAAGTGTCATGTATATTTAGTCAGGATAAAGGTAAAGAGGAGGATGATCTGCCCATGAAAGAAGATATGATAATGGATAAACTAAATGAGAACTCTACTCCAGAAAAAACAGACATGACCCCATCCACAACCTCCCCACCTTCTTATGACAGTGTAACAAAGCCAGACAAGGATAAATATGAAAAAGACAAATCAGAAAAAGAAGATAAAGGTAAAGACAGCAAGGAAAGTAAAAAGTAACACAGAATGATGTTTGGGATAAACTGTTTACAGTCTGAAAAAGTATGTATTTGTGTCAACAGGACTCCTGTAGGAGGTACATGCCAAACTGTCAGTTTTTACATATATAGATATATATATGATTATATATATATATATAAGGTCAGTGCCTATAACAAGACAGTGACCCCTCGTCATCAAACTGCAACTCTGTAAAACAGGGTAACATCTTGACAGGAGGTTGTTGTTTTTAGTACCAGCTGACAGTGCTGAAGAGATGATAAAATGGCCAATCAGATGGTAGGGACCAGTTAAAAAAAAGGGTGCAAACCTATGAATCTCTGTGTTTAACATGAAACACACAGTACAAAAATTGTATCCACTGTTAGCATTTCAACAGTCACATTTGCCATATTTTTACAAAAATCAGTGTTGGTGAACTTATCATTTTTTAATTCACAGGTTGTTTACTATTATATGTGACTATTTTTGTAAATGGGTTTTATGTTGGGGAAGGGGGTATGAGGACCAGGTGTTCTACTCTCGGATTCTCTATAATGTACAGACTGAAGTGATTTGCATGAAGGCATGCTGCACTTGTAGTTCATGCATGGAAAAACATGACGTCGCACAAAGCAGCAGTCTGACTACTTCCATGTTTCAGGGTGGCTCTATGTTTTGAGGTGCTTAATAACAGTATCCATCTAGTATCTCATCCAGAAAATCTTAATGTGCCTGTAAAGTCCCATAGAGTCTACAATAATAGAACAGATGTTTTATTTTTTCATAAGTCATTTAACTGTGGTTGAACAAACTCTGCGTAAAAATTTTTCCGAGGGACATGAGTCCACTTTTAAGTATTCTTCTGCGAAAAACCGCCTACCTGACCTTGGGAAATTGTGTTTACCAAAAACTTGCAAAACTTAAGAATTATAAAGTTGTTCTGCTTCACCCTGCAGTATCGTTTAGCCATCTTCTGCTCTCAGCAAGGTTGACATTATATGTGTTGATTAAAAAAGTACCGTCTATGTAAATAGTTATTTTATCCCGTGGTGCATGTTTGAGCAAACAAATAATGACGTGCACAATATTTATTGCATCAAATATGTACCACAGTAAGTGTAATTTGCAAGCTTTCAACAGCTAATATAAAATATTCTGTACCATTATAGATAGTTTGGAAGCTATCACTGATGCATGTTTATCTTGCCTTTGCTGCTGTTATTCTACTCCTTCCACTGTTAAGAGTCTAATATGGGAAGCCATATCTCAGTGGTTAAGTGAAATAAATTGGTCAATCGGTCATCATTCTTTCACAACATCAAGCAATAGTTTGCAGCTATTTAAGAGCTTCTTGCTTTGCATTATAAAATTTTAAGTGACTACTGTACGGTGTATAGTCAGACTGTACAGGATATGTTGCAAACTGCTTAATCTGTTGAAAAATACATGGATAGAATTTTCTAAGAAAATATAAATATTGTAAAAAATACCATTTTATTTTATTTTTCAGCGTTTTGTACATAAAATAAGAAATGAGAATTATCTTCAGGTTGATGTTACTGTCACTTTTGTTACCTTCTATCCATAGCACTTTTTAATTCAAGAACTTCACAAAATAAGAAACAAAGGAAAGAATGGGGTAGCTTTAGGTTTCTGCTTTTTTATTAGTACTGTATTTTTGCACACATTTTAATGTGAAATAAGTTTCAAACTGAGTCCAAAATGCACTTGCTTCCAAATAGATATAACTTGTAATTGAAATGTGGTGGGGAAGATTTGTTTAAAATTCTAGCACTGCCTGCATCAGAAGTTTCAAGGTAGTCTTTTTATTCATGAAATCTTTACCGGTGTTTGTTTACATAGACTATTCTTATTCTTGTTGATTCATGCTGCACTAGAACTGTTCTAAATATAATATGGGATCCACGATGCTTTTTTTTCCACAGGAATTAAATAGCAAACTTGTATAATTGATCACATCAGGACATTTTGTGTTTCTTACACAAGCAAAAATTCGATGTTGACTCCTCCTTTTACAAAACTATTGACTTGTGTGTCGGTGAACTGCATGCAGGAAAATGCTATTACCATAAAGAACAGTAAACCACATTACAGTTGAGCCAAAAGAATAAAGACTTCATTTTTTATTGTATTTAATGGTTCTTTGTTTCTTTTTTTCACTACAAACTATTGGCTATCAAGTGGTGCTATGAAAATAAAACGTGAATATATAAAGTGTTAGAAATAATGAGTAGTGATTAGAATTCATTATAATAGTAGATTTGCAAAAATTAAAAATAATCTAAGCTGTATGCTTTCAGAAGGATGTTTAATATGATTTGCACTTTTCAGGTTATTAATACGGTTTAGGATCCTAGTAGGATAATGTTTATGTGCTCATGATGCTTAAATCCCTTTTTCATATAATTTATTCTGAGACAACTAGAAAAACAGATGTTAACTCTCTAGCTATCAAGGCTGAAGAGCAGTACGTATCATTTCAATGATACTTTACATTTGACGTGAAGAATTATCTTTGTGCTATAAAGAAAAATTGTTTACCTCATAATTTTAAAAGTGTAATTTATTATTTTGCGTTAAGACGTGAGAGTCAAATTTTTAGGTAGCAGTCATATTTGAGTGCTATTTCAAAAAAGAACTTTTCTCTGTTGTAAATTTAAAGTCATGTCATGACTAAAGAAATTAAAAGCAAAAACTCTAATAATCATCATAGATATGCAGATGTGCACATCAGATACTCCGTATAGTATCAGGAAACCCAGATATACCCAATGATCTGTGTTATGTGGAAGTCCGAGCTTTGGGTGTGGACCCCAGCAAATGGAGCAGTGGATGGTGGGTGCCCTCCATCTCTTCCCTCCACAGTCTTCTACTACTGATGGTCTGTGGAGATGGTTTACTCTACAAATGACCATTGCTACATTAGTGTAGTGAGCTCTTAGGCTGCAGTATTGCAATTAGATTTTTTACCTCAGGCTGTGAAGTAACAGTCGTCAGGATAGGGTGTAAGATAGGGAGAGATGAGAGAATCTGAAATTCTGTAATTTAAGGACAAATTTCCTCAGTATGGTTGATTTTGTGGAAAAAGAAAAAAAAACACAACAAAAAAATGTTGAAAAAAATGCAGGTACATAAATAATATATGCGTATTTATTAGACCATTCTGAAAATAATCAGTATGCGTCCGGCAGGGAGTTGTAATTAACAGAAGACTAGTACAAAGGAAAAAATTAATTAAATGCCTCAAACGTGACAAACAGCTGTGGTTTTGTTCGGGTGCCCTTTCCCCCCCCCCCTTTTTTTTTTTCTTTTTTTTTTGCTAACATGTGTAGAGGTACTGAGCACACGTGTGTCCCATCGGACACCGGCGCTGCCCGGGTGTGTCCCCGCAGCGCCTCCCGCGCTCCCCCCGCCCGGGCAGCGCGCGCAGCCGTGAGGCGGCTCCGGCCGCTCGGTCCGCCCGTGGCTCCGGGACGGCCCCGCCGGCCTCGGCCCGGAACCGCCCCCCGGCCCCGGCCCCGGCCCCGGCCCCGGCCCAACGCCGACCTGTGGCCGCTGACCAGCGCCGCCCCACGGCCCAACACCGCCCCCCGGTCCCGGCACAGAACCGCCCCATGGCCCTGGCCTAGCACCGCCCCCCGGCTGGGAGCGCCCCACCCTCCGCTCGAGCAGCGGGCGCGGCGCGTATGGAGCGGCGGGCGGCGGGCAGGTAGGGAGTGCCTGCTCCATCCCGGCGGCCATCGGGGGCCTCGGGACCCGCCCGCGCCTGCAGGTGAGGGGGGCGCGGGGAGACGCGGCCGGGGCCGGCTGGTTCCCGGGGGCACCGCGAGCTCCGGGCGGGAGGCGGGGGCCGAGCGGCTGCCCGCGGAGGGGGGAGCGGCCCTCGGGAGCCGCTCGGGGTCACCCCTCCCTGGGGTCACCTCGCCCCGGGGCTGGGAAAGCGCCGCTTGGCCGCGTTCCCCGCCGGGGATGGAGGGCTGTGGCCGGGCGTCCCCGGTACTTGCGGTCGCCAGCGAAGGACCGGCTGGCGAAGCGGGGAGGCGGCGGGATGCGCTGGGATAGCGGCGGTTCAGGTAAGCGCAGGGGGTGTCTCCAAGCGCAGAGGCGGCGGTGGAGCCCAGGAGCACCCGCTGCCAGCCCAGGAGCGGCGGGTTCTGGGTGAGGAGAATAGCAAACCCCACGGGCACCTGAGTTTGTAAGTCATAGAGAGAGCGATTGTCCCTAAATCGGAAAGGCAAACAGTTGTGCAGGGGCAGTGGCTGACCCAGGCCAGTAGTGCTAAATAATAGACTGGTTGCTACAGGCTGAAAAACACACTCAGTTTCCCATGTTCTTTCACACATACCGGTGAATTATACCCAGCATATATTGTAGTGTTCTGAATGAGGTTGCATTTTACTGGGAGAAGATTTGCTAACAAAAGTCTGCCACAGAAGATTTCACATCCACGTTTGTCACCCTTGTTTTGTCAGCATGCAAACTGGAGAATGGATTTTTTTATATAGGGAAGAGGCTTGTAAATTTTAATGTATTTACCCTGAGAAGTGGCAAAGTAAATAAAGACCCAAGGGCAAAGATGCTGGAGTGGCGTACCATAGGGTGACTCCAGAATGACTTCTGTGCTATTTAGTCTTGTCAGAGGAAAGCAGGCCAAAGTAATCTCTAAAATACAGCTTTTAAAAATTTTAAAAATAAAGGAAGGTCTGCCCTTTCTGTATGCCTGTTCTTATCCGTGGTTATTGTTTTAATATGTCAATTTTGTGTTTCGTTGTATGAACGATAGTTCATGCTAGCCCAGCAACATCCCTTACTACTTGAATGCAGGACGCTAAAAACCTCATCATAATTTATTTTAGAGAATTCAATTAAAAGCTGCAAAACCAGAGAACTTGGAGAGATAGTTTGTGACTAAGCATCCTTTATTTTAAAATGGTCTTGGAGCTTTTTAGATCTATTTAGTTTTTATCATGAAATGAATAGAACTTTCTTACTTGTGTAATAGTCTGAGAAGTGATTGCAGCATGGGGTGTTACCTTGCTGTGATTTTACCTTTGTGATAGGTCTTGTGCCGTACTCTCTAGATTTTGGATTCTGAAAGGTTTTTCTAATAACAGTTTAAAATTATTTCCTGCCTTTGTGATTGCATAGCAATGGCTGTGGAGGGAATGAGCAATAACCAATGGCAAGAGGTTGTGCAACACGTATTCACTATTGTAAGTTGTACTTCAGAAACAAATGGCCTTGTAGAGAGGCTACAGAGCAGCACACAGCCTAGTTTGGTACTTTTCACACCGACAGCACAGTTTGGCTTTACCACAAACAGGTGTTACAGCACAGATGTGCTACCTTAGTCTGTTTGTTCAAAGTGGAGAGGGGGTGAATGGAGCTGAACTGTAGTTTGGTTTACTTTCTATAGGGGAATCTTCTACAGGTGGTTGATGTTGACTGACTGTTGTGGTTTAACCCCAGCTGCCAACTAAATGCTGCACAGCTGCTTGCTCAGTCCCCACCAGCGGGGTGGGGGAAGAGAATCAGAAGGGTAAAAGTGAGAAAACTTGTGAGTTGAAGTGAAGATGGTTCAATAGGTAAAGCAAAAGTGGTGTGCATGAACAAAGCCAAACAAGGCATTTATCCACCACTTCCCATGGTGTGGGAGGTTTTCAGTCATCCCTGGGACAGCAGGGCTCCACCACAGGGAACGGTGACTTGGGTAGACAAATGCAGTCACTCCAAACATGTCCTCCTTCCCCCAGCTTTATATGCTGAGCATGGCACCATATGGTGTGGGATATCCCTGTGGTCAGTTGGGATCAGCTGTGTCCCCTCCCAACTCCTTGTGCACTCCAAGCCTCCTTGCTGGTGGGGCTGTGTGAGGAGCAGAAAAGGCCTTGACTCTGTGTGAGTGCTGCTCAGCAGTAACAGAAATATCCCTGAAGTACCAGCACCATTTTCAGCACAAATCAGAAACACAGCACCACAACACTAGCTACTAGGAAGAAAATTAATTCCCTCCCAACCAAAACCAGCATGCTCATTTAGAGTAACAGTGAGCCAGAGGATAAGGTTTGGATGTCTCTGGCAGCAAAGACATCTGCATATAATGTGTATATGAATCTGAGAAATGCAGAGCATCCGTGTCACTGAAAAACAGATTCATCAAATAGATGCAGTATTAAGGCCTGATATATGCATATAAAATGATCAAGAAGATTAAATATTTTCCTATTTTTTTTATTATTTGTAGTATACATTGTTGTGCTATATTAGTTACTTTCTTGCCCCATAACCTGTTTAAAGACAGTTATATTTTTGCTAATTCTAAAAACTTTTCAAATGAATAATGCCATGCTATTTTGAATATAACAATTTACCTTGAAAAGTATTTCACACTTAACTGTTTCACTTTTTTGTAAATTACTTGACTTCTTGAGCCCAATTTAAATACTTTTGCAAGCCATAATAAAGATGCAGGTATTGCTGCCCCCCTCCCCATCATCCTGTTTACTATGTGGCTCTGATTGGTAAAAAACCCCCAAAACCTGTTGCATTTCCTAATTCCTAGGTGAGTACTTTCTCCATTAGCAGTGCCTTGCATCGCTCTGAATATCCTCAGTTATTTGATGATTTCTTTTGCAAGACCTGAGCAGTTCTGTGCCAGGGTGCATGGACCAGGTCAAAAAGGAGAGTGGGCACGGCCAGATTGGAGGCAGCTGCCCTTATCTGCACTCCAGGGAGGGGGATGAAATGAAGCTAATTCAAACTAATTGGTTTCAGTGATAATACGTTCTGTATAGCGTGCTGTCTGATAAGCAAGTGTTGTTAGAACAGATAAAAAAGTAATTATTTAAGAACAGACAAAAAAGAATGTATTTCCTAATTAATGGCTCTGAAGAGCAATCTGGAACTGTGAACCAGTCTGCAGATAAGACTTGTACCTAGTTTCCAAGGATTCTTTTTAAACTAGTTTGCCATAATCTGATAATTAAGTAGTTATAATGTTAAAAGGAAAAGGTATTTTAAACATATATATTGAGACTGCTTTGACATATAAAAGCTATTTTTGCAGCTACTGTTCTGCAAAACTGTTTTCTCCAGGGTTCTTTCGCAACTTCATTGTTGTGTTATGAATTGGCATATGTGACCTAGAGGTCACATCGTTTCAGTGCAGTACTTACCATGCAGTGTTCTCGAGACATTTTGTATCATACACATATTTGACAGGAAAATAAATCTAGTGCCTTGATAAGATTATAATGGGGTGCTGAAAAGGGTATGTTTGATCGTATGCATTCCATGTTATTACGTGGATCCTTTGATCAGCCTGTTGGGATTTTTTAATTCACACTTCTGGGAACTGTTTGTGTTCAAGTGGGAATTGCGTGACTCTGAGTTTGACACTGATTTTTCACTTTGCTTTGAAGTGCCAACAGCCTTCTCAAAAGGCTTACTCTATTTCAGTAATCAAGCACTAATTTTTGTTACCTGGTGAGAGCACAGATGTGAAGGGCAAATTGCATGTATAACCTTGAAATATTGTTTTAAACAATTGCATTAGGAGTCTTGCTTTACACACTTAGTCCTATGCAATCTTATTTTTTTTTTGTTTATGTGTGTGCTTCTCACCAGGTGCATTAGTCTTTTTTTTGTCTCTTCTGTCTTTTTCAGGAAGATCTGTTTGCTCAGTCCATCTGCACATAGCACAGTAATGTAAATCAATACTGTATGCTTTGTACCAAGTATATCTGGAAAAGACATATATGCAAGCTGGTATTTTTGCACTGGATGTAGTGGATCTTAAACACAAATTTACTTAGCCTTGTTTTGTATAAATAATATATACATATGATCAGCTTTTAGTGAAAATTTGCAAAATACTTGTGGAAGGAGGGTTTGGAAGTAAGATTTGAAGAAGCATTTTGTTGTCAAGCTGTAAAAAACTTAAGTGTCTTATATGCAAAACCCTGGACTACTGGTCATTTCACAGCAGACTTGTTTCTGTTACAGCCTTGCTATGTCATGACTGGCTTCTTCTGCAGTTCCCATGGCAACAAGGATTTTTGAGCTGCAAAGCAGGATACTGGGTTGAGGGGATATAAATTTTCTTTATTACAGATGAAATTTTGATCCATGAAAGCTGATCAGATACTCTACTGTCCCCCTTCATGTCCCTCCCCTTAATCATCTGTGTTTTGCCCATAAGCTTACACCTAAATGGGAATTCCTATATGACAAGAATACAATTACCGGTTCTAATTTTTAACATAGTATAAGAGACGGTGGGAAAACTGTCAAGGCATACTGTTGTGATAGCATAGAAAAACATGTCCTCTTCCAAGTGCAGTCTTGACAAACAGGAGACAGTGCACTAGGTATAAATTTGTATGTTGATGTATTTGTGAACATTGCATATGCATATAAAAAGTAATGACAATTAAAGTTGCTCAGGATTTGCATTGGCTTCTGCTAATGTTTAGTTTGGCTTGGACTTGCTTTTAAGATGCATTTATAAAATATTTACTTTTTAAATGGACTTATACATTTTAACTAAAAGATCTCAAAATACTGCTTCTGAATCACAAACTAAAATTTATTAACAGTGGCAACAGTTTTGTGTGTTTTCCTATGTCTATCCCTCGCCATCTCAGATGACTGCATGGGTGGTTTGGGATGTATCCTGAACCAAATAGTTACTCTATGAAGGCTTATCCTGTAACTATGCTTAGGGCATGGGTCATTTTTTCTGAGTTAGGTAGGTGTTCTTTGTTATTGTTTTTGCCTTTGAGCACTTCTTCCAAAATAAGAAACCAATTATTCAGATTTGTCAAGTTCCCTCCATACCCCAACAGTTAAGTTTGGGTTGTTTTGTTTTGTAACTGGTAAAAAAGATAATGGGAATGATGCAGTTGCTAAAACAAACAGCATGGGTAAACTAGATAATTTTATGTTGTAAAAGCTTCCGAATAGTACATCTAAGAAATTTATCCTTATGATGTGGGAAAGGCAATTTAGAGATGGATTAAAAATAAATTTAGAAAGTGAGGGCCAGTGACCTGCTGGTCTTCATGTGATTTGGGCTAGGAGACGGTCGTCATGTGATTTGGGCTAGGAGACCTCTGTCTTGGCCTGCCACCATCACCACTGAAATGTAGGATTATGATGGAGTCATGAAAAGGCTGAAACACCACTTTGATCTCTGCAACTGAAGCTACTCATCCAAAGACAAGCAGTTCTGCTGGACAGATATTGTACAGGAGTAGAGCAACATAGTATTTAGGTAATAACTTCATCCAAATACCCATTTGTAAAAGACTTTTCACTAGTGCTATCACCTGTGTGTGTCATAGCTGTAACAAAATAACCTGAGAGAGTTACACACGAGAGGGAAATTGAGCTAGACCCAAGGCATGAATACTCTGGATGCATATCAGTTTTTTCAAGTGAAGATCTAAGTTCTGAAATGACTAATTTTAACTTTTTCTTCCAGTTGACTTCCACCAAAGTCAATTTAGTGCTAATATTTAAAAAAAAATTGAAGCTTACAGGCTACGGTAGAATATAATTCGGAATGCTGTATGTGATTCTGGGACATCCATATGTTTGGGAATTTAAGAAAATCAAGCTATGAAAACTGGACTCTTGAATATGGGTCTGAAAAGATTTATGGTGACTGATAGCATCTGGCAGAGTATTGCATTGTCTTCTACCTTGCCTTCCAACGCAATCTCAACCCATTTGTAACAGCTTGAAGGCTTATTTTGGCATTTGTTTTTCTGGCTTTGCTTGTAATACCCGGCAGTGCAGTTTTTCAGTCAATAATTTGTCCAGTGCTCCCTGAGAATTCAAGAGAACAGATAGTTGCTAACTTGGGTTTTATGCTTGAGAAATGTGCAAAGTTTAGGGGAAGGGATCCCTTACATGCAATTAAAGAATAAGAAGAGCTGAGTTGCAGTGTCACATATCTTCTGTTGTTTGTGGAGAGGATGTGAGGCTGGTGATTGTGCACGAAGCTGGATGAATGGGTCACACAGCCAGCTTCTGCATCTCCGTTGAGACGCATTAAGAGGAGTGACAATGTGATGACATAATCACTGACCCCAGATTGTTCTCAGCTATAAATCCTCTGGTTGCAGTCTCCGCTGTTTCTCTGCGTGTGCTGTTCACGTTTAAGGGCTTTTCAGATCATCTCCAGCACCATCTGCTGCATAATGGAAAGAAAACAATTGTGCTGTGTATGGAGCCAGCTGACTCCCTGAGTGGAGTTGGGGGTTTGCAAAATACGTCTCATCTCGAAGAACTTGTCTGCTTGTTCTCACTGACACCCTGTGCACTGGTCACTAGGCTGCCATTATGGATGAAAAACAGAACAAAATAGTGACTCATTTACAGGGACATACACATTTTTGAGCAGGTCAGATACTGTTTGTCTTCTCATGCTCATGTACAAGAAATACCGCACACCCTAATGCCTCTCTAATTACAAGGAGAGAAACACAGTCTATATGTGAAGCATCTTGTCAGGATGAATATATTGGTAACACTTGTCCTGCATGGAGATAACATGAGGAGATAAGCAACAGGACTTCTTGACTGCAAGTATTCACTAGGTGTCAGTGCGTGATTGCACAGAACTGATGTTCTTGCTGAGAAGTTCTTTGACTGCCTTATGAATAGGGATTTTAAAGAAGATTCCTACTTTAGTTTTCAGAATGCAGTGTGGATTAAATTTACGAATAGCTAATGATTAAAAGTAATTATTTCAATCTTTTTTTTTAGGAACAGTCTGATAAAAATTCAGATCTAAAAAAAAAATTACTGACATGTTTTGTGCTTAATGAAGATAATTTAAAGACTTAGAATAGTTCCTAAATTGATCACTATTAGGGTTTCTTGTCAGTATCTGGTATATGACTGATCAAACACTCTACTCGTACTGTTGCTGATCCTGGCTGTGACTAAATGTATCACAGTGATTACATTATCTGTAAAATGAACTTAATTTTTTGCAAAACTACTGTTTTCCTTCAGGGTTGTTGAAGATCAAGTTTGTAAATGTCAGTAAAAGAGGAGGAAATCCCTATGAATGTAGCTAAATTTGCCTGGTTTTTCTCTTGCCAGACCATGTCCCTAGAATGAAATACCATGTTTATTAGAATATCTTGAATTGCTTGTATCTCGGCATTAGGTTTTTAAAAATATTTTTAAACAGTTTAAAATATGTATTTAGTCTAGTTTTAGTAATAAATTATTAGAGAACTCATCTTTTAATCTGTGTAGAGTGATCAGCATTCATTAGAAGTTTAAATTGTTGCAAAATGGATATATTTTGTATTGCATAGGAAAGTATTTGGTGAGAACTGCACATCACTAAGTTAAAATAGCAAAAAGAGTCATTCAGTTGATAAATGCAAATACTTGTAATGGCTTTCCTGTATCTTCCAGTTTGTATTGAACTTCTATTAAATTTACTCCATAGCACTTAATGAATGGTAAAAGCATTTACATGTTACCCTTTTATACTTAATCTGTTTACAAGTGAGGCCTTTTTTTAGAACTATTCCCTGTTACCCTAAGGGAAGTGCTGAGAGTTGTGCAAATAGATAAGAGAAGTTAGCTTGGTTACAAAGACAAGTTTTTTGAGTGGTGCTGTGCACCATACATTTTCAGTATGTAGCAGAAATATTGCTGGGATTGTCTGATGGCCAGCCTTCAGTATTTTCCCTATTGTTGTAGCTCTATAAGAGTGCCATCTTTGTTTGATCTTACCACTTACCTGTCAGATAGAAACCATCTAACCATCAGACAAAGGCACATTCCTTCCATCCCAGTGTCCCTCCAGTTAAATTTAAGCACTGCATCTCTCATGATGGGACACAACTACCGGACTGGTCAGATTTTCAGATAAATTTTGATTGAGCTAGTATAAGAAGATCCATAAGAGATACAGTGGGAAGACCATAGAGACTTCACCTCTCCCTTACAGACATACTGAATATAAACACATGTAACAAGTTCAAAATACAGGAGAGCTTGAATGACTTCTCATAGCATACGACTTTGATTTTGTGTCTCTGAACACTGAACAAAAGCCCATTCTCAAGCTTCAGCTGCTTGTTAACTTCACCAAAAATTATTACCTATTCACGATGATGCAAAATAAAGCAGACTCTGTCACTGTCTTAAAGGTTGTTCCTAACCTAAGGCTTAACAATTTATGTGTAAGAAGTGCTAGCTTTTGTTTTTAATGACAACTTTGGGATTCTTCCAGGACCTCTCTTCAGAAACTGATATGTCTGAAAAGAGATCTCTCTGACTAGTGACAAATTTTTTGTCTTACCTTGGTTTGACATGTCTTGAGAAAGTTGTTTAAAATGGTAGTTTCTTTCTACTATCCTGCTTTTCATTGCCAACCCTGAAGCATTGTTGGTATGGCTCCTTTGAAGTTCATGATTCTGCCAAGCAGTTTCTTGCAGGCCTGCTGCTGCAGTGAAGGTGATTAAAAAGGCATTTGCAACTCAGGAAATCCATTTGATGGCTCTCTGCAGCTGCAACTTTTGAAGTAATGCCTACTGTGTTTTTAATAAAGCCGGTAGAGCTTGTGTCTCTGCAAAACATGCAAAGAGAAATTCAGTCATCCTGCATTTTACTGGGATTTCCACCTTGCTGAAATGGGCATAGCAGCCCATTGTGTACTTGGAATCCAAAGCACTGATCCCTTTTCTCTGGGTGAACTCTTAACGTAATAGGGTTTTTCTCTTCTACCGATGATAAACATGTACCTGTTTAGTGTAGTTGAGAGAAGTTCCTAAGGAAGTGAGAGACTTGCTTACTGTTTTTTCTCAGTCTGAAAGTGTTCTAATTGATGCCTGCATCTTTCAGAAATGTACCATAATTCACAAGCTATGAAATAATTTTGGGAAGATAGTGCTTAGCATGGGTCTGCATTTTTTTTTGGTTTTGTTTTTTGTTTTTTTTTTTTTGTTGATACTGGATTAAATGACTCATAATGGTTGTTCACAAGATTGATTTGGAAATAGGGACTAGATTCTTTTTCCCTCCCAAGTGAGTATTCTCTTCTAGAACACTTTTACAAATCTGTATATGAAGACACAGGTCTATTTGTTGCAGAATACTGCTTGCTTTGGTGCAACTGAAGTTTATGTCACTTGGGGAATGAGTACATTTTAACTTAGCAGCAAAACTACATACATTTTGAATTCCACTTAGCTATGATGGAGCAAAAAGGTAAAGAAAGACCTTTCTTGTTACAAGGAGCAACAAGACAACTCAGGCACACTCTGAATTTCTGAAAAGGCAGCTGATCTTTCAAATAATTTCTTTTTTTTCCCCTCCTTTTTTTTAACAGATATGTTGCTTACAAGCTTTTTATTTGTTTACTATTCAATAGCTTAACTTAATGCTGTAACGATCATCTCTTATGATTAAAGATCTTTACCCAGGGCCTATGTGATGCCTAACTTCTTATGTTTGTTGCAAATACAGTGGCGTATTTTACCTTAAAGAGCCAATTATGTTATTTTAAAAATGCATTCT
Source organism: Chiroxiphia lanceolata (assembly GCF_009829145.1). Classification (NCBI taxonomy): domain Eukaryota; kingdom Metazoa; phylum Chordata; class Aves; order Passeriformes; family Pipridae; genus Chiroxiphia; species Chiroxiphia lanceolata. The sequence goes on along the minus strand of NC_045643.1, from coordinate 20,858,618 downwards.
AGAAAAAGTCATAAATGTGCTGTGGAACAGGTGCAAGAATGTCCCCAAGGAAGTAGTTGTATTGAAAGGCTGGTTAGTCACATGTCCTTATGCACTGGACATGATTTCCTTGGATGCTCCCTTTCCCTGTCTCTTTTGGTGAGCTGTACATTAGCAGCACTGGGGAAAAACAGTGAGTACTATCAGTAGCAAGAGCCTTTCTTAAAACTGTGCGTGGGGTAAAGGAGGAGCTCCTTCAGTGATTTCTGGAATTAGATTTTGCACAAGTGTATTTAAAAATGTAGTACTTTTATTGGTAGAAATGTAAAGCAATGTTTGTTTGTTTTTAAACCAGAATTACGTTATGAAAAAAAAATGTTTTATATTTGTATAGTGTACTTGAGGACCTGATTCACTCTTTGGAGCCTTACTTTGATCACTAGTTGGCATATGGACACAAATGTGGCATATGGCACAAAATCCAAAATCTCATACAGAAGAAGGGTGACTTTTAGATATTGGTGTAGTCTTGTGACCTCTCTGGTAATTTATGTGGACTGATTGTGTAGTCTGCCAATATAACTGTACTGAGTAAAGGCTACTTTTAAAGTGAACATGACCAATGGTGAGGCTGAGGACAGGGTAGCTGTAGAGTCATTCATGAAGCTAGACTGGATGGAGAGAGCAGAAAGTTATAGGGAAAAACCAGATTAAAGGATTAGGGACACTGTGCCTATGGTTGGAATCAGGATGATAGCATGCAGGGCAAAATTTATCTAAATCTATTTGATTTTTAATTTTATTCTTGAAAAAATTAGAGATGCCCACTGTACCACCTTGGGGTAAGCATCAAATGTTTGGAGGAAATGTATTTAGGTATTATCCCTGTTCTTAATGTTTTCCCTATCTTTCCTGTTTGAATTAGATGTTTGTAACTAACTGTGGTATAGCTGCTCCTTGCTCAGAATATTTGGCTTCATGCATTCACGGTTTTGTACGTTTTATTAAGCTTAAAGGTTTCATCAAGTTGGTGCATTAGGTAGAGGAAGAGCAATATAAATAAAAGAAGAAACTCATCTAACTGGAAAAATAACCCTTATTAATCTTTCAGGTACTCAGCTGTAGTGACTAAGTAAAATCTCAAAAGGTGCCTGTCATAGCAGTGAGAAGTGGCATTCCTCCCTGACTTAGCTGTCAGTCTGTGTTTCTTTCAAAGGGGGTAATACCTCCCTTTTTTTCTTACTGTGCTGTGCCACCACTATGTTCCTCACTGGAGCAGATGTAGCTGGAAACCAGGAATTTTTATTTACAGCTAATAAAAACTGGGTTAGTAAACTTTTTCAGGTTTGCTTAATTTTGCCTTTCAGTCATGATGTGTAGATTATGGTTCAAGAGAAGCTTGTTTCTGAAGTCTGTTTTAGGCTTCTGTAGTTGTTTGGTTATGAGAAGTCAATTCCTGATTTTGGGAAGAGCTTACCTGACTTAGTATGTAAATAAGCAAAATTGGAAATAATTTCCATGCTAGAAAGCTGCTTTATAAGATAGTCACAGATGAATTAATGGCAATCGAGGTATACTCTTGTGCAGAAGTTCTTTGCTTACCTTTTATCTCTTTGTGTCATTAATTATACGACTTTTGCTTTGACTGAAGGCAGATGACTGTACTCTTGAGCTGATTGAAGGAATATAAATGGATCTTGGTAAGTGGGCGGGAGTCTGAGAAACTTGAAATTTATGTAACTTGCATTTCTAAGAAGTTAAAATTAGTCTGCCTTGAATATGTTTTTGAGTTTTACCCTTTGATTTGTTCTCACCTAGCACTATTTTCATGGAGGTTTTCTGTGGTGTGGTTTTGTTTTGTTCTGGGTTTTTATTTATTTGACTTCATTTGATTTCACACAAGCTCTCTACATATATTTTAAGAGGAAAGGAAAATGTGGTTTGGTTTTACTTGGTTGTTTATCAATGAGTAAAGAAAAACTTAGGTGCTGCAGTACTGCTTGTGTTAAAACTAAGGAAGAAATGCTGTGTGGAATAAGCAGTGTAGCCCTTCTGCCTCCTCCTATTAAGGAAACTTCCCAGTCTGACCATTCAGGATCCACTCTGGCAATCACAGTCCCAGCACCAGAGACATTAACTGCTGGGACCAAAGCCCCTTCACACCAGCAGCTCCACTGACCCAACTGACCCCGAGCAGCTCCCCACTCACTTCACTCACAGTCACACCAGTTTCCTTACTGGTTCACCCCTGGTTTCCCATGGCAGAGTTTCAAATATCTCATTCCATAAAGCAATTTATTCACGGTGCAGTAACACAGAAACAGCTTGAGCTGCTGCCCTCAAGGAGAGACCTCCAACAAAGGAATCCTGGGCTTTTATACCCTCACAGTCCAGGTGAGCACAAGTCTCTCTTCCTCCTGAGACTTCGGCTCCTGCTCCCCCTTTCAGTGTCCATCCATCCACCTCACTAATGTCACCTGACTTCATCTCCTTTGTTATCCAAAATGTCAGCAGTTCCTGGCTCCTGCTGTGTCTCTGTGTCCATTCACAGATGTGGCTGGCATCATGAGTCTTTGTACCCTTTGAGTCCAAAGGTTGGCAGTTCACTGCCTCAGGGTCCCACCCAGGGCTCAATCTGCATCTCAATCTGCAGCTGACAAGCCGAGCTACCTGGACCAGGTGTATTCCACAACACCCCAATTTTTACAGCTCCTCAATAGTTAATTCCTCCTAATGTAACAGGAGGAATATATTCAAATGTTAGATCCTCTGACCAGTATGATGTGCCTTTATAAAAAGGGCTTGGTTTGTAGTGTTCTGGACTGGAACAAATACACCTTGGCTGCTTCAGACACAGTAGAATTTTCTCGGATCTATTAAAGAGTAAAAATGTGTGAGTGCTGTGGCTAAGTAATCCTACTCTTCTTTCCTGAAGCAGTTTTGATTTTCAAACTGTATGATGTGTTTTCACTGTGCATTGCCTATAATTATCCACCACCTTCTCCAATCTGAAACAGCATTCCTTCAGGCTTCATTAATGCAGTCAGTAGGGCATTAAAGCCAGTATAACTTGTTGTATGGCTTTGCTGTTTGACTGTGGAGTTCTGGGGTTTTTTCACTTGTGGAAACTTTATCACACACATCCTGTTTGATAGCTTCTCACTGTTTAAACCTCAGACTGCTGGAGTTCTGCGTGCCTTGAGAGATTTAGAGACTGGTAGATGATGGCACTTGTCTACCATTTATGAGAAGAAAACATCAATTTCCCATTTGTTTTCAGTCACAAATCATAAGTAATTTCCTTACAGTGGCAGCAGCTTCAATTAAGGAAACCTTGGCCTGATTTTCATAATCAAACATTAGTGAGTTCCGGTTCTTTGACCATGCAGGATTTTTCTAGGAAGCTGAGTGCTCACCAGTAAGTCATAGTTCATTCATCACCTTTTTTTGTCTATTGGTATTTACTCTGCTTGGGGACCATGCTGGCATGTTTCATAATGACACTGGATACTAAGTTGACACATGGAATTGCCAGTGGGTATGAAATTCTCATAGTCTTGTTGCTGCCTTACTAGCCAGGTTCCTCCTTCTTGAAGTGTTTGCACAGAGTGTAGGATGCTGAGAAACAAGGTGTTACATGTCTCCATTCAGGAGATCTAGAAGATCTAATGTGTGGAACGTGACACCTTCCTGGAATGTGAATAAGGTCCTGAATAGTGAATAAGGTTCTTATTTCTAGAAAAGTGTGAGGAATTTGTTTTGATGTCCAACAACAATCTTTCAGAAGAGTGATCATGCTGTGGGAGACCTGAACCTTTCCATTAACAGGCCAGGTGGTAGTTCTTTTGCTCCTGAGCCGGACAGGAGCTGCTGCTTTTACAGGCAAGTGCCTGATCCTGCAGTCAGTAGCCTGGGAAACAAAGTGGTAACAGTCTCAGAAGTCTGCCTATAGCTTTTTCCAACCATCAAGCTCCACCTGTGTCTTCGTGAGGCAGTATGTTAGAGCTGATCTCGAACTGGACAGAGGAGATCTACAGTAACTGGTTTCTAATGGAGGACTGTTTGATAAGCTATCACAAAATTACATAACCTGAGGGATAGCTTCTGGGATCCAGGGGCTGTGTGAATGCCTGAGTGGAGGTCAAGAGATGTTAGTTTACCAGGAATTAGAGTTCTTCAGAGATATACATCTCCAAGGCCCTTTTTGCCCCCAGCCATTGTTTCCCTTCTCTCCTACTTGCAAAGATTTGCATTCAGCAGAAACTAAAATGGTTGCTGCAGAGGTGCTACCCAGTACCCTAACCAGAAGGTGTATTCAGGAAGGCGGTGATCCTGTCACAGGACTGTCCTTCCATACAGGGATTGCCAAAATCCGGTCTCATTCTTTGTAGCATCAGAAAAAATAGAAGTAAATATTTGTGTAGCAACAGACAATAGTCACAGAAAGCAGTGAAGAAAGTTGTTGCAGGAAGCTGCTTCCTGGTGAAGTTTTCCCTTTTGTCCAGTATAACAGCTCTGGAGAAAAAAGATAAATGTGTGTTGTATGGAGTATCAAGTATAGAAAAATTAAAAAAAGAAGGGGAAATAGCCAAACAAATACAAACACTAAGAGTAATGCAGTCACAGCAGGGACTGAGTACAAACCTGGATTCAAAAAGGAGCCAATTTCCTTTTTCCATATCTGTGTATATGTGATTAATTAGTCCAATAATGGCACTTTGGAGCTGGAAAGCATTGCTAAGATTTAGCAGGTGCTGGCTCTGGAAAGGGACAGTCAGGTCCAGGTGCTCTGCTGGGGAGCAGCCAGTGCAGCAGGTGGCTTGGAAAGGGCAGGTAAGACAGAAGTCGAGGGCAGCCCAGCAGTGGGGAGCAGGTCAGGCCTGGCTGCCAGGCTCCATCTGGAGTCAGGTGGAAAGGCACGTCTGAGATCCTCCAGGAGCAGGCAGTCGGGTCTGGGTCAGTCCTCCAGGGTCAGGGGCTGCCTGGCTGGGCCCCAGCAAGGCTGCAGCAGTGAGAGCACAGTTGGGCAGGGGCCAGGGGCAAGAGACTGAACTTGAAGTTGGGGTCCTGGCAAAGGGTGGGCAGGGGCTGCTGCTCCCTTCCTCTCTCAAGGCCACCTGCTGCGCTGTCTATAGGTTGGCCTTGTGCCCAGGCAGCCAAACCCCCACCTGCACAGGGCACCTCAGCACCCTGCAGTAGTTGCAGAAGTGATTCGTATATTTAAAATGCATTTATCAAGTAAATGAGTTTACTTAATTTCCGATGTGCAAATCGGGGCAAGTTTCACAAGGACTGTCTGATGTTACCCAGAAATCCAAGGAAACTGGCAAAGTTGGGTTACGGAGATTGCACAGATCCCACTGTTGGGGAGGCTCCTGTGTGCAGCCCTTGTGAAGTGCATGGGAAGCACTAACCCAGTTAATCAGTTTTTGTAGTAATGCTATTTGTGTTTTACTTTAGAAACACAGTTTGTAGAGTTGCTTCGTTCTGAGAGTGTTGAAGAGCTATTGGGGATTTTGTTATTAATAACCTCCTTTTTTTCATAGTAGATTTTGCTAGGCATTCTGATTTATTTTTTTTATACTACCTATTTTTCTGACTAGCTATTCTGTTAGTGTTTTGGGGATGAAATCAGTGTTGCACCTTGCATCTGTATTTAAAAGATATTTATTAAGTCAAGTTATGACACTACAATTCTGTATGTCTGTGCATTTCCCTCAGCACTCAGGCTGGTTGAGAGGTGAAGCCTTGGTGCTCAACACCAAATTTATTTCTGCAGACCAAAAAGAAAATAAGTTTGAAGTCTTCCAACCAATTGTTTATCAGGGCAAAATGTCTGTTTAGATTTTCCTCTGTGTTCCCTACAGTTCTTTCCCACTAAAGAAAACTGCATTGATTGTCTGGATTTGAAACCTAATAGTTCGTTAGTGCTTGCAGGAATGGATTTCCATTTTTCTAGGCATATAGGAAGAGGTTTTATGTTAAACTGAGGTAATTTGGTTAAAAAGACACCTACTTTACTTGTTAAGACAGAATCTGAATGTTACACACAGGATCTACTGGCAGTTCGTTGTGATAAGACTGACAGCTAATTTTTTCAGAAACTAAATCAGCTATTACTTTGTACTGGAAGTATGCTAATTGGTATAGTCTTGTGTGGTTAAAGATCAATAATTCAGTGAAGAGAACAGATGCTCTTATTTAAAGAAATTCACAGTTAATTTTATTGAAAAGCTATAGCTGAAGATTGAAATTTGTAAACACAAAGGTATTTGTCAGCTTCTGCCACTTAACATTTTCCTTTCAAGGGGAAATCCTGGAGTACAAATGCTTTGATGTAGCTAGGAAGACTCATGCTTGATTTTGATTTTAAATGTAATTAAACTGTCATAAACTAAATGTGATGTTTTCAGCTGAGCTGATACCCAATTTGTATAGATATGAAGAAAATAAAAATTCTCTGATCTTGGAAGTAATTTTTTTCAACTAGATTTAAGAGGCTACAAATAGACTAATAGTATATTTGAGGCACATGAACTGAAAACCTGTTCACCTAGTCATTTTTTTGCATTTGAATTCTTATTTAGGTAGAAAGTTTTGTGTGAATGAAATTCATTGCACCACATTGAACTTTGTCTACTGTATTATAAATACAGTAAAATCATTGCACATGCACCAGTTATACAGGTAGACCTCAAACAGAAAGAAAACGTATTTAGTAGGAAATTCCTGGCATCTATCTCTGAATTATTCAAATTTGCATTGAGATTTCAGATCCTTGTTTGTATAAAAGCACCACTGTTATTTTGATAATCACAAGCTTTCCTAAATACACAGCAGCACTTTTCACTGAAGATCTGGATAGCTGAGTCAGTCTCAAAGAATGTATACAGGCAGTAACTGTGTTCCTACAGCCATTTGCTTGTTTTTTTCCTTACAAAAAGGGGCTGAAAGGGAGAATTACTATTCAGTAGTGGAGCTGAAGGTTTATTAATAGAGAGACTTTTTTTTCTTCTTGTCGTTAAATTTTGTCATTACCTTTCAGTACAGAGTGTCCTCACTGATTACTAAGTAGCTCATTAAAGCTAGTTTTAGATGTGCTTTTTTGTTCTGTTTTCTTCTTGCTGTTTTCCCATTTTGCTAGCATGCAGATGGGGGTGGGGAGTGGGAAATAAGGGAGAGAGCATGTTCCAGAGGATGCCAGGATGACTTCAGTTATTGGATGACTGCTGTCTGATAGACGGAAAAAGGAGGAGTAAACCTTTCATTCTGCACTGACAGAGCTGAAACACAGAAAACCGATTTACAGGTAAGGGTGAAAAAAATTCCTGTTATGGATAGCTATTCTTGATCCTTGCCACATTTTTCAGATATAAAAAATGCATGTACAAGCATCTTGCTTGTTCCTCACAAATTACTGTGAAGCAGCTTTTCAGTTATTATTCCTCCTACCCGGGAGGTTTCAGCCGATGTGAGATCCATGAGCAGTGAAATCACAGACATGCCTGATGCTGACAGCTTTCTCATGTGACAGTGTACGCATTGCATCTCATTGATGCCCAAGTTGTTCAGTAAGCTGTAGGAAGAGAGGTCATTTTGTGTGATGGAAACACTTGCTGTTGAAAATACAGTGTATGCTACCAGCAGGAAAAGACTACTGGAAGATCTAAAAATGTTCTCTTTGCGCTTGGATAGGAAGATGAACTGCTTCTAAAACTGTGTCTTATTTAGTGTTGAACAAACAGTGAGAATGGTCCTCAGAACAACTGAAAGGGATTTTGTGGATTTTTGCATTATTTTTAAGTTTGGAATGAATGTGGTTGATAATTGAGTCATAAAATTGTCTTTGTCATAAAGGAAAACATGGTGCATATAATTATGTGTATGAGACAGATAAATCTTGTAGTACCTACAGCATTTGTGTGCCAGTTTTAATAAACTGTCGAAATAGCTTTCTTCTGCTGAGTTTGTGTTAGCAGCAGCTGTTAGTTCACAGAGAGTGGAGATGGCAAGTAGCAAATAAGTTGATATGGAAAATAGATTTGTTTATCAAGCCATGCTATATGAGGATATAGGACTACAGGCAGAAGTCCTGGCCCCACTGAAAGAATTGAGGGGTTTGATATTGGCCTCACTGGGCCAAGCATTTCAATGTATCAGCTTCAATGTGGACTTAATTCCACATTTTACATGTAGTAAATAATTATTATACACATCTCCGTTTTTCTGGTTTGAAGCAAAAATCTTAATTGACATTAATAAATTCTGATTATCATTGGTTTGAGAGTATACGTATTAATAAAATATATTTATAAAACTAAAATGCTCAAATTTAGTTTTAACAGATTTCAGAGATTAAAATGAGTAAATTTTTGTTTGTATTTTTGTAAATTTTTGTTGTATTCACTGAGTGAATTCCCTTAGAGCAGATCTAAAATTATTAAAAACTGATGTCATTAAAGAAAAACTGGAACAAGTCAATAGAAGTCTTATGAGTGCTAAAAAGCACTGGAAGAAGCTGTCTGCTTATTTATGTACCTTATCAGCTGCAGCCACTGGAGTGGTGTCCTTTCCTCCTAGCTGTTTCTTCAGAAAATGAAGCCTGGTATGTTTGCTAAAAAAACATCAGTCAATCAAAAAAAAAAAATCAATAATTTACAGCAAATGTCAGCAATTCACAAATTATTCTAAATACTAACGAGCTGTATCTTCTTTATTTTTTTTGTACTGGAATGTAAACACTGGTAAATAACACTGACAGAAAAAGAGTTGAGTTGCATCCTAAGATTTGTTATTTGTAAGTAATAGATGTGTATCTGAAAGCATAAGCACAACTGTTAAATTACAGTCTCAAATCCATGTATTCAAATCACTCTTCTCACCTCAAATGAAAAAATCTGACTCAGAGGAGCTCCAGTAACAGAGAGGAGTTGATGAAAACAGAGATCTAGTTCCACATGTGTTTAAATTATTCTGTCTCCTTGGAAACGCTGCTGCTGCTGCAGATGGATTTGGCTTTTGGTGGCTAAAAATATCTACCGCTTAATAACGACAGCATGAAAGATACTGAATAAAACTACTGTGCTGTCACTAGTTTTAAAGTTCCCTAATGATTCAGGTATTCTACATGAACTACAGATTTGCATTTTCTGTCCAGTATTCCCTGTCAGCTGCTGCCAGCACTCACCAGCTCAGTGGAAAGGAGATAAGCTCATTAGCCTATGTTGGAGACCCTGCTGAGAAGGGAGCATGTGAGTGGGAGAAAGACTGGATGAAGAGTTTGAAATCAGGTAAAAAGCTGGTTAAAAAAATCACAGTGGTGATGCAGGTATGTGTTGTATAATATCTGAAGATACAGGTTTATTCCCAGGAAAGTCTATGATAGGAAAAATGTGCTTAAACTGTGTCTGTAAGTAAACAACCTGTAAATGCAAGATTTTTTTTTTTATTTATTGCATTAATGAATGCTTCCTTGTCAGTTGTATCTGCAGGTGACTGAAATATCATACAAACCATTTTAAGTAAAATACTAAATTACCTTAAACAAAAGCCAAAATCTAAATTACTAAAAAACATGTTGTAAGCAAGAAATGCTCTTCTATTACTTAGCATTGCTAAGAAATTCAATCTTTTAAAGAATTTATTATTTTCAATTAAGAATTTGTAGCCACTGCTTTTAGCAGTTGGACTCGCTGATCCTTGTGGATTCCTTCCAGCTTGGAATATTCTGTGATACTCCTTTTTCTAATCCTGTTCTTTATTATTTATTCCCTCCATATATCATAACTTCTTTTGTTGTTAGCTGGTCTTCAGTATAAATGAAAAATATCTCTGCTGTTTTTTCAATTTCTCCTTTCCCATTGGATGGTTTCCTGCTTGTACCTAGAAAACAAAACAAATGGTATTTTCTTAGTGGGTTAAGCATACCTCTCTTTTTCTTTAGTTTTGTTGTTATATATGTAATTTTTTTGTAGCATATGTTAGCATGCTGATTCATTTTTCGTCATTGAACAGGGTATTTTTCCTGTTATGCAGTGTCTTAAAGGTAGTATTAAAATATTACAAGGTATTGTTACACCTACAAATAATGAATCCTCTGCAAATTAATACTAAAATCCATTTTTAGCTGACAGCAGAAGTACCAAAGGTCACTTAAAGTAAAAGTTGAATACTTCATTTTGATTACTTGAAATCACAGACTCAGTTAGGTTGGAAAAGATGTCTGAGATCATTGAGTCCAACTGAACACCACCATGTCAATGAGACCATGGCACTAAGTACCACATCCAGCCTTTCCTTAAACATCTCCAGGAATGGTGACACCCTGGGCAGCCCATTCCAATATCCATTTCTGCAAAGAAATTCTTCCTAATGTCCAACTTAAACCTTCCCTGGCACAACTGAAGACTGTCCTCTCATCCTGTCACCAGTTGCCTGGGAGAAGAGACTGACCCCCACCTGGGTACAACCTCCTTTCATGTAGTTGTAGAGAGGGTTAACCCTGAGCCTCCTCTTCTCCAGGCTTAGCAACCCCAGCTTCCTCAGCTGCTGCTCATAGGATGTGCTCTCCAGACCATTCACCAGTCTTGTTGCACTTCTCTGGACCTGCTCCAGCACCTCAATATCCTTCCTGAATTGAGGGGCCCAGAACTGGACACAGGACTTGAGGTGAGGCTTCACCAGTGCTGAGTACAGGGGAACAGTAATGCTGGCCATGTTATTTCTGATACAAGCCAGGATGCCTTTGGCCTTCTTGGCCACCTGTGCACAGGCTGGCTCATGTTCAGCTGCTGTCGACCAGCACCCCCAGGTCCTTTTCTGCTGGACCACTTTCCAGGCATTCTTCCCCCAGCCTGTAAGTTCTGTATGGGGTTGTTCTGGCCAAAGTGTAGGACCTGGCACTTGGTCTCCTTGAACCACATGCTGTTGGTCTCAGCCTGTCCCAGGTCCCTCTGCAGAGCCTCACTACCCTCCAACAGATTGAGTCTGTGAATTTGCTAATGGTACACTCAATCCCCTCATTCAGTTCATCAGTAAAGATATTGAACAGAACTGGGCCCAACACTGATCCCTGGGGGGGAACACCACTAGTGACCAGATGCCACCTGGATGCAGCACCATTCACCACTACACTCTGGGCCAGGCCATCTAGCCAGTTCTTAACCTGGTGATATGAGTGAGAGGAAAGGATCTGGTATCGTCTATCAGGTAAGAAACTATTAACATACTAAGAAAGCAGATTATTAACTGGATTATAGAGACTTTTCTATGAGAAAAACAAAATTTAATCATAGCGGACCTTCTTATTGAGAATAATTTGTTTTCTATTGAGACAGACAAACCTGAGTTACTTTAATTTTAAATCCCCCTTTCCTATGTAAGTAATTTAAGATTCCATGGAGATAAGAAGTAAATCTAAACATTATTTGAGAAAGTAAAGGTGTGATATGTTGCTGGAAGTAGCATCATTGCATTTATATTGGTAGTCAAGTTGTGCCAATTTGACATGAATAATTTGATTTTTTTGGATATACAAGCAGAAGTTCTCATCTGGTGAAAATAGTTTGTTGCATGAGAAAGTTTGTTGCATATTGCCTGTCATGCCTAGGTTGTGGAAGATGGTGATGATAACATGGAGGAAGTACTGTTGATTTTTTTCGGTTTGGTTTGGAGTTTTTTATAACAAGTTGCAAACAGATGAGCTGAAGTTTCTTCCAGGCTAGATTTTTCCAGCAATTTTTAACATTGCTTGTTCATGCCTGAAGAAAGACAGTTCTGTGCTGTACAGCTAATATCAGACCACACAAGTGAAGACAAGCTATCTTAACACACTTGCTACTCTCCAGAAAACCCCCAAACTATCCATTCATCTTGTTTCTAAAGTCTAATCTCCTAAAATGAGACCTTTTTTTATCTTGTCATGTAGAAGTAGTACCATTATTGTCAGTAATTGTGGCCAGAGCAAGGTATGAAGTATTTGTTCCTTCGTTACTTAAAATTTGCATCTTTGCTCCCCTTTCACCACTCGGACGCATACACACATCCCTTAATACAGAAACAGTTAAGCTGGAAGAGTTTGCTCCCATCTTTTTAGGAAAAAAAAAAAGGGAGGGGAAACGCAGTTCAGAGTGAATTTTGCAAAATGTTTCAGTACAATTTTGTGTTACAGGTTCATACTATTGCTTTGGGAATTCAACTGGGGCATGTTGGGTGTTTTCATGAGTTTGTTTTATTTGTTTTGCGTGGTTGGTTTTTTGAAACTCTGTTAAAGACTATGTATTTCAGAGGAGAAAATGGCTACCCCTTGTGTCAGGATGCAGAGAACATAGGGCAGAAGAGGAGAGCTGTTGAATTCATGCTCTCTCTGCTGGCTTTGTTAATGATGAAGGAGCAGCCAGGCTGTGTGTCAAACAGCAGGCAACAGGGAGCTGAGTACCAGTGTATTGGGGCTACAGAGGTAGGAAGGCCCATTTGGCATTTGCCAGTCATGACCATGCTGAACTTTGGCAGGAGCGTACTGAGATATACAGGATACTCTGCTGTGTTGTGCAGTTCCTCTGCAGGCAGTGAGCAAGACTAATGTTCATGAAAGAACAGTGGGGAAAATCAGTACTGGAAATCAGTACTGAAATAGTACAAAGAGGTGTTGCCATAAGCCAATTAGTATTACTACCTGGGCTAATCGGGGCAAAATTTATATAAAAGACTGCTTATTTCCAGCACTCAGGAAATTGATGACATTCCAATCTTGGTTACAGAGCTGGACCCTACTGCCATTCTTGCAGCTGGGAGCAGCATAATCCAAACCTGCTGTGCCAAAAGCACTGCTGCCAGTCTCAGAACCTCACTCCAGATGCTGGGAAGGTGCTAAGCAAGCCAAATGTTATAAGTCCTTTTGCAAAGAGGTGCAATAAAGATGTGTTGTTGGTTTGCTGTCTTCCGTGTAGCAGGCAGACCAGTTCCCCCCATCAACTGCATGCTCATTCTGCTCTAAGGTCTGTGTATCTATGGAAGCCAGTAGGACTGATAGCAGTGTTTTTCCTGTTTTCACACTTCACTTTTATGAAGGGTTGTGACATCTCCTGGCCAGACCTTTGCTTCAAGTAGTCCGGCAGTACCGTCTAAAGAGTAGTAAACCTTTTCTGAAATTTATTCTGGGATACAGATAGAAATTTCTTTTTTTCTTTAAAAAGAGCAAAAGAAAATCTTCTGCAGAGATCTATTTAGGTGAAGAGATTTTAATTAATGGTATTTCATCATGAAGACTTAAAAATCTGCAAGTGCCAAATACCAGATCTTCAATAGTGTTACCTGAAGGCTTTTTGAAAGGACTTTGACAGGTGCTGCTAGAAGTGTCCTAGATTACTTATATGCAGGTTAGGCATTATGAACCTGAGTTTGTGACCCAGCTTCAGCATGTCTTTCTCCTGAATCTCCTGTGTCCCTCCAGGACTTCGTGTGATTTATGCATCTTTCATTCTCATAGAAGCAGTTCTTGCTGTAGCAAGCTTGGAAAATTGTTATAAATGAAACACAAGCTCCAACTACATAGCTTTTTTGGACAAATCTCATCTTGACAGGAAAGCTCTCTTGCTGAATGCCTCTGAATACCTTTCTCCCTGGTTGCACCTTCATCATTGGAGACCTGTATGCTAAGCTCCTGGGTTCCTGGTTGAATTAATACTACCTCTTACTCATCTGGGGAGCATGCTGAGAGAAAACTTGAGAACTAGCCTAAAATTTTCTTCTGTTGGCTGAATCCTGAAAGCGTTTAATCAACTGTTGACATCAGTTGATGTAGCTAAGAGTTAGAAAGCCATTTCACTGCTGTTATATGCAGGACTCTTGCACTTAGATGATGGGGGGGATATTTGCATGCTCGGTGCATGTAGGACCATGTGAGATGCTTTTGGAAGACTAAGGGAGCCAGATTGACCAGCATTGCATCCGTACTGATTGTAGAGACAGGAGGTGAGCATATGCCAGCATTGTTTCTGCATTTTAAATTGCTTGCCAGTGGGGCTAGGTAGCATGTGTTAGCGTACAATAATGTGTAGGCAGTCTAGAAGATTAGTCGATTAGAACTCAAGTGTGAAATCAGGAGTGCTGTAAAGTGGTGGTATAGAAACCCTGCAAAGAGCAGACTTGGCAGGATTTGGCTTGCAATGCCAGAACAGATTCCCCAGGTTGAATTGTGCCATCTTATCCTGCAGGATTTACTTGGTACTGTGGACTTAGACAGAAGCAATCAAAGAGAGGAAGACTTTTTCTGTTTTATGTTTGTGTAACTTGACCACTGCTGTAAGCACAAATATATGAGTAAGATTATACTAATGGTATTCCCTGTGCCTATACAGTGTAGTCTCTTAAGTGAGATTAGCTTGCTATGTGTTTTTAAGTTTCACAGATTGTAGTAGTGAAACTACCCAAGCCTACCTCTGGCAACTGGTGCTTGTGATTAGAGCTGCCAAATACAGCAAAACATGTATTGCAAGCGTTAATTTGAATTCTGAACAGCTGTTTGATTCATGTTCGTGTACCTCTGTTGTTCACTGTTTGTAAGCATACATGCAAATGATTTTTTTGTCTGCATTAATGCAGTTCTTTACATGAATAGTCATTTTTAGAGGCAAATAATATTCTTTTTGTGAGTGATGACATCAGTGAAGGTGCTTTTGCATTTGACTACCTTCTCCCCTCCCAATATTGCTCTGTGTCAGTTACACAGAGCAATATTCAGTGCAATATGTGGAACCAAGCAAGCACGTTGATTAGTTCACAACCATCTCTGCTGCTGACATTTATTCACAGGTAGAAAAAAATGTCTTTAAAAAAATGAAGCTTTGTTTGCAAGCTAAGAAAAAGATCTAAATTCAAAACCAGTATTAATCACGACAAATAACCCAAACATCTCTACTTGTGAGCATCAATATTCATGACTTGACTGTGAAATTATTTGCCAAGTCTCCCTAGCATGTTATAGTACACGCTGACTGGCCAGTGGGTGGGAGTTGTTTGTGATGAGTACTTTGCAGTAATGTTTTATGTGTAACATCTGTTTTCTGCATCCTCCTGTTCAGTTTGAAGTCATTTGCTTAGAAGTGTTTTATGTTCAGAAGAGAATCTGTGTTGCTGCTACAGACTTTAAATTTTTCTGTATTTTCAGATGATACATTTGAGACAAAGCAAAATGCAATGTGACTCATAGGACAGGTATTTATTTAATGCCTGCATTTTATGTTTATTTTTGTTTCTATTTTCAGATAAAAAATTTTTTATCCAGATAGATTTTATCATGAAATGTGATCAGATCTCAAGAAGGAATTAGTACAAAATAAGGCTTCAAAAATGAATCAAACAAGTAATTAGATTTCCTCCCCTCCCCGTGCCCCCCAGCCCCAAGTGCCAATGTGTTCTTGGCTTTTTTTCTCTTGATTTTTCCTGAGCTTTAGTCAATAACTGATTTCTATAGTGAGCCTTTTCTCTAACTCACGAGGATATGTAATTTGAAGCAGGGTCCTATTTTATTATTTACTGCATATGGTACATGCTTGATGATTGTCTTCATAGGTATATTCCATGCTTCCATGTTCAGTTTCCCAGGTGATGGTGTATGAGCTGTATACTAGAGTGCTGAATATTGCAAACATTTATTTGAAGATTTTGGCAAGAATGAAAATATCTTTGGTTTTGTCTTTGTGACTTGTCCTGATTTTGCCTGGGAAAGAGGTTGCTTTATTCTCAGTAGCTGGTTTACTGCTTTTTGGATTCAGTATGAGAATGATGTTGATAACACACTGTTATCACCAATTGTTGTGAAGTGGTGCTTACCCTAAGTCAAAGACTTTTCAGTGTCTTCTGCCCTCTCAGTGAGGAGCTGCACAAGGAGCTGTGGTGAGCATGGCCAGGATGGCTGACCTGAACTGGCCAAAGGGATATTCCATACCACAGATCATCATGTCCAGCATATAAATTGGGGGACTTGCGTGGAAGGAGGCCAGTCACTGCTTGGGGACAGGCTGGGCATCAGTCAGAGAGTGGTGAGCAGATGTGTTGTGCATCACTTGTCTGTCTTGGGATCTGTTGCTCTCTCCCTCTCCTTATAATTGCAATTGTTGTTGTTGTTATTATTAACTTTTGTTTCAATTATCAAATGGTTCTTATCTCAACCCACGAGGTTTACCTTTTTTATTTTTAATTCTCCCACTGCAGGGTGGGGAGGGGGAGTGAGTGAGCAGCTGCATGGTATTTATTTGCTGGCTGGTGTAAAACCACAACACCACTGCAGACAGATTTTTTCAATTCCCTTATTTTCATTTTGTCTGTTATAGTAGTATCTTTTAGCACATTTCAAAGCAATAGCTGAAGTGCAAGTTAGGAGACATTCTTTTACCTCTCCTTACAGTGCTTATCTAATGTGGTCCCGGTGCCTTTTTTTTTTTTTGGATTATTTTTTGGTTTACTTTTTTTCTGTCCATATGTGTGTCAGTGAGATACTGAGGATATCGCAACTTAAAGTTAGGTTTTGTAGAACAAGTTTGGCAGTGTATGTTGTCGCAATGCCATAAAAATTTCCTCTTGGGAGCACTGGTATATGAACGCACTGTTTCCCTCCCCTTCATTCCCTCAGTAATTCTAACATTACTCTTTTGGGGATTTTTACTGGGATTTGGAGATGCCTGCTGCAACGAGATTGTTATGAAGATTTTCTAAAATTTTCAGCCTTTTTAGGTACCAGAAAAAAATCAAACCAGCCAGACTTTTACATTATTTTACTTTTGTAGGTTCCAGGTAGTATTGTGACTGTTTTAAATATATCCCCCACATTTACATGGGATTTTTGTCTTCTAGTAATAACATGTTGCCTCTGAACTTTTTAAATATATGGTGCCTCCCAATTATCTGACATCATAGCAAGGCAAAGCCTGTTGCCATGGAGCTTTGAGGACCTGCAGTCAGCATACCTGCAGCTAGAGAACTAGAGAAATGATCTCTTTGTAGGAGTAGTTTCTTCAGAGTGGAGGAAAACTAGGAAAGAAAGGAGGAAAAAATGAATGGGGGATATGTTTAAGAAAGATGTATCCTTCTTGCAGCCCACATCCATCATATGCTTCTGCTGTGTCAGGTTGCCATTTTCTTGAAGAATCCCTAACTGTGTCAGGCAATTGGTGTTTGACCTAGAGCTCACAGCATTGTGTGTTAGCTGGTTTTCCTTGCTTTAATACTCTGCTCCCTCCTTTTCAACTTTGTTTTGCTTTGCCGTGGATTAATGGCACATGAGCACGGTGAGGGATGGCAGAGGATGATGTATCACATCGCTGTGCAAGGATTTTTTGTGTGAAGGATATATCAGCAAA
Organism: Chiroxiphia lanceolata; assembly: GCF_009829145.1. Lineage (NCBI taxonomy): Eukaryota > Metazoa > Chordata > Aves > Passeriformes > Pipridae > Chiroxiphia > Chiroxiphia lanceolata. The sequence continues at coordinate 20,841,282 of NC_045643.1, read as the reverse complement.
CAGGAAAGCTTCCAGTGCCTGCTTGTTACTCAGTTGTGTGAATCAGCAGGATGCTGCTCCAAATGAATCATAGCTACCAGACAGCTATTTAGTAATCATCCAGAAAGGTCTGTTTCTAATTGAACTTTTCAAGACAACTTTCGCTCTTTTTAACCAAATAGGTAAGTTTCATGTAGCAGATCTCTTAACTGTAGCTGGCGGTTGTTTTTCAGTGTTTGCCTGTGAAGGCTGAACCTCACTGGTGTCTTACTGGAAGTCCAAGAATATTGTTTCACCACTCTGCATTTGTTTTTCTTAATCACGTTGTCTAATTCCTGTAGTCAGTTGTGGACTTCTGTGTACTGGATTCTATACCTATGTACATTTACCCTTTTTTTTTTTTTTTCAGAATACACATATTGCTACAGTACTTCTGTGTCTAAGTTTTCCCATCCTGTGTGGTGGTACTTTTTCATGTGCCCTATGTGACTTATGTTAGCAAAACTGTACTGTTGCGTACTTACATTACCTGTAAGATTCCTCTTATCAGATACAAGATTTATGTCTAGTTTTACTTTCCATTCATGTATTGAAAAGTTGACTTTTGTACATCTTTGGTGCCTTATCCCTTAAACTTGAAGGGTCTTCTGTTCAGATGAGGTTGGATTCAGATTTCTTTGAGACTGCAGTTGCTTCAGTTTGATTCCCCAAAATCTGAGATTACCTATTCAGTTGTAATTATGGTGCAGGACAAAGACCAATTCAGTTGAGTTCAGTTGAGTTGAGTCCTGGTTTCCTGACTGTGGACTTATGGAACCTTTCGTGATATCACTAATTTTGTGGCCTCATTGCTGATGGAAGTTTAAGTGTTGCTTATTCTTGTTGGTCTCGGGCATATATCCCTGACTTCCACTGGGATATACCACATAATAAGCAGAGAGCAGAATAACACTTGCATAAACAGCACTGGGTTGTGTGTCCCATACTTCCTATGTCCTTGTTCCTGGATAAGTGGGTCTCACAGGTACTGCAGGATGCCTGTGTAAACAAGGCAATCAGATAGAACATGCCTTGTGTGCTACTGTGCAGATGTGCCTCTTTCTGAAGAATATTGGCTTATGGAGAGGCATCTGTTTGTACAGATGTTATTCTGAAGGGATCTCCCGCTGGTACATAGTGTATACAAACAGTTTAAAATACTCTCTAATCTATCTGTGTGATAGCCAAACTCTTAAATAATGGAAGTGTCTCCTTTCCCCCACATAACATTTTCCTGGGGAGACTTGATAGCAGAAAGATTAGAATCAACAGATCTTGGGAAAGTGGCAACACTTAAATTGTATTGCAACTATTTTGTCAAACAGCCTTCTCAATAATCTTTGTAGAAGATATTCAGAACAAAAATCAGGCAACAGTCACACTAAAAATATATATATTGGATAGTTATGCCTTCTTTGTGTTGCGGTGATACGCAGGTTCTGCAGTATTCCTGTACCTCCTTATCTAAATCAGCTAGCTGGGTGTAGAGCTAACCTATATGCCATTTCCAAGGATCCTGGGAATAATTTGTTATGGTTCATTCTATAAATCTTAATGAAATGGCTTTGCTACCAGGTTGTGGCACTTGTTGCAAATGTAGGCTGTACTAAAAGCAAGTAAATTTAAAACCCTTTGTTGTGAAAAATATTTGTTTCTGCCACTTCTTGTGAACAGTTCTGGCTGTTGAGACTCTCTATCTGCAGGGGCTTTACTGATATGCAAGATGCACATTAGTCATCCAGTCACTGTGTGGTATCGGGTGGAAGACAGTGTCTGACAAAAGGGCTTTTGTCTGGAAATCATCTCAGGCTATGAAATCGGATCTTGCTCTCTGACAGTCTGTGCACTAGTGATGATTGCAGCTATTAGGTTTGCCTTGCAGTGCACTTATGACTGAGGTTCTTTGGATCTGGAACTCCACAAGTCTTGTAGCCACAATTTCAATGGGCACAGACATGGATGTGATTTAGGTCTCGCTTGTACGATAAACTCTTTGTCAACCCATTTCTCACTCTCTTCACTGAGATGTTTGAGTGTAAGCATTTTCTTTCTCACACTCCAGCTGCTTCTTTACCCTCTTCTGCAGTCAAGCTGTAATCCTGTGGATTTGATATTGCAGGCTGTTGCCATGGAAATAATGGTGATTTCACAATTTCAGTGCTGTAAGCACTGCAGGAGGCAATGGAAAAGGTAGTTGGCAAGAGATATAGTGAGGACGTGAGGGACAATTCAGAAGAGTTGTTTCTAAATCTGTTTTTCGGGGAGGGGGTAAGGGATTTTTTCCCCCTCTTTATAATTGTGGAGTTTCAGTGTGTGTGTGTTTAGTTCTTTTCTGTGTGTAAATGTGTTTTTACTAAAGGTTGATTCATAAAAATGTCATGTATTCTTACATTTTTTGCAAAGGTTATTATAAAGTGATGCTAAATTCTCCTTTCCATGTCCTCAGAATAAAAATACCATCCTTTCTTTGCAGTTCATAGCAATTCATTTTTGGACAAAAGGGCAGAGGTTGAGATCTAAGCATATTGTGTTTGAGTCATATATTTAGCCTGAAGAAATCCCTTTCAGGAAAACATTTTTTTCATAAATAGTAAAGCTGAGAATGTCATGGTGAGCATATGCATTCAAAGCTGTCTTACTGAGAGTATTAAACCCAATATATTCGTTATTTAATTTTTAGTGTGCTCTGCATATGAACAAGTTGGGAGCTGAAAGTCATGTTTATGCAGCATCTGTTCTTAGCATTATGTCAGGATTCCACGTCTATGCTGAAATCTTTTCTCTAATTTAGACACATCCATAAAGGTAGAGTGAAGCTTACTGGAGGAAATAACTTTGTTATAAAATCAATTGAATTGACAGCTTAACAAGATGAAGGCAAGTGGCATTCAGAAGCATGAGAACTTCTGGTACTATACGCTTAAAAGCATCAAACAGCAACCTTTTTTCCCCAGCTATTTACAACAGCGTTTCACTGATAAGCATAGTCAGAGAGTAGATGTTATCTGTAACTTTTAACTTGAGATCTTAGAATTAATTTTCAGTCTTCAGTAGAATGTAATCAGTAGTGATGGTGACAGTAAACTAGCAAGATATTTTTTAATTAAAGATAGAGAAAAAATGTTTCAGCCCATCAGATGTATTAAAATGATCTAGGAATTACTTTTTGATATTTTTCTGCTTGGTATTTTATAAATGGGTATATGAAGATCAGCTGTTTTATATGAAAGAGAAACAATAAGGAATATTCAACATGACTCTGGCTTTGTTGGGCAATGTTATTAGGAAGTCAAGTCCATAAGGATAGATTCAGTCCCTTGATACTTGTTTGAATGGAAATAGTCTACATGTGTGCCAGTACTCATATCTGAATTTCAAAAAGGCTATGCAAGAAACTCCTGCATAAATTAAAATGACAAAATGAGCCAGAACTGTGTTTGCAGGGCTTGCCCTGATGCTAAGTGTGTCATACAGCTCTCAAATCTAATTGCAAATGTGGGCATTTGTTAGTACTGAGTATTACATAAATCAGACCTTTAAAATAAATCAACAGAGAATATTCTTTTCTGAACTATATTAATTAGTGAACACTGATTTTTGTCATGTGATGTTTCTTGGTGCCAAGTAAGTTTCTAAGTGTTGTATAAAGACACATTTTTGGTGAATTATATTGGAGTATGTATACTTTATGCTTGGCCCAGAATTGCTGCATGACTGAAATATATATGTTTTCACACATGAGATTGGTTATAGAATTTTGTCTGCACTGGCAGAATACAGGTAGCATTTACATTACAGATGATAAATTTACATTAAGGATTATAAATATACCGATAAAGTTTTTTTGACTCCTTCTTGGAAAAGTTGTTTAAAACTCTTGGTAAGGAGCTGTTTAGCTACAGGTAGTAGCATCTGATTGGTATGTGAACTCTTCCAGGGTGAATGAATTGGAAGACCTGCACAGGAGACAGCTGTGTCAGTGTCTCATTGCCTCTGTTCCTGTTACAGGTGTATGTTGAGAGCATTGCAGCGATGAGTGGAATTTTAAAGAGGAAGTTTGAAGAAGTTGGTGGCACCTCACCCTGTTCCTGTGTGTGGGAATCAGATGATGACATGTCTAGCAGTGAAAGTGCTGACAGTGGAAGTAATGTCCATCCATCCACTTCTAATCATTTTACTCGTAAGTACTAAAGTGATGCGTCAGGCACGATACTGCTTTTTATACAAGCTAAGAAAGGTTCATTTTACTTTTAAGAAATACAGTGAAGGCTATCTGCTTTTATTTTGAAGTGTTTTTCTGTTTTATTACATTTAAATGCTGACACCGTGAGGAAGTACTTATTTTTGAAAAAGAACTATTTCATCTGGTAATTGTTTCTGTGAAAATTTGTATGTCAAAGTGAGTTTCAGAGGAAACTCTACTTTTATGCTTTATCACTCATATCTAGTTAGTATGAAATATTTTAAGTATACGTGAGTATGTCTTCCATTTTGGGTGATGATTTGGGGGAAGAGCTAATACCAGCAGTAACTACCTTTGAAGGCCAGTGCTTCTGCTTAGTGCTGTGTGTTCAGAGTTGAGAGTAGAGTACACAATCTGTGACAGAATCTGATCAGTCATCCTGCCCCCTGAACCAGTGCAACCATACGACTTTCAGTCTTTTTCTTTCACTCGTTACAGGAGTAAACATGAAGAAATTTATAATCCTCCCTGAGAGGGTGTTAGATTCATATTTGATGTCTCCATGAGACACTTGAAGGACAAAAATCCTTTTCTTGTTCCCACTCAAACAGCTGAACATGAATAGTTAATTTACAGCATATTTTTCTTCTGACTTCTCAGGTTGAGATTACCAGTTACTAAACTGTCATAAATTGTGGACGATATAAAGCTTCATATTTGCATTAAACAGTGTGTAAATGAGTAGCAGTAAGTGATTTGGACTTTATTTGACAGTTCATATGAAGCAGCAAGAAGAGTGTCTCCATTTTTTAGAAATTTATGTATTATCTGCCTAATAAAGCTAGGTCAGAGCTATTTGTGAATTATAGCTGTCAATAGAATTAGTGTAGCTCCTTATCCCAAAAGGAAAAAGACTCCTCTGAGTGAGAGATACTTCTGTACCACCTTTTCTTAGAGCAGACTTTTCAAAAGTACTCTGAGGACTTGGATGTTCAGCTGAGGGTGGTGGTGAAGGGATTGTGTTTTACTTTGATGGGGCACCACAGGAATCTGTTCCAAAACTTGTTGTCCTTAACATCTTTACTGATCACCTGAAGGAGGTGACAGTGACTTACAGCATTTGCAGAGAACCACACTGAGGGGAATGGTTGGTGCCCTTAAGAGAAAAACTCCTATTCAGAGGGACCTGGGCAGACTGGAGGAACAGGCTGACAGGAGACATGCAAAATTCAGCAAAGACAAATACAGCTATGTACTTGAGAAGGAAGAACCCCTCCAGTGCCACAGGCTGGAAACTGACCTAGAGAACTGTGTCCACGTTTGGTCCCACAGTGCAAGACTTTGATAAAATGGAGCAAGTGCAGCAGAGGATCACTAAGGTCATGAGGGGGCTGGAGTGTTCACCATATGAGGAGAGACTGAGGAACCTGACCATGTTCAACCTGGCAAAGGGAAGGCTCTGGGTGGACCCAGCAGAAACCGTGCAGTGCCTTTGAGGAGCTCACACAGAACGTGTGCAGCTCTTCCTAGTGGTCAGTGATGGGAGAGTGAGGAACCAAAGTAGATTGAAACAAGATGTGTTCCGGCTGGATATAAGGAGAAACTTTTCTCCTTGAGGGTAGCCAGGCACTGGAAAAGTTTGCCCAGAGAGGCCGTGTAGTCTGTCTCCTTACAGATTCTTAAGACTTGGCTGGCTAAAGTTGTGAGCAGTCTTATCTGATATCTCAGCCATCCTTGAGCAGGAGGTTGGACTAGAGACCTGCTGAAGTCCTTTCCAACCTGAATCATTTTGTGAGTTTATAGCTTACATGCATCAGAGGTTCAGAGAGAGCTGAAGTAGCACTGCTTGTTCCAGAGCCAAGTTCACTGGTAAGCTGAGAGTGGTAGCAGCAAGCACATGACCAGGAGCAGTTTGTACAGTGCTGTGAATCCACAACTAGACTGCTTTTGGGCCTGGTCTGATAAGTCTATAGGGAACTGTGTTTTGCTTTATCAATTTACTGTCTCTGAGATCTATTTGCCCCTTTTTACTGCAAAATCTGTGTGTTCATCCTGTGTTCTAATTTGATACTTTCATCTCTGCTTCACCTCTGTGAATACAGATGGCAGAGCAGTACTTACTGGGTTTGAAAAGCCCAGGTTTTCTGTAGGCTTCTTGCTGAATGTAGAGTGCTAGTGGGAAGAACAAAGACTGGGATGATTTGAGACACAGGTAGGTAGGAGATGTCCCACTCCCCCCCTCCCCAACTCATTGCCCTGCTTTAATGGTGCTTGAGGCTCTTGATGTTGGCTTTTAGAACTTGAACTCTCCAAATTTAGTGATAGAATTTTCAGCCTGGAATTTCTTCTATTTCACAGTCTGCCAGTGCTTTTGTCTACTAAATAGGTTTCAGGGCATGATGCAGATACATTTATTTTGCTTAGCTTTAATTTGTTTTCCATTTTTATGTGGGTTTGATTTTTGGTTGGTTTGGGGGTTTGTTTTGGTTTGGGATTTTCATTTATTTCTTTATTTTCATTGTTTCATTCTTGACAGAGTTGTTTTCAAAATTCTACAGTAATCTGTTGGTTTTTGGAAGTACAGTTTTATATTTTTCTGGGAAGAATGGGTTTACTGGAGTGATTGCTGCAACAGATTACTACTTACTGAAGATTTTTTTGGAGGATCTGGAATTGTGCATTTTGTATTAAAACTCATTTCTTTACAATCAGATTCTGATAGTAGTGGTTTTCTGATTCCTGTCCTCTGTTGTGATTATTTTCTATTAGTCATCAGCTTCTGCAAAATCCAAATGCCCAATTTATTAACAGTCCAAAATCTCTAGATGTAAAATGGAAATGAGTAAGAATATTTCCAAATAGAGGTTTTTTTTGTGTGTGTGTAAGGAGGTTGCAAGATTGCATTGCATAACATTTGAATATGGAGCAAAACAAGAAAACGCTGTTGCAAACAACTCTATCCTCACAAACATATGTTACACACAAAACAGCAGGCTTTTAGAATGTGTAAGGCATGTTTACTCTTGCCTCATCTGAGATGAGTGTAAAATTCTTACCTCCTCAGCCCACTTTATGCAGTAATGTGTTTTTTCTGTACACATGATGTTCCATGAAGTCTGCTCTCCTAGTGTGTGCCCAAAGCCATTCTGCTGTTCAGAAAAATCTAAAAAGATTCATATGAATTCTTCCTACTCTTATTTATCAATACATGTGCAGATTCATTGCTTCTCCAAGGGACTCCTGAGACACACAACAGCAATCTAAAAAATTCTTTATTGTGCCATGAGCTCCAGCAAACCCTGTCAGTACACAGTAATTCTTTGTGACAGTGGAAAGTTATAACAGTATTTTAGAAACTGAATGTAGATGAAGGCTGCTGTTAATAATTAATACTCAATATTATACATTAATATTTATATTTATTTTCCTGTGGTAGCATGTTTTATTAAAAAATAAATGTGCATATCCAAATCAGTTAAATGATTACAGTACCCTTATATTTTCATTTCCTCAGTGGCATCCATGGAAATGAATTTTCAGAATTAAAGATACAGGCCTGCTGCATGTAAACACGTGTGCATATGTTTATATTGTGAAAAAAAAGTGTAACTATATATGTATATAAGCTTTGTCAAATTACATATATATATATACACACATGTTGTACATGTATATGTACAAGTGCAGTAAATGTGGTAATGGCAATCAGAAAGTGTTGAGTGATATTTTAACTGTAAAGTCTGAGAGAATGCCATAGAACTGAAGAGTAAGAAGCTGTGGGGGTTTATACATGTTGTTGACTAGGGTCCCAATCATGGCAACTAAAGAAATATATCTGTCTCTCTCCCCCTGAGGTTTAGGATTGGTGTGAATCAGGCACTTTTCTAGTAAGAAGCCTGCACTATATAATGCAGTAAACAAATGTCATGCCATTTTTTAAAGGAAGTTTGATTTGTATTTTTTTCCTTTCTTCCCTTAAAAAAGTTTACTATTTTACTCATGGGTTGTTTGCTAGTTATTTTCTGGAATCAGGATTTCCCTTTGTTTTAAATCATAACTTTTTCTTCTAAACTCAGGGTTAGGGAACAGGTGAATTTTACTGGCTCAAACTTTTAACTTCGATGCAACTGGAAAGTTTCTCTATGTATGTCAGTTAAACGTTTGTAGATAGCTGAAGCATGTTACATACCAACTATGCTCACCCCTGCCATTAAATTAATTCTTAAGCAAGGCGGGAATGGGGGTGTGGTATGGGTGTCAGTGACCAGTTTAACAGGTCTGGAAATGGCTAGATGCAATCATGATAAAACAGAGTTTATTTAAGATAATTCTAGGAAAGCATAGGGAATGCAAGTACCTGTTTGCTCTCTATTCAAAATATGTGTACCTAGTTATTTTGAAAAAATAAATTAAGGCGAAAATATGTCTTAGGAAACTAGCTGAAACAAAAAGTCTCTTAAATTTCATCACAGAATTTAATTCAAGGCTCTGAGATTATTATTTTTTTTTAAAGATCTGAGTACTTCCACATTCATATTGCTACCTTTCACGTTATTTGTGGTTAAGCTACTCAGTTTGCTCACCTGCAGTGAGACCAGCCCTCCAGTATTTCTGTGTATTATGATTATTTTCTTTTCAGCAGGATGGTCTCTGCTTAACGGGCAAGTGGTTGCAGTAAGGCAGCCCTGTCAGTAATTATGAAGTGTCAAGTGGTTCCAGTAAAAGGCAGAAGAACTCTGTTGTGTGGAGTTGGTCTATGAATTAGCTCTGGGAGATGGGAAGGCTCTTGTAGCATTTGTTAGTCAGGAGTAGAGTTTTATTTTACAGAGTTTCATGTCATGGGGGAAAAAACCTGAAATAATGTTTGGAATTAAGCTGAATCACCTTGGGTTGGGGCAGAGGCCTGCAAATTAGAAGTCCCTTTCTGAACATCATATGCAAGAGACAGAAACTAATGGCAATATAGATTTTTAAAGTGGTTTGCATCAATTTAAAATGCCAAAACTGGGATCTCAGGAATGCTAAGAACACTGACCAAAAGTCCCTCCAGGGTATCTGAGATGTGTGATCAGAGAAATTCTGTCCCCTTATAGCACTGAATGTTTTGGGAAGGGTCTGTTTGCTGTTAATGTAACCAGTGTGTAGAGCAGGAGTGATAAATACTGTCACTTTTCAGACTCTGAACAGATTATTAAAAACAATAATACGTATTGTTATAATATTCTTTGTTGGATTTGGGAAACTGCTTGACTCCCTAGTTAAATTCACAGAAACATCTCCAATACAAAAACCTGAGCCTGCAGACATTTTCCATTACCCTGTTATGTCATGACTGACTTCAGTTTTTACAGTTTCTATGACAACCATGATTTTGATTGGTAAAGAATCAAGTACTAAAGGATTTTTTTGGGCCGTACAGTATTTTTCCATCAAAGGAGTAGAGTGAAAATATCAAGATGATTTTCGCTAATCAGTATCGAAGTTGAATTGCTGTCTAAATGTGGATACCTGTTTGTGGCAGACTCCACATACACTAATTTTTGAGATAGAACATATGAGAAAATAACCCTATTACAGTTGCCAAATAACTGTCTGTAAAATTAATGATAATTTATACTACAATTTAAGACGTTCTTATTTCTCAAGTCATGTAGATATTTACATTTCCAGGTTAACCCTTAAGAAATGTACTTATCAAGACATGGTTCAAAGCAACACCACTGGATTGTTTTCAGAGACTCTTTGGCAGTTTTTGCAAGTCATCAGCAAAACGGTACTTGATGAAATTTCATTAGGTGAGAGTCAAAAAAAAAAAGAACAGAATGCACAGGTCAGCAGTTTGTGGTTACTGGGGAAATACAGAGAGGAGCTAATGAAGAACTGATCAGGGTGGGAAGACAGCTTGTTCGCTATGTCATGTATGAAGGAAAAGAGAGAAGGAGGTTCCCTAAGATGAGGAGCTTGACAAGCAACAGGGTGTTTTTCATTAGGAGCAAGAAAGCAGTGGTAACAGATTTTACTTAGTAAATATGTCAGCTTGCAGAAAAGGCTACAGATTGGCTGGCTCAAAACTGGGAAAAGAGGGGGGGCTAATGAACAGAACGAGAATGAGCCAGTTTATCAAGATCAAAGGAATTTAATGCTCCAGGAGTTTGCAAATTCTTAATTGAAGTGAGTCATCCTCTCTCACTACATTGATGTGTATGGAACATATTTCAAAAACAAATTAGAAAATTACTGGGAAATGTTGATTGAGATTCTGTAGCACTTCCGGATCTGTTCTGTATTTATCAGTTAGAGAAAGCACCTTGCACTAAGAACATATGAATAAATTCTGGTCCATATTCAGGAGTATGTACTGTCAGCAGGTCTGGAACCACCTTCTGCAGGCAAATCTGGGATCTCTAGTTCAGAATGATGCTAACAGTGTAAGAAATTGTTTGCTGATTGGTGGTTTTCTGTGATATTTGATAAAAATTGAATGGGATGCTTGGATATTGCCCTTGGTTTGTTAAACAGTAAAAATTAGATCCACAACTGAAGTAGTATACCAGATCAACCCTTAGCCCCTGATTTTAGACTTCTTATAGCAGTTGCTGTCTTTAGATGCTATTATAACACGTAAAATAATTTAAATAACTTTATGGTCTAATGTATAGAATGTCAAGTTTATTTGTTCTCTCACCAGAGACTCAGGCGTGCAGTTTTAAAAATGCAAAATCATGATGACCATGGATTTCTTGACATAAAGGAACATACCTAAGCCCACAGTCTTGAAAATTCTTTCAGAAGTTCTTCTTTTAGCTTGGATTTGAACTAATCTCAGCCAACCTCCTTCTCTGGAGAAACCATAAGGTTGGGACATAGATGAGCTTACTTTTAGTGAAGACTTGCTTCATGGTCTGTAGCAAATAAGATCATAATTTTAACATGTGTTTCTAAGGGTAAAAAACCTTAGGATGTCTTGGATACTAAAAGTCACCGTCCTGTTCTTCAGATAGGAAGCAGCATTATGACAACATTTGGATACCAGTGAAAGCTGTGGGTGGCCTGATACCATTATACTAGCTTCTGTAGGGAAATAATTGGTGAATCAAATCAAGAAGGAGGGAAAAATGGATTTTTCTGTTACCAGTTTATGACTTTGAATAGCTTCATTTTTGTCTGAAAAAAATGTTTCATGCTTGCTTTCTCTGCTCTGTCCTAATGCTGGCTTTTATCCCTAGTGAGAGTCCCAATGGCCCTTCAGCAGCTTTCTTTGAATTGTTTTATGTGTTCTTACAAAAGCAAATGAAGCTTCAGAAAGATTATTGCAATATCCTCTCCTTATCTAGTGCCATGTTTAGTATGTATTCTGCATTTTATACTAGTTTACAACTTTTCCTACCAGTCTGTGTGAAGATGGCTTTTAAGACGTTTTGAAATTTAAAGCCAAATTAGATTCAGTGCTTTTAACAAAGCATGTTGTCCTACTGGCCAGGTTAAATGTGCCCCTGAGCAACCTGATCCTCATGGGTGGCATCTCTGCCCATGGTGGGGAGGTTGGAACTAAATGAACTTCAAGGTACCTTTCAAACTAAACCACTCTATGATCATGCATTACTGTAAACTTTGTAACTAATGTCAGTCTGTACCACCCTCCATACATGAGCCATTGGGTTGTGTTTTCTCCTTGCTGAACGTTGCTCTGTTGTTCTTTGCTCACACAAGCAACTGATTTAGCAATAGGCATGACTGAGGGGAGGTAACACCAGAAGGACAGCAACTTAAAGGCACAGTTTCTGCTGGTAGTAGATCTTCTTTTAGAAGTTCCTTCAATCCAATGGCTTGTTCCTCCTCAAAGGATTTTTTTTCTCCATCAGTTGATACAGCTGTTGTTTGTATTAATATGCTGTAAGAGATCCTCAGTCTCTAACAGTAAGCCGGGAATAGCCTTCCATGGGATTTGGTTTGGTTGTTCTTTTTGTGGTTTGTTTTTGGGTTTGTTTTTTTTTGTTATTGTTTTGTTTTAATAGACAGCAGTTGTGCTTGCAAAGTAGAATTAGTTAACAAGCAGATGTACTTAGGAGTCGTATCTTTTCTTGGTGCTTCTTGATGAAACGCTGTCTTAATGCTTACAAGAAAGACGCAATAGTATTTCTTATTCCTGTTTTCAGTCTAATTAGCCTTCAATGATTGTATTGTACTAGGGTTTTTTGGCCCTACTGGGCCTAGACCTGGAACTGCTTAAGATGAAAGGCTGTATCTGCATACGGAAAACACAAACTTCCTCCAATAGTTTAGTCTTATAAGACAGCAATGATATACAGTGAATGTAGGACTGTAGGGAGGACTAAATCCATGAGAATTACTGACCTATGAGCAAAAAATTCAAGAACTTTGACTGAAACATTAGGGAAAAAGAAAAGTATTCTGCTTGCCAGAGGCTGTATTGACTTCTTACTTTCTTCTTCCTCTGTAGCCCTGATTCATCTCCCACATGTGTTCTAGTCTTGCTCTTTGAGATGTCCTGGTGCTCATGGCAGTCCACTGGTGTGCACTGAGCATGATGGTGTATTGGAGATCCTGATCCTTACAGGAACATAAAGAAATTGAGTATCAATCCCCTCCCCTCCGCAAAATACTATAGTGTTTTCAGCAGTTGCAGTTAGGAGAATATATACAAACTGTTGTTTCTTTGGAATTTACCAATTCAGTGTATTAAAAACAGCTTCATGAATTGTTTGATTCTAAAGCTCTGATGAAAACTAGACAACTTTCTCAAGCTGTCTCCATTCAATGATGGCTTGTCTGTCTTCCCAGCAGTCTTGCTGTAGTGCCTCGTGTTCATATACCTGTTCATCTGTCTGTTTTGAACTTTCAAAGCAGGTGAGGGGACATGATTCTTCATTGATGGTATTCAACAATGTTCATCATCATTCTTCTGTTCACTGAATATGTGGCATTTTTGATGTTCTGATCATGAAGGTGAAAACTGAGGCTACCCTACTGCAATGTATTTGTAGCATTAATAGCATTAAGGCATGTGGGTGGCTTCCAGACCTCAAAGTTTATAATTCAGAGTTTTTATAATACGTGCAAAAAGAAGTAGCTCATTTAGTCTGAACTCACACAATAGTGATACAGTTGTTCTGAAGGGGAAAATCAGTTAGCAGTTATCAATGGCATTGGCTTGTCCTGTTGTTTCCCAGTTCACTATCAAAGCCAGTTCACTCTTCTTGTAACATGGAGTCTTTTGTGTTTTAATGAATTCATCATCAATTATATATGCCCCAGAGTAATAGTGGTGAGAAGTTTCACTATCAAGCTGACTGAAGACTATATGACTTTATCCCAAGTGAGGCTTTAACTGTCATTATCTGTGGCTCCAGCCTTGTTACATGACTAGTTTTCACTGCTTGTGTGCAAAATATTAATATGCCAACCCATTAACTCCCACTTGCAGTGAATGTACTCAATACACTGTCAAAGAACTAAGCTTAACCTAATGGCAGTGCTTGTTGACTTCTGTGTTTAGTGAGTTGCTCTGTATAAATATTTTTTGTATTTACAGATTCTTGTGAAGTTGTTTGTCTCCATTTTGGAGACTTCAAGCTTGAGATACAGACAAAGAGCAGATTTTTTAGAACTGAAAACTAGGTTTTGTGTGGTTTCAACTGGTTAGCTGACTATTTTATCTAGGTGAGGAGATTAGGAAAGGCTTTTGAAAATGTTTAAGCAGGAGTTGTGTTTGGAAGTAGACTAATGGCAATTCCAAGCACTTCTTTAGCTTTTCTTATTTTCAATGAGGTATAACTGTATTTGTACATCACCTGCTAAGAAAGCAGCCATAGGCAGTGGTCATCTGCAGAGCAATGGTTCAGCAGTGGTTACTATGGAAACCATAGGTGACCTACATTTTACCAAAAAGTGATCAAGTTTCTTTTTGTTTTTTAAATGAAGCACACCCATTGATTTCTGCTACTGCTTTTCATCTTTTACACGTTGTTTTACTTAAGTAGTATTCTTGGTTTTGAGTGATTAGTATGGAATGGACATAAAAATCTTGGAGCAGAGATACCATTTCATTGTTACACTACTATTTAAAATTTTTGCCTTTGCTGTCATGTCTAATTGTATGTTCTTAGCAAGAAAGTAACACAATTAATTACAGTGTGCATTATAATAATGTATTATTTGTATAGCTACCAGGATGTGGTCTGTAACAGCTTGCAGTGGCAAGGCTCATTCTTGTGAATTTACCTATTTCACTAACATTACAAGTCAGTATGCTACTGTATGAATAAAGGTACTTGAACTATTGGACTTAAAGTAACCATCAAAAATGGTTTTTGATTTAGTAAATACATCTTCCTTTAAGGATGTGAGAATTTTCTCAGAAATGAGAATATTCTGCAGACAGAGAAAAGAGCAGCCAGGAGAGAGGACAAAGTGTGACATTTCAGATAAAGCTTAAGTTCACATTTTAAATATACATTTCTCACTGTGAGATTAACACAGAATGGTAGGAATTGGGTCAGAGCATGTGCCTAGGAAGGTCATTAAATGTTGTGATATGTCTAGAATTTTGACTTGCAGATGAACCAGGCTTGGATTTTCAGAAAATTTTGTTAAAACAAAATGGAGAAACGATTTACTTTAATTTTTATCCTTTTTTTTTTAAATGTGGGTGAATTTGATGGTCTTTATATAAATACACTGTTCTGGTTTGAATTGTTTATTGTGCTTTGTAGGTGAAGGAATCTTTAGTTTCACACAAATTAAGGACAGAGAAATGCTACAATATAGACTTTTTTGAGACCAAATATATTTTTTGTCATAAGTTTATGGACCATCTGCTAATTACTGAAACCTTCTCGTAGCCATGAGTCTCTCATGACATTTGGATCATAAGCACCCTGCAGCTGGTAATGGAACCACCTCCAAATTTCTCCTATATTTCCGACTTTCTCCCCTGTGCCCACACATCTCTCGTAGCCTGTTCTTTGCACTCATTTTCATCTATACTTCACGGTATGCTGTGCTCCATCACTTCAGTCATACGTTATTAGATTAGCTACAATCTTATTTGTTTGCATACCTCAAAAACTAAGATGTTTTTTGTTACCTTTTTTCTTGCTTCAGAAAGCTCGAATTGTGGGCTCTGTGTCCATCTGCCTACACTCTGATACATGCAAACAGCACCAGTAGTATTGGCAAGAAATATTAATGGTGTAAAACAGGAAGTACTAGTTGCTTTTGGATTTGATCTAGTTTGCCTTTATGATGCAGAATTTGATTATCAGCTATCCTTCCTGTATTCACAATCAAAATCTTCCCAAATCATATCGATCATAAAAAATCTGATGTATCCCTTAAACAGAGAATAGCACAATAGCAAGTGTTGCAGCTCTGATGCTCAAGATCATAGCGAAGACAATGTGTAGGATGTAGGAGTGGTATCCCAGGAGAGTCATGGCCTGGGCTGAAGGAAGGTATGAAAATCACCAGGGGTGTAACTGGAGGACCAAAAGCTAAGACCGACCAAGCTAAGATTTTGACATCATTTTAAAGCAGGATCTGAAGTATTTGGGGCCAGAATGGAAAGGGACACTAAGGTGTTTGCTGGGGTGGAGTTAATTTTCTTCACATGGCTGGTATGGGACTGTGTTGTAGGTTTGTGCTGAACACAGGGTTGATAATACAGAGATGATGTTGTTATTGCTGAGCAGAGCCAAGGCCTTTTCTTCTTTCCGTACTGCCATGCTGGCAAGGAAGTGGGGGATGTGTGGGAAACTGGGAGCAGACACAAGTGGGACAATGACCCCAGCTGACCATAGGGATATTCCAGACCATGTGGCATCATGCTCAGTATATAATGCTAGGGGGAAGAATGAGGAAGGGGGCATGTTTGGAGTGATGTGTTTGTCTTCCCAAGTCACTGTTACCCATGATGGGACCCTGCTCACCTGGAGATGGCTGAACGTCTGCCTGCTGTAGGAAACAGTGAATTAATTCCTTGTTTTGCTTTGCTTGCATGCATGGCTTTTGTTTTCCCTATTAAACTGTCTTTATCTCAACCCATGAGTTTTCTTGGTTTTACCCTTCGATCCTCTCCCCAGTGCCGCTGGTGGGGGAGAGAGCGAGTGGCTGCATGGGGCTTGGCTGGGGTTAAATGTGGCGGACACAAACAGGCATCTGAAATGGCAAAGCCAGGACTGTTGCTGGCTTGTGTCACCAGTGCCTTCTCTCTATGCCACAGCCATGAGTTTGCAGTATGGATCAAATGTTAGTTTTTTGTTTTGGTTTTCCTTTAACCACCCCCCCCCCCCCCCAAAAAAAAAAAAACCCACCTATATCCAAAAATGTCTTTTACCAAAGATATCCAACCTTGCTTTAAGGACTTCAACAGATGGCAAGTCTGTCACCTACCATGGTAAGCAGGATAAATGTTTAATTGTCCTTGCAATTAATGAATTTTGTTCTGTTCAGTGAAATACAGGAAGGTTTTCAGGCTCCCTGTTGTGTCAGAGCAGAAGTAGCTCATGTGCACCAGAAACCAAATGTGCATACTGGCTTTGTGCTTACAGGTTTATGATCATTTATTTTATATAGATAGATAGATATAAACACACATACATATGTAATTTTCTAAAAAGTCAGGTCTGCTCTTCTGAAATACATATTATTTTATAAGTCAGTAAATAATGGCTTGCGACAATTAAATATTTTGGTAATATAACTCCTGTGGCTTACTCATACATGTGATTCACATGTTCTGCTGAATTTTTTCACCCTAATATGGTACCTGGTTTCACTGCAAACAAACTGAATTTTCTGTTTATTCTGTGAGTTTGCATATGGCATCACCAATACTTTGATAGAAATTCTAAAAGTTTATTGGTATCATTTTAACAGTAATGAGACATGAATTTCATTTTTTTAAGGACAGATTAAGGAAATGTCTACAGACTGAAAACATGATTTCAGAGATGTAAAAATCTCCTGAGAGAAACTGGCGTTCTTTGAGATCACAAGGTCAGTAGTACAGTAGCAGTCATTCACATGCATATATCTATACAATTATATAGGCCCAGTTTCATTTCTGTACCATCTGATGATACAAAACACGATGTTATATTTTATGTCTCTGCAGAGATTTTGATTAGCGATTTTGGAACATTAGTAAAAGAAAAATCAGGTTTCCAGCTGCAACTTTGTGTTTAAAATTCATGCTGAAAGCTATTGGATTAGTATACATCAGCAACTTCCAGTGTCATTAGATGCAGACAGGTAAAATGTTCCTAACTTGTTGCCCGTGTTTGTAAATAAGTTAATTATTGCATATTTGCATCTTTTGTCATTTGCTTGCAAAAGTATCAGCTCTTTAATGTTTTGGAAAATGAAACACCAGCTTAATCTGAAGAGGTGCTTTCAAGGCTTCTTTTGTAATTTGTCAAATCATGATGTGATCTACTTTTTCCAAAGACTGGAAGTAAGGGATATGATTTAGCCACAAAGAGCTGGTCAACACATCTCAAATAGTAAATGTGTTCAGAGAACTCTGCGATGTCATAATGTAATTTAAAGTGCTTGATAAATAGCAAGAAAATGATGACAGCATCTTCTCTTGCATAACCTGTTTGTAATTTCATGTAAGCTTTACTCAGATACTGGAAAACATGTGTAATTGTTACCTTTTACTTGTTTGTTATTAGAATGTGATTTTTAAATGTTACATGTACTGATGAAGGGAAGATCAGAAAGCACAAGTGTAGGTAACCCTTATTCTGAAGGGTCTATTTGATTTATGGGTTAGCCATGATATTAATGCAGACACTAAACCTGGCTGGTTTTTTGGGGATCTGAGTGTAGTGGTGTGCGGATTATGTACAGCACCCTGTGGACATGCCCACGTAGACCAGTAGTCCATGACCACAGAGTTACTGATCTCCTTTTCTGATTTACCTTGGTGAATGTCTTTATAGGCTGTCTCAAATGAACTTTTTATATTATTTCTTTTTACCTTGCCTGGATTATCTTTATCACACATTACTGAAGGTAGTTGATTCTCTTTCAGTAGCTTAAGCCATATATTGTGTTGTGTCTGATTTTGATTATCTGATAAGTTTCTACAGTGAAGAGTACAAAAGCCACTTAATGAAGGTTCACTTGGCCCAACTTTCCTCATTTTTAGTGCATAAGTAAAGATGAATACATTGGAATTTTCACATAATATTCATTTAAGAAAGAACACTTTCAGTATGGAAATATTTTTCTTTTGCTGTACTCAAGTGATGTGAGGTATGTTTCTCTTATTTGTGTGCTTAGCATACAGTAAGGTGGAACCCTACTGAAAAAAAACCTCAAATGAGAAAATGGTGCTGCTGACTTAAGAGGTGCTCCATTAACTTAGATTGGTAAATGCTGCAGAAGAAATTTCCAAATGATCCTTAGTTTTAACCATTTGTCCACTGCTGGGTGCAATTAAAAATGTGATTTAGAAAGGTAACAGACCAATATTCCTTTAGTGACTCCATAAGAGAGGAGGGTTGTTGGGAATCTGCAAGTAGGAAGTAAATTACATTATGGCAAGCTGAATAGTGTACTGTTAATTTTTACCCTTCTCTGGACAGGTAGCATATGTATATGCAAAATTTTGGGAAACTCTTCAGAAGCATGTTATATTTGTGTTGCAGTGTAATAATAATGTCAACTGGTTTTGAATTATATAAATAAGTCTTGCAACATAAGTTAATCATACGGTCATTACTGAAGAAAAATTTTTGAAAGTAAGGCATAGTACGTACATGATGATGCTGCATGTGTAACATTTCAGGTAGGTTTTTTTCTTACAGTAACACATATAAGAGGAGAGGATGTGATTCTTGACTTACTATGGGATTTAGTAAGAATCTTAGACTTGTTTAAATATTACTTTTTTAGAGATCAAAATGCTTCATTTATTTCAGTAAGCATGAAAATATGCGCCAGATTTTGGAATCAATTTCTTAGATGCCTAAATGTTAGTGATCTTGCAAAACTTGTTGATACAGTTGTACCTAAAATTCTGTGTCATCATCAGTCACTGACAGACATTTACTGCCTACTACAGACTCCTTCTTATATCTGCTATTGTAATCCTGCAGTGTGAAACCAAGCTTTTGTTATACTGTTCTGATTTGAGATGTGGAGGAAGGATAGGAGTTCCCACCCCATCCCTGCTTCTCCCTCTGGTACTCGGTGTTCAGTTTCCAGTCTGCATAAGAGATGAGTTGAAATGGATTTCCTTTTCCAGGCTTTATTTAGTAAATAACATAAGTAACCTATCTAATACATGAGATAATAGCATAAATAAATAATATGACAAAAGAACAGTTACCTATTGTTTTGATTTTTTTTTTCTCCCTTGCCCTTTTGTTTTGTGAATTTTGTTCTATGTGCTCTTTACAGCAGGTTAACTGCTGTAGTTAATTCACAGGAATAAGCAAATTCCAAAACAAGGACAAGCTGGGAAAATTAATAATTTAACCTCAAATAGGTGGGATCTTTGAATTTCTCTTTGTTACAGGACAGACCGATGATAGAAATGTCTGCATACCTGTAAGATGACAATTTTGATTTTTGCCCCTATCATACATAAGAGAGAGGAATTGCCAGCTCATAACAATTCTGCTTTGATGTTTTTTGTTTTAATTTTAAATATCCAAACACAAGATCCTTGTCCACCATTTATCTTCACACCATAATATCTGGCTAACAACAAAGGGAAAAAAAGCCCCACCACAACAAAACAAACAAACTCCCAAACAAAAACCAAACCAAAACACTTCTACAAGTCTTGAAATGTCTCTGCATTCACAAAGTCTGAATAGTGATGAGGATGAGAAATTTACATGTTCAAATCTTAATCCACTGTCTTAAAAGGGGGGAGCGGAGAGACAACATAAATCACTAATCCAATTGTGCTAGCAGAGCTGCCCAGATACAGCAACTGTGAAATCTGTGCTAGAAACACTATTAAGTTGTTTTTTGACCACTGTGTCATTTAACTTAGCTCTATGTGCAGTGTGACAGTATCTGGATCCAGTGCTGCTTTAAGACATTTTAGCTGGTGGGGATAAAGCCCGATGAGAGCTCCCGCACAAATGCAGTGTGTGCGTCCTCCTCCCTCCTGCTGGCTTGGGGCTGCTTGTGCACTCAGTGCAGGGGAGATGTGGGACATGCAGAGATTTACCAATGACTATAAATTTCTGAAAGGGACAATCCCCACTATCACAGCTGCAACAGTTTTCCCATGTCAGGATCTATAAAACTGCAGGACAGCTGAACAGAGGGTATTTCAGGAACAAATGATGGCATAGTCTTACTTTTAAAAAGGACATAATTTAATTTTATGTGACAGTGTCTGCATTTTAATGCATAGCATAATACAGCCTGAACCCTTTGGCTGAGGTCAGCCTATCTACTAGTGTCTTCTTTTAGTAGTAGTTTATCATTTGAAGAAAAACTCTTCTCTTCCCATAAATATTTTCCAGTGGTTAAGTACAAGAGCTTTTAATCAGAAATCACAACATATGGGAACTTAGAAGATTTCAGTGACTGTAAATTCACTTATAGCACTTCTCTCCCTAGAAATTAGAAATACAGAATAAAAAGAAAGGCATGTGTCTCATGTTGCAACTGAGAGAACAGCTGCTGTAATTTATCTTGTAGTACTTGGAGCTTGTAAGTTGTGGCCTGTGCTTTCCTTTCTGAGAGTTTTGCTAAGATGCCAGTATTAGTTATAAATAAATAAATATTTACTGGAGATGGCAAAACCCAATATCTAGAGAGCAAAATTAATTTGTAAGTCTTGTACTTCTTATGATGTAAGCTATAAAAATGCGTGATGTTTCCATTTCAGGACTGGGAGACAGTTTAAAAATCCCAAGTAATTCCACTGGAGAAAGTGTATATGTAAAGAATAAGCACTTTCATAGTATTTCTACCCTTTTGTCTGTAAAGATACAGATTTTGTTGATAATATGATGTCGTGTTTGAAATGTGACACAGGGAATTCACAGACTTGCATTTTAGTCTCTAGAGTTTCCTTCCACTGGGAATTTGAAGAATTCATTAAATAAATCTGACCAGAAGAGACCAAAGCCCTCTTCCAGCACAGTGCTTAAGTTAGATTCATGCTTAATGAGAATAACTCTGCTGGGACCATTGTTTTTTAATATCTGTTCTCACTCAAGTGGGACCTTAAAAATTCAATCATCTAAAACTGCAGCAGAATAAATGGTTAAGGATGCTGATGAACTATTTCCAAAACGCATACTATTCACACTTAATATTTTAAGAATCCATTTCTCCCTACCTCTATTTTTTAATCATCATCTCTATTATACTTTTGATTGATTGAAAAGCATTATGATTCAGAGGCCCGGTTTAGTACTTAAGTAAGTCCTAGACACATTCTTGTTATTTCTAATCCGTCAAGAGTACCCAACAGCTCCTTTATTTTCTTTATAGCAGCCTAATGAGGTCAGAAAGGTCAAAAGAAACTAGCAAGAAAGGTCAGAGTGGCTTATGCATGGGTCCTTTTCTGTAGGCTGATACTCAGCATGCTGGGAATGAGTCTGGCTATAGTATTTGGATTCTGCAGTGAAATAATGACATGAGCAATTCGACAAGTAGTCTTCATTTTCCCTTCCCACAAAATGTATTTCCACAACTAGAGCAATTAGTAGGGATTATCTTTGAGAGGAGAAATAAATGGCTTTTAACTGCTTTGTGTGTATTAAAATAATGTTAGATTTTTAAAATTTTCCTATCTGAAGAATTGTTTTGTATTTTAAATTCAAGTGACAGCATATCACCCTGATCAGAAGAAACAGTACTTTCCCATCCACTTACTGATGTTGCTTAGAAATAGAATTGTAAAGTTCATATCGGGCTTAAGTTTTCAGACCTACCACTATAATTGTCCTTTCTTACACCTCCCCCTTTGTTATTGATGAAAGTGCAAAGTAACTCTGAATTGATTTTCTTCCTCTTATTGTTTGGCTTGTTTAATGAAACAGGTTCTCTCCCAGTGGTGATCTTGAAGTGTACATTTTAACCATTAAGAGCACAATTGTGGGATAAGTAACAATAAGATATTTGATTTTTTTTATATTTTGTTTTCATATGGAAATGCTAGGTATGGAAAAGTTAAGCTGCTCAAAGTCTCATAGAATTACTCATAAAAAGTGGATTTTGGGATCTAATTGATTAGGCAAACTTATTCCGTGTCTGTGCTGTCAGTCCAATGCTAGCAGTTTGGTGGGTTCTTCTTACAATCCAGAGAAAAGCTCTGCAGTATAATCATTAGTTAAAGTAGTAATAACTTCTGTATAGTGGAAATAACAGTAGTATAGCAATTAATAAGTGCTTGGCTTGCTATTAGTTGCTAGTTTTTATTCCTAGTGGTGAATTGTATGCAGTCAGGCTATGGCTTGAGAGTCCTCAGTGGTTACCCACTGTCTAGTAAAAAATTCCTCTGCATTTAATATGTGGGCCTCTGAACACTTGGGTTTGTTTTCTGAAGATCTGGCTTTTGACTGATGACTGGGTGTTGAATAGAGACCATAGTGTTGGATATCCTTAGCAGAGTCACCTTGTTTGTTTGCTTAGATGGAATGAAACACTGGATGTGTGGACAGGCAGGAATTTTCAGTTCTGGTTCAGGCTATATTTGACTCAGCTGTCAGCCTGTCTTGTATTTTGGATTTTGGCATTCCCCATCCCACTGATAGTAGTCCAAGGTCTTTGATGCATTTTCAGCAAATTCTCTGATTTTGTATAACAAAGTGATACCTTTCAATATTCCACTTTTTGCTTAGTGCACATTACACTTGGTGAATTTTGCCTCTGAGTTTGCTGGAGGGTTAGGATCCAAGGGGAATTCCTTTTTATTTTTCTTTTTAATGGATAGAATTACGTTCCTAGCATAAATTGGCAGTCTGTGTCCAAGTATGATATTTCTGGTATTCTCATTCAATTGATTTTTCTCTGTCATTCAGATACTTTAGGACCCATGTGCCTTATTTTCAGCATGTATACATTAGATACAAATATATTTCCTAGATCTCAAAATAAAGATTTGGTCTCATCTTCCACAACCCATCTTCAAGAGTTTACCATATTTCATCTTCTGAAATGTTGGCTTGCCTGTGCTTTTTTCCCCACTCTTGGTTCTTTTATTCTTCTAATTGCTACTCAGTTTATTTTTGAAAAGGTACTTTGTTCCTTCCATATTTTACAACTTTCTACACATTTTTATTTTTAGTGGCCTTTTCATTTCCATCTGTACTTTTCCTGGTTAATCTAGGGAAAAAAAAGTTTATTTATGATATCTCTGCTAACAATGGATGTATCCCCCTCAGATTTTTCCTATAAGACTGTTTTCCAGTAAGCAGTTTCTGTCCTCCAGGATGGTTGACCTAAATCAACTGTGAAGCAAAATCTTATGCAAACTTTTTAGCCTTTTCCATCTCAATATCACAAAATCCTGGCCTTAAAAATGCATTCTTGCTGTGTTCTCGTGTATATCTCAGCACTGCTTTAAGAGTGGTGTTACTTTCACCTGCTGATGCATCTCTTTGTATCCCCATTAGCATCAATGTTTACTGTCATAAATGTACCTTCTTTACCTCTTGAAATAGAGGCAAGATCTTGGTCTTTCCACTTACCTGTCAGGGTTCATTAATATTGGTAACTTTAAAAATTTTTAACTCCTATACTGTTTCTAATGTTTTTGAGCAGTTCCTGCAAATCTATTTCATTGGTTTTTTAGTATCTTTGTTAAAATTCACCTTTGTCATTATGTGTATAGACTTTTCAGTTGCCGTGTAAAAATAACTGTTACAAGATAAGTGGTAGATCTTTGTTCTCTCTGCAGCCCTAGGTCTTCGCATCCATCTTTGTTTCCTGCTTGACATTTAAGATATTTAGCTTCTAAAGTGATATATCAGGTTTAAGGCTGTTAATGCTGTCATTATTGTGGTATGATAATTTAAGGCAAGGTTTGTGGGGAAATTAGCATTTTTTAATTAGATTAACTTCTACAGTTAGAAAAGTAGGCAGGCTTTTGTGTCTATGACCCCTTTCTTATGTCCTCAAAGGGTTTGAGTTTCCTACTCATCTCAGCTTGTCTGCTTCAAGATCCTGCTGTTCTCTGCAAACTTTGCCTGTGTCATTGCTTGACACACTAAATGTCACAAGGTTTGCACTTGTTGATCTGGGTCTGTTCCTGTGTGATTATGATCTTAAAGTAATTTTTTAGTTGTTTGCAACCACAGAAAATAAGAAGATCAGCATGGAGCATGTACCAATTTGCTGTTATAAGTATGTAACAAGCTAAATATGACAGCTTTTCAGGAATTCTCACAGTACTGGAGATAATAAGAAAACTGCAGGATACACACTGCAGTTGTGAACTCATTGCCATTGTAAATGACGTGGAATATGTTTTCTGAATGTAAATGGGGTCACTCCTGTCTCTAAATCCAAGACATCCAGGGCAGTGAGAATGTCTTTTGCTCTGAAAAAGTAGAGCAGTTGGCACTGGCAGATACTTCTTGAAATCTTAAATGGCTGAAGTCTGCATTTACAATCCGGTATCCAGAGAATTATGTACGTGCTACCAACAGCAGACTTGGGGCAGGAGAGAATTCCAGGTAGGCAGCTAGACTAGTGGTAGGGTCACTTAAATCCACCCACCCTGGAAGATGGAAAGAAAGGGCCAAGAACCTTGACTTCTTGTTCTTCAGTCACAAAACTGGTGAGTTCCCCTATGAGCTTGGAGCTGTTGATCTGGTAAAAGTCTGTTAACTGCAAATGACAGCTGGTGCTGTCAGCTTGCACCTTTGCTGTGACCTGGAAGGTCAAAACAGACACACTGGCTACACTCTTTCGAAATATCTGACAAGCCTACTATTATCTCAACTCAATAAAGCAGTAATAAACATGGTCCTCATGTTCCTAAAAGGAAAAATATTGTGATGGAAACAATATTATCCTCAGTGCTTTAAGATCCTAGGCCAAAGGGACAAATCTAGCTGAGAAATCACAATCATTGCAGGGATGCCAGAAATCCCACTGAGTTGGTAATTGCTTCTTTTCTGCAACACCGGAAGCTGTCAAATGATGCAACTTTGTATCAGGTGATATCAGCGGTCCCTACAAGTTTTGCCTGTGCCATAAATCCGTGAGCCTTATTCAAAGTATTTGAATGTAATCCTCGTTGAAAGTCTAACTTACTTTTTTAAGCTGTTCACTGGAAAATATGTTGAATAATGATTTTAAAAGGGAAAAAAAAAATTTCTGCCCTGCAAGTGCACCAACGCAGGAGGCTGCAGTCTTTAGGGACCATAGCCTGACATCCTCAACCCATGGCTGTTGTACTGCTGTCAGAATGATAAGTGTGTCTACTTAATATTGTGAACAAAACTAACTGAAACATGAGGTTCTGCAGCTGGTAGGTATCAAGCAGTTTAATTAAAAAAAAATTCTTGATGGTTTCTGAAGTGCTGAAGTCTTGAAAGATATTTGGGCTATAAAAATGCTCTAATAAGTCTTCATTTAGTTCTGATCCCTTTTAGTAGAACTTTAGATAAAACTGTCACTCAATAGCTGCTTCTATAAAAGAACTTCGAAACTTGAGCATGTTGCAAAAATGTTGATCCTTGCACAGTTTCAGGGCATGTGACTACTACACTTAACCCTTTAAATTCTTGGAAAGTTAGATTGAAAACACAGTGTCTTTTGAACACCAGTTGAAAACAGTGCAATCAAATTATGAAGTTATGGATTTAAACCAGTGCATCCTGGAACTGTCCACTGATTTGCTAATATGAATGTGGTTATTTAAATACTACTATCCGTCGTCTTCCTAAATGGAAGAAATGACAATCAGCATTCCTTAGAAAGCACATTTCTGAATTTGAGCAGCTTACTTTCATAGAGTAGAATCATAGAAAGGCTTGAGCTGGAAGGGACCTTAAAAATCATCCAGTTCAAAGCCCCCTGCTATGGGCACCCATTTAGACCAGGTTGCTTGAAGCCCCATCTAACCTGAACTTGACTACTTCCACAACTTCACTGGGCAGCCTGTTCCAGTGCCTCACTACCATCTGACTAAAGAATTTCTTCCTAATGGCCAATCTAAATTTCTCCTCTTTTAGTTTAAAACAGTTTCCACTTCTCCTAAGTCCCTTTTAAATACTGGAAGGCCACAATGAGGTCTTCATGAAGTCTTCTCTTCTCCAGGCTCTCAGCTTGTCTTCATAGGAGAGGTGCTTCAGCCCTCTGATCATCTTTGTGGCCCTCCTTGGGACCTGCTCCAAACGGTCCATGTTTCTCTTGTGCTGAGGACCCCAGAGCTAGTTAGAGCACTCCAGGTGGGCTCTCATGATGGTAGAGGGGCAGAATCACCTCCCTTGACATGCTGGCCACTCCTCTTCTGATGCAGTTGGCTTTCTGGGCTGTAATCACATACCATTGGCTCATGTACTTTCTGAAGCTTTAGAATGTTACAATGACATAGGAAGAAGTTTGCTGTAAAAGTACAGTGGTTTGGGTTTTAATATTATGAAAATGTGTATTCATGGTAGGAAAATCATTTTGGATACTAAAATATATGAAAATATTTTTCATTTGATTTCTTTAATGCTGACTTACAGGGAAGTGAAATCATGACCATGTTTTTTAGGGTATGAGAAGGGAAATCGCCTCTAAAATACTTTTACTTTATTAATGTAGGCTGCTGTCAGGCAACATATTGGGGGGAAATGCGTTGTGTTTTGCTGGTAGAGAAGACTCAGGACAAGCAATAAAATTCCCATTGCTGTGCTGATGTTACCCGTGGTGCTAGTAGGCAAATGAAAAAATAAATAAAAATTATTTTCAAGTTCTGCTGAATACACATTACTAAAGGAGAATCAGGCTTTAAATGTTATTTGAAACAGTGACAAGTTACCATATAACCTGTAATTGAGTGTTCTGGTTTTTATTCTAAATAGTACATTGAAAATGTCTTGTGTTTTAAGTCAGAATGCTTCATAAACTAACTGCTATAAAATTTACGTTACTGCTTAGCTCTGTTTCTGTGTCTTATATTTTTACATCTGCCTCTGCTCAAATTAATATACTTGTGTTTATGGTAGACAGGAACAAATGTAAAAATTGTAACAATGAAAAATTCGTCTTTCTGTGGAAGATGAAAACTAAAAAGCTTGTCTGCTCCACTATGGATGTTGAGAAAACAAGGAATGAGGCAAATGCTGCTGGTTTAGCAACAGTGGTGCTTTATAAAGCTCTGTTGATTACAAGTCCAGTCTGCTTCCTTCTGACTGGATTTTTTTCTTGTTTCAACCGCACTGACTCAGTAAACGTTTTTGGTTTACTGTGGTATAAGGAGGACTAGAATAACCAAGTAGTTGGAGAGAAAAAATACTAGCTATTATGCTTGCTTCGAATATCTCTTAATTTTATTTATTTTTAAACTTTTTGCTGGTCAACAGCCAAGTGAAATTTATAAGCTGGAAAATAATACTTTGGGAAAAGGTGTGCTTAGTGACCAAGCAAGAGAAAAGGGAATGGAGTAAGACGAAAAGGCACCTTTGTTTCTTCTGTTTATGTCTTGCAATTTCCAACCACACCAAGCATAGTTTTGCATAGTTCTGAGTTACTAATCTGCATGGATCACATTGCAATGTCTGAGGTGTCATGGAAACTGGCTGGAGCAAAGCTGGCTTTGCACATACAAGACAGCACAGGCAAGTCTCTTTTCTTCAAGTATCTGCCTTCTAAGTGTTTGTTTTTTAAACAAGGTAATGACCAGTTTGCTTTTTCAAATATAACTGACTTAGTTTTATTTGAAAAACACCATGCTCTGCTGGCATTTTGACTGATGGCTGTATGAAGCATTACATTATTAATTATTTGCTTTGATTATTCACATCATCTAACAGTAGTCAAGAGATTCTTTTGCCACTTGGCTGTACACCTCTCAGTACACTAGTTTGCCTGCCAAAGCTAATATTTCTTTGATTTTGGTAGTTAACTATCAGTTTTGAGAAAGGTTGTGAAAGGAGAAAGAAACCCTGTATGTTTACTACAGGGGGGTATTTCTGTTTGCATACAGTAGCTCTTCTAATGCACAGTTCCTTTCAGTGCTGTTTTCTGAAAGGAAGAGTGCTTTCCTTTGAGATATCACCCTGGAAGGGGTTAATTTTGTCTTGGAAAAATGCAGGTTATGTAAGATGTAGCAAGACTGTATCATTAAAAATGAGGTTGTTTTCAAGAGCTGTTTTGCTAAAATTCATGAGGAAGGGGTATATGCTGTTCTATACCTCGTAGTATATGTAAAGAGAATTTACTGGTACTCTGTGCCTGCTTTTAGGAACTTG
Organism: Chiroxiphia lanceolata; assembly: GCF_009829145.1. Lineage (NCBI taxonomy): Eukaryota > Metazoa > Chordata > Aves > Passeriformes > Pipridae > Chiroxiphia > Chiroxiphia lanceolata. The sequence continues at coordinate 20,812,665 of NC_045643.1, read as the reverse complement.
GCCCTGGTCAAGCAGGTACTTTTTAAGAATCAGAAAAATAGCAAACTGTACATGGTGTCCTTCAAATTGACGTGACAGGGTAAGAGTGCCAGAAGTAAGAGTGAAGGGTGGCACTGGCAGCCCTACATTGACAAGCTAGGAGTCACTGCATGAAGTTGGGGGTGAGATTGCTGGGGTGCAGAAATCAGAACAGCTTCCCACAGGCCTGCCCTTAAGTTATAGGCTGCTTTGTCCATCCATCTGTTGATCTGCAGATATCATCTTAACTTTCAAATAAATTTTGTCTATTTTCATTTATTTCACTGACTAGACTCTTATTTCAAAACATGGTTGTATTTCTTTGTTGCAAATATCATTTATGAATGAGTAGGATTTTCATATTTGCACAATTCAGGAACCCAAAGTGTGTCATTCTTCCTGGCAGACTGTAGAAATCCATCAAGCCCCAGTATTTGGAACCAAAGAGTTACCATGACACTACTTGAAGATGGTTTAGCTGTGACTGTGATATATCTAGAGAAAGCAAGACATTTGGGGCCAGGGTGTGGAAATTTATTTGATTAAGTTATATTTGGTCTAGAAAGAAATATGTACAATTTATACTTAAGATTATCCTACCCCAGTGTTACTGATAGTAACTTCAGATTAATTATTACACTATTTTCTCTTAGGTGTGCATTTTTAACTCTCTAGAACTTCTGTAATGGCAGAGTTCCACTGGAAGTTTGCAGCTGTGCCTCATCCTGAATTCAAATTAGAGGACTTGACATGGGTAAGGTTTATAGATCTTACGAAAGAAATGACCACAAATCATCTATTTCCAAATCTGAAAGCCAGTGCTGAGGCATTTAGAGCTGCTGCTGCTGTAGCTCATAAATTGCAAACCATGGCATATGAACCATGCTGTTTGTAAGAGCTGGAGTAGAGCATGCATGGTCCACTGAACACATTTTATAAATGCTAGACTTCAGATCTTTTTTGGCACTAGACTGCAAAAGAATTTCAGCAAAACCCTCTTTTACTCAACTGCTATGGAAGTTATTGCATTTTTGGTGTACTTGGAGAAAGAGGAGCTCTTGCATTTTATTGCAACGTACAGGATTCCAAACTTTAGAATAACAAGGTATTGAGTGCAAGGTGCCCCTTTTTTTCTTCATGAAATTGAACAGTCTGTTCCTGTAATTGTTTTGATTCATATCTGAATTCATCCAACTGTGATACAGGATACTGAACAGCAGATTAGGTTCAATACCTAACAAAATAATTTAGTTGTATAAGGTGGAAATTATTTGAATTTCAAATCATAGGCTGAGTCTGATTTGCAATATATGGCTTGTTGTGGGAGTTTGGGGGTTTGGGGTTTTTTTGTTTGTTTTTAAATTCTGTGCAAGATCTGTGTTTCAATGCATATAACCTTTATAAAAGTAGTCAAGTTTAAATGCACATAGAGTAGAATAAACCAGGATTTTACCCTTATTTACAGATGGTCAGCAGGTTCTTGATTCTGTTTACTTACATTAGAGAAAAGAGAGCTCTTGCTTATCTTGACTCTCATGGGAGACCTTGGGTAGAAGAGACTGCTAAGCATTTGCATACACCCACTGTTGTTTCAAGGAAAGGTGAATTTGGATTCTCTTGAAGAAGTCCTGTTTATTACAAGAGGGGTACTGGAAAGTATTGTCTCATTTGGAGCTCTTCTTACTAAGGAGTGACAAGGGAGGTCTAAGTTCTGGCTCTTGGGTGATCTATAATGTCTTCCATGGTGGCAAAAAGGCACTTCCTCAATAGTATGTTTGAGCACAAATTTAGATGTTGCTCTGACATCTATTCAGTAATCCTGTAAGAAGAGAGTATGGGATAGAATATAATTTAGTTACCTAAAAATGTCAAGTTAGAATTAGGAAATTCCAAATTCCGCTATGGAGGATTGAAGCTTCCCTCCCTCCCCCCATCAACCTTGAAGTGATTAACTGGGGCTACCTTGGAGACTGCTTGCTGCTATTGTCTCCTGCAGAAACAACACTTTGCTGCTAACTGGTTTAACTGTATCATGTCCTTGAATGTGTTTTCCTCTAACCACGTTCCTGGATTTCAGAAGTGTTCCATAGCGTATATAACAACAAACCACAAAAATGTGACAGTAGTACTATTTTTCTGACCAGTTTTTGTTCTTTCTATCTGTCAGAGGTTTGGTTTTTATTTTTTCCCTTAGTGCTACTGCAGCAAAAATGCCTGCCTTTTGTTTATGTCTTCCTGCACTGGCATCGTGACATCATCAGTGATATTGCCAGGGGAAAAAAAATGCATAGCTTTAGCTAAACCAGCTGTTCGTTAGCAACCCATCTAGTGTGCTTTCGTTTCTTCTCATTAATGTATACACAGCAGTGCTTTCTGCTGAAGAGACATAGAAGGTTCTCAGCCACGAACAATCTGCTCGGTCCGTGTCGTTGGGTAGATGAAAATGGAGGCACTGAAAAATACCCTCATTCTTGATAATGGAATTTTTTATTATAAAACATGAATGTGAGAGTCTAGAAGATATTCATTACTGTATTTAGCTGTGGGTAATTCTGAATCCTTTACTAACCATCTGGTATAATTCAGTGTAATCACAGACACTGCATATCAACTGTTACAAAACCTTAATAATACAAGATGAGCAAGATGCCAAGAACAATAAAGAAATGAGTTTTGTCATTGATTTGCATGATGACACGGTAAGGCGAATGAAACTGTATTAGTTATGCTTGTCCCTTCTTCCATGCAAATCAGTAGCAAAACTTCCACTCACTTCCATAGGACCAGAATAACGCCAACCATCAGCTACGAGCTGTCATTTATTGTAATGAGAGAGATCTTAAATAGAATAAGGAGGTATTTCATTTGTGGAATGTTAATGAGAAAACAGTTTCTTCTTGCTATCTTATGTTATCAAAATCCTATGAATTATTCTAGAGATAATTGACTATAGAATAGCTGCATCTTTGCAGTGTTAAAATTATGGATAATTGCGTGTTCACTACCAGTTTTCAGGGTGGAGAAGAGATGTTCATTTGTCATCACTAGACGGTTTGTTGAGAGCTTTAAATTAGAATATTTGGCAAATTCACTCTGCAGAAGGAGTTAAGCTATTTCCAAATATTCCAACATGGATCCCTCATACTGATAATGCATCAGTGAAAAAAGATAAATAATATTTACCATTTTCTATAAAGGCTTTTGTAATTTGAATGTAGATATTCACTTATTCTTATGTGAAATGCTTAGGTAAATATTAAGTTTTTAAGCAATATAAAATGTTATTCAAATTTATATTTTTTAAAAAATAAACAAACCCCAACCAACCAAACACACGCACACAAAAAAAATCCTGCCCTGAGTATCACCAACTATTACCAAGAAGAGATTAGACTTCATTGTATTACATAATTTGTCATTCGGATTTGAGACTAATCCTCGCTCAAATGGCCAATTCTCATTCACCTGAGTAGGCTCACTGAAGCTAGCAAAACTCATTTTACGACCAAAGATTACAGGATAATGCCCTTGACTGATGAGACAAATTCAAATCAAGGGGCTGCTTTTTAGGTACAATTTTTCATTCGGAGGCTCATCCTCTCCATAAGGGATAAACACTGGCAGATTAAGTGTTGGCAAAATATTACCTCTCCAGAATATTAATTTCAGTGTGCGCCGTGCGCGGAGCGATGCAGACAATGCATGGTTTGTGCCACTCCCCATAAGAAAAAATTACTTCTAACAGATCTCTTGAATTTCTACTTGGACCAGTGTTACAAGTGGGAGTGTTAATAATAATAATTGGGGAAAAAAAAAAAAAGTTGAGGGGATTTCCATAACAACTGCTGTCTTAATGAGCTAAAGAAGCCTTAGAATTTGTTATTCCTTCCTCATAGTAGACCTCAGCTGATAAAAATATCTGTAGCCGGTGAAATCAGTGGCATGCCTGGCTTTCTCAGACAAAACTCCCATGTGATCACACAGGCAGCCTCAGTGAGCCTGAAGCTGCTCAGCAAGCAGTAGGTAATGAGTCTTTGTGCAGAGCGAAGCTCTTGTGGCTGAACAATAAAGCATATGGTACCAGCAATAAAACACAGTGCTGGGAGATTTAAGAAGATTCTGCTGGAAGTAGGAAGACAGTGAATATGTCAAACGTTATAAAATGACGATCAATCTGGTTTGGTTCCTAATTAATAAAAACAGTGCATGGATTGGAAAAACAACAATTTGAACAGGTCAGTTTTTTTTTATAGATTCTTCACACACTTCAGTATTTTAAATATAAGTGGGGGTTTTGCTATTTCCTTATTATTACTAAAGCCAGGGTTTTTTTGCATTTTGTAAGGTGGGATTGAAAGGATTCACATCAATGTGATACCAGGCTAAATAAATTGTGTAAGTTCTGTGATCAAACTCATTGTAAAAATGTTTCTACCATTATTCCTATGCAATTCAAACTTCAATTGTGCATGAAAAATGGGGTAGCAAGTAAAATTAAATTTATGCTAGATGGATCATTTACCAATAACATAAAATATTTAGTAACAACAATCTATTATTCTGCTATGTATTTGAGACTAATTCTTTCTCAGTTGGAGATCTGTAGCGTCTGTGTTTGGTTAAAAATAATGTAACATTAGAGCATATCTAACTGCACTTATTTTTTTTTCCTACACATTCTTCTTAGATAATTTTGAAAGTGGTGTTTTGTCTTATTTTTAATGCAATTATATACACACAGGAGTGATACGTTATAACCCTCTGCCTGCATTTCATTCTAATATTAATGCAATACATGTTATTTTTCAAGCAAGTATTTATTTCTCATAGTAGTTCTTAGTTAATTATACATTATTTTTTGAAAACTGCTCCCAGAGATTTCTGTGGCCTGTTTGTTTTACAGAGGATAGACATGCAATTTTTCTGTTGTATCACATCATGCAGAAATTAACCACGTAAAAGTTTTAATCCTGAAATCTCTTTACAGTACTGTTTTTGGGGTTTTTTTTCCCTTTTCTGAATACTGGAGATCGTGAATTAGATATGTTGGCAATGCCTGAAAGAAACAGATGTGCTGATTTTGGGGGAGTATTTCAGCAGAAAGGAGATGGAGCCCTTGAAAAGCAGTTGGGGAAATACAGAAATAAAACCCGAAACGTTGAGAACAGAATCTTCTTTTATGTGCACTTATGATTTCAATGGGGAAATGTTCCTTATAAGCACCACGTTGATTTCGCTGCCGTGTCCCTGCGGGGAGCGCAGGGCCCAGCGCTGCCGAGGCTGCGGGCGGAGAGATGCCTTCGCGTTGTGTTCGTACCGGTTCGCTATTGTGTGTCCGCTGAAAGGAGCCGTGCACAACCCGACCCTCGCCGCCCCCGAGCTCCCTGCCCCCTGCAAATGAAGAGAGGAAAAAGGGAAAAGGAAGCCCGGGCTCTGGCCGCAGAGCCGGGGGAGGGGGGAGTGGGTCTCCTTGGAAACCGCCGCGGTGGGCGGGCGGGCTCTCGCCCGGGTCGGGGTGGGGGTCGCGGGCGGCGCCGCTCGTCTCTGGCCCCAGCTCCGGCCCTGGTTCGGCCGCGGCTGCGGGGCCCGGGGCGAGGAGAGCGGGGGCCGCGGCCGCCCGTGCCCGGCGTGCTGTGCCCCGAGCGCTGTGCCCGGCGTGCCCCGCGGCGGGGGCGGGGCAGTGCCATGCAGATGAGGGGGCGGTGCCAGCGCTCGGCGGGGCAGCGGCCGGGGCAGGTACGGGGGGCGCGGGGCCGGCGCTGCCCCCGCTTTGTCCCGCGGCGGGCGCGGGGGCGATCGCGGAGCGCCGCGGGCGGTCCGGACCTGCCTCCGCGGGGAGCGGGGCGGGACGAGGGCTCCCCGTGCGGGACCCGGGGTCTGGCTCTGCCGCGGCAGCGCAGCCCACGCGGTCTCGGATTAGGAATCCATTATGCATAATTTTACAGTTGTAAATATTACTGAAAACTGATTTAAATTGCTTTGCAATCCCTGTTTTAAAACAGTTCTCCTGTGAAAGGTAATTCTGCATTAAAAAGCAGATACAGCTTGGCGTCTCAGAAAACAGGCCTGTTCGTGTTTTAGACAATAGATCAGAAAGGATGTGTAAAAGTGCTTTTTCATCATACTAAGGTGCAACTACTCATTTGTTTCACAGGGAACCCTGGTAAAATCACAGTAACACTGCGGTTTGTACCATCAGATTGGATGAGATAAACTGAATGTGTCACTCTGCTAATTTAAATGTAGAAAATATAACAATATATAGTCACGGAATTATCGTATAATTACTATATTTGTTTAAAATTAATTAAGTGGATTTTAAATTTCAATTTATGAGGCAGTTAGGTGCTTAAAGTACATGCAGAGATAAAATTAATAGTGTGCTTTAAAATAACAATAGGAACATCCCAACAGAAGAGCATTCCCACTGTTAAAATGGAATCACAACTTTGAAATACACCTGTCTTGTTCATTTAGGCAGACAGAAAACAAAACACCAAACGTTTTTCCTGTGGATCAGGCATTTCATGTTCTAAAGCATTGCCAGTGTTAAGTTATTTAAGGAAGTTTAAGGAAAAAATCCTGAAACAGAAAGGTGTTTTGTGCTGCTGCCAAGTTATGGTAGTTTTGAGATACACTTTTTTCCCCATCTATATTCAAACTGAGGTGTATGTTTATGTAAACATTTTGTGCTGTAATTTGAATGGTGGCTGTTGAGCCCCTTTAAGGATCATAAATAGAACCCAGTGTTTCTGTAAGTATCTGGCATTTTGGAGACAGAGATGTGATTTTTTTCTCCCATATTACCAAAGTGTAGTGTTATTTATACTAATTTACTTCTAGATCTGAGGACTCCAAGTCTGGTGTGTAGTGTTTTGGTTTGAGAATATGCAATGTTTACTGTATATGTTAGATGTTTAATCTCATTTGTTTATTGGAAAGAGGAATTTGCATTTGTTGAAAAAGTTGTTGCTGTGGACAGATGCAATAGTTGACTAAAGTTTAAGTTCAATATTAATTGAAGACATGTTAGTCACAGTTTAGAGTACGCAATGGCAAATGTTTGGAAATTCATTCCAAAGCTTAAATATTTTCTCTGAAATAGCAACAGATGATTGTGTCATCTAAAACTCTTACTTGCTGTAAAGGGTACTTGTAGTAACTGAACCTTGAATTTGAGAGTTGTTTTCCCTTTCAACAAGCAGGTGGAAGGTCAGGCTGAAGCAGGGCAGGTATAATCTATTGCAAGATTGGTAAAGCTGTCTGAAAGATAAATTTACATGTAGTCTGTCAGTATCTCTCTTTGTTCTTGCTCTGAACCAGTTATGATGCTGAGAAAATATGGATTATAGATGTGCCATTCCTTCAGTAAAACATCACCAAATACCATCACATCCTTAAAACGCTGATGTCATTCCAAGTCCTATCAGTGAGTTTTGATCACTGTTGCTTCATTTTTCTTTTGTAGTTTTTTTTTGACCAAGAAAAAGGGACTCAATATAGATAAGTCATATTTTTCATCCGTGCTGCAGACAGGGGTAGATGGGTCTGCGTTGGGTCCGTGCTGTGGCAGTAGTTCCAGTGTTGGTACCTCAGGCAGCTGGCCCAGGCCCGTGCACTGTGTGAGGGGGCAGGAGCTGCTGGGGTGACTCCACAAGCGCTGTCCCATGACTACAGGTTCTGTAGAAGGGCTGATAGGCCAGCTCCAGGCCCTACAGTTCCCTGCTGGGCATCACAGCTGGGGCAAGGCAGCTTTCATTTCAAACACATCTCCTTGGGCTGCCTGAAAGTGGGAGTCAGGAATCCTCCAGTGTCTGTGGGCATCTCCCACCAGAGGAGCAGCTGGTCCTTCTGGGAGGATGAAGTAGGCTGACACTGCAATGGCTTCAGGAGGAGGTTGGGTTTTTCTGAATAGGGATCTGAGTTTGATAATGAACTTCTCGGTGATTTAAAATCTGTTCTTTGTTATAATTGAACAAAGTCTGCTCTTAATATATTATGAATATGTTAAAAAAGGAAGCTGGATTGCAAATGTTTTTAGTTGTATTTCTTAAGTGATAGCAATCGCTAGTAAGTGCTATTTGTGTGAGGGTGAAAGGGTAAACAAAAAAATGTTGAAAGCCACAAAATGTGTTTAAAGTGTGGACAACAGATGATAGCACTGCTTACTTCCAACATGAATCTGTGACAGCTATTCTCAATCAAACATTTTTGTCTTTCAAGTATTCATTATGGGGGTGGGAGGGAAACCCCATGACTCTGGGGGGACTTGGAGTCCTTGCAGGGCTACCATTGTTTTGCTCTCTTCCAGTACCTGAGTCTTTATTGAACCATTCACTTTCAGAGTAGCTCAAGGTTTAACTTTGTAGCTTTCAATTAAGTCGCTCACTTGTTTACTATTATGCCCTCCTCACCCACTCTTACTCATAAACAAACGTCTTTTAACAATGAAATGAAAAAGTGAAAATTGCAGAGTATTAACCTTCTCATCTCAGTTCCCCTGGAAAAGTAAGAATGATCAGAGATTTGATAAATCAAAATATATGAACCACCTCAGGTTGAAAGTATAAGCCACGTACCTTCACAGTAGTGCTTTTCAGGAGAGTGTAGGGCAGATAATTAATTTTGTTCCAGCAGAGTCCCCTGGCTGAAGTGTTGTTGGATGGTCATAAGGTGCTTACAATTCAGGCAATGCAATGGGAATGGGCTGGCTGCTCAATTTGTATTCATCACTGTCTTAATGACAAGAGGGCCTTGGGAATCAGATGGGTATATACTTACCTGCAGCTCTTCTGTCAGCCTTCTCGAGAAGTTTTCAGCTTTGAATTATGAAGTGAACTGAAAGGGATTTTTAGACGTGTTTATTGTGATACCAAGTCACTACAGCCGAAACCTCCTGATTTCCTTTAGCATTAAAAAAGAAGTGAAAGGAGTCAACATTCAATTTTAACACAGCTGGGAGTCTAATTTTAGGTCAACCTTACTAGTAAGTGGTCTGTCATGTTAACGTGATACACCCCTACCTTTGTGTAGCTCTGTGTTGATTATACATATGTACACATGCACAGGTGAATGACCTCTGGGTAATTTTCGATGGCCAAAAATCTGAAGTTATTGTTGGAAAGATTGCCTGTGATTGAATATGTGCTTTAAAAATCCTCTTTGAGGTTTTCAGTTATTGAAATTTCTGAGAAGACGACTGACTTACAGAGAAATGTTTTAGTTCATTGAATATGCTTATTTTGTCTGCCTTCATAAAAAACATCTCATTCTATGATGCTGTGGTCACTAAATTTGGGACTTTGCTATCTTAGGGCAGCTGATCTTTTTGACTGATTTCTTAAGGACATCAGATGTATTGCAATTATGCTTTCTCTGTGCCTGTCATATTGCTCAATAAGTCCATCGTATTTTCCTTATTAGTTGTTTTAACTGGATGCCTCATATCAGCTGAGCTCGGAAGAGAAACAGTCGATCTTCCTCGAGTGTTGTGCAAATGGGTGGTGAGACGGAAAAGAGAGACTGTTCACACCAGAGAGAAACAATTTGCACTATGACTAAGTCCCTGATTATCGAAGTAACCACATAGAGGAAAGCTTAAACACCATGACCCTGGGGAGGAGCATCAGTGAAGCAGCCCTTGTACTGTACCTTGGGTAATCCAGCCAGAAGAGGCAAATTAGTAAATAATCAAGTTCCAGTAGTTTCCCAGATTTTTTCTTTCTTTTTTTTTTTTTGGTAAACTTGAAATTACATTCTGCTGATATTTTTAGCTAATAACTGAGGAGCTTATTTTTACCTTGTGCTATTCTTAGAAAAGAAGGTGAGTTGTCAATGCTCTACTTATGTGTCAGAAGGAAACTTACCAGTTTTTGTATAAATTCGTTGTTTCCTGCATTCAGTAATTTGTTGTATATGTTATGGGGGTTTTCTGGTGAATTTCCGCCATCAATGTTTATTGTTGAAATAATATTTTTGCTAGAAATCTCCAGGGTTTTTTTCAATAAACGTATTGGGTTTCATGGTTGAATAGATACACCATGTAAGGTGAAAAGTCAAAAAGCAAATAGGAGAAACAATAGTAATTTTACATCTTTTTTCTGGTGTAATTTTTCTGTGGGTTTGAACACCTGCTTAGAACTGTCTTGGGTGTTCATGAAACCTGCAGATTGTAACATTATATTTTGGTTGTGTGTTGTCCTTGATCTAGATAGAAAACTTGGATTATTATAGCCATAAAGCTATTTTTGAAGATAGTAATTTCAAAACATCACAGCCTTTCAGTAGGTATTAATAATTTATATTTTCCAGTTCAAATAGTTTTATTGACTCTGTTCTCTAGGGAGAAAGATGCACTTAAGCATCTTTTTACTAATTTTGGCTTTACTTGAGGCCAAGCCTTGAATGAAGTCATGATTTTACTCTCGTGCCATGGAGCTATATTCATTTCATTGGTGGCAATTGAATGTTGACTCCTGCTGACCAAAATTATTTATGTTTTTTGGGGCCTGTTTCACTCTTCCTCAGATATTTCCACTGGAGAAAATTATAGGTTTTCTGGTATTTTTGAGCTGCAGTTTAGTTTCTACCATTTTCTTTCAGCTTTAGAGTAGAAAAAAGAACAGGGTAACCTCTTCAAGAAGCATTTTGGGCTACCAGACATGCCAGTCTGTCACTTTAAGTGGCTGCAAATAACTGTCAAATATTTACTTGGTATCTTAAAAATGTGCACAGTCCTGTGATGTTATTAGAGAATTGGGTTACTTATGTTCTTTCTAATTCTAACATTTATTAAAAATAAAAAGAAGCTGTTATGGGAGATTTTTATGCTTTTGGTGTTTAAAAAAAAGAAAAAGAGAAAAGAAAAAGTAAAAAAAAACCCCATCAATCCAAAATCTTTTGATTGGTTGGTTGTAAGTTGTTGGCTGCGAAGAACCAAGCTCATACCATAAGGTTTAAATGTCTTGAATGTTTTGAAGTCAGAAGAATATGGTCTGACTCTTGTAGTGTCAGGGGCTTACAGCATTTTTCATGTTTTCTCTCACTGAACCTGGAAGCTCCTGGAGCACCTATGTCTGCATCAGTGGGCGTAGGAGAAGGTATTCCTACAGCTGTGCCTTTTTTGGGGTGGATGTGACAACACAAAGGCATCGGGTTGGACAAAATCACCTGCCAGGCTGGAATTTGAACGCTGAATTGAGGAGAGGAAAGTTGAAACAGTCTCCATTAGGGAACGTGCTGAGCATGTCTATTGTATAACGCTGCAGCAGTACTAAAACGCAAATGGCTGCTGGCTGTGCACAGGCAGGTCTTTAATATCTCAGGATTTGGTGCATAATAAGCTAAGACCCTTTTTCGTACCACCTCTGTGATGAATTCTTATTAACAATATTTGCTAAAGCACATTAAACATGGGCGTTAAATGCGTACACATAATTAAATTTTGCCAGTGTATGATAGAAGAAAACTTGTGTTAGAAGAGCAGAGTTAAGTAATGAATAATTGGTAAATAGCATAATTTTTGCCATCCTATGGCCTTCTACGTGGTATTTATTTTGATATCCAAAGCAATGTGTATTTACGTTTCAGAGATGCCTGTTGAAGCTAAGAATGTATTTCACAAGGGAACTGCAAACAGTGTAACCGTGTTAGGGCAGTGTTCTGCTTCGCAAATTAATTCTGCTGAGAAGCTGCATATATTAGTAGAACTGATCTGCTTCTGCTGATTGTGCTGAGCTAATGCAAAATCTTAGTGATATGTTGGGATAGATAGCAGAGATGAACACCACTGCATGGTAACACTCAGCTTTGAGGACATCCGTGGTTTTTTATATCTGCTTTGTTTACCTTCTCCTTTATAACTGGCCTCCAGTGACAATGACAGTGCATGGCTTTGCTATTTCATTTATATTTCTCTTTAACAGTGAAGGAAACTTGAAACTCGATATTTTTGTCTCAGGAGTCTGGCTTCTGTAGGAAAGGAATATTTTTTAACCTTTTGCTTCAATCCCTCCTCATCTTTTTTTCTTTCTCCAGTTTTACCTCTTTCGCTGTGCTGTTTATTCGGTCTGTATTGTCATTCTCAAAAACTGACTAATATAGGCAATTTTTTGTCTGTTTAGACACATTTTTGACATTTCTCAAAATGTCTTCAGTAAGAATTTAAAATGTTTTCCTTAATGTTCTTTGGAGTGAGAATGCTTTTCAACCACTGTAGTTGCAAAATTTTTTAACTTATCGGTGTTTTTCAACATAAATAAAATAGTTTATCTCTTTTTCCTTTTTAAATATTTTTACTAAGTTTAAACATATGTGAACCTACATATGAACTTGCAATGAAGATGAGAGAAAATGGGTAAAAAGTAAAAGAGTAAGAGCAAGCTCTTCATGTTTCCCCTCCAGAAGAACCTATTTAGAGGTCAAAATAGCCAGCATAATTGATTCCTGCCAGAGGCAGTATGAATTTATATCTTTACCCTTGACTTGACTTTTAGCCTATATTTATTTAGCCATTTAAATTGTTGTAGCCATTTCTTTTGACCATGCCCTTGGCAGTCTCATTGTTGACACTTTCACTACACTTCCTCTGCATTAGAAATAGTAATGCGTGGAAATATTTTTGAAAGAAAGAATCTAGGCTCCAACTAAATACTGTGTCACTCTCATCCCAAGTGTTAATGCTTTCTCAATTAGAGCAAACATTGTGTAGCACAAGGTATATTTCCTCATAGGGAAATTCTGACTCAATATTTAAATTATAATCTTGACATTAAGTTAGTTGCGATATGCAAACTTAATGCTTTAAAGGTGTAATTTAAGGGTGTTAAGAGAGAAAAGTTGATTTTAAGGTGGCCAGAAGATAAAATAATGGAATTCTGTTGCCTTTTGTTGAAGGGGAGAGTGATTTATGTTCAGAAAAAGAATTTTGAAAATAGGCCAAGCTATCATTATGCCTAGTAGTTAATACATCTGCTTTGTTTTTCCAACATTTTCTTTTAAAGTGTTTTAGAACTGATCAGAATCCATTGTATTTGAAGGCAAGGCAAAATTACAGTGGCAGCAGAGCTCATTTACTGATGCAGAGGTGCAGTAGCATAGTGTAGGGAGGAGCGTGTTTCGTAGCAGTGTTGAGATGGCTGTAAAATTTCCCATCCTTCCAATGGCTGTCTTTGAGCAGTAATGCTTTTTTTCCTTGCACTAAGGACTGTGTGTGGTCATTGAGGGCCACAGGTCTTTTGCTTCTGAGTAAGGTTTCAGGATTAGTCCCTAAGTCATGTCCCCTTAATGAAGTAAGAAGTGAGGCAATTGGAGGTTAGATGCTTGAGAGATAAACATTTTAATCCCCTATGCCTGTGTGGTTACCCTTCAGCGTGGAATGATGGCTCAGCTGCTTCCTGTTGGAGCTCCCTGTGCTCCATGTCACAGTCCAGTGCCTGCTCCTGAAGGCAGGCACACAGACCTTCCATTTCAAGAACAGAGCATGGGTCACTCGTCCTCTCAAAACACGTTTCTTGTAAAGATCTGCTGCCAAATGGGTTTCTTGTTAATTTACACAGTAGAACAGCAAAGAAGCTCACCAGGATGCTGAAGAGTCAGATCTGTTGTTCAGTAACTGCTGCCTGCCTCTAAGCTATTGCTTAGTGGAGAGCATCCTCATCTTTTGCTTAGGTGGAGGCCGTTTCTCTGGATAGAAAATAATGCCGAGTCATAGTCCTAAGAGAGCAAGTGCTGCACTGTAGTTACCAACCTTCAGGTACATAAACAGTTGCTCATGGGTTTGGGCCTGGCCCCGCCTTTCCATCTATTTCCTTCTCTGTGTGCTCTGCACTCATACTGCATTTTCCTTTTGTTCTTAGACACCTTTCTTGGAAGAACACGAAGTTTCAGGGAGACTTCAATGTGAACTTATTCAGGCATCTCAAATCTCTATAACTTTGTGTATGTGCAGAAGTGCTTTATGCTGGGGGAATTTGAAAGTGAGAAAGTGAGACCCTGGAAAAGCTCACATACCTTTGAAGAAGACAATTTAGTGACAGATGAGCAGAGCCTTCTAGAAAAGGGGTTTTGATCTGAGGACAAGCCAAGAAGGATGTTGGAGTAATTTAAAAGTTACTGGTTGCTCCAGTGAAAGCAGCTGTTTCTCATTCAGCAGGCAGTCATCAGCCATTTGTATGCCCCTGTGCCCTTCAGGGGGTAGATGAGCAGGTGTAACTGTGAGGTGGCAATGTGTACCTGTCGAGATGGCACATCACTCCCTCTGCTTTTGTTTTCTGTCCCTAGGGGCTCTAGTTCCCTGAGCAGACACAAGTTGTCTGTATCGGGGACCAGTGTTCCCTCCACGTTACTGTCATGGGCTGTATGTTCTGATGGGAATCCATGTCTTGTTCTGGGGATCATTAACTCAAAATTGGGAAGAATCTGAATAGCAGCCAAGTGCACAAGTGTTTTTAGACCTGCACAGTTTCTTGTTCACTTTCTCTTCCTTGTTCTGTCTGATGAACATTTTAGTTGCCACGTTAAAAGTGGGGTAGTGTCAGCAAGAGGCTGTGTGGCTTTGGGGAGCTCCCCAGAGGCAAGGCTGTTCAGGGTGCACAGCTGCGAGATTGAGAGCGTAGGCAGAACGTGCCGGCTGCTTTCCGGCAGCTGCAGCCATTGGACAGACTCCCTGGCTTTGGGATGAGGAACTTGATGCTGCAGTTCCATTTGTGTCTCCATCACCATTCCCTCCCTGCACAGCCCCCAAATATAAAGGCATTTCCTAGTTCCATACGGGATCAACAGATGTACTGTGCCTCCCATGTAATATAATCACTGCTGGTGACTGAAATGGAAATATCACTATAATATAGCAAGAAGATGTCAGTGACTTCTCTTCAGCTGTTTCCACTTTGTGGGGAGTACCTGTGTAAGTGGAGTTCTGTCTAGTACAGCATGCTGCTAGACAGTGGTGCTTTTCTGCTGCTCTTTACTGTCCAAAATATTGTAAAGTTTGAAACTGCTGTGATTTTGAAGGGTCTGTGACTATAGTTTCAGGAGCTGTGTTTTGTTGTGGTTTTTTTCTCCCAGTAAACTAATGAGAAATTTGTTGCCTCAGGAGATCAAGTCAAATGAATTTCTGAGATGCTGCGCACTGTCATGTAGCAACATTTCAGCCTTATGCTTAGGGGAAATTGACTGCAAGGATGAGGAAGCAGAGCTATGTGTCCGCAGTGGTTGTGGCTGGATTTCGCATCCCATTGCTTTCCACTGAAGCGTTAAGTAGTGACTGCTGCTGGAGACAGGATATTAAACTTGGTGTGATCGTTTGTGTTCTTCTTAGAGATTTTGATTCTTAAGAGGTGAATGAACTCCGTTATTATAAAACTTTTGTTCTAGTCCTTGTAATTAAATAATATAATAAAAATGTTGTATAATGTATATGTAATTTCTAGTTTTGACTTAAAAAGGCAAGTTTAAACCTGCACATAACTCCCTCCTGCTGTGCTTAAGAGCTGGTAGGCAAGGTAAAATGCTTTGTTGGCAAAGCAGAACAAGTAATTAGAACTAACTTTCTGTTGCAATGGAAAGAAACCACTATGTTCTTTCCACCTCAGCCACAGAATTTCCTATAGATAGACTTCAGTGTTTGCTGAATTATGATTTTGAATTGGTCTTACAGACTGTAATCTGGTGATTCCTACTTTTTCTTTCCTTTTTTTTTTTAATGGTTGTTTTGTTGGTTCGGCATTTTTGGGGGGTTTTTTTGGGGTTTTTTGTAGTTTTCATCCTCATATACTCACCTTGATGCTGTTCTAGCTTCATACCAGGCCAAAAGTTGGATGTAGATCTCTTCATGCTGTCACTGTTTTTTTCCAGGAAAGAAACTGGTGTTGGGGCTTGAAGGGAGAGCTATAGAATGCATAGGAGACTTTGAAAGTACTTGGTATGAGACCAAGTGTGAGCCAAGATAGCAGAGAATCTGCTGAAGTGCTGTGCTTACAGGGTCAGAACAGAGCACCCACATGACTGATACTACCTCTGTACTAATTGAAAAGATAAGAAAGATACAGGCTAGGGACAGCATTCTCTGTCTTTTGCTGCCAAGTGGCAGGATGCAGCTCTTGTCCACAGTGGCTAAGCTGTCAGGCCTTTGCCAAAACCCAGGCGCCCTCATCCAGCCTGCCTGCTGGGAATGGTTCTGGTGCCTGCTTCATCCTGCGTTATCCAGGAGAGCGTGAGGTGGCCAGGGCCAAAACCCTGAAATGTGCTAATTGTTAAACAGTATGGCCAGTACTGGAGTCTCTGCTTTAACCTTGTCTTCTTTACCAGTAGCCACTTAGCCCAGCTTATGATAGCTTCCTGACAAATTTATTGGTTCTTTTAAACATAGAACCATAGAAATGTTGGTTGGAAGGGAGTTCTGGAGCTTACCTAGTTCCAGCTTTCTGGAAGGAACAGAATGTGGCTGGCTCAGAATTAATGAGTCTTAAAGGTAGCTCCAGGGATTTAAAGAAGTTCTATTTCATGAGAAATGTAAATTTCTCCTTTATTTTTCTTGCTTTCAGTGGGATTTGGCAGAGCCCTGTGATAAGTCTGTAGTGCTAGGTGTGTGTCCTCTGCAAGTATAGTATGTCATTGATCCTAGACAAATTTTTTTGCCTGGATAAGTGTCAGCAGTGCTTGTCTTTGCAGTGCTGCAGGCAGCATGATGGCAGCTCTGTGTCCTCTGGGCAGGCTTTAGCTGTTCTTGATTTCTCCTCAGTTACTTAAGAGCACACTTTCTCCATAATCATGTGTGATATTTCTACCTCTGCTGCTAAATTTCCACTTGAATACTTTGCTTTATAATCTTCTACTCAACCTCAGGAATATATTAGGCATCTTAATTCTTAATGTGGGTATCACAGAATAATTTAAATTGGAAAAGACCTCAAAGATCATCAAATCCAACCATTAACCTAACACTGACAAGTGTACCGCTAAAACATGTCCCCAAGTGCCACATCTGGGCGTCTTTTAAATACCTCCAGGAATGGTGACTCGACCACTTTGCTGGTCAGCCCATTTTAATGCATGATGACCCTTTCAGTGAAGAAATCTTTCCCAGTATCCAATCTAAACATCCCCTGGCACAACTTGAGGCCGTTTCCTCTTGTCCTGTCACTTGTTACTTGGGAGAAGAGGCTGACCCCCACCTGACTACAACCTCCTTTCAGGTAGTTGTAGAGATCAGTAAGGCCCTCTCTGAGCCTCTTCTTCTCCAGGCTAAGTAACCCCAGCTTCCTCAGCTGATCCTCATAGGTCTCTAGACCCTTCACCAGCTTCATTGCCCTTCTCTGGACTCATTCCAGCACCTCAGTGTCTTTTTTTGTACTGAGAGGCCCAGAACTGAACACAGGACTTGAGGTGCAGCCTCACCAGTGCCAAATTCAGGGCAACAATCACTGCCCTGGTCCTGCTGGCCACACTATTTTTGATACAGGCCAGGATGCCATTGACCTTCTTGTCCACCTGGGCACAGGCTGGCTCATGTTCAGCTGCTGTTGACCAGCACCCCGAGGTTCTTTTCTGCTTTGCCACTTTCCAGCCACTGCCCCCAGCCTGTAGCACTGCTTGGGGTTGCTGTGATCCCAAGTGTGGGACCCAGCGCTTCGCCTTGCTGAACCTTAGGCAAACTGGTCTCAGCCCATCGATCCAGCCTCTCCCAGGTCCCTCTGCAGAGCCCTCCTGCTGTCCAGCAGATCAGCATTCCTGCCTAGCTTGGTGTCAGTCATCTGCAAATGGACTGAGGGAGCACTCAGTCCCCTTGTTTGGATTACTGATAAAGATATTAAACAGGACTGGCCCCAGCATTGAGCCCTGAGGAACACTGCTGGTGACCCGCCAACAGCTGGATTCCTCCCCACTCTCTGGGCCTGGCCATCCATCCAGTTTTTAACCTGGCGAAGAGTACAAGATGTGAGCAGCCAGTTTCTCCATAAGAATGTGGTGTCAAAGGCTTTAGTAAAGTACAGGTAGACAACATCCACAGCTTTTGCTTCAAACACTAGACTGGTCACTTTGTCATAGAAGGGCTTCAGATCAGTCAAGCTGAACCTGCCTTTCATAAACCCATGCTGGTGGGAAAAGAGGAGAAAATTTGGGAGGCAATTGGTGCCTCTGACTGAGGTGAGGAATTTCTGAATTCCAGGTATTTTTTGAGCACTAAATTGGTATATGGTCTTTGTGACTTCACTGTCTTTTCTCTGTCTGTAATATTGGAATTATGAGATGGATTTCTTATAGAGAGATGTGATCACTGGTTAGATCACATATATTTGGTAATGGGAACTGTAGTGTTCAGGATGATTTCTTCTTACTTAATTTCATCCCTGATTTTGAACATTCCTTTGTCCTGTGGCAGCCAAGAGAGGGACCAAGTCAGGCTCTTTGAAGAGAAACTGCAAGTTGTTTCTTTGTTTGAAATTTCACAACATAACCCAGAAACCAGGGATGTTATTGGCATCAAAATGGGAAAAATACTCCCTGAAAGCAAGCTGTTACACATTATCCTAGTGAAATCCTCTAGGATTATCCTCTGTACATGTCAAGTTAAAGTACGACTTAAGATTTTTTTTTCTTGTGGCTTCACTGTCTCCTAATTAATTATGTGTAATTTCATACTAAATGGTTATTCAACACTAGAAGTGGCAACTTGTTGGTAAAGTAAAAATTACTTTGGAGGTTATGACTACATATTTTGCAGCTGTATGTTTCAGTGTCTCATTGCTTCTGTTCCTGTTACAGGTGCGTGTGACAGCATTGCAGCGATGAGTGGAATTTTAAAGAGGAAGTTTGAAGAAGTTGATGGCTCCTCACCTTGTTCCTCTGTGCGGGAATCAGATGATGACATTTCTAGCAGTGAAAGTGCTGACAGTGGTGATAGTGTCAATCCATCCACTTCTAATCATTTTACCCGTAAGTACTAAATGTGTGTGTCTAAAGAATGATTCCTGTTTCTCAAAATAAAGTAAATTTTATGTTTAGATAAGCATGATGATTTTTAATTGAACAGATGATAAAATGGACTCCCTGTGATGTTTAGTTTGTGACTTGCTCAAAATGACTTAGTAAACTTGTATCCTTTTGACTTCTTGTTAATTATATAAAACTATTCATCACTGTAAAAGTTGGAAGTCACTTGGAAGCTCCTACCTATTTGCTGTTTGAATTATGTAGCTGTTTGTAGTTAACATTGGGAGTTGTGCTTGAAGTATTTCAGATAGACACTGTACGGAAAGTGCTTTATATAAGTTTGTTTATTTTCCTTAGGTAAATGTAGTGCAACTGTCAGCTGTCTGCAATACTGCATTGGTGAGAGTTCTTCTCCAAAGGAAATATAAGCTTTCTTTTATTTGGAATTGAGGAATGTTGTGTATGGGACACATTATTTCAATAGTTTCTGTTCTTCATGTAGCACAGGGTATCACTAGGCAATGAGTTTGTGTACAGATAAGAATTTGGTCTTAAGTTAGCAAAGCTACATGTGCAGCATATGTTTCTGGGAAAAATTAGTTTACAGTTTATGTTTGCAGCTTATGATATTAGTTTTATGTGGTTATATTGTTTTAAAAGTGAACTGCGCATTTTAAAAAGCAGGGGTTTGCCTCCTTCAACCCTGTTGCATATAGATCTCCCTGCTGGAGTTAATTTGTGAAGACTGTGAGCCAAGGAGTAGGTGAGACTGCTCATCACTGCTCATAGACAATGTGGTCCTTGTCACTCTCTGGTTTGGGTTGTGCCTGGAAATCTTGTTTATAGCATGGGATATGAGTGTTCTGATAACTGATTTCGTCTACCAAATGCTGCTGTGCAGTTTGGGCTGGGGTTTGGACATGAGGGTCCAAATCCTCTTTGCTCTAGTGTGGAACGCTCCTGTGCAAGGAGGGCACAGGCACAACTTTTCAAGTGAGTTTACATGGAAACACTCACGATGTGCTATATTTAAGATGCAGTACTAGTAGGGGACCTATTTTATTGAAATGCCACAAAGGGGTAAGCAACCCAGTAAGCCTCTTCGGTAGTATCAAGAAATATTTTGGTAACAATATTCTCTGCATGCTGATATTCTAACTTTTGTTGAAGGAATTAGTTGATGATTCATCATAGACTGAAAACAGTCTTTTTACATCAAACAGTCATTCCCACCCACATAGAAGACAACAATGTTTTTGTGAATACACAGATAATACAAAGAAAGCAAATAATTCAGGGGAGAAACTTGGAAATTGTAATACATGCATGTAACAAAAAGCTTTAATTGTAGTTGACACAATAAATAATTTAGTTTTTGAATAAAATCTGCAAGGGAAACTATGGCATTTCAGTGTTATGACTAATGGTCTGTCTAACTGAGATATTTGTGGCCAGAGTAATAAATGTGTATCCGTGTGTGCACACACACACTCTTATAGAAATTGTACAGATTACATTTTTTTAAATACATATATATATATATCTCAATCAGTTTGCAATATGGAAATAGAGTAAATGATTTGCATGTGGATTGATACTAATTTTTAAAAAGTATTGTCTTCAATATAGATGCACCAGCCTAAATTCCAAGAAATCAAATACAGAATCCCAGTATTATATAAGGTTGGTCTGGGAAGAAAAGACTTGAACTGATGGCCTTGGCTATTTGAATAGGCAAACCTCAAGGTCCTCAAGGAAAAGGCTTTTGGAGACTTCTTTCAGTATCTTGTGCTTTGCTCTTACTGTAATGCAGCATGCTTGCAGGAGCTTTATAAAGGTGATAATTTTTTATTGGTAACAAAATAGAGGATAATGATGGTCAGATGAAGTGTAGAATGAAAAGATGGTTTAATACCTACTTAATTGCACTCATCTTGCATCCAGACTCTCTTCCAGTGTGCATCATTGTTTTGTAACTTTACCAAGGACACTCCATGTTGCACATGATAGGGAAGTAAGATTTTGTTAATTCATTATTAAAATGCTGCAAATGAGATTTTGCACCTTCTTCTTCTCTCTTAATAGTAAAGCATATCCATTACTTACATGTTTACACAATCAATATCTACCAATCGAGTGGTGTTAGAAAAATCACTTTGGAAGCCTTAGGCACATCTGCTTTTTACATAAGAGCAACTCTGCACTAAAAAGAGTCTTAGTGATGATGTATTATACTAAAAGTTAATATGTGTTTGCAATAAAAATTAATCGTGTTTATATTTAACGTTAAAACGCTGAAAGATATTTTCAACTTGATAACTGACTATCTCTAGTGAAAAACAGGGCTTTTGTTGAGATTGGATTTTTATTTTGTTTTATTCTTCTCACATTTTCTTGGGGCTGTGTGCTTTGATTCTGGAAAGAATGTTTTAACTGGACATTTGTTGAAATTTTTATATGCACAGGATTTTTTTTCATTTTGGTTTGTATTAGTTGGTTAACATCAGTGATGTGTCATATCATGTGTGATATTGGATGCTCTTCCGGGCAGCAGCACTTTCCTTTGTGTGTACTTGGATTTTTTTTTACCTTCTAGATTTTTTAAACAGTTTTATTTGAAAAAGCATATTTTGAGTTCTAGGAAGTGATAAAAAATGAACTGATCATCCTGAAATAAATGCTCAGTCCTCTCTTGTCAAAGCTGAATATGTAGAAATTGTCAGTGTTATGTTTCATAAATACAGGTGTCTCACAGAGCTACTAATGATGCTTAGCTAAAAACTACATGCGGATGTGTTGTACAGTAACAAAACTCTTAACAGGGTACATTGGAAGGTGTTTTTGTTCATGCTCTAAGCACATTCATCTCCCAGAATAAAAGATGTCATGTCAAATATTTGAATCTGTACTGTTAAGGATGAGGTCTGTGAGACTTCCAGTAAGGAGACAGAAAAGAGCCAGTGCAGAAAAAAGACTGGCCAGATTCCTTGCCTCTGTTACATGCCTGAGTACCTCCTTGATGGAGGTTATCTTTCTAAGCCTTTTCCTGACATGTTATACCATTTGTCTTTGGTGAGACAGTGTCAGATTCTGTGTACTGACCAGTGTCAGATTCTGGTCTGTTTTCATATAGGTAAATATGAAGTTCAGTATAAACCCTCTTTTACTGACTGGAAATGAGGGGGTTGTAGGTGACCTGTAGTCAACATCAAGAGCTATATGTTGATTCTGAAACTGAGAATTTAAAAAAAAATCCTAACATGGTCCTCTAAGTCTTATTTTTCCTTTCTAATTGACCTGACAAAGAGATAATTTTAAATCACTTGTAACTACAGCCCTTTCAGCGGTTCAGCAAGCAGGCTGTTGGCGTACAAATCTATCTAGAATAGCTGATGCATCTCAATATTTACACAACCCTTGAAACAGTATGTGTCGGGTCAGATAAACAAGAGCCTTTCAGCTATCCTGCTCCATTAGCCTTAAGGTCAGTTTAACCTGCCAGCTAAATGTGGCACACAGCTGCTGTGGATCATTCAGGTGGGACAGAACTACCAGAAGATAGCTTTGTTCTCAGCAGTTAACCCTGCACTGTGATGGAAATACATGACTGAGATGTTCCTAAGTGCTGACTACTACACAGGGGTAAGTACAGGGTTTCTTTAACAATATATCCATTTAAACAAGTAGAGACACAAATGATGACAACAAAAAATCAGTAAATCCCTAGCCTAAGTTACAGGCTTCTGAGTTAGTAAATGAAAATTACGGTCTATAAAGAACAGACAACTGTTACCAGGTTTGTAACAAAAAAAAGAATAAAATAGTATTTTCTTGACCAGGTGTGTATATTTTTACACATGTGCACATTTTTAAATCTCTTAGCAAATGGTGTTGGAGTGCCTTGATTCGTGCTGGCAGATATAATCCCTACTGCCTTTTTTACTCACCTTTCTCAGTTTATTGAGGGAATTTCAGTTTGATTCAGCAGTCATTAGTCACACTGCAGATTTACCTTAATGGATGCCAAGGCGTATTACTAACTAGTCCCCATGCCTGTCCCATTTCACAGCCCCACCTTCTTCTCAGAAAGAGGGATGTTCATTTTCAAGTAGCAGTCCAAGTTTGCGTACACCACATGAGCAGGACTAAGAGCATGTGTTCCCTTTTTCCTTAGGGATACATGGAATACAGGACAGGAGCACTCACAATGCCATTTCAGCTCCTTTAAATTGACCTGTTCAGTTAGGGCACTTCACTGCTGTGTTTCCTCAGCTCCACAGCGAGCTGATGAATCTGGAATTGCTGTTCAGGATGTCAGTAAAACACCCTGACCATTCCTGGGATTGTGTGCACTGAGGGACACGGGGTTCCACACTCCTGCTCGGGTGTAGGGAATATGTGCCCTTCCAGAGAAGGGCAGTGAAGCTGGTAAAGGGTCTGGAACATAAGTCCTACGAAGAACGGCTGAAGGAGCTGGGGCTGTTCAGTCTGAAGAAAAGGAGGCTCAGGGCAGACCTTACTGCTCTCTACAGCTACCTGAAAGGTTGTGACAAGGTGTGGGTCAGTCTCTTCTCCCAGACAAGGGGAAATGGCCTCAAATTGTGTCAGGGGAGGTTCAGGTTGGATATTAGGAGAAACTGCTTCACTGAAAGAATAGTTAAGCATTGAACAGGCTCCCCAGGAAAGTGGTGGAGTCACCATCCCTGGAAGTGTTCAAAAAACGAGTAGACATGGCACTTCACAGAACAGTTTAAAGGGTATGGTGGTATTTGGTCAAAGGTTGGACTTGATCATCTTGGAGGTCTTTTGCAACCGTAATGATCTATGATTCTGCGATTCTTCCTGCCTCTAAATGTGTGAACTTTTTTCTGACAAAGAAAAATACCCAAATTTAAGTTACAGATTTGCATACAATTGAAAGACCTAGGAAGACCTCGTGAAGTCCTATCTTTTACACTTTGGTGCTGATAAAAATTCCCCATAACATATTAATCACAGATGCATGTCTTAAGAAACAGACTTTGAGGAGCTGCTGCTTTCCTCTGCCATTTCAGCTTAAGTGTAGTTTAGCTGAAACTTCCTGAGTTTTCTTCATCCTCTGCATGAAGATCACCAGCACCAGCTTATAAGGGGATCTGATAAGGGGATCATCACCAACAGGAGGTACTGCCATCCCACAGGCTAGTTGATAACCTCCATCAGTTGTCTCTGTATTGCCATTAACATCGTCACTGTCATGAGCAAGGTTATCCTGCAGCCATAATTACAGGTCCTGTCATTCCACTAATTAGGGTACTGTCTTTAGAGTGTTGGATGCTTTAGGTTCATTAGGAGTGTGACAGGTCAAGGGCTCTGAGAAAACCCTTTGATCTCTAAATGCTCTTGCCATCTTTTGATTTTGCTGTTAAAGATAACGAGGAATTTGATATTTCGAATACATCCCTGTTGCACTTCCTTCAATATGGCCTTAAAAAAAGTACTGTTTGAATATTCTAGAGTTGCTACCATATTGAGATTGCCTCATCTATGTGGCCATGCAGAACTTGGAAGAAGGCACGAAATCATTAGGAAGGTGTAGCTTCGCTTAAATTACCTTTGTAGATGGATAAAACTTTATTTGTTGTAAGGTCAATAGCACAGGGTATTACCTGAGCTTTGAACTTAAGCTGTGTGTTTAATTGCCGGTTAATGATGGAATTTAAATGACTTAGAAGTGATGCTGCTGTCTTATTATGGAAAAACACTTAGGTGTAGCTAAATGCAGGTATTCTTTTTTCATGGCATCTTGCAGTTATTTATATTGCCAGCAACCAGGCTTGGAATTTCCTTGATAATGAGGAATATGTTCTTACTGCTATTGTTAACTCATGTTATGAAATGCTAACAGGTTGAGAGATTCTGATATTTGATTTTAAATAAGTTGGCTCATCTAAATAGTAAAAAACAAGGAATGCAAAGAAATTCAGTTAATCAATGCAGTGTGTTGTTTTTCTCTCAAAATCACGCAGAATGACAGGGCAGAGTATGCCATGACAGGATCTTGCCTGCTGTCTTTCATCTGGAATGAGGACTACTGTAGAGGGAGTTTCTAAAAATTGCAAAGAGGGGTTACGAAGCAGGCACCCACTGGGTTTTAGAAGGATTTGTACAACTAATTCTTATTTTTTAAATAAGTTCTCTGCTATAAATAGTGCATTTCATACACTATACAACCAGAGGAACAGTTTTTACCTTACATGATGTTTTTATTGGCTTGGAAAACATCAAACAATTTTTTTTGGTAGATGTTCATGACAGATACACAAAATATGTTTGCAAATGCAAAGTCACAGACAGCTGAATGGGTAGTTGTGTTTGTATCAAATGGCTATTCACAGAAGTCACACATAAGATGGGACAAAGGATTGCCTGTAGCATCATAGAAGAGCACAGCAAATGCAATTGTTATGCATGGGTGTTCCTGCAAGGATCCCTGGTAGCAGCTTTCCTCCTCATGAAGCTGGGGCTGAGGTCAGGAATAATCATCTATGAAACAGCAGCTGGCATTTAGAGTAAATGGAGAGGCAGAGAGCAGTTAACCATCTCTACTCCTCGCAGGCTGATGATGTTTGCAGAGCGGAGAAGCTGGACTAGTATGATGAATGTCACAGAACAACTTTCTGGAGATAGAGGATGCTGAGGAAGTAAATGTAAAGCTTTCACTGAAATTTCAGCAGTAAAGTTCCAGCTTTTAGCATGCATCCCCAGAATTTAACGTTTCTGAGATTTTAGACAAAGCTCTCAGCAGTGAGGTAAAATGCTTAACGTACAAATTAAAAACCTCTCCTATTCATGTCAGACTTGTCTGTGAGCTAGTCTTTTTAGAAAACCTTTTCAAATGTGACTTAAATCTAGCATTAGGCAAGCATTCCCGTTGAGCCCCTCCTATGAGGTGAATTTATCTTTGACTTTAGCAAGGTACCAGAAGAATGGAGCGCTGAAATGCTTCTAGGGTAGATGTTACTGTTCCACAGCATTGTCCCTCTCCTTCCTGTCAAATTTCCACGGCTCAATTTACACCTTTTTGAGTATGCAGTTCCCTTTAAGACTTCCAGATTCAAATTTATTCTATAAAATACCTCCCTGCCCTCAAGCTCACATGTTTCTTTAGGGGGCTGTATTTTGTTTCACAGCATTTGCTCTTAATGTGGATTTCTAGCATGTAGGAAAAGTGTTTTATCATTCAGGGTTGAAAATTTGTAAATTTAGTGTACGGAGACTCTTAGAAAAATATCTTTTGGGAGGCAGTGGGCTAGAAGGAGAGGTAGGAGAAAGAGGTAGAAGCAATTTCCGGATTTGACCTTTTCCCAGTTTTTGTTTTCTTTGAAGGTTGGGAAGCAAGATGGCTTTTTTAGGCGGTGTTCTGACCTGGATTACCGTGATGGATTAGGCTTTGCTGTTCTGTGGTGTTAGACTGATGAAACACTGCATGGGAAAGTCATGGAACAGGTGGAGAATGGTGCTAATCCTTCTTGCCATAATGGTTTTTATGACAGTAAGAGTATGTTAAAAGCAGACAAACAGGTAGTAGAGTGTAAGAAATGCAGCATTTCCTCCGGTCTAAGAGCTTTAATCCAAAAGTCTGCTTCATGCATGTTTTTTTCAGCCTTTTGAAATTTTCACGTGCCTAAAATATTTCTGCGCTGGTGACAATGAATTGCTTTGCTCTCATTGATGCAGGAGTGTGAGTAATCTTTTGGGGAGCCATATGGTTCACATTTATTTTAATGTGTCTTTGACATCAGGAGAATAGCTGAGACAGCAGAAGAAAGTGCTTATGTCTTGGAGTTCAGCCAGAACTGAGATCGTTTAAGTTTTGTAATCAAAGAACTACCAGTTTTCTCAGTAAAAAATGTTTGAAAAACATGATGGGCTTAAAATGTCACTCCTATCAGAATTTAGTAAAATGAGGAAGCAGGTTTTGCATTTTATGGATGGATACAGCCACAGCAGGTACTCTTCCTGAGTGGGAGTTTGGGCTCTGTGTTGGGCACTAAACACACGGAAGGAAATGCTGTGTCTTTTACAGGTTTCACACTGCTGCAGCTCCACTGCCCAGATGGAAAAATGAGGTGAACAGTGCAGCTGTAGAGTGCCTTCTATGTACGTGAGAGCAATTCAGGAAAACTTTGTTTCAGTCTGCCAGCACATTATTTTTGTTGCTTATCTATTTTATCAGTTAGAATTTACTTATATGCAAATGGAACTTGGATGATTCTCTTAAGAAAACATTGGACTGCTAGTGTAAATATTGATTTTCACCTTTGCATTTTCCGTTTTCTGTGGGATATGGAAGTTATATGGGCCAATAATGACATCTGTTACAAAGATATAAGAAATATATGATGACCAAGTATGATAAAACCTGAATTTTTCAGACGTGGAAAGAGATGGGGGGTTGTGTCTTGTCATTTTTCACAAATTCGCAAATAGATAAATAATGATTATTCTCAGGGATGGGTGAAGAAAATACAGCTTGAGGTGGAGAAGGGAGGGCACCAGAGAAAGCTGCAGAACTTTGTACCAGTGGTGGGAGGAGGCAGTGGGGCTGTTGGGTGCAGGTGGCACTGCCAGGATCTTCCCCCTTTCCTCTCCGGGCTGGGGGCTTCCCAGCCTCGTTGGCTGCCGTGAGTGGGACAGGCCGATAAACAGTTCAGCCCCAGAGGGCAGTAGGAATCTCTGCTTCTGTCTCTCCTCTCCATGCTTTCAAAATATCCTGGTGTGGGGTAGGAAGAGGAAGGAAAAGCACACAATTTCAGAAGTTAGAGAGCTGTAAAAAATGAGTTAGTAAGGAAATTCTTCAGTCCCTAATAATGCATACAATGATAATTTTTGCTTGCAATACAGAAGGTAGGTACAGAAAATCTTACCATTGTGAGGCTGCTGGTAGGAATAAGGTCATGGCAACCATGCTGTGTTTGTTTGATGACAGCATTCCAGCACAGATCAATGCTTTGTACAACATACTTTAGCCAGGATGTATCTGACAGGGAAGTTTTATTGTCAGGCTACTCTTTGTAATATTTTCTCTTCTCCCATTAATTGTCATTGTGATGGACACTTATGGGAGACAGCAGTCTAAGTAAGAAGGAAGAGCAGCCATGGAGCTGTGTTGTAGAACAGTTTTCTTTTTTAAGGCTATTGTTATTCTCATGATAGCTGTATTTTCTTTTTTACTTTGATACTTTCTTCAATTTGGACATTAAAGTTTTATTTTTAGAATATCTTTGAAAAATGAATTAGTGGGGCTTTATGTTTTACACAGGACATGCTGTGTTCTGGAAAAATCGATTTAATGCATTTGATCAAGCACCTAGAAACTGAAAAAAAAAATCTGAGAAACACTTAGTCTTTCTGGTAAACCATCTTGTATTCCATTACTTTTAGCCACTGGGAGATAAGAACTGTACTTTTTGGTAGGTGAAATGTTACCATTTTAAATTGCAACCATTTTCATAAGAATAGTGTTAATAAAGGTTATGACTTAGTGTCCCAATGTGGGAGATGCTCTTCAACTATGTGTACAATTTATCACCTGTGGGAAAAACCATAATGATGTTTTTGTGCAACCTATTAATAAATCACTGAAATCTCAGTTTCTTGATAGAGTGCTGAATGGTTATCTCTAGTCTGTATTACAGTCAATGACTGAAAAAGGATCTTGCTGTAACACAAAAGTCTGGCATGTGATGTTTACGCACTGTGCTATTCTGCAGATCCTGGCTCACCAAACAGGTATTCTTAAATTTTGGAAACCTTAGAGCTTCCTTGTGTGCTCAATAGCCAGAGAAGTCTGTAGCCAGGAATTTTGCATAAAGAAAAATGACAGAAATATATGCAGTCATGAAATAAATTATAACTGCTGTGGATAAAGAGAATTGTTATGAGGGAGAGAGGTTAATAACTGAGAAAAAATGAGTAAATGCATCCTCTTTTGTGTGTGTGTGCAGGCACTTCATGAACAAAGAGAGCTAAAGGGAAAGCACAAAGAGCAGGTTGTTTCCAGGCTGGGTTAGCCACACTTGGGTTAAACAATGGTTTGCTATTAAAAGTTTTCCTTCTTTCTTTTAAGTCTTTTGGGCTCAGCTTTAGGAATTTTGTTTACATACAGTTGCCATTTTTGTCATAGATGGTCTGTGGTGCAGATGACTGTGCTGTGGCTGTAGCTTGGGTCGAGTGGGACCTTGACGGGACTGTGCTGTGGCCAGATACAGCCCTGACTCTGTAGCAGCTGCCTTTGCATGCCAAGGAGCTGATAGTCCTGCAGGACCTGGCTTGACTCCATGAGGAGGAAGGCCAGTTGCAAGCAGGTTATTAACTTGAGCTCTGCTCAATCCAAAAACAGAGCCACTCAAATGTCAAATGCCGAAAGTCAAAATTTCAGTAGTTGATATTATTTCAGATGAGAACTTACAACAGTCCTATTTGAAGTTATCTATGTCTGAAGACCTTGTTCAAATATGGTGACCTTTTTGGAGAGATAGTTCTGTACTGGTAGTTGTGTTCTTAACTGTCGTCCTTCCCTCTGATTATTGATATGTTTTATGAATTACAGTACTTGTGTCTCTGTCAAAAATATTTAACTCCATATGATCTTGAAACATGGAACTAAAAATTACATTAAATGTTTAAATACATGAGAACGGAGCATTTGTTTCATTCCATGGAACATATCAGACTTGTAGTATATAAATGTGTTAAATATCATGTGTAATCCATAGGACAGTTTTAGCTGGTGATGAATATTTTTATTCCCTCTGGCATCCTCACCCACCAAAGTGGGTTTCACATTCGTTTTCAAAAACCATCTTCTAATTGATGCTGACAGTGTGTGTCCAGTAGATGCTAAAAAACCACCTCTCAACCTAACAGCCTCTGCCTGGAGTCACTACCATCCCTGCTGTACGGAACAGATGATAGTGGCATCCACTGATACCACTTGTTACACAGGCAGATGGCATGGAAATGCTTTCTTGAGACTGGCCAAGCAAGGAAGCCATTACTAGATCTCTTCTGGAAAACTGTGGTGTTTACAATCTCAGTGGATAAATTTATAGGTTACAGGCTTTGGCTTACCTGCAAAACCTTTGAAACTGACTCCAGAGAGGCCTGCAAACCTTGCACAGTCTGTGTCCTTCATTCTGAATGGAGCTTACTAACTGATTAATGCCAGTAAATTTTACTCTCTAATATAATAATAGTCAGTAAACTCATGCTTTCTAATATGTCAGAACATATGTATTTTGTATGTTCTTCTGCTCTGTCTTGAGTTAAGCAGTGTCCTTAGCAGTAATTACAGCTGATTTGAATGTACTGTTTAAGGTACGGTGCATGCAAAATAACATATGCCCCTGACTCTTGATAAGATGCTCTGAGAATCTGAGTTCTACTTGGCTTGAAGGAAATGTACTGCATTATAGAGCACTTTGTCCCTGATGTTGGAAAATGTCCAACCTTTCCATTCAATATCTAATAATACTTTTGAGCTCAGATTAAGGCAGCCCTCTGCTCAGAGATTTTAGGAAGTATAATAGAGCAAGAGCATAGTGCCTTTGTGGTGCTGACTGTGCTTCCTTTCATGTCCTTGGTTACTGAGGTGGTTGCAGTTCTCACGTCTCCTCACTGGCATCTCTCATCTATGTTTTTGGGTAATCAAATAAAATCCGCTAATCTTTTGAAGTTCCTGCTAGATCTGTTCTTATGAACAACATTCTCATAAATACGAATATATTCTGACTCCTTCTTAGCAGTAGCTAAGAGATGACCAGGGGGTTCTTCACAGAGCCTTAGCTCTGCCCTTTATCAAGCTCCTGGGTGAGACAGAAGCAAACTCAAAAGATAGGATGTGTTTCAGAAAAAATAATCCCATGTATTCTGAGGGCTATGAATGTTTACATGCATGTTTAGTTATACAGATTATTATATAATTTGTGTGACTCAGAACTATAATATTAATAAATAAAATCATGAACTTTAATGGCATTTACAACAAACTCAGGTCAGCTCTCACACTGTCTTCAGTGCTGGCTTTGTAGTGCTGCTGATGGTGCAGTTACAGTATGCCAACGTTTTCTTGAACTTCCCTTTAATTGTACTTAACACAGTTCTTCTCAGTGATACATTAAAAAAAGCAAACCAAGCAAACGACTTTGATGGTATGGCACTGATAATTCAATTATTAAAAGTGATAAGAACTATAAATGCATTAATGGGTTTTTAAAGACAGTTCATGACAACTACGGTCTTACTGAGAAACTGCTGACAGCTTTTAGGTATAAACATATGGCAATGCATGAAAGTCATGTTCTGCATTTTAATAGCACACATATGGGCAAAAATCCACATAGTGGAAAACTAGTGTAATCTAGTTTTTATCATAGATGACTTTTTTTCAGGTGGAAGTAATTAGATTGCAGACTCTTCTGCTTAGCTTCATTTAATTATTAATATTAGTGTGTTGTGTCTGAATAAAACTTATGGTTCATTGCTTCATGTATAGCAAGTAGTATGAAAGTAGCATCTCTGCCATAAAGAGATTGACAGACTTACAAAACTTGAGTACTTTTATTGCAGCATTTGGTATTTGTGCCAGTAAGCAGCCCTGTCAGAGGTTCCATAGCTAAGATATAAACCAAATTACTATAAACATAGACCTTATATCATAGATATTGAGGTTTACAGTTGAAGATTCAAGGGTATTCACTGGCTTGTATGATTTACAGAATTACCTTCTATATCTTCATGAGACATATATATATATATGTTTTCAAGAGTAACTTTTCTTTCCCTGAGTATTTTACTATATAGTCTCACCTCTCATTCCATTTGTGGCTAGTTCATTTAATTGGTAAAATAGCTGCTTGCCCTTCAATAGCTGCCAGTATTTCTTCCAAACTAGAGGCATCATCCAGGTGAGATCCAGATAACATTGATACTGTTACATCAGATATTGAATACACCTCAGAATGATTTAGATACCTCGTTCAGCAGAAAAAGGACTTTTTAATCCATACTTCCCTATGTACTAGAGCATATAGGCAGTGAAGGTTCTGATTCAGAGTATTAGCTTTTATGCTATGTTGAAAGAATGTCACAGTATCAAAATTGCCCCATCTTCCAGTTGCTATAAAGTTGGTTTATTAAAGGTAGTTTTGTTTTGAAACTGTGGTATATATGAAAAAGAACAGCACATTAAAACAATATTTTTTATAATGCAAAATTGACACACCCCTATCAACTAATCTCTGCTAATGAAATAACCCTCTTCCCCACTAAAAGCTTCCTATAAATATTTTTGACAGGCTCTGTTGATATGAGATTTACTTAGTCGTGGAGTTTGCACGTAAGTTAAACATGCCTAATGTAAAAGAATTTGTCTTTTGATTCCACTATATACATCCTACACCTTTTTGGAACACCCTTCACTGAGAGCATGTAAGTGAATATAGGACCTGAGCTTATTTATCTGATTTATATTTATAATCTAACATACCTGCATGCATGTTATTTATATAATAAACTATACTTTTAGCCACTTATTAGTATTTAGGAAAAGTAATAACTATTTCTGTGTTTCATTGAGCCCAAATGAGTTCAATGGTTACATCAGTAGAACACACTGTCTGTAATTTGGATACAGGGCTGTATTTTCTAATATGCTTGTTTTTCCTACAGTTAGGTAGATTATGCTGGGTTTTTTGGACAGCATTACTTTGTGTAGAAGTTTGGGGATTTACACTCATGATGATTAACATTTCACTACATAATAATATTGGAGACTGAACCGTGTTTTTAATTGTGACAATAAAGCAGACCTGTTATGAAACCAAGGCTGAAGGCCAAGTGCTTCCTATCTCTAGAGACAGTGCAATTTTAGATTAGCAGTGTACATCACATTGCTCTTAACTGCTTTTATAGAACATTTCCAAGTCATTCAAGACTATTCTGGCACCCTTTAAATCATTTTACTGCCTGAATCCTGGCAGTGAGGTCTCTCATTCACACCTGCACACACCTGCAGTTCTTGCCTGTAAACTGCAAAACGATGACTTATTATCTGCATTCTGAACAACCTGTTGTCATTTTGCAATAAATCAAATAAATTGTACTGCTCATCTTAAAAATCAGGGAATGTCTCTTACCTTTCTCAAACGTTTGTGTGTCTTTTTTTCTCTAAAGGCTCAGCATTGTTACCAGTGACAAACAGTAGATTAGTATTGTGGGAAGGAGTTACTAAGTGTCTGTAGAACAAAAAGAATATTTAACAGTTAAAATTTGGCATTTTTTTTAAACAAATTTGTTTCATATGATACTGCATATATGTATAAGAAAAACTGAGCATGAGTGTGAGTGGAATCAGAAAAGAATTAGAAAATACTAGATATCATTTTTGTCAATATCCTACACATTAGAATATGTACACACACACACACTTGTGTTCGATAGATGGCAACAGAAAGATAGATGAAGATAAAAATGAAGTGGGTCTGACTGCTAAACAACATTATTCCTATATCATTCAGTGTTGATGATGATGATGACAGTATGAATTTCTGAGACAGTATGAAACACTAAACATACTGCTTTTGTAGTTTTTCTAACACTAATTTATCACAATTTGGATTATAAGAGATAGGAACCTTTTCTGTCAGTGAGATGCAGTTGCAGATCTGTGCTGCCTTGCTGACAGAAGGGCAGCAGTGCACATAGACCTGTGAGGGGCAGGGCCCGCAGTTCTCACTGCTGGCTTGTGCAGCATTGTTTAGTTCACAGGGATTGGAAGAGGTGCAAGCCAGGATCACTGTGGTGACACTGAAAGAAGTTCCTTTTGCTGGGATTCAGTTGCTTCCTTGGTAAAATGCTAAAATATGATGTGATGGGAAACAACTGCCCTGACCAAGAGTTTCTCTTCTAAAGTAGACGATGGTGTTCATGATTGCAGCAGCTTGTAATGGCTTCTGGGTTTGCATGGATGGTAAATATTTCTAATGTTATCTCCTCATTTAGACTGCACACCTTGGAATATAGTGTCTCTACATGGGTAGGTAGTCAGGTGTTGTCACTTGTGTACTTCCATTTACCTCAACACATCTGCCATGTGACTGGAAGTTATTCATGCTGTGATCTCCATCTGTTCCAGCGTCTTCAATCCTGAAGAGAGAGAAGCGGAAGAGAACAAAAAATGTCCATTTTAACTGTGTTACTGTGTATTACTTCACGAGAAGGCAAGGCTTCACCAGTGTTCCCAGCCAAGGGGGAAGCACACTGGGAATGTCCACTCGCCACAACAGTGTGCGCCAGTACACACTGGGAGAGTTTGCGATGGAACAGGAGAGGCTTCACCGGGAGATGTTGAGAGAGCACCTGAGGGAGGAAAAACTCAATTCTCTAAAGTTAAAGGTAAAAATTGTTTAAGACTTCGATCCCTGCCTTATTTATTTAAATGAGTGGTGTTAGAGCCATATGGGCCCAATGCGTGTTAAACATTTTCAATTGAAACAGGCATTTTTCTTTTTTCATTCTTTATTTTATTTTACTGAAGGTGTATTTTTGTTTGATAATACCAAGTGCTCTTGTAGCTGTCATTGCTGTGTACCTCCAAGTGCTTTACAGGGAGGTTGTTGTTTATTCCCAGTTTTTCTATAGAGAGGGAAATAAAAGCAGAGGGTGGTGGAAGTTAGCCTTGAACTTCCATGTCCAGCAGAAGTCTGGGAGTGCCAGAAAGAGAATGAGTCTTCTGATGTGTGCACAGGCCCTATTATACAAGGGTGTGGTAACACACTGAGTACAGAAAGCGAAAGGGCTTGTTTTCTTGGCCAGCTTGAGTGAATTTGGCAAAAAGTAAGAAACAGTAATACCAAAATGTTTTCTTTTGTAGTGTACCAATTTATATGATTATGCATCTTTAATATTTCTCCAGAGAATGTCTGTGTCAAGGAAGAAATGTGTCAGACAAATTACCCAGCTGTATCAGTTTAGCCAGTCAGAACAAACCTTTGCTACAGTTTTCACAGAATCACAGAATCATTAAGGTTGGAAGGGACCTCTGGAGATCACCTACTCCAACCGCGACCCCCACCAAGGCGGGGTCACCTAGGGCAGGTGACACAGGCACACGTCCAGGAGGGTTTGGAATGTCTCTAAAGAGGGAGATTCCACGACTTCCCTGGGCAACCTGTTCCAGTGCTCTGCACCCTCAATACAAAGAAGTTTTTCATCATGTTGAGATGAAACTTCTCGTGTTTTAGTTTATGGCCATTGCTCCTCATCCTGTCATTGAGCACCACTGAAAAGTCTGTCACCATCCTCTTGGCACCCACCTTTGAGATATTTATTTGCATTAATGAGATCCTCTCTCAGTCTTCTCTAGACCAAACAGGCCCACAGTCTCTCCTCATAAGAGATGCTCCACACCCCTGATCATCTTTGTGGCCCTCCACTGGGCCTTCTCCAGTAGCTCCTTGTCTTTCTTGAACTGTGGAGACCAGAACTGAACACAACACTCTAGATGTGGCCTCACTAGGGCCGAGTAGAGGGACAGGATCCCCTCACTTGACCTGCTGACCACACTCCTCCAGTGCACCCCAGGATACCATTGGCCCTCCTGGGGCCAGCTTCCCCATGAAAATGTCCTTTTAAGTAGAGCATAGCAGAGAAAAGAAACTGTGTATTTGAGCAGAGAACAGAGAAGGGGATTGTGTTCTTGGAAGTGTCTCTTCTGTCACTTTAAAACTGGTGGCAGAACATTTTATGTTTTTGTGGTGGATGAAACACTTCTTGTGTCATGGCCTTTATTACATGTATTTTGGGATTTTTCGGATGAATTCTGTAATTAAAACTTTAGAACTGTAACTGCATTTCTGTGTTGCATGTCCCCTTCTTTTGTGATAGTACATCTCTGTCTCTGCTGTTGTCCAGAGCAAAGTGGCACCCTCCAAGTTTAAGAAATGCCTTTCAGCATTTTTCCCACAGAATGATCCATGTTCATGAGTTTTATGTCTGAACGTTTGAGGAAGTGTGCATGACCTATACATTTGTATTTACTTTTTTCAGTCTCCTAATTGTTTTTTTAATAGATAAATAGATTTTAAATAGCTAAATGAATTCTTAAATAAATTAATTTTGTAAAATTTGATCTGTCATAAAACAAACATAAAACCACTCAGGACAAAGGCAAATTAAAGACAGATATTGGACAGGTTAGAGTGTTAGTGACTTATCACTAGATAGAGATTATACCTCTAAACATCTCATGTCACAGGATCTTGAGAGCATCAAGTGTGAATTGTGCTGTTTGAGTTTAACTGATGACTATCAGTAGAACCCTTGGCTGACTTCCAGGAATCAGCTCAAAGAGAGGAGTCTCCAGTGAAGTGAGTAAAGAATAGCCAAGCACGTAAATATTTCACTTTTCCTTTTTTTTTCTTAGCTAAAAAGTAAATAAAGAAAAAGCATAGTTTGTATTTAACTTGAAAGATTTGATGAGGCCTTTTAGCCTTCATCTGTATAGATTAGAGCTGGGCTCTTTGTCCTTTTATAGTCCTCCTCTTGACTGGGATGGATTTCTTTTCTTCATGAACTTGCTTCACTTCAGCCCAGACTTTTATGGGGATATAGACGCTACTTTCTGCTTGTCTTCCAAATACAACATGTTCTTCCATCTTCCCAGTCACTTGTTTTAGTAGATGATAATCTTTATTGAGACTAAGTTCCTGCAAAATCTCTTCGTAAGTATTCAGTGAATAAGGAGAGCCTTATTTGCATCTTAGTAGTGTTACATTTTTTGCTAGAATAAAATATCTCTTTTCCCCCTGGGGTGTGTATAAAAATGTAGGCAGCAAAAAACTTCCTTTTTGAACTAGTCCATTAATCTCAGTTTACTTGCATCCCTGATTATGCACTTAGGATAAAAAAAAAATTCAAACAGGAAAAGCAAGTTCAGGATTTACTGAATTAGTGAAGAGTCACTGTAAAGTACTGGGCATGTTTTGTTTGCTTAAGACAACAGGTCTGATTTTCTGTTATAGAGATGGAAGAGCTGCTTGGTCATTCACATAGTTTCTAAATGAAAACAAAAAGGAAATGGCATTCTGAGGTGGCAATGTCAGCAATTATGGTCTTTAATGAAAATGTGCTAATCAGGTTTGCATCAGAATTTCTGTACATCACAGAAAAATGAAGGAAATGAGAAAATGAAGTAGAGCAAATTTTGCTCAGAGGTTTTTCTGTTTGAAAAACATTATGCAAACAGAAAGTAACATTTTCGGTGTGGTTTTTAATTTGTTTCCTTGGGATCTTTCTTATTTTTTGCATTGCATTAAAATATACAAGTCAGTGGGTAGAAGGTGCTCTCTCTTGTAGAATTTGTTTAAAAAAGAACTACAGGAATATATTGAAATTGAGTTTCCATAATATTAGGTACTATTTATTATTTTGCTTGCCAAAAGTGAAGGGCCAAATAAGAAACACGTCTAATTAAAAGCAGATAAAGACACTGAAATCATCTTCAAGTCATTTTGACCATTTAGCACCAGCACTTTGGTGTAAACAAACACTGCTGACAGTGGCATAAACACTTGTTAGCAGCAGAGTGTGAAAATTCTAATGGCAATCTGGACATAAAAGACATACTGTCAAATGAAAGGTACAAGGTAGTCATTTGAGAAAACATTGAGTAAGCACAATAAATTAGCTGCAATAGTCCTTATTGCTTACTCATAATGTCTCCTCAAATTAAAATTTATTATAACGGTTAGCATGAGACTAGTGATGTTAAGGCTCACAGGTCTATGGACACAGTTGGTTTCCTTTGGGGGAAATTATAAGGAATAATTTTCACCTAGGACAGGCAAAGGTGTGCATCCTAAATTTTACTGAGTTGGAGTGAATTTCACCCAAAGGCTTCACATATTCATTGGCCCTTGCCTTGTTCAGTGGTTATGACATTAACCTTTAGCTTTATGAGAGAAATTTACCCATCTACATGTCAAATTTAATTCAGATGAGCAATATTATGACAATCAAGAGAACTTAATACTCCCCTGAAGTTCTGTATTGGAAAATGTATTTGATGGTTCATCATAATCTTACTCCCTCTGTAGTTACCCAGTTACTTGTTTGAATAATGTTAGAATCTTTCAGTTCATTAATTCATTTGTTCTTTGTGTGGCAAAATTGAGGGGAAAAAAAATCAGAGTAGACAACAAGGAAATCATCCAGCAGAGGAGTCAGGAGCGAAGGTGCTTTGAAATGGCAAACTGCTGCCTAATCCTGCTTGATGGCCAGGATGTTCCAGCCTGCTGGAGGCATGCAGTGTTCAGCATGTGACTGGAGTCCATTCCCTAATGCTCTACTGCTGTGTAGCAAGGCAGTTAAGATTTGCAGAGGAGGAGGAGGAATACAGGACAGGATTGGTGTGGGTGCCTTTGTGAGCTGAACAGTTACAGCATTCACCTCATGGGTAAGAGCCCTAAAAGTTAATTTTTATTAAGAAGTAATTGAATAAAATGCTAAAATAATTAAAGAAGAAGGGATTAGAATTCTTCCCCATCCCCAGTTTCAAACTTAAATAACAGTGATCTGCTTAAGGAGTGGTTTGAGCCTTGCATATATAAAAGTAGAGAAATCAGATTTCTTATGTAGGTCATTTCCCTATTATATATGAAACCAAAATAAGGGCAAGCAATGAAACATAAAATACGCTGTACTTAGTTCTACCTTGCTAACATAAAATGAAAAATATAAAAAAACCTGAAGCGTGCCATTCTGGATTGGAATAGTCAGGCTGAGTTTTGTGTATGGTGGAGTATTCCCTCTCCCTCGCTTCAGGCAACTAATTCAAGATGCATTTAATCACTGTGTGGATTTACCTGTCTCTCGCTGCAGAATGTACAAAGGGATGACTTCTAATGTTGCCTTTCCTATTGCCTACTGAACTAATACGTTGAAATATTTGGTGTAAATAGTCTCTCCATTGTCCCAGGGCCAGGCAGAACTTTTCCCAGCCACTGTAATGTGAAATGCATAAGAGAAAATGGAGTAAGAAAACAGTCTGAAGGAAGTCTGAGAGGACATTTTGAAAATGCGTGTATTTAAGATGAAGAAAGAGCTAGAAGGGATTTGAATGTTGTAGGGATAACAGATGATACACTGAAACATTGCATAAAATGAAGGCACTAAACTCCAAAGGCTTCAATCAGGGAGAAAGTTTGAGAATACATTGAAAAGAGGAAGAAACAATAATGCTTATAAAGTGGGTTGTGGAAGTGGCAGAACATCTCTCAGTGCTGAATTGCTAAGAAGAGATGATTGCTGATCTCAGGAGAAGTTTTCTTTGTGCAGTGTAATAAGGACTACCAGTCATGACCCTGAGACTCCTCCTTTAAAGGGAGGAGTATGGCTTTTAACCTGCCTTTACAAGTCAGGAGTAACTAGATTGTTGGGTTTTTTTCCTGTGATTGTCTTACACAGTTGTTATAAGCACAAAACTGCAATTGCCAAAAAGAGTAAGCAGTCAGTAGGAGGTCACTGTCAAGTAATTCAATAATGCCATAAATGACAGTTACAGTCCAAAAGACTGTGGAAGGATGACCTGTTAATATAAATGGGAAACTTGAGCAATTGGCAATATAAGAAAAGCAGAAATAGTGGAATGGGTAAAATTCAGGACTGCTCTCTCGTATATCAGAAACATAGCTAGATGGAGATGACACAAATTAGCAGAAAAATGGGGAGTTACTTTTACAGTGATAATTGTTAAATGTCTAAATATTGAAATGCACAAGAAACAGGTTATGGTACTTATGACTTCAGTATTTTATCTGTATTTAAAACTGGTGCCTAAAAATTTATTTGGGATAACATGCCAAGGTGAAATTTTCTGCAAGTAAATAATGCAAAACCAAGAAAGAGTTTCAATGGCTATTTTTCTATAGGTAAGAAACATTCAAATGACATGTTTGTAGTGAATGTCATTGTCTCTCTGAATTTTGTTTTAATGTTTGATATTGTTTTGACTCTCAAGCAATTTTCTCTGTGGAAGAACTTTTATGAACCCTGTGGTTGAGTTATCTGGCAGATATAACCAGTGAGCTGTACCTTCCTTCAGAGCAGTAATTTTTTTCCCCTTTTTTCTTTAACTATATTCACCCCTTTCTCTATGAGTTGAGTTACAGGAGGATGGTACAGAAGTGTGCTATCTTATGAATGTGGCACTGGATGTTTGTTCTTAATGCTCATGGCCATTTAATTTTGAAACCATTTTTGAAAGGTTTGAGAGCTAGACTGTACAAAGGTAATAATATAGTGCCAGGATACTTGTTTCTATAGAGGCTCAAAAATTCATATTCCTAGAAAAAGAGCATGAATCCTCTTAAAACTTTTCTCAAGATCCTCCACAAGAGGTTAACAACTTGCTTCCTTTTTTTCTAAATGTATTCATTTGTTAGCTACCTAACAATAATCTGAACTGATGACTGAAGTACTACAATCTATGACAACACAAAGCTAAATGTGTTCTTTTCAGGACCAAAGAGAACCAGAAAGAACATCAGAAGAGCTGTATGCATCAGCACTGTGAAACACAGTGCTAATAAACTTAGAATCACAGAATCATTTAGGTTGGAGTGGAGTAATGTAGGTAGAAAGGGGCAAAATTAAGTGACTTCCAGGCTTAAAACTGTCAACTCAAGAAGCAAACATAGCCATCTGCCCTGCTGATTAAGCAGAAATACTGCTCTGTGTTCTCAGCTATACAGACATCAAACAACTTGTCAGGCTAAAGAAGAATAGGATAATAAATAGTACATCGAATACACCATTTACAAACCTGTGAGGCATCATCATCTAAACCTCTGTCAGTAGTATAACTACTGTCTCAAAAGAAATATTTAAGAATTTCAGAGAGCTCAGAGACAGGAATCAATTAAGGTCTCAAAAATTATCTTGTGAAACAATATAGAAAAGACTAGAATTTCAGACAGACATGAGATCTGGCAGTCAATGACAAATGGTAAGCATAGGTAAATAAAGAACAGGTAAGTAACTTAGAAACTTAAGAAAAAAATTATCTTCATTACAAACATGGTACTAAAAATGTATATTTAATTCATAAGCTAAATATGAAAGAAATGCCTGATCACCCTTCATGTGATCATATTCTGGAACTTACTGGCAGTCGTGCAGCATTTTTACATGCAGCTTTCCACATTCACAATGCATTACACAAAGTTCCATCTGTGACACTCATATGTGTGAGTGCAGTTCAGGACTTTGTTGATTGTTCTGTGCAACAGATGACAAAGAATGGGACGGTGGAATCCGAAGAAGCCAATACGCTGACGCTGGATGACATTTCTGATGACGACATTGATCTGGACAACACTGAGGTAGATGAGTACTTCTTTCTCCAGCCTCTGCCGACAAAGAAGCGCAGGGCGCTGCTGCGAGCGTCTGGGGTGAAGAAGATTGACGTGGAAGAGAAACACGAGCTGCGAGCCATCCGCCTGTCCAGAGAGGATTGTGGCTGTGACTGCCGTGTCTTCTGTGACCCAGAAACCTGCACTTGCAGTCTGGCAGGCATAAAATGTCAGGTAAATGTCTATGTTATTGCCAGTTTAATTATCTGGGGGAGGGGGGTGTGTCCACGCACACGGGTGTACTTTTTGTTGTTGAAGTTATAACCATTGGAAATCAAGTATTAGTAACACTTGCGGATCTCAAACCAGTTTTTAAGACCCCGATTTAAGAGTATATAGTGGGCAATCAATACAAACAATCTCCTAAAATATCTTTCTTTATTTTATGATTGGTTTAGGCACATACATGGTCTAAGGTGTTTTTTTGTTCTTATACAAGTGTTCTTCTTGTACTCTTCTTTAGCCTTTACCTAAATAGGCAGATGCAGACAACAGAAGAATCAGTAGCCTGCCGATTTCAGAACAGATATTATCTTTGCTTTTAGAGACAATTAACATACACTCCAAATGTGAATTATAGTCCAAACTCAATGAGAAACAATAAATGACACTCTGTGGTACTGTCCTTTATGTAACATGCATGATACTTAAAATCTATGCATGATAAATTTGCATGTAGGCAATAAAAATATGAATCTGCTAATATAGCAGGTTTTTCCTCTGCAGACTGAAGAGGTATTTTGTATTGTACATTTACATAGTTGTCAGCTGTACATTTCCC
This sequence comes from Chiroxiphia lanceolata, assembly GCF_009829145.1. Taxonomy (NCBI): domain Eukaryota; kingdom Metazoa; phylum Chordata; class Aves; order Passeriformes; family Pipridae; genus Chiroxiphia; species Chiroxiphia lanceolata. The sequence goes on along the minus strand of NC_045643.1, from coordinate 20,770,479 downwards.
AAAATATTCCCTAAAAGAGTTTTCTACTAGTTTCTGCTGAGTTGCTGTTGTGCAGCTGAGTTTTCCTCCTGAATGCATTTTTCATTATCTCGTAAATCCAAGCTAAACTT